>NC_050068.2:227772557-228972557 GCF_009764565.3 Dermochelys coriacea | reverse complement strand
TTCACGCAACTACCCCAGTGTCAGGAGGGGTCCACTTTAGAGGTGAGAAGTTGGTACAGTCTCTGTGTCTCTTCAGTCCTTGGCTTCTTTTGAGAATGTGAGTAAGGGTGTCCCCTGTAACAGCGGACATAGCTAAGGTTGCCCGCTGATTTAGCACTGGCCATCTAATATTATGCTGACAATAAGTTTTTGGTCACTGCTAATTTAGGTTAGATTTGATTCAGCAATTTGAGGCTACACAATCCAATGTAAATTCTGGGAGCAATCCAGTGCCTGAGTATTTCTCTTTGATGCTCTCGATGCACTCCAGCTCAATAGCACTTCAGAGGCAGCTAGTCTGATTTCCAGTTGAGTCTGTATTTACAAAAGCTAAATTGAGAGTGATTGTCAATGCCTGATTTTAGCTTTTTAAATGCAAAATGAACTTGAAATCAGCCAACCAAGACATCTTTGAAGTGCTATTGAGATCAATGGCCAAACTGAATGAGGTATGTGGGTCTTTTCTTTGAAGTTCAGTTGTTGCACTCAGCTGTACTTGAAGTGGCTGGGCTTGATTTCAAGTTTTACTGTGACATTTAAGCAGCAAAATCTGGAGTTTCAAACAGCTTCCAATTTTGTTAGGTCTCTTTGAAGTTCTGTTTCACATAGAATATGTGCCTCTAAAGAGCTGTTTAGTGTCTGGGTCCTAGCAAGATGCAAAAGGGTAGGAAAAGATACTAGCAACCTAACTACACTGACTGTTAGATGCACTGGTTGCTGCCACTCTTGGTATATTTCAAAGACAAATAGCTTATATCTAATGGAGATAGTGAGACATTTGGTGATGAAGTTAGTAATGACACACTCCTCATTCCTGTGTGGGTAATTAAACATGGATATGACATTACCAAAAAGACCCAACCACAATCCAGCTGTAGACTCAATTGGACTTGACTCTGATTTCACATTAATCAAACTCCAATTAATACAATAGCTACTTCTGGTTCATACCAGTGTATCCAAACTCACACTCAGGCCATAAGACACCTGCTGGGAATGCTATATAAAGTGTAAGTGAGGGTGGTGGTCAAATCCAATTTCCACTATATTTATTATCCCCCCCCCCAGTCTGCACAGGCAGGAACAGACTTTAATTGTTCTTTTAAAATATTTTAGTTGCTATTTTCTGACCATATTTCACAAGCAGATGGCTACATTGATATTTAGTTTAATCACAGAAGGCTTTTAATGCAAAGTAACAAATGGACCTGGCTGTGAGTGAAATGCTGCTGAATGCAGCAGTCCCAGTTTGATGGAGAGGCAAAGAGGGGAGTAAAACAAAGTACCATGCAGTTCACAGAACAAACCCCTACAGGCATCACCCATTAGACTTATGCTTCATAAGGCACTCCAGGCACACTGTGTTTTAAATACTTTGTACAGGGAAAATATTGTCCCCAAATACGCTTTATTTATTTAAAATCTTGACTCCTTTGTCGTCATGGTCAGACAACTTTTTTTAAATGTATATAAAGCAAACACTTAAGAAATACTGGCTTTGCTTTCTCTGACATTAGAAACTCTAGTTGCAAGGAAACAAGCTTGTTACATTAAGGGTGGTGAACATTCAGATCTGAATTTGCACTTCTTTTTAAGATACTTGAACTTGTAAAAATGAATCCCACGAGGTTGCAGCTTATTAGGTCTAGTGATTAAATACACAAACCCTCTCCCATTCATTTCTATGCCCATGACAGTTTTATAACTTATTTTTTTTATATATTTCCTCTTTCAAATTTGCAGGTTTCTTTAATATTAAGAGCCTGATTTTTTTTTCACTTACTCTAATTTTATGCCTGTTAATGCCAATGGGATGTTGGTCCCTCCCTCCAATCCCCACCTTACTTGTTTTGAGAAGTACCAGTGAATCTTAACTGTGCTCTGCCCTTGTTGGCCTAGTCAGGTGCAAAGTTCAAGTCTTGTAACCACTTAGGAACACAATTGTTTTTGTGTGCGCACTGGCCTGCCCCAATAGCAACCCTAATGCCCAAGTCTTCCCTCCCTGCTCTAAATTTGTATGGGCATGCTACAGTGCAGTTTCTCAAATAGTGGGCGAGCCTGACCCAAGGGACTCCAATCCCCTGTATGTCAGCTGTCTCAAAAGGCTTACCGGGATAGGACTCCTGGAAGCCATGGGCAGGGTGAATTTGCCTATAATTTATTGTGCTAGGCATATTACTTACAACATTCTCTAGGTACACCAAAATTTCAGAGCAGAACATTGAAAATTTACATTTTTATCAAATTGTACCTGTTTGATCTCATTTTAGGCCAGATTGTATGTGCTCCTTGCTCTACTGCACACCAGCAATCCCTGTGATCTGCTCACTGCCGCTTCCTTGATGGAGGCGGATACCGGGAATGGAATGGAGGCACAGTGTTAGCCTCACGTGTCTGCACCATCCCACTGGTAGGACCAGCATGCTAATCTGGTTCATCCTAATGGATGGATCAGATAATACACAGCACAACTCTGGATAGACCACGTGCCTAGGAGCAAGGCACAGTCTCTCACCTGCTCCTCCGGAGTTGGTAATCTTCAACAGATTTTAATAAATATGCACAAGGACGTGCAAGTACAGTTGGTCAATACTCATACATTTTTGATTCTGCCATTTAAATTACAGATCTCACTGCATTATATGTGTGGCCTGTATGTTGTTGCATAGTAGTAATGGTTTACCTGCTGCTGGTTGAAGTCTGATCTGTGTATTTTCAAAGAGCTTGCTTGCGGGGTAAACCCTGACTTCCACTAAAAGCAATAATAAGCGGCATGGGCAAGGTCTTGCCAATGTACATCAGTGCTGATCTGAAGGAGCCACCTTGAAGAGTGAAAGAGTAGTTTAGTCTCAGTCAGTCATTGACCTCTTTTCTGAGGCTGATGCCACGTGTGATGGTGTTGGTTTGTGTTGTGGATGTACGTCCACCAGGCCCTGTATTCAGACTGCTCAGGCCACTGAACGCCCCTCAGATGGTTTCCATACTAAAGAAAAAATCTCAATTAGTTGGCCTGTACAATCCACTCGCTGTTTGATGCAGTACCGTTATTCTAACTCAGATTTATTGTTTCTGAGATTTATGGTTTTCTTTCCTCTCCCTGCACAAAACTGCAACCCTATTACAGAGCAGGCAGCAGAACATGTAATGGATTCCAGACTCCTCTGGTTATAATAATATTATGACTATACATGGCCCTCTTTGTCTCAAGCAAATACCTAAGTGGTCTGCTATGACAAACAGTTTAAACATTTCTGGCCATCTCTACCCTTTATACAGTTCACCATGGTTTTGAGAAGGAAACTGGACAGACTTGTCCCTTTAAATACTTCAGTTTCTTAGTTGCAGGATCTGAAAACCACTGATCGAAATATTAAGAATAAGATTTACACAGAAGTTGAATTGGGGCAGGAAATAAATAGTTCTGTGCAGAGAAAGTTGTAACTTGCACATCATGCAGATGAATCCCAATCCACTTTACAGACTATGGTTTGGGGCCAATTTCTGAGACTAAGGTCTCTGGGACAGCTGCTGTCTCGAGGCAGAGCGGCTCTCTGAACTCCTGAGTATGCACAGATTTTAGGGCCCAATAGGATCACTTAGTCTGACCTCCTCCATGACACAAGCCATAGAATTTCACCCAGTGTTTGTGATTTCAAGCAAATAACTGCTGGTCGAGCTCTGCCAATCTTCTAAAAAGACATCCAGTCTTGATTTAAAGCATACTTACTGCATTCTGTATGATCAGCCAGCTCAGCTGACTAGAACAAGTGGGGGAAATGGCAACAAAAGGAGCAACATGTCTGTCTCCTCCCCACGAATTCCTGCCCATGCTGGGGTGATGGGTACCTTCGAGGAGTAGGAAACGAGAGACTAAGCTCATTGGGTAGCTGTTTTCTCCTCTCACTTACTCTGGTGTACCCTGGTACCTAGTAAACCATAGGGCCTGCAATTCTTATGTAAGCCACACATGGAGAAGAAGTTGGCTCCTTGCAGCCTCACACTCACATAATGGCCAACCAATAGCTGGCACATAGCCATCACTTTCCCCACAGCCATATTGCAGCCACCTCTGGGAAGGGCAGTCATTTAATTGCACCCTTAACAGTGTAGTACAAGAGCTGAACAATACCATCCAATAGAAGCTACAAGGGAAATCTAGGATGCACAATAACTAAAAGGTAACATTTCAGAGCAACCACAGGGGATGGTTGTCATCACCCGATTTTCCTTTCACATCAGTGTAACTCCCCTGGCTTCAGTAGGGTTACTCTGGATTTACACCAATTAACAATATGAGAGGAGACTCAGAACCCCAATAACATCAGCCAGAGCAGCATGCCCAGATTTTTAAGCAGCATCGGGAAATTTACAACAATAATCTTCTTAGCTAGAGTAGAAAAACATTCCAAGTTCTCTTTTCATATAATGAATATTTCATGAGACATTTCAACAAACAAGGTGTCAACCAAGATAATGGGCTTCATGGAGTAATTATGATATTGAACCTGCACCTCACTTTGTTCATTAATAACATAATAATTAAATTGGAGAAGACTTAATATTGAGATCATTCCCCAAATATGGGCTGTATCAGAGCTAGGGTGACCAGATAGCAAATGTGAAAAATTGGGACAGGGTGTGGGGGGTAATAGGTGCCTGTATAAGAAAAAGTCCCAAATATTGGGACTGTCCTTATAAAATCGGGACATCTGGTCACCCTATTCAAAGATGATTCTTATACTATACTTGATTCGAGCTACTATTATATCATGCAGTGTCTTACCTGCTGAAATAGGAGGGGAAAATTAGGATCAACTAAAGGAAGCACCTACTTATTTCTTCCAACTAAAGACACTAGGAGAAAAGGGAATAGCTTTGTGTGGGGATGAGGAAAACAAAAAGACAGGGAACACTGAGTGGGACTAACCACTGCCCATCTCCTGCAGTCACAGGAAACTGAGCATGTGGGATATGCTCACCTGATCCTAATGTATGATCTTCGTTTAATGCTTCAGGAAAAGGGGGGGGGGAGGTAAATCATTGAAAGTTTCTATAAAAGTTTAACAAGTTAAGACTGGAGTTCTTTTTATTAATAATTTTACAGTAAAACTGCTAACCATGTTACTGAGCCCTATATATTTAAAAAACCGAACAGCTATGCAATCACTGTATTAAGAGCTTTATATTTACATGGTATTATAGTTGGCTAATTACTGTGCAACTGCGGGCCCTAGTCTGTATTGGGACTACTACTGAAGTAAGTGAGAATTCAGTGTGCAGGAAGGCTGCCCAATTTGGAATATGAATCCTTATAAATGTAGTAAAAGGATTTGAGACCAAGATATATTTAAATTAAAAAGAAAGAACAACAGCCCTTCTCTAGACCAAATCAAGACAGCTGGCATTGAGTGTCATTATATTTACTTTATATCCCCAGAGTATTTTCTTTTACTCAATTTATCATGAAATCAAATATGGGAATTCAGTTGCAGAAGTTAACATCTACACTGTGCTGTGATATGATGTTTACTGTTTGTTTTTCATAGGAGAAGGTGTATAATTTAAAAGGCTATGATTTATATATGCCTAGAGAAGCAGACATATCCTGGAACTTTTGTGGAAATCCTCATTAAGAATGGATACAGCAACTGCAGTATGTAAACTATTGCTTTTAAGTTTCAGCTTTCATAACAAAGAAATTGTGGCACTTTAAACATTCTCTTTTACATTGTCCTGGTTGATTTATTATCATCAAAGATTTCTAAACAACATTGGTTTGAGCTGTTTTTCTTTTTTCAAAAGTGTCACTCACTGTATCCCTTCTATTCCCAAAATATGAGGGGGGGGGGGGGGGAAAGCTGCATATGCTGGAAATGCACGGGTGAAATAATTTGATGAAAATTTAATTCATAGATTCATAGATACTAAGGTCAGAAGGGACCATTATGATCATCTAGTCTGACCTCCTGCACAGCGCAGGCCACAGAATCTCACCCACCCACTCCTGTGAAAAACCTCTCACCTATGTCTGAGCTATTGAAGTCCTCAAATCATGGTTTAAAGACTTCAAGGAGCAGAGAATCCTCCAGCAAGTGACCCGTGACCAATGCTACAGAGGAAGGCGAAAAACCTCCAGCCTCTTCCAATCTGCCCTTCCCAAAATTCCTTCCCAACCCAAAATATGGTGATTGGCTAAACCCTGAGCATATGGGCAAGATTCACCAGCCAGATACTACAGAAAATTCTTTCCTGGGTAACTCAGATCCCATCCCATCACAGGCCATTAGGACTATTTACCATGAATATTTAAAGATCAATTAATTACCAAAATCATGTTATCCCATCATACCATCTCCTCCATAAACTTATCGAGTTTAATCTTAAAGCCAGATAGATCTTTTGCCCCCACTGCTTCCCTTGGAAGGCTATTCCAAAACGTCACTTTGATGGTTAGAAACCGTTGTCTAATTTCAAGTCTAAATTTCCCAATGACCAGTTTATATCCATTTGTTCTTGTGTCCACATTGGTACTGAGCTTAAATAATTCCTCTCCCTCTCTGATATATTTATAGAGAGCAATCATATCTCCCCTCAACCTTCTTTTAGTTAGGCTAAACAAGCCAAGCTCCTTGAGTTTCCTTTCATAAGACAAGTTTTCCATTCCTTGGATCATCCTAGTAGCCCTTCTCTGTACCTGCTCCAGTTTGAATTCATCCTTCTTAAACATGGGAGACCAGAACTGCACACAGTATTCCAGGTGAGGTCTCACCAGTGCCTTCTATAACGGTACTAAAACCTCCTTATCTCTACTGGAAATACCTCTCCTGATGCATCCCAAGACCGCATTAGCTTTTTTCATGGCCATATCACATTGGCGGCTCATAGTCATCCTCTGATCAACCAAAACTCCAAGGTCCTTCTCCTCCTCCGTTACTTCTAATTGATGCGTCCCCAGCTTATAACTAAAATTCTTGTTATTAATCCCTGAATGCATAACCTTACGCTTCTCACTATTAAATTTCATCCTATTATTATTACTCCAGTTTACAAGGTCATCCAGCTCCTCCTGTATGATATCCTGGTCCTTCTCTAAATTGGCAATATCTCCCAGCTTTGTATCATCCGCAAACTTTATTAGCGCACTCCCACTTTTTGTGCCAAGGTCAGTAATAAAAAGATTAAATAAGATTGGTCCCAAAACAGATCCTTGAGGAATTCCATTGGTAACCTCCCTCCAGCCTTTTAGTTCACCTTTTAGTAGGACCCGTTGCAGTCTCCCCTTTAACCAATTCCTTATCCACCTTTTGATGTTCATATTGATCCCCATCTTTTTCAATTTAACTAATAATTCCCCATGTGGCACGGTATCAAATGCCTTACTCAAATCTAGGTAAATTAGATCCACTGCGTTTCCTTTGTCTAAAAAATCTGTTACTTTCTCAAAGAAGGAGATTAGGTTGGTTTGGCACGATCTACCTTTTGTAAAACCATGTTGTATTTTGTCCCATTTACCATTGACTTCAATGTCCTTAACTACTTTCTCCTTCAAAATTTTTTCCAAGACCTTGCATACTACAGACGTCAAATTAACAGGCCTGTAGTTACCCGGATCACTTTTTTTCCCTTTCTTAAAAATAAGAACTATGTTAGCAATTCTCCAATCATACGGTACAACCCTGAGTTTACAGATTCGTTAAAAATTCTTGCTAATGGGCTTGCAATTTTGGGTGCATTTATGGAGTTCTTTTCATACTAAAGCACTACAGACAATTCCACAAAAGGTCAATGAAATTGACTGCTAGTTTGCAAAACATTTTCCATCATCAACACTGGTTTTGATATGCTCATAACTTCATGTAGATAAGCGCTTATAAAGATTTCTATAAAATTTCAGGAATTACAAAATTTAAAACTCTCTGAAAAGTTAAACCTTTGGGTCTGATTTTGTTCCATATTTGGTTTTGCCCAAAGGTGGATTTTATTTCATTCTTTGCTTTCGGAATTTTTAAGCAATAGACCTTGACCCATTTCTGAGTTAGGAGAAACTGGAAAAATACAGTGGTCTTGTTGTAACCATACATTAACCAAACTTTTCTGAACTGGGTGTACAGCAAAAATGGAAACTTAATGAGGGGCAGGTAGTTTAATAGGAGGATGGAGAGATGAATTAAAAATGAACAGAAGCTATGATTGGTTGAATGATACTTCCATGCACACTCTGTGGGTAAATACCCTAAAACTTTTTATAAGGTTTAATGAAGCCCTTTCTGACATCACTGCACATTCTCTCTGCCCACCCAACTAGCACAAAGGCTGCTTCTGGGACAATGTGCATGAGAGAGAGTTTGTGTCTTATGAAATACACACAGCAAAATTCTCAAAAATATCCTAACTTCAGGTAAGGAGAAAATCGAAGAAGGAACCCCACCCCCCACCAACCACATCTAATTTTAGGGTATCTGCAATTTTTGCCTCTGTTAGACCTCCTGAACAGAGATCCTGGTGTGAAGCAGGGGTGCTGAAGGACCAAAGCTCCTTCCTAAGGTGGCAGTGAAATCACGTGGCTTGCCCTGGAGGAAGAATGAGCCCCCCCAGGGCAGTGCTGGGCAAATGTTTGCAGTCACCGCCCTCCCCCCTTACCATTCATGGAATTTGTTGCAACCCTCCCTCTTCCATTACTTGTAATCTGAAGTAATCCCTTGCTTCCTCACTGCTGCTGGTGACGGCACTGCCTGCAGAACGGGCTGGCCGTAGAATGGAGGCTGCTGGGCATGGCTTGCATGTTGTTTGCAGCTCAGGAGGACTAATTTTTAATCCCACTCCCATCCTGCCTCACCGTACCCAGTCTATTTTTACCCCGCACCTGCTATTATGGCAGAGGGTCCCATGGGATCCCAATTTCTTTACGCCCCCTCACCCCAGAGAACCTCTTGCACACCCCCCCCCACTTCCCCAACTTTGCGCATTGCTGCCCTAGGAGTTCTGGCCCATGGAAGGGGTCCTCCCAGAGATTGTTCCAAAGCTGATGTCCTAGCACCGGTCCTGTGGATCTGTGACAGCTGCATAGTGAAAACAGGAGTAAAATGGTGTTTAAAAGCCTCTTTTTGCCATAAAGTCAACAAATCCAACACTAGATACATACAGGGCATAGATCTGCTGAGTGAGAAGGTGCCATATTTGTCTGGTTTTAGTTTTGGACAAAAGTTGAAATTTTCTGATCTCTACTGTTGCCAAGATACAATTTCCCCATTATATCTGTGTGCTACAGCCCTATTGACCCAACCTTGTAGAAGAGAGGCTAGGTGCAATGCCAATTCAGAGTAGCTGAGGATCTGATGCTATAGAATTTCTCTAGCCACACAATAGCAGCAGTAAAAGGAATGTATTTATCCCTCTTCACCCCATTCAGAGGAATGAATTTCAAAGTGTAATTGGGACTAACTATAATTATTTATTTCCAGTATCACCTGTAATGTGGTAGGCACTTTCCTAACAAAAGAGAGAGCAGGAATGTAATTATAATCTCATGGGAAACAAAGACAGAAGGAGTATATCATATCAATTGTTAGGGTACCGAGATTTATTTTAACATCTGAACTGAATTTAAAGGTCTATTTATTAAGCACATAATCCACCCCACTTGCTTTGTTTCCTTTAAAAAAAACCCCAGAAAAATACATTTAAAAGACTGGTTTCAGAGTAGCAGCCGTGTTAGTCTGTATACACAAAAAGAAAAGGAGGACTTGTGGCACCTTAGAGACTAACAAATCTATTTGAGCATAAGTTTTCGTGAGCTACAGCTCACTTCATCGGATGCATTCAGTGAAATCAGGGCATCCGATGAAGTGAGCTGTAGCTCACAAAAGCTTATGCTCAAATAAATTTGTTAGTCTCTAGGGTGCCACAAGTACTCCTTTTATTTAAAAGACCGTTAATCACTTTAATTTTTCTTTGTCATTTTAAGATGTTGCATTAAGTTTCCAACAGCAACTTCATTTCAGCCACTTTTCTATTCTATAGGTAACTAATGTATTACTCTTTGTCATAAGCTAGATACTGTAAAACAATCACCAGCACAGGAACCTTAACTTTAACATTTCTCAAGAGGGATTTATACTGTGCAACCTGAACATTGGAGCATTTTGCACAGGCTTACACTGGAATCACTTTTCCCAGCACTGAAATAGAACGAGCAGCTAATTGCACATAACAATTTAAAACAGCAAGCTAAGAATACAATGATATTGAATTGAAACTGCAGGAGAAATATAAAACACTCAACATAGGCGGAATAAAGTCTCATATTAGCTGCTCTTAATTTTATTTTTTCTAGTACTATACAAATGATGAAGAAAATCTGCTTGTTTACAAATATCAGGGTTCTATTCCCCTGATTTTAAACCAAGCCTGCCTTTCTAAAAAGAGAGTGCATCTGACATGAATTTTCAACCATGCTTTCAAAGAAAGCATCACACATCAATGGTTAGGTTTCAGAGTAGCAGCCGTGTTAGTCTGTTTTCGCAAAAAGAAAAGGAGTACTTGTGGCACCTTAGAGACTAACAAATTTATTAGAGCATAAGCTTTCGTGAGCTACAGCTCACTTCATCTGAGCTGTAGCTCACGAAAGCTTATGCTCTAATAAATTTGTTAGTCTCTAAGGTGCCACAAGTACTCCTTTTCTTTTTACATCAATGGTTAGAAACTGTTGAATGCTATGCTAGCCACAGCTTCTTTAGGTTACAGTGATAAAATTGTTAGAAGACAGAGTAGGCCTAAAGGGTTTTGTGGTGGGTTGAAAGGGTCCAACTAATGAAGTTGGACACAAGATTTGGATTTTGGATGCCTAAAACCTCAGGGATGTCTGGCACTGGAGTTTTCATGCAGCGTATTAGGAAGACAGAGACCACTTATCAAATTCAGATGGGAGTTGGTCTGGGGCACACACAGTTCTAGGATTTCAGAATTGGGAGTTTTATTTGGATCCATCTCTAGTGATGGGAGCAAGAAAAGTGAGTTGGCAGGGGTGCATCTGAAACAAGTCATAATGAGATTCAATATTTATAGCCAAGCACAAATAAGCTTCTCTCTCAAGTAGTTGCATAAAGGCTCTTTAACTGAAAGAGTAAGGCCTTGTCTACACTACAAAATTAAGTTGATCTATATTAGGCCGACCTACAGCCACTGCAGTAATTACTGTGGTTTTTTACATCCACACTGCCCTCTTTCTGTTGGTGGTGTGCGTCCTCACCAGGAGTACTGGCACCGACTTAACTGTGTGGGGACTTAGAGCTCAGGCTGTCAGTCTGGTACAGGGTTCACAGCTGGACGCCCTGGGGCTAACAGCCAGAGCTCACACTGAACACCTCCCTCTGATAGAGGTATATAAAATCATGAGTGGTGTGGAGAAAGTGAATAAATTATTCACTTGTTCCCATAATATAAGAATTAGGAGCCACCAAATGAAATTAATTGGCAGCAGGTTTAAAACAAATAAAAGGAAGTTCTTCTTCACACAGCGCACAGTCAACCTGTTGAACTCCTTGCCTGAGGAGGTTGTGAAGGCTAGGACTATAACAGGGTTTAAAAGAGAACTAGATAAATTCATGGAGGTTAAGTCCATTAGTGGCTAAGGAATGGTGTCCCTAACTTCTGTTTGTCAGAGGGTGGAGATGGATGGCAGGAGAAAGATCACTAGATCATTACCTGTTAGGTTCACTCCCTCTGGGGCACCTGGCATTGGCCACTGTCAGCAGACAGGCTACTGGGCTGGATGGACCTTTGGTCTGACCCAGTATGGCTATTCTTATGTTCTTGTTCTTAGGTTCCCCCCCGCGTGGGGCTCCAGCTGTGAGCCCTGCATGTGCCAGCAGGCAATGCAAGTTACACAGTGTCTACACAGACACTGTTGCCCTAACTATATCAACCTAAGCTCAGAAGTGCCTCTCATGGAAGTGATATTAGGTCGGTGTAGTGGGCATCTTACATCGATGGGCGCTACATTGTAGTGTAGATGCTTACAGAGTTAGGTCAACATAAGCTGCCTTATGTCGACCTAACTCTGTAGTGTAGACCAGGCCTAGAATTCATTGAGATACATAAGTAGAATCTGTACTGAATGCATCCAGCTCTGACTACAGTTCCAAGTGTGCTTGCTTCCACTGTTCCTAACTCTGGTTCAGATGTGAAGGTGAATGTGGATTATTAAAAAAAAATTGTGCTCTAGGATTCCTTTTATTAAATAAGTCAGGCAAAAGTAGTAATAATAGGACTACCAGTTTGTTATCTGTATTGCAGTAATACCCAAAGGTCTCACTCTGGGTCAGAGCCCCATTGTGTTAGTTACTGTACAAACACTGTCCTTGTTTGTTTGAAAAAATTAGAAAAAACCTACCACTGTGCCTTGATTTACAACTCAGTCTCCTGTAGCCTCCCTGATCCACTGGGGAGAACCAACTTCCTTTTTTGCCATTTCACCCATGTTGTTCTCCTACTCAGAGCTCTTAATTGGCTTTCTCTTTCTCCATATCAAAATAAACCACACATGCGCACCATCGAGATCCCCTCCCATTGTGCCTCTTAAAGCAGTCTTCAGTTTCTCCTGTTTGTGCCATGCTCTGTGCCTGCTCCTGAGGTCTGTCTCCCACTTGTGTCACTGTGTCCTCTTTGTATTATCTAACCTTAGAACAGCACTCCTCCCACCCCATCTCCCTCAACACTTGTTTCTAGAGCTGGCTAGAAAAAGGAAGTCCCTTTCCCCTGCATTTTTGACTTATCCCAATTTGGGACAGTGTTTTCAAAAACATTAAGTTGTCCCTCATTGGGATGACAAGTCAAAAATGCTCAATTTATTTGGAAAGGGATTTCCAGAAAAATTCTGTTTTGAGAAAACTGAAATGGAATTTTCCAGTTTGCTGGCTTTTACCCCGCACAAACCCAGCCCAGGGACTTCTACATGTTTCCCAAGATACACAAACAAAGGAACCTAGGCCCATCATTTATGGCAACAGCACTACGGAGGGAATATCATAGAGACCATCCTCAATCCATTCAGTACATAACCTACTTCATCCAGAAACTCTGCAACACTAACAACCTGCCTCAAAATACCATCCTTTCCACCAAGGATTTTGTCAGGGTTTCCTTCCTACCCTGGGGTACAGATGTGGGGACCTGCATGAAAGAACCCCCTAAGCTTGCTTCTACTAGCTTAGGTTAAAAACTTCTCCAAGGCACAAATTTCTTTCCTTGTCCTAGGATGGTATTGCTGCCACCACCAAGTAATTTAGACAAAAGTGCATGAAAGGGTCTCTTGTCCCTATTCCCCCAAAATATCCCCCCAAGCCCCTTCACCCCCTTTCCTGGGGAGGCTTAAGAATAATATACTAACCAATTGGTTACAATGTGAGCACAGACCAAACCCTTTGGTTTTTAGGACACTGAAAATCAATCAGGTTCTTAAAAGAAGAACTTTATTATAAAGAAAAAAGTAAAAGAAGCACTTTTGCAAAATCAGAATGGAAGGTAACTTTACAGGGTAATAAAAAAGATTTAAAACACAGAGGACTTCCCTCTGGACTTAGCTTCACAGTTCTAAGAAACAAAAATAAAACTACCTCTTAGCATAGGGAAAATTCACAAGCTAAAACAAAAGATAATTTAATGCATTCCCTTGCCTTACTTAAAATTTTTGTAATCTTAGATGGACAATTTCAGGTATGTTTTCAAGAGATGTTTTACCTGCCTGGTCTCTCTCTCCGTCTGGAGAGGGAACAAACAAAGAGAGCACAAACAAAACCTTCCCCTCCCCCAGATTTGAAAGTATCTTCTTTCCTTATTGGTCCTTCTGGTCAGGTGCCAACCAGGTTATTTGAGCTTCTTAACCGCTTACAGGTAAAGTGTTTCAGTACAGCTGCAAGGAGGGATTTTATGCTACCTTTATCTTTATGTTTATGACAGATGTCATCTCCCTATACACCAACATCTCTCAACATGAAGGCATTGCAGTCTGACAATGACAGCAGTCAGATATTCACCTCAAACACATCCTCACCCATAACAACTTTACATTTAACAACAAACACTTTGTTTAAACCACAGGAACTAGGATGGCTGCCCAATATGCCAATCTCTTCATGGGCCACCTCGAGGAATAATTGCTGGAAAACGACACCACAACAATCAATGAGATACCGGAGATACATTGATGATATTTTCATTCTCTGGACAGATGCCCTAAACTCCTTCATAGATTACCATCACAACTTCAGCAACCACCACTCATTCATCAAACACTCCCATATCAGCATCAACTTCCTGGACATCACAATCAGCTTCAACAATGTAATCCTACAGACTATATGCAAGAAACCAATGGATCACCACTCTTACCTCCACAGATCCCTTAACTACCCCAGACACACCATGAAACCTGTTTATCTACTGCCAGGCACTCAGATATCACAGAATATGCTCTGATGAGAAAGTCCGGGACATACAGTTCAACCCACTTAAATCACCAAACAAGGACACTCCATCAGAGAAGAAGATTGCATCACTGAACGGGCCAAATGCCCCGAGAGAGCATGCTTCAATACAGGAAAAAAAGAAACCCACTAACCACATATCTGTAGAGTCTATCTACACTTGGGAGTGTACATGGTTGCATGTGTGTTGTTGTGTTGCAACCCTTCCCCTGCCCCACCCCATTGTCCACATCTGAAACCCTGAAGCAAGTTCCTGAAAGACAGTCTAATGTGCTAAAGTTCAGCATGCATGAGGATGTGGGTATGTACACATCTCCGCTGTGGCATGGCCCCATACCCATTCTACAGTCCAGTGTGGACAGAGGCAAGGGGCATGTACCAGTTCATGGGGTATCGATAGTCCTCCAGAGCCATTCCCACAATGCACTCATCCCTTTGCTGCCTGCCCCTTACCCAAAATTACACAGGTCCCTGCCCTCCATTGCCAATGGTACTAGCAACCTGCCCTGAGCACATTCAGTTCTCCCATGAATGCTATTGATCAGCAACAGTCACTATGGAGCATTCCATGAGCTGCTATCTGGTCTCTGGAGAACATCTTGGTGCTGATCAATATGTGGTCAGTGTACACCATGCTCCATGACTTTGCCTGTAGCAGCAGGAACATATACATATGTCAGGAGAGTTCATGGAGGTGAGCGTTCACCAGACTTTGTTCCAGTGCCTGGAGTGCATGAAGCACCTCGGGTTCCTGGCACATGCCCCTGCTATGATGAGCTGGACCAGGTGCTCTCCACATCTCTTAGTACTGAGCCTGAAATTCAGTCATGACCCCCTCCTCAACCTTGCCATCCTCATTATACTGCAGGACACTGATGATGAGGGGCAGGATGAGGAGGCAGAAGGGACCTTGGAAGTCCTAGAGAAAAAGCCTGCCTAAGTACCCAGCAGACCCAGTTGAGAGAGCCCACATCAGGAGAACCACAGCAGGAACCGAGGCTGGTAAGGGACTATACACCCCCACATTCCCCAGAAATATTCCTGTTTTCTGCAGTAATAGATGCCTGAAACTGGCCCCCTCACTGCACTCCATCCATAGTCCAACCTGATGTGGTCCCTGTGACAGTCTACACTATTATGATCACCACTTTTACAAAATTATGATAAATCTTGTACAAAGTACGCCTTGTGATGTATCATTGGAAAAGCCATAATTTGCTGAATATCATTGTCCTGTTGAGTCACACATTTTAACGTTGTATATGGAGATATGAGATTTTGTTACATGTTTGTTACTGGAACATGTTGTTTTAACTCTGGCAAATGCCCACGTTCTAGCTCTTCAGAGGCAACAAAGGGGTGGCCAACATCCAGCCAGGTGCAAACAGACTATTGTCTTTTTAACTGGCCATTTACCAGCAGGGGAGTTGTAATCAAGAAATTTACAATTCACCTGAAGGATAGTCGGCAGCTCACATATTCCATGGAACTGCCTGATGCACCAAGAACTTTTTCCAGTAAAAGGATCAGGATATAAAAAGGGGATCAAGGGCCCCTGGCCACCTCTCTCCTCTCCCATCTCTACTGAAACAAGATTGCTTGAAAGACTTTGAACTGGGGAAATTGATCCCAGGCTGGGAAGGGAATTCAGCCTGTGTATTAAGAACTGTGAACTGCCTGCAACATCCAGAGAGGTAAGAAAAGTTGTTTGCTTCAAATCTTACACCTTGTCTGTACTACACAGTTTTGTTGACAAAAGTCATCTTTTGTCGACAAAACAGTGGAGGTGTACACACGGAAATGCTTCTCCCACTGATGTAACTCCCTTGCTATGTCAACATGGTAAAACTACCTTGACGAGTGACATAGGGCTTTTTGCGATGTAGTTAGAGTGAGGCAGCATCAGTGTAGACACAGCACTTGGTTATGTCACTCTCATCCTCCAGGAGGTGTCTCACAATGCCCATCCTGACCGCTCTTCTGAGCAGTTTGAACTCTGCTGCCCTGAAGGTGCACAGGTATGCACTCTTCCCTCTTTTAAAGGTCCAGGGATTTTTGAAATTCCTCTTCCTGTTTGCTCAGTGTGCACAGTTCAGACAGCATATTCCCAGCTGACAATGCTGGCTTTCTGCAATATATGTGCTCCCGCGTGAACACTGGTGCTGTTGGATCTGCTGGGTCTGTGGGAAGAGGAGGCTGTGCAGTTGCAGCTTTGCTCCAGCTGTAGGAACTTTGATACCTCTGGGCTGATTGCCAGTGGCATGCAGGAGAAGGGGCATGAAAGGGACACGCAGCGGTGCCGTGCTAAGATCAAGGAGCTGAGGTAGGTGTACCAGAAGGCAAAGGAAGCCACCCATTGCTCCAGTGCAGCGCTGAAGAGATGCTGCTTCTACAAAGAGCTGCATGCTATCTTTGGTGGCAACCCCACTTCCATTGCCAAGAGCCCACGGATACTTCGGGGGGACTGGAGGCAGCGGCCAGTAGACTCAACCCTGAGGACAAAGTGGTGGATGAAGAAGTGGAGTTGAAGGATGATGTGGCGCACACGGCAGAGTCTTCCGGTGGTGTGGTGAGTCAGGATCTCTTTTCTACTCCGGAGGGTTCTAGCCAGTCCCAGCACTCTAGCTCTGGTGCACGAGATGCAGGAGAGGTGAGCTCCTGTAAGTGTTCATTTTGCTTTGTTACTGCACGGTGAGAGGTGTGCTTTGTTATATGGTAGAGGAAAGAAGGAAGGATAAGAGACAGAAATTAACAACAGAGCCTGTGCATCTACACAGTTGGGTCACAGCAGAAAAGTTTGTTAATGTACACCGGGATGTCCTGGGAATCCTCCATAGAAATCTCTAGGAAACTTTCCTGCAGACACGCTGCAATCCCCTGCCGAAGGTTCCTTGAGAGAGCTGCCGTGTTTCTCCCTCCGCTGTAGTAAACTTTGCCACACCACCCACTAATTACTTCTGCAGGGACCAGAGTGGCACACAGGTAAGCAGCATATGGAGTTGGCCTGTAGCCATACGCATGCAAGAGAAGCACTGTTGCATCCTGGGTTACCCTTAGGAGTGAGAGATTGGGTTCAATTACCATAACCTGTGGAAAAGGGTGCCAATATTCAGAATAGTCTCCCTAGGCACTCGTAGTATCCACATTTGCAAACCACCCAGACCCTATGCTTTGAAAAAAACTGTTGCTGGCCAAGGACCATAATGAGAAAAAGACAATAATTAACAAAGACAGACATTTCCATAAAATTCTTAAGTGAGAATACACACACAAAGGAAACTAAACTTACTAAAGATATCTGACATTGACTGGTGCTCTAACAACTCCACCCTCTATTTTGTCTTGAAGTACAGCCCTGAACACCCTGGTGTCATGGACCTTTCCCATGTGTTTTGCATTCGTGTTCATGAACCGACTGCTTATGGCCTTGGAGAACCGTGAATCCTAAATGTCACAGTTCATTTCTTCACTGGTCCCTTTCAGTAGGCAAAGTATAGGTACATACATTCTGTTGATGTACCCCGCACAGTTTGGAAAACCCATCCTCTTGCTATAGTTTCAGGGAGTTGTGTTTTGACAACTCTCCATAGGTACGTCACAGTACTGATAGCCTGGCAAACCTGTGCAACCACCATTCCCACAGTTGACTTCTCAGCCCCAAACTGGTTGGTAACTGACAGGTGCTGTTAGCTTCCAAAGGGCAATAGCCACCTGCTTCTGCACTGGTATGGGTTTCGGAAAACAAGTGGTCTGGCACTGGTGGATTGGTGCAAGCTGCTTGCACAACTCATTGAAGATCTGCTTCCTCCTCCTTCAGTTCTTCAGCCACCGGTCATCATCCTAGGTTTCACAGATGATGTGGTCCCACCACACTGTGCTGGGTCTCCAGGACCAGAAGTGGCAGTCAACCCATGGGCATGCCATTGCAATCCCAGGATTCAACACATCTACTGCAGGGGACTCAAGTGAATTTTCAGTCCCCCCTCTGTGTCAGCTGTCTTTGTCGTCTGAAATCTCTCTGGACCAGTTCTGTCCAGTATCTGATACTGGATGGTTCTGTTCACATGAACATTTGTCCAGTGAGCAGTATCAGGAGCAGAACCACATCTTCATGGACTTGCTCTATGTATCCAACAAAGTTTGACAGAAGGGAGAGACGGCAGGGAGCTGCAGTCATCAAATGTGTGATGTGACATAGAGTTCCAGCAACATGTAGCAAAGCAATTCCTATGGCATCTCCTGTGATACAGGAGATGCAGTAGGATTGCCACCTTTTCCACAGACCAAAACTGGACATGCCGCGTCAGTTAAAGGATATATTACTCCTGAGGGAATTCTGAGCCACTGCACAATTCAGAATTTTGCCAAAGTTAAAGTTGTGCATGCAGAATTTCCTTTTCTGAACAGAAATGGGCTGCAGTGCAGCTTGCTATCATTAGGGATCACTGGCCCTGATAGATCCCAGCTCGCACATAGAAGACACTGCTGTGGGGAGAGAGGGGGAGCTAGAGGGTTCCTGACAGCTGCAGTTCCCAGCATGCCCTGAGGGAAGGAGACTGCAGTGTGCAGGAAACTCCATGCAAGCCTGGGACTGAGCATCAGGCTGTTTCTCCCTCTGGATCCCTGGGCTGTGGGGGAGAGGGGGCGGGTGTCTGGGCAAGGGGTGGGCCTGTGGCTGGGCTCTGGAAGGGAAGGGGTTGTGGATCCAGTCCTTCTGGCTGGATTGGGGGGAAGCAGAAAAACAGGTACTGGGTTGTCATAGGGATTTCTTTAACTCTCTACTTCTGGGGGAATTTTTGTGTGTGTCTGTATTGTTATGCACATACTTGCTGACAGATATTTTGAAATAAATTACCCAACTAATTGAAACTGGTGTTATTATGTAGTGTTATTTTGACAAATAAATGTTGCAGAATTTTTAATTTTTTGGCACAGAATTTTTATTTTTTGGTGCAGAATGTCCCCAGGAATAATATATATGTCAAAATGAGACAATAGAAAGTGCTAGGCTTAGCTACATGACATTTCAAGTTCAATGAATGAACAGCGCATATTTTCACATTTAACGTAAAATAACACTGAAACATAGAATGTATATTTCAGTACTAAACAACATATTGAAGTATTAAGGTTGTTGGCGTTGCTTATGCGTTTCACTTAAAACTGGACATCAGGACTTGTCAAATGGCACCTGGACAAAGAAGCCAAAAACCCGGATGAGTGGCAATCCTGGGACTCTGGGATACTGTCCTGACATGTTAGCACTAATGACGCACGCTGAAAGGGACAGTGTGGAAAGAAATCTTTCCCCAACCCCCATCTTCTGACAGCCTCCCTACCTTGCGAAGCTTACCATCAGAAGCAAGCTCCCCAAAGACTACCGCACACCAGCTCAAAGCACCTGCCAGAACAACAGATGCAAAGCCTGCAGGCATATCTCCATTGTTACAATAATCAATATCCTCACCCCCACAAATCACCTTTCAAGATATTTCCTATATATCCCAATCACAACATGTGGTATACCTCATCCAGTGCATCAAATGCCCCAACAACAACTTTCAGAGTAGCAGCTGTGTTAGTCTGTATTCGCAAAAACAAAAGGAGTACTTGTGGCACCTTAGAGACTAACAAATTTATTTGAGCATAAGCTTTCGTGAACTCCGATGAAGTGAGCTGTAGCTCACGAAAGCTTATGCTCAAATAAATTTTAGTCTCTAAGGTGCCACAAGTCCTCCTTTTGTTTTTCCAACAACAACTATGTGGGTGAAACCAAATAATCACTATACTCAAGAATGAACCTATGCAGAAAAATGATAAAGGACAAAAATGCCGTCACCCATAGGTGAACACACTTTCACAAAGCAATCACTCCATATCTGATCAGTCCTCATCCTCAAAGGACACTTGCATAATACCTTCAAAAGATGAGTCTGGGAACTTAATTCATAACTCTGATAGACACTAAACATCCTGGCTTCAACAGAGACACTGGGTTTTATGGCTCTTTACAACAATTTATAACCTACTAATTCTCCTTTGTCCTATGACTGTAGTGGTGTTAATTGCCCACTTCATTTCAAGGGGTTTCTTGCAACATGTGTTAACCCCTTATGCTTAACCATCTGTTCCATCTTGTATTCAGCTGTGACTCTCCGGTTACCTTTTCCGAACCTGACTCTGTGAAGCATGAAAGTTGTCTCTTCCACCAATTCTCCTACAATTTTTATCTCACCCACCTTGTCTCTCTCATACTTTGGGATCAACACACTACAAAGAACCTTTGAGGCAGGCTACTGAAGGCTGACTACCCTGACTCCCAGCCTTAAAACTTTTTGATTTTTTTTTTGTGATAATATTTTCCATCAGAAAATTCTCGACCAGCTCTACACATTTCTTTCAGTTAACTGTTCACACCAACCCTATTCCAATGCCTGACCATAAACTCTTCACAGGAAGCAAAACAAACCCAAAAATGATCTTTAATTTTTGCAACTCTTGATTGTTAACTTTTGTAACTCCCCTCCAGTACCACTGTCAGAATGTTGTGTACATTCTCTGTGTTATTCCTTTAGATTATAAACTCTTTGAGTTGGGGTCCTTCCTTCTTATTTTTCTGTAGAGCACCATATCCACCCATGACACCATATAAATAATAGATAATTTAGAAACATTAAGTGCTATAAAACTGTTGGTATTAAAACACATTTTGACATACATGTATACAACATGGCAGGAATAATAATAATAAAAAAACCCTAGGCTGTCACTTTTCCTTTTTAAATCTGTAGAATCATTTTCTCCCCACTGTAACTAACATACAGCTATATTTCTGTGGCTAAGCAAATAAGACATTAAGCTTGTTTTCACATTGTTTCTGTTCTCAGTGGATAGTATGGATTTCCCACATCTCTAATTAAAACTGTTTTCCACTTCTTAGTGTTTACATTGAACACTTGGAGTTAACGTGGTTTATTTAAAAACTGAAAACAGATTAATTGCTATACATGGCAAAACCTTGGGTACATTCAGAATTTTATTTGCACACTAGATTAATCATTAACTCTACAGTGGACACTGTAGAAGCAAAGATTGTAACCTTGTCTATATTTAGTTTGGCAGAATTCATTTTTTTATAATGTTGATGGATAATATCAATGTTTATTTTTAAGCTTTTTTATTTTTATTTATTTAAATTTTAACAGTATGCAGAAGTTATGGGAAGGCCAGACAATGGGGAATATCAGACAATAATTATTTAATGATAGTAGATATTGAGATTCAAAAAGTTAAAGTTTTATCACCATTAAAACACAAATTGTCAACATCATATGTCAAAATATACAAAGTAAATATTCTTAAATCAAACTCTAAGTTCTCAAGTACCATTTTTCTTACTTGGCTGATCTGTATATTTCGATTGTCAATGGAAATATATTTTTGTCGGTTTGTGTGTGTGTGTGTTTGTATACAGTGAAATTGACATTTAATGACATTTACAGATAAAAATCTAATCCTTCCAAACCTATTTATATTCACACAGTACTGTAAATTTACTTACCTCCATTATCTCCAGCACATATTTCTCTAGAGACAATCATATTTTTATCATAATTTTCTATGAAGCTGATGCATTTCTTCTGAGTGGTGATTCTGTAATGCAGTTCATATGGTAAAATTTATATGGTACAGATCCTCAGCTGATAACTTAAATGGAGCTATGCCAATATATACCAGCTGAGAATCTGGCGCATAATTGATAATGATGTTCCAAAAAGACAGATGACTGTTTATACCACAAAAGAATATGGTGCAAAAGTATCTGAACTTACCAGGCAGATGAACTCTGAAAAGACATCAATGGTGGGTTCAAAGCATCTCCTTTTAAAGTATGTACTGCCTGTGACATCTGAGGCTGAGGCTGAGTCTGTACTTGACTTGGATTCTGAGCAGGGTTAATCCATCGGCTCTGTGCCTGTGTCATCCACTTTCCCTGGATTCCCCATCTTGCCAGGTAAAATTTGCAAATATCGTAGTTCATTGATGAGTAATATAAAAGGTCCAGTACCAGCAAGATCACAACAAAAAAGCCATAGATCCACACTCCTAACAATGCACTGTAATTGCTGGGGAGGAGGGGGAAAAAAAGAAAACAACAAAGGAAATGATTTAACAGATCATTCACTGTCATCACTCTATTTATCAGGGTTTTTTGTTTGCTGGTTTGTTTGTTTTAAAAATAATCAGGATTTTCATCTAAAAGGAGCAGGTATTTTTGGTAGAGTAGGGTTAAGAGAGTGGTTACCCAAAATGCTACATTTCACTAGTATTAAGTACATCAAAACTCAACATTACAAAGACCAGTGATTTTATAATACTATTCATTCAATAAGTATAGAGGTGAAAACACATAGTAAGCTTACGTGTAAATGTTGGCATAGCTATAACATATATATGAGTGGTTTCAGAGTAGCAGCCGTGTTAGTCTGTATTTGCAAAAATAAAAGGAGTACTTGTGGCACCTTAGAGACTAACAAATTTGTTTTGAGCATAAGCTTTCATGAGCTATAGCTCACTTCTGTAGCTCACGAAAGCTTATGCTCAAATAAATTTGTTAAGTCTCTAAGGTGCCACAAGTACTCCTTTTATATATATGAGTAAGGATCAGGATGGTTTACCACCCTGTCATTGACTTATAAAAAAAAAAGTGCCTCAAAAAGCTTAATTGAATAAAGACAGAACAGAATGAGTAAAGATATCAAATAAAGTGAGAGAGAATAGTAGGGAGATAAAAGCAAAGGAGAGTGAAAACACTATTGAGACAGCAAGTTTAGCTGTTTTTTAAAAAACTGATTGTTAGGTCTATTGGCATTTGGTATGGGATACTGGGGATTGGGAAAGAATTAGGCTAGAACAAACGTGCAGGTTTTGAGGGAGAATTTAAAGTGGGAGAATGGAGGTTGTTAGGTGTATGAGGTAGGAAGGTTGTTCCAGACAAAAGGGCTGGTGTGATTGAAAAAACGCAGAGCGGAAGTGGGAAAAGAAAAGGAATAAAAAGGGGTATTAGATAGAGATGCAGAGTCTTGAAAACCACATAAAGAATTGCAATATGGCCCCCAAGTAATGCTTTAGGCATACATCATTTACGGGAATTACAAATTATATAAACCTGCCATTCAACCACCAGCACCCTGTTGAAAGCAGGGAAAGCAATGAATGTATTAAGCTACAGCTGGTGAGAGAAACTTCGACAGAACCACATTCCAACAGAATATGCAGTTCTGCTGAAATCTATGTGTTCTGTCAAATTGGGTTGATTTCCCCCAAATTTTGTTACGGAAGAAAAACCAGGAAAAATGCTAACAATGTTGAAATGTCCCATTCTGACAATTTCAGAAGAAACTATTTGGAATTCGTGTTTTGAAATGACTGTTTTGAATGGTTAAATACTTTGTATTAATGACATATAATGCAAAACAAAAAAGTTGAAGTTGAAACAAAATGCTTTGTTTCCAGAATTTTTCCTTCGTTAATAATTTTGAAATGTTTGGTTTTCGATCTGATTTGGGACAAAGCCAATTTCAAAAAAATCTCAAAAATCCTTTGCAAAAATGGTATGCCATCCTCAACCCAGCTCTATATTCAGTGATTTACTTCATTAAGCTATTCTGTGTTGGACGGGCGGAGTCTTTGTAAGCAGTTCAAGGCAGCATCTGACTTCTTTTTATATGTTTGTAAAACCTGGAGGGGGGAGGGGGCATCTATTGCACAATTGGCCTGACTCATCTCCCAATGTAGTCAATGGGGAGTCTTTCAAGGTGAATTTTGCCTATGTTAGGGTTCAGGCTCAGGCTCTTAAATGTAAAAAATATCTAAAGACTAAGCAGTGGTATGATTCAAAGCCCAAAACCACATGCTTGTGAACCAATGTAGTATGTTGTACCTGAGCTTTACTGTGCTAGCCTGAAAACGCAATGCTTTCCTCCTGTATTTCTGTCAACGCTTCCCCATCACATAATGAAACTGCATTATCAATTTTGTACATTTCTATGTTATTCTACACACACACACACACACACACACACACACACACACACACACACTGCTGTCCAGTGTGTCACACACATTATAGCTGGACACCACAATTTGCCTTAAAAGGCAATCAAAAAATGAAAGCATTTTGAAGGCAGATTTTGTTATCCAGGAAATAGGGGACAAAAGATTCAAGAACATGCTCATAAATTTAATTTTGTTTTAAATCTAAATTTCAGGTACGATTCCGAGTTCTTGTCACATCAAGATTTTAAGGGTCTAATTCGCCACTTGTTTATCACGGATTTACACTAATGTAACTTTAGTGACTTCAGGGAAGGTAACACTGGTATAAAGCAGGAGCTAAAGAGAGGAGGAACAGGCCCCTTAATGGATCCTATGAACATGTAGCTTTAAAATTACAAATAAACACTGGGTATTTAAGGCTGGGATTTCCAGTAGTGTTTAGTACTAAATCTTCAGTGGGAATAGAGGTAGACCAATGCTAGCAGATCGAGGGACGTGATCGTTCCCCTCTATTCGACACTGGTGAGGCCTCATCTGGAGTACTGTGTCCAGTTTTGGGCCCCACACTACAGGAAGGATGTGGATAAATTGGAAAGAGTACAACGAAGGGCAACGAAAATGATTAGGGGTCTAGAGCACATGACTTATGAGGAGAGACTGAGGGAGCTGGGATTGTTTAGTCTGCAGAAGAGAAGAATGAGGGGGGATTTGATAGCTGCTTTCAACTACCTGAAGGGGGGTTTCAAAGAGGATGGCTCTAGACTGTTCTCAATGGTAGCAGATGACAGAACGAGGAGTAATGGTCTCAAGTTGCAATGGGGGAGGTTTAGATTGGATATTAGGAAAAACTTTTTCACTAAGAGGGTGGTGAAACACTGGAATGCGTTACCTAGGGAGGTGGTAGAATCTCCTTCCTTGGAGGTTTTTAAGGTCAGGCTTGACAAAGCCCTGGCTGGGATGATTTAACTGGGACTTGGTCCTGCTTTGAGCAGGGGGTTGGACTAGATGACCTTCTGGGGTCCCTTCCAACCCTGATATTCTATGATTCTATGATTCTATGTGCTTAACTTTATGAACTATGAGTAGTCCCTGGTAATTTTTGTAAGTCTTTGCAGGACTGGAGCCTAAAATATAACCTGAGAGGTTTGGGCAAAGATTTTCAGTGGCATTGCTCCTGACTTTTCCGTGGATATACTCTTGTTTACACTGGTAAAACTCTGGAGTCACTCCATTAGAAAATGAAAGAGGAGTCAGGCGTGAAGTACTCAGGATGAGCTCCTCAAGGAGAAATCCTGTTAATTGAAACCATTGAATCTCAGTGAAGTCACCAGGACCACTTCTGGGAACAGAATTTGGCCCACAGTGGGAAGGACAATGTATTTTTGTTTCCCATAAAGTTAGAAATCATGTGATTTATATGCTAGCAAGAACTTGGAGGCAGGAACATTACCTTCTCTTCTAGTTGTTTCATATGGACGTTTTTATGGTTGTGTTTAGGCATTTGTTTTGTTCATTAAAAATCACTTAGTGAAAAATTAGGTCTATTTTGAGCACTGCAGTTTAAAGCACCAATTTATTAATCATGCTGTATGTGGGTTCTCCATCTGTTCCTTGTAAATAACAGCTGTTTCTGACAAGTACAAAAATGAAAGTGCATTATTTTAATTAAGATATAGTGGGACAACAGCATTGTTGAAGAAGCCTTGTGAAAATCATAGGCAATTAATAAATTATATGCGTTGTTCACGGGGAGAAACTCCATACATTAGTATGCTTTGTTAAATATTATGAGGGTGCAAAATATTAACTTTAATACACATAATATTGAAATTAAAGCTTTCACATGCATCAAGAAAAAATAATACTATGAAAAAATGTGAAGCCAGGTAAACAAGCCCTAAGTTTCACATTTCTAGTTAGTTTCACTACTCTCTAGTTCTCCTGTTCTCCACTTTCACATGGATGCATTATCTGGGTTGCAAGGAACTATTTTAATTTACATCAATATTCACATCCAGGTTTACATATGGATTTCAAATCTCAGTAAGATTCAGGGTTATTTTGATTCAGTCCATTACAGAAATTCCCTAGTCAAGCAATTCTGATGAGTGTTATTGTCCAGATTTGAAATCATGTTCTTTACCCTCGTTTCCCTGTGTCTTCCTAAGAAGTGTAAAGGTTTTCATTTTGAAGGTTCCTGTTCAGGCCCATCACTAATTTTAATAATACAGTACCTAAATCTGGACCATAAATTACCTGACAGTGTTCTTTTAACCCACTAACTAGAAGCAGGTTAACTCATTGGCCTATTAGGAAAGCTCAATGACCCAATACTTTGGCTTTCATTCTAATACAGTATAGGCTTGATCCAAAGTCCATTTGAGGTCAATGGAAAGACCTAGGCTATGGCTACACTAGAGACCTTTCAGCAGCACAGCTGCACTGATGCAGCTGTAAGCTCTCTAGTGTAGCCCTTCTAAGCCAGTGGGAGAGAGCTCTCCATCAACTTAATTAATCTGCCTCCAATGAGTGATGGTAGCTATGTCAGCAGGAGAATCTATCCCGCTGACATAGCGCTGTCCATGCTGGTGCTTAGGTCAGTGTAACTTCTGTTGCGCTGGGGAGTGGCTTAGTCACACCCCTGAGTGACATACGCTATATTGACATATAGCCTCAGAGGGTATGTCTACACCACAATTAAACACCCAGGACTGGCCCATGCCAGTTGGCTTGGTCTCGCAGGGCTCGGGCTAAGGGGCTGTTTAACTGTGGTGTAGATGTTCAGGTAGGAGGGTTCCAGAGTGTCTACAACAGAGTTAAACAGCCTATTAGCCTGAGCCCTGTGAGTCCAAGTCAGCTGGCATGGGAGGGGTCTAATTGCAGTGTAGACTTACCCTGTGTAATTTCAGTGGACTTTGAATCAGGACTTGTGAGAATGGGTAATACTTTTCTCCCTCATCTCCACCCCTTCCAATTGTAGAAGCCTACTTAGATTTTTACTTTGGGCCCTAGATGCAAAAGGGGCAGTCACTCTTGTTGTTCCTCCTTCCAAGATAATTTTGCACCAGGTCCCTAGATTCTTTAGTCAACTAGCAAGCACGATTGGACCAGAGCATTTAAAAAAAAATCAGAATCAGTAGCTTCTATTTGGCGTACATGAGCCTATGTGGAAAAATCAGGGAATCCACAATTCTGTCTTTTTTAAAAACACTTGCAAACAGCTCAATGCAGCTGTATAATTTATATGTAGGCAAACAGCCATGGAGAATGTTGTTTTCTGGACAGGGCTGATAATTACAGTAGCAATGCATTTCAAATTCTTTCTCTCAACCATACACAGATGGCTGATGATGGTTAGTCACCTATATAACTGAGGACACAAGTGAATATTTTGACGTGTGTACTTCTTATGTATGACCTTTCCTAATTATATTTATCATATAGGTTACAGAAAGAAAGGTCTCTAGAGCTACCTTTACATTTTCTAGAGAGCCCATCAGTGTGGTATCTAAAGGCTGAATCCATAAAGTGATTTAGGCACCTAACTACCACTGTAGGCTCCTGAGCCCAACATTTAGGCACCACTGAGATCCTCAAAACCGCTGATCTGCTGGTGGGCATGATCAAAACTGCCTAAATCCTAATGGTGCTGAGCTGCTTGGCACCCCAGCTCACACCTAAGCTTTGGCAGGATTTTCACCCTAGGTGTTCCCCCTCCTATCTCACCTATGGGGATAGGCCTGCTCAGAGCCCTGCACAAATGACAGCTGGGGTGACCAGGTCAGGAATTGTGTGTGTGCACGTGCATCCCAGAATACCCAATAGCCTAGTGGTTAGGACACTCACCTGGACTGTGGGAGAGCTGTTCTCAATCCCCACTCTGCCTGATTTGGAGAAGAGTCTTGAAACCCAGGTCTCCCGGATCCTGCTTCAGGAGAGTGCTCTAAGCTCCAGGCTCTAGGGTATTCTGCTGTGGATCTCTCTTGATCTCTTCTGTTGAAGATGTTCTACTTTGAATAAATAATTAAATGACCCGGAGAGTCATACCACCAAAAGTGTCAGTCACTTGGGATATGGGAAACCTCAGTTAAGTCTCTGCTCCAAATTCAGCAGAGTGGAGATTTAGAAACAGGTCTCCCACATCCCAGGTGAGTGTCTAACCACTGGGCTATTGGTTACAAAGGGTAGGTAGCCTCTCTCGCTCTCTGTCTCTCTTGTTCCCTTTCTCATGAAAAACAAGGCCGGGGGGTGGGGACTGACCTGGCTTAGGTGTCTAACTCCAGGAGAGGGTTAAAAGGTGTGAATCCCAAATGGAGATAGATGCCTAACTATCTTTGGGGCAGGGGCTTAAGCCCAGTTTATATGTATACAGTCTCCATTAGCTAGAGATCTTAAGGGACATCTAACAGCTTCACATGACTGTTTCCGAAAATTGGAGATGCTAGCTTAAGGGAAGTGGTTTGCTCAGAGCTTGAAGGCCAAGGACCACAGCAAATAGGAGTCTATAAGACAATCACAGGGGACGTAACTAAAACTTGGTGAACGGTGAGTTTTGGTTAATCGGAGTTGTCTGAAATTACAGGCACAGGCATGCCCATAGGTAAAGATCACTCAAACATTTCCCCTCCAAAGGGCTAGTTTCAGATGTCCGTCGCTTTGTCAGTCTCCCGTACCTTTCCCAAAGAAATTTTGCATTGTGTAGGTTCAGCCCACACACCCTATTTTCTTAAAGAAAAAAGACAGGGTGGGAATAATCTTGTGAAAACTTGACATATGTGATGGATTTCAGAAAACCAAATAACCAAACCAAGTCCATAATTTAATTGTCAAAAGTGTGTCCCTTTTGGCTGCTGCTGACACAGCACTCCAAGTGTATCCCTCTTCCCTTGAGCAGAAACTTTTGGGAAAAAGAAGTCAGCTGGTCTTTTGAAAACCTCACAGAATTCTTGCAGCATATTAAAAGAGAAGTAAAACTTTTTTTCATAAACCTGTGGAGCATAATTAAGTACATTTTCAGCACTACAGGGGCAAACTAATATAGAATCTCTGCATTCTCCCATTGAAGTTAACGAGCGCTTTGCCAGACAGACTTTAGCCTGTGTTCTCGATTATGCTGAGTTAAAATACTATTCATACAGTTTTGTAACAGTTATAACTCTCATATGGGTATGTGGGTTACAGTTGACTACAAGCTAACATCACCTCAAAAGTTCTCTGTATTGAAAGAATCACAGAGCACCAACTGGATATCCTTAGCAAAAGCCTTAACTTTTTTTAAACCGAGAAAAGAGATCCGATGATGTGAGTGATCTAAACTGTAATGTAACCAGGTTAGAGACCAGCATTCATTTGTCTAACAATTCTCAAGTTACTCTTCTGCAGACTAATTAAAACAGATGCAAACTAGAACATTAGTTGTAACAGTGTGTAATCTGTAGTTATCATGCCCTTCTAGTCCACAGGAACAGAACAGACACGTTCAGGTCTTGTGTAAGCACGTGTACAGCTCATTACATCAAGTTTGAATTTAGCTTATGTAGTCTACCTTAAGGGTCATGTACATACATTTTGAAACTAATTCACCATTTAAATAGTTGAGTTAATGAATAATGCAAAGCTGCTCCTTCAAGGACCTGAACCAAAGTTCATTGAAGTCAATAGGAATCTTTCCATTGTCTTCAAGAGGTTTTGGATGAAGCCTCAAGAGAGCAGAGATATTTATTGGAGCCAGATTCTGCCACTTACTCATGTTGGGTAATACCTTACTCCATGAACTGTGCCATATTCAAAATATATTGGATGAGGTACTATGTCCAGTATTGTATCCTCCCAAGCTAATTTTCTCAGGTAGGAGTAGATTAAGTTCAGGATCATTTATATTGATCACAGGGGTTTCCCCCTAAATTTTTGCCCAGTCTGTTTGAGAAAGGAATTCTTGTATTACTTTTTAGGTTATGGTGTAAATTATTACTCAGGATGAATAAGGCTGGTAGAATCTGGCTGCAAGTAATAACCCACAAGCTAGGAAGCATTTAAACAATAGGCTCTGAAGGAGATGCTGGATATATACTTTGTGTGCCCTTTGCATGTGTATATGTGCATGCACCCATTTATATTTTATGATTTTGATCTCTGATCTTACAATGAGACCAGAGGAAATGTATGTATTGAACACAGTACTATACATACCAAGAATGACTAATCTTAGCTCTGATTAATCCCTTGCAATAAAAGTATACTGTACTTAACATCTAATCTTGCAGACCCTATGTAGGCAAAACTTCCATTCAAACTTCTGTTTGCAGAAGGGTTGCAGGATCTTAGGAACAGTTATGGCTGCTTTATCAGGACACTTCCCAGGGAGCTGATTTAGCCTAATGACAGTAGCCTAGATTATCCCCTTGATTACGTAAAGTGGTGGAAACTAAACTGGCGGCAATTCTGTTATAATGTCTCAAAAACTGTCAGAGGAAAGAGAGCTGAGCCAGACTGGCATCATTACCTCTTTCACTGAACCGCTATGCTGCAAAAAAACCACATGCAGTCAGGAGAAGTGAATATAGGAACTGCCCAGTCAGAGGCATGAAGCCAGGGAACAGACATGTTACAAGTACTTAACTCCAACAAACCTGTGGCATTTCATGTTAAATTCCTAGAAGACAAAGGTACAAATTCTCTCCTGGGTATAAACTGGCACAGCACCACTGATTTCATTGGAGCTGTGCCAATTTACACCCCAGCACAGAATTTGGCCCTTAATGTTTTACCATTAGAGCTGGGTGACATTTTTTCAGTGAATAGATTTCTTTTTGCACCAACAATGCATTTTCCGATACTCCGAAACTATTCATGTATTAACTAATAGTTTCAGTTGGGGAAAAAATTTCAAAGTCAAAATGTTTTGAAACAAAATTTTTTCTTTTGACTTTTCATTTTAAAACAGTGTTTCGAATTCAAATTTGGCCAATTTTTTTTAAATGGAAAACACCTGAAAATGGCTGAATTGAAATGAAAAACTGAAAAAATATTTGTTTAGAGTTGACTGAAGTATTTTGGTCAACTTCAAACACGTCAAAAAACCAAAAAATTTCCCTTTGAGTCAACCTGAAATGTTTCTTTTTGATCTTTTGATTTGATGAAAATGTTTGAAAACATTGGTTTTCATTGGTCAAACTAGATTTTTTTTCTGTTCCACCCCTAAACGGAAAAATCCATTATTCACTGAGCTGTGATTAACACTTTGTGACTTTCTGCTCAGAATTGGGGAGAATGTTAATTGGTGACTAGGGAGGAGTATAAAAATATTGCTCGACAATGCAGGGATGTAATCAGGAAGGCCAAAGCACAAATGGAGTTGCAATAGCAAGGGATGTGAAGGATAACAAGAAGGGTTTCTACAGGTATGTTAGCAACAAGAAGGTGGTCAGGGAAAGTGTGGGACCCTTACTGAATGGGGGAGGCAACCTAGTGACAGATGATGTGGAAAAAGCTGAAGTACTCAATGCTTTTTTTGCCTCGGTCTTCACAGACAAGATCAACTCCCAGACTGCTGCACTGGATGCAAGTTTTAAGGTCACAGCTTTACAGAACTCTTACTCTAGTTTTCCCATTCATTCCAATATAATAGAGAGATAAAAGGACTAGATTCAGATCAAAATTAAGTTCAAACCCTCTCAAAGCTCTGAAATAGTAGAATACGAAGTTTAAGGGAACAAGGTGCCCAGTTCTCAATGAAATTCAGACCTCATTCTCTTAGGCTGTTTTGAAAACCACAGCCTAGGCCTACATTCCCAACAAAGCCTACATTGTTTGTACTTTTACTGCATTTTTCTTATTGTCCTCAAGGTACTGTATGCAAAAGCAAGAAAGCAAAACACGATGGGGTGGGAGGAGAAATTAGATCCATCTTCCCCTGTGTTTTTATGGCCACCATCACTGTAGTATCTGAGCACATCACATACATTAATGTTGTTTATACTCACAAAATCTATATGAAGTAGCAAAGTGCTATAATTCTCATATTACAAGTGGAGAAACTGAGGCACAGAGAAACCAGAGGGAGAAACAGAGGCACAGAGAAATGACTTGTCCAAGGAAGTCACAAAGGAAGTTTGCTGAACTGAAACCCACTCTCCTGGGTCCGAGTCTAGTCGCTTAACCATCCACACCACCCCCCTGCTGTACATTAAATAAGTGGAGTCCCAAAACTTTGGACTAAAGCATGTTCCTTTTTAGCTATAGCCCTCTGGCATCATTGTAACTGAACCATTGTCGCTGTTTTTAACCAATAATTAGGGTTTATATGCATACAATATAGCTGAATAAGAGTAATAAAATATATTTAGGTATCATTTTCTCTGGTATCTTGTACTCACAATTACATGGGGCCATTTGCAGTAACATCAATCCAAATCTGACCACATATATAACCCCACTGATGTTAGCATTGAAGTACTCAATGCTTTTTTTGCCTTGGTCTTCACAGACAAGATCACCTCCCAGACTGCTGCACTGGGCAGCACAGCATGGGGAGGAGGTGAGCAGCCCTTGGTGGTGAAAGACCAGGCTAAGGACTATTTAGAAAAGGTGGACATGCACAAGTCCATTGAACTGGATGCAGTGCATCCAAGGGTGCTGAGGGAGCTGGCTGATACGATTGCAGAGCCATTGGCCATTATCTTTGAAAACTCATGGCGATCGGGATGGGCGGGGAGTCCTGGACAATTGGAAAAAAGCAAATATAGTGCCCATCTTTAAAAAATGGAAGATGGAGAATCCGGGGAACTATAGAGCGGTCAGCCTAACCTCAGTCCCCGAAAAATCATGGAGCAAGTCCTTCAGCAATCCATTTTGAAGCACTTGGAGGAGAGGTAGGTAATCAGGAAAGGTTAACATGGATTCACCAAGGGCAAGTCATGTCTGACCAACCTGATTGCCTTCTATGGTGAGATAACTGGCTTTGTAGATATGGGGAAAGCAGTGGACATGATATACGTTGACTTTAGCAAAGCTTTTGATACGGTCTTCCACAGTATTCTTGCCAGCAAATTAAAGAGTATAGATTGGATGAATGGACTATAAGGTGGATAGAAAGCTAGCTAGATCGTCAGGCTAAACAGATAGTGATCAATGGCTCGATGTCTAGTTGGCAGCTGGAATCAAGTGGAGTGTGCCCCAGGGGTTGGTTCTGGGGCCGGTTTTGTTCAACATCTTCATTAATGATCTGGATGATGGAATGGATTGCACCCTCAGCAAGTTCGTGGGCTTTGGGTCAGGCTCTCTATATAGACTGGAGGGCAAAGCTGCACTAAAAAGTACTGAAGTTTCATGTGGATGGAGGAAGCAGCGATGCAGGATTCTCCTTCCCTTTCTACATAGCTGTCATTATTCTTTCCACAAAAAATGTACATGGCTGAAGCAGAAGTGGTGGGGATTGGGAAGAGCTGGAGAATTACAGCTATAAAGCAAGATGTTTCCTTTTTTTCCTATTTGGATTAATACCACATCAAAAAGAAAGGGTAGGGTGGGGTGGGAGGAGATTCATTAATGCAGTTTAACTACCCCTCCATGATCTGACCATGTGGGTGGGAACTGGATGTGTTATTTTTACCTGGGAGAACCGTCTGAGTGCATGACCAGGAAGTCTCAAAATTGTGGCCAGAGTTGCTCATAGATCTCTAGCTTCCACTCCTTTCCTGACCCTGACCCTGACCAATCCCTTCACAGTCCTGATAGTCCAGTAGGTTGCAAAGAGGGGAAGACTGGCTCAGTTGCAGCAATGCTAAAGTCATGGTCCTGGGACTTCTATTTTTTAATTCTCCTATTGTGCATGATTTTACACACATACGGTACAATTCACCCCTGTGCAGATGTGCAGCACAAACCTCATGCACCACTGAATCCCAGACAAACCTGAAAATAGGACTTCAGTGGCACATGGCCCTTTTGCTGGTTCTTGGTACAAGATGAATTTCACCCATAAGGAATATGGAAGTAAAACGTTCCCTGGCAAAGCTGAATGATTTGTTAATTATTATTGTTAGATATATAAACAGTGGTGTTTATCAAAGGCTCTAGGTACCACTCCTATAAGGTATGAAAACAAAATTGGATTGCCAACGGGGACCCCAAATTACCCTCTCTCCCATATGCTACCCATTTCTCTCTTTAGAATACTGTTCATAAATAAATTGCCTAAGTAATCCAAAATAAATTAAACAAATTTGAAGTTGGCGACATGAATAAACAACTCATGAATGAACCCCAAAAATGCTTTGAAAGTTTATCTCTAAAGGTGTAACAAACTTGGTGGTAGTGAACAGTTTTTGGTGTAAAAAGAAAAGGAGTACCCGTGGCACCTTAGAGACTAACAAATTTATTAGAGCATAAGCTTTCGTGAGCTACAGCTCACTTCATCGGATGCATTTGGTGGAAAAAGCAGAGGAGAGATTTATATATATATACACACACACACACACACACACACACACACAGAGAGAACATGAAACAATGGGTTTATCATACACACTGTAAGGAGAGTGATCACTTGAGATAAGCCATCACCAGCAGCAGGGGGGGGAAAGGAGGAAAACCTTTCATGGTGACAAGCAAGGTAGATTTTTGTAAAAATATAAGGCTAGATTCTGTCATGCATCCAAGGCCCAGACTATGGGCAGTTTTTATACTTGTATAGCTGTTTTGGTTAGAGAGGTGATTTTTTTTTTAACTGAGACATCTACTGTGGAGGCTCTTATACCGGTAATAAGGAGCTTTATACTGGCATAGCTTATTCCTCTTCCCATTTGGGAATAAGCTATACTGATATAAAGCATCTTACATACTGATATAACTGAGACCACACTAGAGGTACTGCACTGTTTTAACTAGACAGGCATAGTCAGTGGTACAACTTTTGAGTGTAGACAAAATCCAAGACCCTCTCAGTACAGTAGTGTGAGGGGGCTATTAAGGAGGTATAACTAGGTCTCTGATTGTGCTGGCCCTGGCACCACTGAGTTAAAATAGCCTAATTTATGACAAGAGAATATAATCTCAAAGGGACCTACAGCTTTGCCCCGGATCCCATAGAAGTCAATGGCAAAACTCCCATTGACTTCAATGGTGTGTGTTCAAGACCTAAGAATCATACACTAGCTGAAAATTGGTGCAATGGCACTCCCTACCACTCCTTCTGAAGCTGAAACCTTCCCTCCCCTGACGTTGCCCCTAAGCCAGGATGAGGGGGGCAGTTGTCTTAGGAGCTGGCTCTGCTGGGTTTACCTCAGTTGAGAGCTCCACCCTTCATCAGGGGAATTCAGCCACAGTGAGAATGCTTGAGTAGTGCAAAGGAGCCAGTCTGGACCTGAAAATCTTGTCCCCACAGCATGGGCAGTCCATAATTCAGGATCTACTTACCACCTTGTCAGTTTTTCTGCAAAAGTTCTTATTTTCTATCTTTAACAACAGGCCACAGAGCTGCTTTTAAAAAGAGAATGTGAAAAGAGATCTCAAGCAGCAGACAAGGTGATTGAACAACCAAGTGCATTTTGTTGATCAAGCTCCGTGATTGCAAGTCATTAATATGCAAAACATGCACAAATTCAAAATAGCAATTATCCATGCAAAACATTTGGGATGGTCTGAAAAAGTCAACTTGCCTTTCTCTTGCTATCACTTGTTGGGGTTTTCAGATACACATTTAACATGGTTTTGTCCAATTTTGGGGGGAGAAACAGCCTATTTGCTTATAAAATTTATATACATGCGCTTAGGAATTTATATAATGGGCATTGAAGCAATAGAAGCAAAGGTAAACATCCCCTTCATGAGAAGTAGACTTGTACAGAAGAGCTTCTAGGAACATTTTTGTGTATGTACAATTATTCTAATTGATTCCATCATTAAATATATCTTACATTATGTGATTAGACTAGGAATAATTTGGTAAAGAGTACTTTATAACTCATTTACTTACTTATGCATATATCCATCTGCATTCCCCGTTAGGTTCATCTGCATAACAGTCTGAAATTCTGTCTCATTGCAGCAGTATTTAAATACCGTGTTGTTATGGTGACAGCAGAAGATGTAAGATTTATTGTCAGAAAGACGTGGACAGTGAAAACCAAAGTGGTAGCGGCCTTTGTAGTCTGTATATGGCTCACAGACACGAAAATGTGCAGACAATGCTGTAAAATAAAGATTGATATTGTCTTTGTGAGTCATATGTGTTAGTTGCATGTCACAGACATTTTCATTTTTCAGTTATCTTAAATAATTTTTCCCCTGGCTTCTGAGAAACAGTAATCATGTATTTCAGGAGTTTCAACCTCATAATATTTGATACGACTATTGAAAGCATGAAAAGCATTTTTGTGATATTTTCCATTTTGAGTTACTATGTTTCTGACTTTTTTTAAATTTTAATTCATTTATTTTTTAAACAGAAGAGAAGAAATGCTGTCCATAACTATCACAATTTTGAACGGCAAGGAACACTAAAATATTTAAGTATGTATCTTCAACTATGCAGTTTTAAAACTATGGGATATCAGCAAAGATCTAGAAAAGTTAGTTTAAGATTTTTCTGGGATGATTTTACTTTCAGTAAAGAAAAAACATACGTGCAAACTGAAATAAGAGCCCAAAGGCACATGATTTACAGTGGCTGTTATTAATGTGTCAGAAACATCTGCTCTACTGTAAAGGTCATTATTTTGACAGGCATTGATCTTCAAAAAATAATAATTAAAGGATATGACCATGCTAACAGACCTGAACAACTGTGAATATACAATATCTAGAATAATAGCAATGGAAACACAATTACTGTTCAGATCTTAATTTTTTTTAAATTAAATCCTCATGTACAGCAGGTATTAGGTCTTTTAAATCATTTTGCAGGTTTTTGTTATGCTGGTTTTGCTGGTCAATTCTTTTGAAAGAAATGAATCATCTCTGTATATTTCCCCAGAATTTGGGCTCTAGGCTAATTGTTGTGTGGTGGTTAGTAAGCCTTGTAGGAGTTTAAGGTCTGTTGCTAACCCCAGCTTTCACACATTGGCACTACTTTAATTTATTTAGGGGTTATATTATGGTAGTGCCTTGAAGCCACATCTCAGGTTACACACACAGTCTCTGCCCTTAATGACCTTACAGTCTAAATATAGACACCAGACAAAACGTGGGAGAAATGATGTATTTTTACTCTGATTTTACAGAACTGAGACAGACACACTATGAACTGCTGTACACACAAAAAGAAAAGGAGTACTTGTGGCACCTTAGAGACTAACAAATTTATTTGTTAGTCTCTAAGGTGCCACAAGTACTCCTTTTCTTTTTGCGAATACAGACTAACACGGCTGCTACTCTGAAACCTGTACACACAAAGTTGCACCAATAAATTAAGGTGTTATTTTAAACTGATTTAGTTAACTGGTGCAACTTTGTGCATGTACACTCATATTTTTATATTTGTTTGAAAATTGGGATAATGATTCTGACCTTTTTCATTAAATTGCTTTGAGATCTTCTGTTGAAAAGCTCTATATAAAAGGTAGGTGGTGGTCTTATTATTACTTATTATTATTGTATCAGTTTACCAATATAGAGTGTACACACAAAGGTTTGCACCAGTTTAACTAAACTGGTATATATTTGGCTGTAGACAACGCCTGAGTGAACTAGGTGCCAATGGAAATTAAAGAGAAATGAGTGCATTTCAATTCTGGCGTTACTCCTTTGCTATCATCTACTGAGAGGAAGAATATGCCATCTTTTGATTAAGGCCACAGCCTTGAACTCAGAGGTTCTGAGGAGAGCTGACCGAAAACCAAAATTTCCATCCTGTGGAAAATTTAAATATTTTGACATCTATTTTCATCCTGAATCAGGGTGAATATCTGAAATATCAAAACTTTTCATGGAATTGAAAGTTCATGAAAATTTCAGTTAGAAAAATGTAATTTAGACATGTCTAATCTAAGTGAAATGTTTTGATATTAGCTAACCAAAATGTTTCATTTTGGTTTGTTGAACTGAATTGAAACATTTAATTTCAGTTTACTTCAACATTAATCTGTGTTCAACTGAGCAGCCATGGTGCTTCATAGGAACTGTAGTTTGAGTGTCTCATGCTTCCATTCTATATGGGATGGACTCCCCAGCTGGACTATATGTTCTGTGATGCACCACATTGATTCAATCAGAGAGAAGTTTACAGTGCATCATGGGGAAACTTAGTCCAGCCAGGGAACCTGGCGCACAAGAAGATTGGGGGCACAAGGCACCCAAATTACAACTCCCATAAGACACTACAGCAGCTCAAGCAGACATAGATTAATGACAAACTGAAATGTTTTGATTTGGGTTGACTTGAGATGAAATATTCCACTTAAACCTTCCTGACAGAAAATTGAAAAATGTTTCCCACAGAAAATTTCAATTTGGCAGAAACTGCATCTTCTGTCAAGAAAACATTGATGGAAAATTTCTGAACAACTTTAGTTCTGAGTTCTGTACCCAAATCTGCCATTGACTTCCTTTGTGACCATGGGCTACAGTTTCCAACATCTGTCCCTAAAGTTAGGCTTCTAAATCCATATCTAGGCTCTTCAGTAAGTACCTGATTTGTGGGGCTGCTCCTGCAGACACCCATCCCTCAAAAATGCAGAGATGCATATTAACAAATTTAACATTTATCCAACTGTTTTTAACATTTAGGAACCCAAGAAGTGCCGAACTTAATCAGCTCTGCGATCTATTTAATTCTATATCCTTACTTTGGCAGTATCTAGTTTCAGATGCTCCAAAAATGAAGATGAAAGAAATGCCATCATGGAAAATAATGGCATAACCTCCAGAAAAGTGAAGTTACTTCCTAGCTCCCATCAGTTACTGTTTGGCTTACGTGCTTAAAGCAGAAATTTTTAATATATATATTTTGTCCTATCTAATATATAACGCTGAATGTTATCTTTAACCATATACATATGTCTGATCTTTTTTCTTTCAAACCTACTGAGTCTTATCCTGAATAATATCTTATGACAATGAGTTCCACAAATTAATTTATATGTAATTGTGTATGTGTAAAAAAAATGTTCTCATCAATTTTACATTTGTCGCTTTTCAGTTTTATTGTTCTCCTTGTCCCATAGGAGGACCCAATTTACCTTCTCTTACCTTATTTCCACCTACCTACCCCAGTGGTTTTATTGAAATGTTTAAGTTACCTCTTGCAGAGATGAAAGGTATAACATACTTTTTCTGAAATGGAGTAGCATATGTAAAACTCTACCCCATATTTGAAATTTACTACCGATAATGTGAGGAGGCTATATCCTCCTATCTCTGTGCATGCACATTTCTAGGGCAGAATAGACTATCAGGCTTTGAATGACTGATTTATGCTGGTCTTTCAGGGTTTACTTGCAATATGTTCAGAAAAATAAGCAGTGAATATAACTAAAATGTCTGAATATGCAGTCCACTGTAATGCTGCTTTCATAGATTTTGTTAGCTAGCTCTGGAGAGTATTGCTATAAGTTTAGTACCAAGTTGGTGTAGAAGTCTTTTATTTTATTTGCTTTGAATACTGATGCTTTCAATCAGAGCCAGGTGCTCACTGTAACAGAATATATACCATTCACTTGATATCCTGTGATTGTTTAAACATAGACATGATCCCTTTCAAGTATAAAAGAAAATGATTGTGAAGTGCAAAAAAATCGCAAAGTTTTGTATGTTAATATGAAATTCACTTCCATCCATAACTTCATCAATGAGTTTCAACCCATTATTTTGTAACTAAAGCATCAGTCAGTCGAATTAAATCAAACTATATGCTTAGGAGTTAAAGCAGACAGGGCAGATGTTCTTTGTAGCATGCATGCATGGCTCCCTTTATTGTGAGTTATTTGTACAGCCACATGGAACTAGTGAGTATCAAAAAGTCCTACAATTTTGTCTCTTCTTGCTTTCCATCACATTCTTAGTAGTCCCAGTTCAATCATATTGGTCCAAGGGTTGCCATTAAAGCTGGCCTACACGAATTACATTTTTGTGAAAAATGTCAAGGTTTCTACATTTGTTTTCATTCCACATTAGAATGAAACCAAGACCTTTTAAAATTTTCATAAAAATAACAGAGTCCCTGTCCCCCCTCCGAAGAGCCACTAGCCCAGTGCTTGAGTGTCAGAAACCATGTTGGGGATGGTCAGGCCTAGTGGTCAGAGCTGTGGCAGTTGGGCCTAGTGATCGAAGCCAGGGGGGTCAGAGCTGGAATCAAGAATCAGAGCAGGGTTGGAGCAAGAGCTAGGCTGGAGCAGGTTAAGGCTTATGGAGTCTGTTAGCACTATCAGGCAGGGATGAGTCCCAAGCCATGAAGTGACGCTGAGCAAACCTATCTGCTGTTTCTCCTTTGAGACTTACATACCTGCCCTGAGAGTCACCGGACTGGCTTTGGCCTTGTGGATTGGCTGGAGCCTAGCACAGGAATAATTCGTCATCCTGTGTGGCTTAATCAGGCTCTAGTTCAGGGATGACCCATCACCTCCCATTAGGGCACTCACCTGGGATACGGGAAAACCAGGTTCAAGGCCCTGCTCTGCCTGACTACCGGGCTAACCACTAGGCCAAATCAGGCAGAGCAAAGCCTTCAACCTGGGCCCTTGGAGAGTGCTCTAAGCAGTGGGCTATTGGCTATTCTGGGGGGGTCACTCTCTTCTATTCTGGAGCTGAGAAACCTTTTGTTTCATCAAAACCATTATGTTTCAGCCAAAAGTTTCAATTTTGACAAACTGGCATTTTCTGACAAAAAAAAGTTTGTTAAAAATTTCCTGACCCGTCCTAGTTGCAACGTTCCTACGCTACTACTGCCTTTTCTAACAGAGCTCTAGCCTGTTTGTCCTCACCGTAGGCCCTCCTTTTCGTTTTTATTTCCACCTATTCAGACACCTTTCTGCCTGCTGGCAGGGAGCTGCATCTCCTTTCCGAGGCCAGCCAACACAGCTGAAGCTGCTCAATGCAGGTCTCTACTATTCTGGTTCTTCTACCAACCTCATCATCTTATCTGAGCTATCCAGCTGTTTCTCTACCCCACTGTTGCTGCTTCCATGCCTGCCTGGCTCTCCAAAACAATGTCCCCAAAAGTGCTGCACTGCACATCTGCGACTTATCAGTTCATTGTCATCATTTGTTATCTGTGCCTTGTGGTTGTTATCAGAAACTATGCTCTTAATGATTGTTAGATATGATCTTCAAATATCCTTGTTTTTATACTTTCCAATTCTACTTTTTTCAAGTATGAAATTAATATAATTGCAATAAAAGCAGTATCCTCTAGTTCTTTCATTCAAATTATGTAAAGCCAGTAGTCTCCCTTGACAGAATCTGGGGCATACAGGACATACATTGTACATATATCTGAGTTGATTACATAGATAAACACAAGTTACCGTGTAATTACTATGGTTATCAACAAGGTTACTATGGACCTTTGTTACTGTGATGCTGCTACAAAATTAACATGCCTCCATTGTTTTAGGAAACTTGCTGTTTATGTGAAAGGAGGCCAAGAAAACACTCTCAATTGTGTTAATGCTTTATAAAGGCTGGGGATAGAATTTTCAAAGGTTAGCACTGGTTAACATCATTCCCAACGTAAAACTCTCACTGATTTCAGTAGGCATAGAGTTATGCCAGCACCGAATGCTTTTGACAATCCTACCTGGGGTACATAAATTAAAGCTGCCATTATCATTTTAAACACCTAACCTGCAGCATAGCATCATGCACCCTCTGTGTTAATAAGAAATGTCAAAAAAAAATAAAGGATCTATAACAGGATAAGGTATGCATGCATAAACAAATAAAATAAAATGCTAGAATAGTGCCTGGTATTTATCAATGATTTATATAATATGCAGAAGTCCTATATAAACAGGATCAAAGCAAAGACATTTTTCTTTACAGACAGCATTTCCCCTCCCCCCAGAGAGACAGTGTCAGGGCTGAGAAGCCTAAACATATTAAATTCAGACCTAACAGCTTTGTTTTGGTTTGAGGATAGATGTTTGTATGACACATAAAAATGGCTCAGCTTTGTTTTGGTTTGAGGATAGATATTTATATGAACAGTCAAGGTATAACATTAATGTTGAAAAGTAAAATTCTCAAAAGCCAGTGAATATGAACATTATGGCTGGTGATACAAACTTAACTCTATCCCCTGTGCATATGCATATGAAATAGTCTTTATTAATATGATGACATGCTGTTTCTGAGATAAATGATATATTTTTTCCTACAGTATAGCTGGACACATGTATTTGGGATAAGTTATGATCATGTAATTAAAGGTTATCAGCGTGCCTGAACAATGTGCAGAGTAAAGTAAAGTAAAACCCGATTTTGCCCACATTTCCTGCCTTTAGATTATTTGACTCTGCTGCTATCTGTGTAAACTTGAGTAAGTCATTCAACTTTGTGCTTCAGTTTCTCCATCTCTAAAATAGGGATACTAATGCCTCTCTAACTTCATAAAGCACATTAAGAAACATGAATGAAAATCATTATATAAGAGCTAGTTGTTATTATTCATCCTCAACTAATCCATTCCAAGTTTCAAATGTATCTGCTGTATTCCTCATGACAAAAGTGCAATTACAGTATTTTAAAATGGGATGGATGTCGTTTTATTCCCTCATGGAACTAGGAAAAAAAATTGATGGGATTCTGCTTAAACTTCCCTAGAGTAAATTACCTTCAAACAGAATTACAAACATGAAAAATTTCAGAAAACTGGTGAGCTTCTGAAAGTTATGAGCCTGTGAAAAGTACTACTTCTAATTGGAACTCTTTTGTAAACTTAACTATAGCAGCAGAAGAATATGAACAGGCATAGTGTGAAGATAATATGATCTGTACACATAAACCCACATCCTTTTTTTTCCAATGTAAAAATACACGTGATACAAACTTGCTTCCTAGGTCTGCCGTAGGTGGATCATTTGGCAGAATTGTTTGATTTATATGGTGTGAATCCTTCATTTTAAGGAGCTGATAGCCTATTCAGAATTAAAATAGTAAAGAAAATGATTATGAAAGTTGATTGTCAAATGTTGAGTCTGTTTATCTTGCCTGTGACCTATTACTGTTCCTTTCCTAAATTAAATAGTATTGCTGTTTTAGTATTCTTGTTTTAGCTTCCAGTCACTAAATGCACAACAAAGTTTAAGTTGCACAGTGCTTTTGTTTCAACTCATAGTGTTACCTATGGTACCGTTAGTTTTGTAGGCACTTGGATTTGATGAAGTTTTAACCCGTTCATCCCCTCTCCCAGCTGACATAAAAATAAATTTCTGGAAGAAACATTACCTGCTGACAAGAGCAATAAGAACACAACCATCAGCACATTCAAGGACTGTTGACCACAACTTGTCATCGTTTTGTTTTCATTGATCCATTAGAGAATTACCTGTTTAATAAGATGCAATGTCATAGTTAGGTGTCAAAATCATCTCACCTTTATCTGCTTAAATCTGTACTTGCAAAATGGCTTTGCAACAGAGAAAATGGTTTAGAGCAGTATTCTCCAACCTTTTTATGCCCAAGGTCACTTTTTGAATCTAAGGGCAACCCAGGATCTACCCCGCCCCTTCCAAAAGGCCCCGCCCCTTCCCCAAAGCACTGCCCCATTCACTCCATCTCCCCCCTCCATTGCTTGCTCTCCCCCACCCTCACTCACTTTCACTGGGCAGGGGTAAGGGGTTGGTGTTTGGGAGGGAGTGTGGGCTCTGGGCTGGGGCCGAGGGGTTCACAGTGTGGGAGGGGGCTCTGGGCTGAGCCTGGGGCAGGGAGTTTGGGTGCAGGAGGGGGCTCTGGGCTGGGGAAGAGTATTGGGGTACAGGAGGGGATACATGGTGCTGGTTCTGGGAGGGGGGTCAGGGCTGGGGAAGAATGTTGGGGTGCAGCAGGAAGTATGGGGTGTTGGCTCTGGGAGGGGATGGGGGTTGGGATGCAACCTCGTGCTGGGCAGCACTTACCTCTGGCAGCTCCCAGTCAGCGGCAGGTGCAGTGAGGCTAAGGCAGGCTCCCTGCCTACCCCAGCCCCACACCGCTCCCGGAAGGGACCAATGTGCCCCTGCGGCCCCTGGTTGGGAGGGGGCACAGGAGGCATGTGGTTCTATGCACTGCTCCTCTCTTCAAGCACCGCCCCCACAGCTCTCTTGGCCAATGGGAGCTGCGGGGGTGGTGCTTGCAGGCAGGAGCAGTGCACAGAGGGAGATCCCAGCTCCCCCACCCTCAGGGCCTTGGGGCTGGGCTGGCCACTTCTGGGAGTAATGTGGGGCTGAGGTAAGCAGGGAGTCTGCTTTAGAGGCAGCCACTCTGCACCACTGGATATTGCGATTGACTGGGAGATCCTCTAGGATCAACCAGTCAATCACAGTCAAGCGGTTGGTGATCACTGGTTTAGAGTAATACAATGCGAAAACAAAACTGTATTACTTCCACTGCAGCTGTTGCATGGAAAAATACATTTCACATAAGAAATTTTAAAATATGCTATTCTTTTATTTAGCTATGTGTACATTAAATAGTGTGAGTTATGTATACCCTTTATATTCTACAGCACGAAGTAGAGGTGAGCCAAAGGGAGTGCTTGGTTGGCTATTCAGATCAAACTTTGTAATGTAAGAGGTCATGCCTCAGGCAGTGGAATACTGTCAGAAAACTGGGCTGTTTCAGTATGTCTGGAAGAACTAGGGGAGTTAAAACGATTTAAAATAAATAGGGCTGTTGATCAGTTGCAGTTAACTCATGCAATTAACTCAAAAAATTAATCGTGATTAATTGCACTGTTAAACAATAGAATACCAATTGAAATTTATTAAATATTTGTGGATGTTTTTCTACATTTTTAAATATATTGATTTCTATTACAACACAAAATACAAAGTGTACAGTGCTCACTTTATATTATTTTTTATTACAAATATTTCCACTGTAAAAATGATAAACAAAATAAATAGAATTTTTCAATTCACCTCATACAAGTACTCTAGTGCAATCTCTTTATTGTGAAAGTCTAACTTATAAATGTAGATCTTTTTGTTACATAACTTCATTCAAAAACAAAATAAGGTAAAACTTTACAGTCTACAAGTCCACTCAGACCTATTTCTTGTTCAGCCAATCACTAAGACAGACAAGTTTGTTTACATTTATGGGAGATACTGCTGCCTGCTTCTTATTTACAATGTTACCTGAAAGTGAGAACAGGAGTTCGCATAGCACTTTTGTAGCCGGTGTTGCAAGGTATTTACATGCCAGATATGCTAAACATTTGTATGCCCCTTCATGCTTTGGCCACCATTCCAGAGGGCATGCTTCCATGCTGATGATGCTCGTTAAAAAAATAGTGCGTTAATTAAATTTGTGACTGAACTCTTTGGGGGAGAATTGTATATCTCCTGTTCTGTTTTACTCACATTCTGTCATATATTTCATGTTATAGCAGTCTTGGATGACGACCCAGCACATGTTGTTCATTTTAAGAACACTTTCACAGCAGAACTGACAAAACACAAAGAAGGTACCAATATGAGATTTCTAAAAATAGCTACAGCACTCAACCCAAGGTTTAAGAATCTGAAGTGCCTTCCAAAATCTGATCGGGATGGGGTGTGGAGCATGCTTTTGGAAGTTTTAAAAGAGAAACAATCCAATGAGGAAACTACAGAACCCAAACCACCAAAAAAATGAAAATCAAGCTGCTGGTGGCATCTGACTCAGATGATGAAAATGAACATACGTTGGTCTGCTGTGCTTTAGATTGTTATCGAGTAAAACCCATCATCGGCATGGATGCATGTCCTCTGGAATGGTGATTGAGGCATGAAGGGACATATGAATCTTTAGCGCATATGGTACCTAAATATTTTGTGACGCTGGTTACAACAGTGCCATGCAAACTCCTGTTCTCACTTTCAGGTGGCATTGTAAACAAGAAGCTAGCAACATTATCTCCTGCAAATTGTAACAAAACTTTTTTGCCTGAGCGATTGGCTGAAGTAGGACTGAGTGGACTTGTAGACTCAAAAGTTTTACATTGTTTTATTTTTTGAATGCAGTTCTTTTTGTACATAATTCTACATTTGTAACTTCAACTTTCATGATAAAGAGATTGCACTACAGTACTTGTATTAGATGAATATATTTCTTTTGGTTTTTACTGTGAAAATATGTGTAATCAAAAATAAATGTATAGTGAGCACTGTACACTTTGTATTCCGTGTTGTAGTTGAAATCCATATATTTGAAAATGTAGAAAACATCCAAAAATATTTAAATAAATGGCATGCTATTACTTTTAAGAATATGATTAATCGCATGATTAATCATGATTAATTTTTTAAATTCCTTAACAGCTCTAAAAATAAATCAATCATTTTTACTTTTAAATACTTACAAGCAACACCTAGGTTCATCCCATTAGAACAGTGGTTTTTAACCTTTTTTCATTTGCAGACCCCTAAAAATTTTTGAATGGAGGTACAGACTGTATTGGAAATTTTAGACATAGTCTGCGGACCCGCAGAGAACCACGGAGTACAGGTTGAAAACCAATGCATTAGAAGATGCAGTAGTTCACAAATTGGGTTAGATAACAGAACCAGTCAGAAAAAAATTTACAAAATGTTTTTTTTATCAGAATGTGCTGATTTGTGGAAATTGAAATGTCCATTGACTCTGATGGAAGTCTGCTTGATTTCCTGCAAACTTGTTCACCTACCCAGGTCCTCAGCAGTCCACCTGGCAGCCACCATAAAAAGGGTGCTTTAATTTATGTCCAAGGCTGGTCCAGCCCAGACCAGCCCCAAGATTGGAGGAGTGAAAAGTTGTCTTAAATCCATGTTTGTTCTACCCCATCAGTTATGGTGAGCATTCTTTGACTGTTGTTGAGGATCTGCCCCAAAGTGAATTTTACCATTTATGTCAATGGGAGTAGACCCTATGCCTGATATCTAGAGTGCTGCAGTACACTCTATCCTGTCTTCCATGGCAGTATATCTAAAGTTAGTACTACATTAGCTGCGACACCAAAGGGCATGAAGAGAAGAAATTCTTTTATTGCTTATTCATCAATGTTAGTAGCCTGGATAATAAACAAGAGGAACTGGAGTTGCTCAGTTGAGCATAAATTTTATCTAGCTGGTATTACTGGAATTGGATGGGATGATTGGCATGACTAGAATGTTAAAACTCAATGGGTTAAATCTATTTTGGAAGGATGGAATGGAAAAAAGGAGAGAGGAGAGTTGCACACTATGTCAAAAAATTACTCAGAAGCAAATGTTCTTGAATGTGGATAGATAAATGTTCTAATAGATAAAGCACAAGATGGGGAAGTAGTCGGTGTCTTCTACAGACCACCAAATCTCTCTCTCTCATGCTCACACGTAAAAGGTGACTTCAACTTGAGTGACCTAAGGCTGATCAAGAGTTCTGTGGACTATTAATGTTGATTTTCAGTAAGTCTTGGAACACTGGGAAAGTTCCAGAGGACTGGAAAAAGGCTAAAGTGCCAAGGGTAAGCAGGACGACCTGGATAATTATAAGCCTTTCAGTCTGACATCGATCCCAGGAAAGATAATAGAGTGGCTGATTCTGGACTCTATTAACAAAGAAAAGGAAGATAATAAAATTAAAGCCAATCAACATGGGTTTATGGAACATAAACCCTGTCAAAATAACTTGATTTTTTTAATGAGATTACATATTTGGTTGATAAAGGTAACAGTGTTAATGTGATATACTTACAGTTCTGTAAGGTATTTGACTTGGTAACTCAAGACATTTTGATTAAGAAACTAGAATGATACAAAATCAATTTATGGCACACATTAAATGGCTGGATCTCCAAATGTAACCAAACAAAGCATCATCATTAAGCAGGTGTGTTTTTAGTGTGGTCCAAAGGGGATCTGTTTTTGTTGCTATTCTATTTAACATTTTTATCAATGACCTAGAAGAAAAAAAAATCACAACTGATAAATTTTACAGATGACATAAAGATTGAGGGAGTAGTAAATAATGAAGAGAGCAGATCACTGATACAGAGGGATTTGGATCACTTGGCACTGCACCCCAACCCCTAGCTCTGAGCCCCCTTCTGGAGCCAGCATCCCATACTCCCTGCCCCAGCCCTGCCCCCCTTCCTGGAGCCAGAACCCCAAAGCCCCTCCTGCACCCCAACACTCTGCCCCAGCCCGAAGCCCCCTCCTTCACCCAAACTCCCTCCCAGAGCCTGCACCCTGCACCCTCTCCTGCATCCCAACCCCCTGCCCCAGGCTCAGCCCAGAGCTTCATTCCACACTCCAAAACCTTCGGCCCCAGCCCAGAACCCACACCCCCTCCCCAACCCCTACCCAAACTGGTGAAAGTGAGTGAGGGTGGGGGCCTAGAGTGAGTGGGGTGGGGCAGATCCTGGGTTGCACTTAAATTCAAAAAGTGATCTTATGTATAAAAAGGTTGGAGACCATGGGATTAGATGGAATATATGGGCCAAAGATTTTAACATAACCCAGTCACTGTCTGACATTTAACAGTGTATACCAAACCCCAGACCTTAAGAGACCTCAGCATGCCTAGTACCATGGCACACACCTCATTAAACATTCGTTTTATTAAAGATAAAGAAAAGAAGGAAAACAGTTCCATTTGAAATGTAAAGTATTACATAAGGCTTTTGTTTTAACAACATCCCTTGATCCCTTTCCTTTTAGCTGGAGAGAGTTTTCAATAAGCCCCCAACCCTGCCACCCCTTTTTTTGACAGTTTCTTAGATGGTATCAAAGACAGCAATAACTGTCCTTTTGAGGAAAAGAGAAGAAGTTAGTCATGATGAGCTGGAGCCATTATTGTTAAAGTCTGATCCCATTTCATCTCAGGTGGTGTTTGGTTAGGAGTGGTGATGTCAGCTGGATCCCTGTCTCTGGCCTGCTCTGGTCAGGACATCCCTCAAGATCAGGAGGACTAAGGCTTGGGGTCCCAAGAAATGGTGGGGATGGCAGTGATGATGGTGAAGCTCGCTCCAGTAACCTCCATCCTGTTCTTTTTTCTTTCCCTGCCAAAGTCTCTTTCTTTAAGGACCCACAAAGAGCAAAGTGAGTGGAATAGCCCATCCCCTCATTATTTTGTCCATCAATTAGGCCTAGTTGCGACACACCTATTTTGGTTCACTGATTTCCAGAGCCATATTTCGTGTTTACCAAGCATGATCTTAACACAGTCTTTGAGTTATAGCAGAAGCCTTTGTGTTTAGACTAATTCAGTCTTTTTGTCTCCTTTTTATGTCTTTTCCCATCAACATGTGTTATTATAGTTATTGTCATTTTATGACATTTCACATACTTTTTACAGCTGAGCTCACAATTAAAGTAAATTGATAGGCCCAATTATTAGTCTTCTTATCTTAAGAAAGATCAAGAAAGATAAGGTTAAAGGGTGCCTTGATCAAAGTAGATACAAAGGAAACAGAAATTTGAGAATAGAGGGCTTTTCAGACTAGCCGAGAGAGGTAGAACAAGACCTAGTGACTTGAAGTTGAAATTAAACCAATTCAGACTAGAAACATTTTTAACAGTGAGGGTAATTCATCACTGGAATAATTTACCAAAGGTTTTGTTGGATTCTCAGTCACTGGCAATTTTTAAATCAAAATTGTATGTTTTTTCCCTTAAAGAGATGGTCTAGTTCAATTCAGGGAAGTCTTATCGCCTGTGTTATACAAGTCAGGCTAGATGATTACAACGATCTCTTCTGGATTTATAATCTATCAATCTATGAATCAATATTGCCAACTCTTGCAATTGTATCATTGTGACACTCTATACCTCAAAGTAGCACCCTGGAACCCCATATTCACCCCTGTCATATAAATTATGATACGTTTTGTACAAAGTGTACCTTGTGAGGTATCATTTTAAAAGTCTTGATCAGTTGAACATTAATATCTTGTTGGATTGTATGTGATAACATTATATGTTAAGTTATGAAGTATTGCTATATGTGTTACTGAAATATGTTGTGAGTTTGGCAAACACCCACAGCTAGCCTTTCAGTTGCAACAAAGGACAGCCAGACAGGCATTGATGGCCCATCAAAAAGATTCCACTCTCCCAGAAAGTGCAGGTCAGTAATGGAGACTGCCTGGCTCCCAGGTCACAGCGGAGATCTTTCTAGCAGCTGGAAGAAAGTATAAAAAGAGAGACAGTGTCATAATCACATGATCTCTCCTCCCCCCTCCCTCCATCTCAACACCTGGAGGATCATCTGGACTACAAAGACTTGGAAGGAGAGAGATCCCAGGCTAGAAGGGTGTTCAGTCTGAGCACTGAAAACTGTAAGCTAGCTGTAACATCCAGTGGGGTGAGAGACTATTTGATTCAAATCTTGCTTAGTTTGTTAAAGTTAGAATTTAGACTGCAAATTTATTTTGGTTTCTTAGGTAACCAACTTTAATCTCTGCTACTTCATAATCACCTACATCTAGCTTTCTGAAGTTAATACATTTGTTTTATATTTTACCTAAAACAGTGTGGTTTTGGTTGAAATGCTTGTGGAAATCTCAGCTCAGATCACATCTAACAAGGGCACATCTACTACCCTATTGTCAGAATGGTGATTTATTAATGAGCTTACACTGTCCAAGGGAACCTTGAGCAGTGTGAAATGGTGTATTTCTGGGGTGCAAGGCTGGGGATTGGGGTATTGGTGCCTCTCTGTATGATTCATGAGTGGCTAAGGGAGCAGTCATGTAATACAGCTGGTGTGGGGCTCCACATGTTGATGGCTGAGTGATCACAGTTGCTGGTGGGGTGTTGCTGCTTGTCACTAGCATAGCTTTGTGAGAGACAGCCCAGGCAAGAGAGTTAAGGATGCACAGTGGTCCCACAGTTCCAGATTGTACCTGGGGATCCCCATCACAATCAAAAGTCTTAATTTTTTCCTTAAGCTCCTGCTCCTGGAATCAAAAACCAGAAGACAAGTAAAAAGAAAACCAAATGTATCACTTTTTAAAAAATTCATAATTTTTAGGCCAATCACATGATTTTTTTAGGCTTGACTCATGATTTTTGAACACTTGGGGCTGGCAGTACTGCATTAGTACTAGATTCTGGTGTCTGGATGCCACAGTGATAGGTGTGTGGAAAATGCCAAAGATAGATAAACAGATGCTAGTAGTATAGACTAGTACTATACATTGAAGGCCAAACATATGAAGGAATCAGGGTTTTTTTGCTTAAAAAAACAGGGAACTGCATCTATTATATAACCCCTGATTGCAAAATAAAGGGAACATTTCTGACCTCTTGCTTCTCCCTTTGTGCCTGCTGTTCTCTATTGCTCGGTGAAACAGTCAGATTCAGTGCTGTGTAGCTCAGGATGCTCCCTAAGCTATTTGGACAGAGCAGCAGGTAGAATAAATGAATCAAGACGAGGTGAAATATTTCCTAAGATTTGGCCACAAAAGTGAAGTTGGAGATAGGAATGTTATAATTTGCAAGGCAGTAGCTGGAGAATATTATTATTGTTAATAGTTAGACTAGACAGTTGGGGGATTTAAAATGAGTTTGAAGTATTAAGCTTGGAGGAATGAGGAAAGCATTGTTTTATTACTGTAAGCAGCTTGTGGCAAGTCCAGTGGGTGGGGCATAGGACTGGGTGGGAGCCAAGAGACTGAAGGATTCTTTTCCAAGCCCAGCCAATCAATGACCTTCTGCATAGCCTTGGGCATGATGTTTCTCCCCTCTATGGTTCAGGTTACGGAAATAATGGTACTCGCTCATCTTTGTAAAGTGGTTGAGATCCTTTGATGAAAAAGTATTATATTAGGATTTTCATTTGTGAAAATGCAACTCAGAGAGATTGGGGAAAAAAGAGAATTCCAGAGGAGGGTCCTGTGATGTTGTTGCAGAGCAGATGTATAAGTGAGAAATAATGGGAAGGCACTGGCTGAGAGCTTCTGGTTGCACTGTAATCTGAACTCATTGGCCTATAGCCTCACTCTTCTCATGGATGCCATAGTGTTTGATATTGTAAGCTCAATGTTCTGTGTTTTATTGTTTAATTGATGGAATATGTCAGCAGGCTTTAGTCACATGAGTTGGTGCATTTTGGCTCTCCCTGAACTATTGTGTACACAGCTTTGGTTGCCTATGCACCCTGTCTGCCTGCTTATCTAGGAGTCGTGTGAGTCATTGGAAAGAAAGAGATTGCCAAAAGAAAGAACTGCTTCATGTGACAAGCAGTCTTGATGTAAAAACACATAAGCATCTCAGAATACAGGAAGGAAAGATACTGCATCTTTAAACATAGTTAGATAAATATAAGTTATATTTTTCACTTTAAAAAAAATTATAAGAGCAAGACAACCATGAGGATTCAGTAGAAGAATTTACAAAATATAACGACAGTATCAAACAAGTTCACGTCACCATCACGTCTGGATACTTTACTCATCTTAAAAGCATATTATATGACAGTATATGGATAGCACCTTAACATTGATTTGCACAAAAAGAAAAGGAGTACTTGTGGCACCTTAGAGACTAACAAATTTATTAGAGCATAAGCTTTCGTGAGCTTTATTATTGTTGTTGTTTGTTATTTATTTTTTATTAATTATTAATGTATTTATTTTATTTTACTATTACCTCTAATCCGACTACCACATGAGCAGGCCAGGCCTATCACAATAAGACCCTCATCCCTAATATGGCCTCTGGATAATAACAGTAGAAATAATAGCGAATAGTAACGTGCAAATCAATGGTTTCAGAGTAGCAGCCGTGTTAGTCTGTTTCCATAAAAAGAAAAGGAGTACTTGTGGCACCTTAGAGACTAACAAATTTATTAGAGCATACGCTTTCGTGAGCTGTACCTGTAAAGAATATAAAAAGCTGATTTTAAGAAACTCCACCTGCTGATCAGCTGGAGTCCTAGAGCCTGCTTCCCTGCAGCCATACCAGCTTATAGGTTTTTAAATGGAAAAGCTAAATTTGGAGCACAGTGAACTCTCTCAACATCAGCTCCTTATTAAAAATTAAGAGTTACAACTCTGCATGGCCGAGCGAAGCGCTACTGAAACCTTTGTCCACCAGTCTTGAGCTGAAAACCTGAGGGGGAGGGAGGGAGAAAGGAGTTAGAGGAGTCTGAGAACAGCAGGTGTGGAGGATGCAGAACAACAGGACATGAGGGAAGGAGATCAGCTTAGCTCCACTCTATATGTCTCTGTTTTAGGAAATAAAGGACTACATAAAACAAAGCTATGCTGCTGATGGCATCACAGGCCTTAGGCTTTGTCCCTGAGCCTTTCAATTAACAGTCATTTATACACAAAAGAAGTGATTCTATAACTCAGAGTTCTTGAAAAATACCACATAGACCAGCAGGTAAATGAGATTGTATCTATTTAATAAGACTAGTAATTCCTAGCACAACATTTTGAAGAGATGCTGGTCCCAGTCTTGCAATTGGCTGTGCACAGGCAGATTCCTGCACCCTGGTGGAGCCCTATTATCTTCAAAGGGTCCCTGTGCAGGTGCAAGGAGTCTGGTAAAAAAGATAGTTGCAGGACTGAGACCCCTATCAGTTTAAAAATTATATCCTTTATTTAGTGTGCTTGTATATGCATGTTCATACATAGGCACACACTATATATGCTATTATTTATTATTATTTATACTACAGTAGGGGCAATCATGTAGTCATGGATCAGGACCCCTGATGTACTAGATACTTTACAAAAACATAACAAAATAGTGGTCCCTATCCAAAAAAATTAATTACATATGATCATTATATGCATACAAAAAGAAAAGGAGTACTTGTGGCACCTTAGAGACTAACAAATTTATTTGAGCATAAGCTTTTGTGAGCTACAGCTCACTTCATAGTGAACAGTAGCTCATGAAAGCTTATGCTCAAATAAATTTGTTAGTCTCTAAGGTGCCACAAGTACTCCTTTTATTTTTGCGAATACAGACTAACATGGCTGCTACTCTGAAACCTGTCTATATGCATACACACTATCAATAATCTATATCTATATATTGCAACATTATGCTAGTGCATGAAAGGTGATATAGATTAGTTTATTTTTTTAAAAATATTGCCCAACCTGAATTAAGTACAAAACCCACTATATAAATAATGAAAAGTGAATCAAGTCCAGACCCTGCAAAGACCTATTCACATGCTCAGAGTTCATCAGTAGTCCCACTGCATTCAGTTTTCATGTGTAACCCAGGTACTGAGGTGCCCACAGTTTAAAGCCAGTCTTCCTATGTTAACACACCCTGTGTTACAGTATGGTAGAAAGTAAACAAGAATCGTAATCCATCCTAAAACTCAAAGTGATGACCAGAAAGCAACTGACTGATGATTTGCAAATGTGAGTGTCCTTGAACTGACCATAGTGTTTTATGCTGGGAAAGAAAATATTTTAAAAACACTGATGTGCTTTTCTCCAAGCCAATATTTTGTTTCTAGTAAAAATCGACATCCTCCTAAACCCGAATTCACATTAGTATGCACTGACTGTAAGCACCTTATGGCTTGCAGATGGAAAGTTCACTATGAGTCATGCATAAAATAAACATGACCTAACCATGTATTTTATTCAGCTCATATGATTTATGCTATATAAGTTTCCTCTCATGGAGAAGTGCACCAATTTCCATATATTTTATAAAGGAGCTTAAATTCTGTGTTTTGATTATCACCTTAGATGATAAATAATAAAGTTGCAGGGTGAAATCCTGGCTTTTTGAAGTCAATGGGAATTTTGCCATTATAGTCAATGGGGACAGGATTTTACACTAAGTGTTCATATCTGTAGTAATAAACCGCAACTACTCTTCTTCGGCTTGCTATAGGTAATATATCCATTGATACAACCTTTCAAAAGTGACACTCTTAAAATCACCACATTTACATCCTCCTGTTATAATATTTAGCACATACGTAGCACTTGAGATCTTCAAGTAATTGTACTAACACAAATTCATAGCATGTGAAGTAGATGAGTAGTGTACCCATTATATAAGTGGGGAAACAGAAATATTACTAATTTGTATTGCAGTAGTGCCTAGAGCTCCCAAGTGAGATCAGATCCTCATTGTGCTATGCACTGTGCATACATATATATATAGAGAGAGAGAGAAACAGTCTCTGCTCTGAGCAATTTACAATCTAAATAGACACGGCAAACAAAGGGTAGCAAAGAGGAATTATTATGCACATTTTACAGATTGGGAATGGAGGTCCAGAGAGATTAAGACGGTTGTCCAAGATTACACAGGAAGTCTGTGACAGACCTGGGAGTTGGACCAAGATCTCTCAGGCCAAGTCCAGAGTCTTAAGTACAACACTGTCCTTCTGTTTAAAAGAAACATTCTACTCTGAAAAGTGACTATATAAAAATTAACAACAGACCTGCTTCCTATGTGTATACAGTTATATAGACTTAAGTTAGTACCTAAAATAATATTTTTATTATATATCTGCAGAACCAACACACGAGAGAGAGAGCACATCTAGGTAACTTAGGATATGTCTATACTGCAATAAGACATCCATCTGGCCCAGGCCAGCTTACTTGGGCTCATGGGGCTCAGGCTCAGGAACTTGCAATGTAAACGTCCGGGCTTGAGCTGTAGGACCTACCACCTTGCAGGGTCCTATAGCACAGGCTCCATCCCGAGCCTGGCTGACTACATTGAAGTTAAACAGCCCCTTAGCCTGACCCGTGTGAGCCTGAGTCAGCTGGCATGGGTCAGCCGCAGGGGTTTTTATTGCAGTGTAGACTACACATAGTGGTGGACAGTACCCTGTCTGCACTATATGTAAAATCTCAAATTAAAGGTGACTTTCCATTTATCATAATGGGATCATATAGTGCTTTCTAAGCAAGTAAAATGTCAAAGAGGGAGATTTACAGAGGGTGCCTAATGTCCATTAAGTTTTGGTGGGAGTTAGGTAACTGATTGCCATTTTTCAGAGTAGCTGCCGTGTTAGTCTGTATTCACAAAAAGAAAAGGAGAACTTGTGGCACCTTAGAGACTAACACATTTATTAGAGCATAAGCTTTCGTGAGCTACAGCTCACTTCATCGGATGCATATGGTGGAAAAAACTTTTCCACCAAATTTTTTCCACCAAATGCATCCGATGAAGTGAGCTGTAACTCACGAAAGCTTATGCTCTAATAAATTTGTTAGTCTCTAAGGTGCCACAAGTACTCCTTTTCTGATTGCCATTTGCGTCTTTGAAAATATACACCAAGGTCCCTGCCCCAAAGAACTTAAATGTAAATGGGGAAAAATAGCCTAGGCTGGGTCTAGATCAATACATCTGTTTCTCGCTTTATTACAAAGTCATGATGCGTGATGCTAGCCACACTTTAACACAGAAGCACAGATATTCCCATTTACAAATAGATATTTCTCACAGGATCCTCATTTGGCTTTGAAACACAAAGACAACAACGAGCAAGGACATCACTCAGATATGTTAAAGACATTAATCAAGGCTAACAATGCTTTAAATAATACTTTGATTTCAAAAAATAATGCTTTGTTTTTTAAAACTTTAATTGAGTAAGAATACTTCCTAATCTTTGTTGTTAAGACTACACAGTATATATTACCTAACCAAGGGCCTCTTACTGAACCTCTTACTCTCAGTGGTTAAGTTACTCTCAACATGCCCCGAACTATCCAAGTTTTATTTTTTAAACAGATCTAACTTATTTTATTTTTATGTCAATTTTATGATTACATAGAAGAAAAAATAAACAAAAGAGAAAGCTAAAATTAACTGGTGAAGACAGAGAATGAATAAACAGTAAATCTAACAAATGACAGCTTTTTTTCACTAAGCCTGTCACTATCACCCCTTGCCTCAAGGGGCCACATGTGTGTGTGCAGATTATAGGTTTTCACTACAAGCTTATTTCAACCCTAATATCTCAGTGAATTTTCAAGCTCGTTACAATCTACAGTATCTGCTGTCAAGAAATTCTTTGACTTTATATCAAACAAAAATGTAATCCTTTTGACAGCTATCACAGATGCCCATTCTCTGATGATTTTCTTTTAATTAACCATAAGGTTTCTCATGCCCACTATATAATAGATCAATAAGTAGCTGCAGAGTCACATACTCCAGACACTAAACAATGTCTTAATGAAGTAAATTACACATTGTACTGAATTATGAGTTCAAAGATGGTTGGACTGGATCTAGTGATGTATGTGACTTTTTGAATCAAGACTAGATCAAAGAGCATTAATGAAATGTTAGTGCAGATCAGCAGGGTCCCCACAGACAGTTAGTCCAAACAGGCTGGCTAGTGTGGGGTAAATTCACACCCCAGCTTGTTACAAACTAAATGCTCATATAGACAAGACCTTAGTCTCCCAAATCTAACCCTTGACCCGCATGTGCCTCTTCAATTACTCTCCTTTTCCCATTCATCTCTAAGTTCACTGATTGTGTTGTCTAGTGTTCCTCTCCTCCAATTCTGTTCAAGACCTTCTCCAATTCAGTTTATACCTCTTGCGTTCCATGAAAGGGTTCTCACCAAAATGACCTCTTCTAGCCAAAGCTCAGAACCAGTACTTCATCCTCACTGACCAATCAGCTACCACTGACACAGCCGACCAAGTTTTTCTTGTTCTTGTTGATGTCTTGTCCTTCCTTGGTTTCTGTGACTCAGTCCTGTCCTGCTTCTCCTCCCTCTCTCATTGCTCCTTACTTGTTTCTTAGGGTGACCAGCTAGCAAGTGTGAAAAATCGGGACAGGGGGTGATAGGTGAATGGTGCCCTATATAAGACAAAGCCCTGAATATCAAGACTGTCCCTATAAAATTGGGACATCTGGCCACCCTAGTTTGCATGCTCTTTTCTGTGTTTTGCACAGCTCTGCCATTGGATATTTCACATGCTTTAATATGTGTTTTTGCAGTTACAATGATGGTAGAGGTAGTGGAGTGTACGGTGTAGCATGCGCATATTTATACAATGTCGCATCATTGTGAAAAAATATCTCATAATGATGAAACATCACAAGGTAGAGCAGGGAAAGTAAGCTCTGCAGACTTTCTGTGTATTAGCAGTCGAGAGCTTTTAGAACAGCTGAAAATTTTTATTATTGAAGCCCTGATCATTCTGATGATCTTTAGCTTATTTTTCATAATGAGATCACTTATGTTTGAGGTCTCTGTCTGGTAAGATTGTACAGTTAGTTGTCTGAAAGGATGGGGAAGAGAACGCCAAGTGTAGGCTGCAGAGCATTTTCATTATGAATTAGGTATAATGAGTGCAGCACAGTGAGATCTGTTCCTTTTCCATTTTTGTACTCATAGTTTTCTGCTAGCAATTTAGCTCCAAGGGTTATATCCTTCTCAGCCTGCCTAATGGGGTTTCAGAAGTCAATACATCCTTAGTATTGTTGCCACTACAGATTTAATTTATGCTGTAGCTGAAATACAAGGTTTTAACATGATGTCAAAGAACCTTTGTAACTACAAAAATATGTTGTTAGTTTAAACTCAAAGCAAAACACAATGGTTTTAGAGTCCGTCACGGGGCCAGGTTTTCAGCTAGTGTAGATCAACATAGCTCCATGGACATTAATAGAACAACACCAATTTACATCAGCTGATGATCTGGCCCAAGAAATCCTATGGCTTATACCACCACAGGTATAAAGTAATGTGTTCTTGATTAATAATCTTATCTAGTTTTGATTTAAATCCATGAAAAAGCTTCCAGTGATTTTAATGGAAATTTGATCAGTCCCTATGCATATTTATAGGCCAACTATCCCGGGATCCCTATATAAATTCTGAATTTTCAGACTTTTCTACACTGGGTCACTGTGACCAAGAGTGTTATACTTCCCTCAAACCCCAAGATATGGAAAAGACTTTTCTGTTTGTTTTCTGGCAGTTTCTTATTCTTGATTATTTACATTCTTTTCATTTCCACATAAATCAATCATGCCATATAGATTTTACTCTAATTTTCAGAAAAAAATTTCTCTTCCAGACTGAGACCAAGGGACAAATCTAATCTTGTTCACATTGTTCACCAGGAGTAATTCTGCTCAAGTAAATGAGGTAACACAGATGTAAAACCAGTGTGAATGAGATCAGAATGAGACTCCAGAATGGAAATTGTCACTAAAAATGATGAATTTTAAGAAAGTTTTGAATAATGTGTTCTGATTAATTGGGAACAGAAAGTAACAATGCAATTCGGGACAGGAACTGTTATACATCAGATCCATGTAGTTCAGTGTACAGAATCAGCTGCTTTAGAAGAAGATGCAAGAAACCCTAAAGTGAACATCCATGGAATAAACTTTTGGTAGGAGAAATTCTTTCCTAGTCCTGTCAGGTAGAGGATCGCTTATACCCAAAACAGGAAGATTTTTATTCCTTACAAGCTTTTCAGTTATTGTAACTGTGAATGTTCTCATTATCCATGTAAATGACGGATCCTTTTTTGAATCCTACTAAATCCTTGTCCTCATTGGTAGACTGTGGAATTCACTGCCACAATTTAATCATGCATAGCATAAGAAGTATTTCCTTTTATTAGTTTTAAATTTGCTGCCTTTCAGTTTGATTGAATGTTCCCTTGCAGTTGTATTATGAGAGAGGGAAAACAGAAGTGCCTGATCTACCTTCTTCAGACCATTCATTATTTGTATGCCACTATCACGTCCCCTCTTATCTGTCTCGTCTGTAAACTAACAGTCAGTCTTTTCAATGTTTTTTCTTTTGGAAATTTTCTTATGTTTACTCATTTTTGTCACCTGTCTCTGAATCTCTTCTATTTCTGACATGATCTTAACTATAGGCAGCTGCAATGATCAGTTTTGCAAATATTTATTTCAAGGGACTATCTGTGTGAAAGATGACAGCTTAGAGAAACAAACATTTGAAGAGGAAATAAATGTTCTGAAAACTGTTTTGAAGAGACTGATATTTTTAACTCGTTAAAAAAATTGCACTCTCCCTTCAAAAACATAAGTTCACAAAGTAACAGAAAGTTTAGAAGCATCCCAATGAAAAGACAGAATCTGATACTAAAGCCCCCTGGATAACCACAAGGAAATTAAAAAGAGTTGTTGTTCTTAATATTATGTATTTTATGAAAAGTCTCAGACTGGCAGCTATTTGCTCTTCTAGATATTTTTCGCTTTCTGCCTTTTTTGCCACTGCTGGTCCATATATCAACTATGTAATGAAAATGTTAAGATAAATAACAAAGGTTAGTTTTGCAATTTTATCCTGTGTGTTAATTCAAATACACTATGAAAGGATAATATTTTCTAGAGGTATTTTTAAATAGTTGTATTTTCAAAGCAAGTGATGCAATTCCTAATACCCCTTCCACTAGGAGGTAGTTAATAACAATCGTGAATGGCTTTCTAATTTATGCAACACCACAAATCTCTTTCCCATTCCAAAAGAAAAGGCCACCTTAAATGCAGATCTGGTTAAGACAGAGCTTATTTTAAGCATATCATTCGGAGGAAAGCATTTCTCAGTTCAATCAGGGACTACAGCTTGAAATTGCAATACTGCGAGCCCCAGGTTCCACTTAATCCTTCACAGAAAGGTTAGTAATCAAGTTTGGCATCTGCACTAACATTGCCTTCCAATCTCATAAACCTTGTCACAAAGGACCTATTCAAATGAAAACTATTATGAATTGTGCTCAGACAAACTAATAATCTCTTTTACAAGGAAAGTAAGAGTTAATCAGAACTTAAACTCAAACCTGGGACACAGGAGGGCATGGGGGGTCACATGTCCTGTCAGATTTCTGCCAGGTTGTTGGGTGGTTTTTTTTTTTTTTTGGGCGGGAAGAGGGTTCAAAATACATGCCCCCAACTATCAGTTATGCGTCACCTCTGAACGTGTGCAATGCGTGTTTTCAGAGGGCATATCTGCTTGATAATTACAAATGCAAAAGCAAAAGATAAAAGTTGCAAAAAGTATGAAGGTAAGAATTACTGCTGCATGATAAAGAACTATCCTACTCAGAATGGGTCATATGGAAAGTCAGAAGGCATTGCTCATGCAAGCAACGCAAAGATATAGGCTGAAAGAGACTGGCTAGGAATGAAGAAAGATGTAGCCATTCATATTCATAAACCAAGTGATGATCAGAAAAATACAAAAGAAGAACTGATGCAAAGTGGCAATCTCTTCTGACTCTTCTTTAACGGGCTGCTAAATATCTGCTCTTCAAAACTAGTAAGAGTGCTTAACAAGAGACCTGTGGGAATGTCAGCTCAGTGATCTGCAACAAAGTATTTAATAAGACAGTGTTTGTGGGCTGGTCTACACTAGAAAAGTCCATGAAGCTAGCTACCGCCTCACAGGTAGGTGAATTACCTACACCCTGGGGAGAACCCCTCTTGTCAGCATAGTTAGGTATGTACACACTACAGCGTAGGTCAGCGTAACTTATGTCACTCAAGGGTGTGAAGAAACCATCCTCCTGAGCAACATAAAAGTTTCACCAACATAAGCGCCAGTGTGGACAGCACTACTGACCTAGTTACCAGCTCTCAGGGAGATGGATTAATTAAACTGATGGGAGAGCTTTCTTCTATCGGCATAGAGCGTCTTCATCAGCTGTGCCACTGCCAGCTCTAGGATTTTTGCCGCCCCAAGCAAAAACATTTTTGGCTGCTCCCCCGCCCTGCCCCTGGCTCCACCCCAAATCCACCCTTTCCAACCCCTTCCCCAAATCCCCGGCCCCACCTCCTCCTCCTCTGTGCCATTGTAGTGTTTCAAGTATAGACAAGCCCTATACTGCAGCACTACAATAGGACTGGAACTGACCTCAACAGGTCATCTAGTCCACTCCCCTGCACTCATGGCAGGACTGTATTATCTAAACCATCCCTGACAGGTGTTTGTCTAACCTGCTATTAAAAATATTCAATGATGGTGATTCTGCAACCTCCCTAGGCAATTTGTTCCAGTGCTTAATCACCCTGACAGAAAGTTTTCCCTAATCTCCAACCTAAACCTCCCTTGCTGCAATTTAAGCCCATTGCTTCATGTCCTATCCTCAGAGGTTAAGGAGAAGAATTTTTCTCCCTCCTCATTGTAACAACCTTTCATGTACTTGAAAACTGTTATCATGTCCCATCTCAATCTTCTCTTCTCCAGACTAAACAAACCCAATTTTTTCAATCTTCCCTCATAGGTCATGTTTTCTAGACCTTTAATCATTTTTGTTGCTCTTCTCTGGACTTTCTCCAATTTATCCACATCTTTCCTGAAATGTGGCGCACAGAACTGGACACAATACTCCACTTGAGGCCTAATTAGCGTGGAGTAAAGCAGAAGAATTACTTCTCGTGTTTTACTTACAAGACTCCTGCTAATACATCCCAGAAGGATGTTTGCTTTTTTTGGAACAGTGTCTCACTGATGTTGACTCATATTTAGCTTGTGGTCCATTATGACCCCCAGATTCCTTTCTGCAGTACTCCTTCCTAGGCAGTCATTTCCCATTTTGTATGTGTGCAAAAGATTGTTCCTTCCTAAATGGAGTACTTTGCATTTGTCCTTATTGAATTTCATCCTATTTACTTCAAACCATTTCTCCAGTTTGTCCAAATCATTTTGAATTATAATCCTATCCTCCAAAGCACTTGCAACCCTTCCCAACTTGGTATCATCTGCAAACTTTATAAGTGTTCTCTCTATGCCATTATCTAAATCATGGATGAAGATATGGAACAGAACTGGATCCAGAACTGATCCCTGTGGAACCCCACTCATTATGCCCTTCCAGCATGACTTGAACCACTGATAACTACTCTCTGGGAATGGTTTTCCACCCAGTTATGCACCCACCATATAGTAGTTCCATCTAGGCTGTATTTCCCTAGTTTGTTTGAGAAGGTCATGTGAGACAGTATCAAAAGTTTTACTAAAGTCAAGATATATCACAACTACCACTTCCCCCTATCCACAAGGCTTGTTACTTGTCAAAGAAAGCTATCAGGTTGATTTGACATGATTTGTTCTTGACAAATCCATGCTGACTGTTACGTATCACCTTATTATCTTCTAGATGATTGCAAATTGATTGCTTAATTATTTGCTCCATTATCTTTCCAGGTACAGAAGTTAATCTGACTGGTTTGTAATTTTCCGGGTTGTCCTTATTTCCCTTTTTATAGATGGGCACTATATTTGCCCTTTTCCAGTCATTTGGAATCTCTCCCGTCTTCCATGACTTTTCAAAGATAATTGCTAATGGTTCAGATATCACCTCAGTCAGCTCCTCAAGTATTCTAGGATGCATTTCATCAGGCCCTAGTGACTTGAAGACATCTAACTTGTCTAAGTAATTTTTAACTTGTTCTTTTCCTATTTTAGCCTCTGATCTTACCGCATTTTCACTGACATTCACTATGTTAGGCGTCCAATCACTGCCAACCTTCTTGGTAAAAACCAAAACAAAGAAGCACTTCTGCCATTTCCATGTTTCTGTTATTATTCCCTGCCCCCCCATTGAGTAACAGCCTACCCTGTCCTTGGTCTTCCTCTTGCTTCTAATGTATTTGTAGAATGTTTTCTTGTTACTCTCTATGTTTCTAGCTAGTTTGATCTTGTTTTGTGCCTTGGCCTTTCTAATTTTGTCCCTACATACTTTGTGTTATTAGTTTATATTCGTCCTTTGTAATTTGACCTAGTTTCAACTTTTTGTAGGACTCTTTTTTGATTTTTAGATAATTGAAGATCTTAAATTCAGTTGTATTCAATATGTTAACATATGAGTGCGTATCAGAGTGACAGGCAGAGATGAGCACCACCAGGGGTGGGGGTACTATGAGAAGATAAGCATGATAGAACATCCCCTACAAGGTCTGGGACAACAACAGTTGGTCTGGCTTAGGGAGGAAACTCGCCCAGTTTACTGTGAGTTGGAATGAATTCTCAGAACCTCCACTTCGGCATTCTCCATTCAGCCTGCTGAACTACTAGATATCCAGGAAGTGCCTGGCAGTCTAGTCATGAGGAAGAAGCAGGAAAACAATGACTAGATGAACCAAAAAGAACAGGGGGATGAGGAGCTGGACTGAGACATGCAGCTGTGTTCCCACGTAATCCCCATAACATGGAATCTCACCTCCATCCCTTTGACTACGTGGGCGGCTGTTCCTGTTTTGCGAGGAAGTGGCTGGTTCAGCAACAATAGATGCCCAGACCCAAAATGGTGCACAAGTGGAGATTTTGTTTGTTTTCGTTTTTGCACTGAAAATGAAATATCAAATTTCTAAAGACAGAGTTTTATTACAAGAAATTACACAATTATGTCAAAAAGCATTTCCATTACATTGTATCTATCAGCCTGTCAACACCAGATCACAGCACATAATTAGCATGCTGCTTTTATCTACTGTAAGTCACATTTCAGGCTGCCTTTCTATTCAGAGCATGAAAAACATTCCTAGGCAGGTTCATTGTATCTCACTGAGAAACACTCAGTGCAATTTAAAAGAAAATATTTATATTGTTCCTCATCTTGTATATATGTTATATCTTTTTATTATTCAAAGCTGACAAGTTTGTTCGTGTGCAACGAAGTTTAATTCTTGTAAATAAAGGCTCTGGTATTTTGAACATCAACCATGCTGTTATATAGCAATAACAGGTCAGTTCACTCTTCACTCACCCATACAAAGATAAAGCCATTGTAAAACCATCCAGACTAAAAAGCACAATAATTAACTCTTCGTAAACTTCCTCACTATACAAAAGATAATTGGATAATTAATTAAGGTTGTTTTCATAACACCCTTCCTCCCTGCCCCCAACAGCATTACAAAAAATTGACTTCTGCTACAAACACATTATTATTTACTCTACTGCTCCACCCCGGGTTCCTTCCTCCGTTTGAAAGTGAGAGTTCGAAAGCATGTGCACAGAGCAGTTCTGAATTGTTAAGCATGCCCTCTTGGAGAAGGTGTTAACAGCCTCAGGCACAGCTGCTTGCATGTCTGGCTATGCATAGGTTGATATTAGCCCAGTTGCTTCAACATTCCACTGTTAATCAAAAACGTCTCCTTTGTTTTTCAAGCATGATCTACTAAATACAACCGGGAAATATGATAATCATGACTTTAGTGATGAAAGTCATTGTGGGTAAACAGATGTCTTCATTTTGCTTTCAGTTTCCCGAAATCACAGTCCTTTCACCAGCCTTCACTGGCTGAGTGTACAGCTAAATCTGCATCTTGCAGGGTCAGTAGAATAATGAAGAGTGAGAGTGGATTTTCTAAAGGAAATGAGTCAATAAGGAGCACAAGTCTCATTTTAAAGTCAATATTATGTCTTGCATGTAGGCCCCTTTGAAAATCCCACTGTTTATGCCAAGTATGAAAAAAATAGGGGATTTTACAGATGTAGTAATCAAACAACTAATCAGATTTTGCTGAAAGGAGGCCTGAAAATGATTTTTTTTTAAATGGGCCTGCCTTTTTTTTTTTTAAATAGAAGTATCAGGAGTGGCAAGTCCTGGCTTTCCTGGAGGAGCACTGGCATATTTCATAGCAAGTGTATTTTCAGCACTCACTTTCCAGGCCCTTCATAGACAATCCCCATTCCTCCTATCTTTCATTCACTACCAAACTGTTGGTGCTCATCTCCAGTTGTCCATGATGCCGGCCAGCATTGCCCATTCATTAAATTTTCAAGCAACCACCTTTATGCTTTCTCCTATGGTGCCCCAGAGGCCTGGGAGATAATCCTGTAAATACTTCATGATCCACCTTCAGATCCCTCCTCAAAACTCTCCTTTGCAGGGATGCCTACGAAAACTTGACAACAGGTAGGTTACTGGTATGCAGAGTCCACTGTCTATCATGCTGACCAGTATTGTCTCATTATTTCCCTGTACTTCCCCATCTGCCTGTGTCAATTTGTTCTCTCTTGTCTGTTAATTAGATTGCAAGCTCTTTTTGTGCTGTGTTTGTATGGTGCCTAGGAGAGTGGCATCCTGGTCCATAATTAGGGCTCCTTAGGCACTATGATAATACAACAAATAATAATTGATTGAATAGCAATGGTCTTGATTCATTAAAAAACCTTGTTGTCCAAAGCATTCATTAGACATTACATTAAGAAGGTGTTAACAAAAAGCAAACAAAAAGACAAAACAAAATTTATAGTCTGACTTAAAATCCCTTCTCCTGTCCTTTGTTCAGCTTTCACTCTCTGGACTGTTGCAATATTGCTGCTTCACTAGTTCTTTATCATCTGGGAATATTTTAAGATAGACAAGACCTGAATTTGTAATGTAAACAAGCAGAAAACAAGAACAACTTATTTTTTAAAAAAAGGGGGCCCAAGATCAACTTTAAGTTAAAAAAATGCTTCTAAGCTAAGGCTAAGAGGGGAAAACATCCTCCCAAAGAAATGTGTGTGTCAAAATGATTAGCCACATAAAAAGAGAGTTTGTAATGGAAATTGCATTTTAGGTTTAAATATAGAGGTTAATACCACTCCCTCTAGTCCCATTGACTTCAGTGGGCTTTGAATTTGGCCCTATACTATATGATCAAGCATAAAAATATGTCAATACAGCTATGTTTTTACATCTGTAAAATACCAAATGAACACTTTAATGATGTGATACTTCAAATGTTACAAAACACTATCCAAAATTAATATTTGTAGGCCAGATTTTCAAACTAAGCGTCTAAAGATAGGCACTTAAATACATATTTAGGAATTTTAATAATTGTTTTCAATAACCTGGATGAAAATTATTCTAAATAATTCAGATTTGTCACAGCTTATATTCTCTGCATATTTCTGATTTGGGGCTGAAGACTGGAAGAGGGGTTAAAGCATGAAATATCAGGTTAGTAAGACAGTGGAGCGCTCCACAGGAGTAACCTTTCTTTCAATCAGGATTCCTCAGGCATTATATATGAGAGATGCACTATGCATCCTTAGCAAAATAAGAGTCATTCAGAACTTTGGGGAACCTTGGCTGGCCAGAGGGCAATGATTTATAATTAGGGTCCAACCAAATTCATGGTCCATTCTGATCAATTTCACTGTTATAGAATTTTAAAAATGGTAAATTTCATGATTTATTTAAATCTGAAATTTCATGGAGTTGTAATTTCAGGGGTTCTGACCCATAAATGAGTTTGGGGGGGTCACATGGTTATTATAGGGGGGCTGCGGTACTGCTATCCTTACTTCCGCACTGCTGCTGGCAGTGACGCTGCCTTCAGAGCTCGGTAACTAGAGAATTGTGGCTGCTGGCTCGGAGCCCAGCTCTGAAGGCAGAGTCGCCACCAGCAGTAGTGCAGGAGTAAGGGTGGCTTGGTATGGTGTTGCCACCCTTACTTCTGCACTGCAGCTGGTGGGATGCTGCCTTCAGAGCTAGGTGCCTGGCTAACAGTTGCCGATTTCCAGCTGACCAGAACTGAAAGCAGCTCAGAAGTAAGGGTGGCAATACTGCAACCCCCCCTGCAACTCCCTTTTGGGTAAGGACCCCCAATTTGAGAAACGCTGGTCTCCCCTGTGAAATCTGTATAGTATAGGGTAAAAGCACACAGAAGACCAGATTTCACGGTCCATGATGCATTTTTCATGGCCGTGAATTTGGTAGGGTCCTATTTATAATATTATACATATTACTGCAATGCAATACAATTTAAAATATTATGTGAGTTTGTGTAGAAATTCCACAAATTCTGATGTCTGAATTAAACTAGAAGGTATGCCACATTGTCTCAAGCTATTATATGTTAGAAACTAGCTTTAAGCTCCTTTAGAAGGTTCGACAATCCACGTAAAAAAAATCTTGCAGTAGTCTTTCATTAGCATCACCTATGGTGTATGTTTAAGCAGAGTAACACAATATAAATGGAAAAAATAAATAGCACAAATCGTCATGAGAGAGGTTATTCAGAAAAATGACACAGAGAGGGAAACATTCAGCCCAACTGCTGAGCAATCCTTTCAGCAATAAAATGCAGAAGTGAAAAAGATGTTGAATACAAGAAACAAGTGTATGTAAAATATACTTAGGTTAGAATCCAACTGAAAGAACCACTATTTTAGCGTAATGAAAGCACTTTTAGATTTATTATGTAGGAAAATATGTATAGTTGATAAAATTTATCATCTGTCAGAGCTCATTCATTACTGATGAATTAATAGCAAGGTTAGTGAAAACTATAGTCAATGGGTTGATCATCTGTGAACAGAAAACCGAGCTTACTACCTCGTTTGAACAATCATTATTTTTTTTCTTTTTTTTTAAATAAGAGCCAGTATACAGAATGAAAATTTAGGGCCTGATCTAACTCCTGTTGAAGTCAATGGATCTGGACATAAATAAATAAAGATTAGTAGTATCATACATTGGCATGGCACTTTTCATCTTAAAACATCCCTCAGCAATAATGTATTTTATAAACTTTGTCTGCTATACAAACTACACCAAGGGATCAATTCATTCACCACTGAAACATGGCAGCAACTTACCAGTACGCAGCAACACTACACAAAAGTTTAGGACAGTAGCTGAAAGACAACAACCAGTTCAAGCTTAAAGGGGAATTTACACGGGCATAATGTAATTAATTGATTTAAAATTTGGGCACAACACTGGGATTAGAACCAGATTTTTACAAACATGCCCTGAGATCTTTAGTGACTTCAAGTGATCAAGATTTTCGTTTTACATCTCATCTGAAAGACAGCACTGTAACTTGAAGTTAGATGCTAGGACATTGCATAGAAAGAAAGAGTACTTCTGGTGTAAAGGTCTAGAACCTTGCTTCGAGATTTAGAACTGCTCTGTGAGTCACACAGGCTGGTCCTATTTGTTCCAGCTGAGGAGCACAAAAGGGTCTCAGTGTCTGTCTGGGGTAGAAGGAATAAGGGGCGGGGACAGAGATATCCTGCAAAGAAAATCCCTAGGCATGGACATCCCAAGATCAGGCAAAAGTTTAGTCTGAGTTATTAGGTTTTGTTTGCTGTTACTTAAGTTAACGCAAAAGGAGAACTCCACGACAGGGGGCATGTTTGGACCAGATTCTATGCTCTTATATTGTGTTAGGAGCAAGATGGAAATGCTGCCTGTTATCCAGAAACCTCCATCAGCACAAGTAACACAGCAACCCTCAAACTGAAGAACTGGTTCACTATTGCTAAAAGGAAAAAAAATGTAAAATGAATCACCATCATTTTCTGCAGCACAAAGGTGATGCTTACATGTATATGCAACAAACTGGCACAGAAATCTGTACGGTCACCAGTGTGTTGCGAGTGGACCCAAATTGCTGGGTACTATATGCTTCCAATCCAAGTGGGTCTGGGTAGATTCACACAGACATACTTTCCCCTAGTCTGAGCTCTTCTTCTGTGGGTTTATGGTTTGTCAGTGTTTCAGGCTGGGCAGAGTCCCTCCTGCCCTCTTGTTCCCACAAGCCCTTCTTATGTATGGCAATGGTTGGCCCCCTGCACACAGCAGGATCCTACTATAAAATAGGGTCTTGCATCCATGCCATGTGCTCACAGTCCCAGCACAAAGGGTAATGCTTCTCCCCTCCCCCTTCCTGTGTGTGTCCCTTTGCAGACACACTGCTGTTCCCTGGAGATGGGCCATGAGTTCAGAATCATTGAAAGATGGGGGTCCTAGGTTGCAGTCTTGATGGCTCTGGGTGATGGTTTTTCAGTGAGGCGTTAAATGCCTTTCCCCAACAGACTGCCCCATGGCAAGTCCAAACTAGCACAGCCTCAAAGACAATATTTCAACACCAGACCAAAACAGATTTCACAGTTTTTAAATCACTTCCCATTCTGTCGCAGAGAACGGAAATAGTTCTGGAATGTTTAGAAAACAAAAAACAGGTCTGAATTTTTTACTTTCCTTTGTCTCTGCATTTCTTTCACTGTGCTTAACCAGGTTGTGTCCAGGGAGCTTCTGTGGTTTGAAGCAGCCCTCTCACAATATACTGATGTTCAGTTTGGAAAAGTAACATTTTATGTCCTTGAAATTCCACAAGGATGTTTTCTGTGCTCCCGCACTGGGTTATGTGAGACAATCACCCTCTGTGCCTTGTCCTGTTCCAGGTCCCTCAGCTTCTACTGGCTGCAGCTCTTCCCCAGCTCACCCACACGGCAGCAGAAGCCTGGGCCAATGTTCCTTCACAGGCCATTCCAAGGGGAAGTGTCACCATGACAACCTTATGGTTGAAGTTCTAGAGAGGGCCAACAACCAGGTCCAATACCGAAGACAAACGAATTACAGCTAGAGGAAAGGCATGGCGAGAGGCAAGAGGAGAGCCTCAAGCTGGCTACACAGCTTAAGGACAGGGTTTCACCATGGGAACAGGAATGGCAGCTAAGGGGGGGGGAAGGACAGAGCTTAGCAGAAAGAACTGCTTGAAATAGCTGATATCATTAATGGCTGCAAGAATACCTGGTCCTGCTGCATTACCTGGACCATGGCATGAGTCCCTTCCGCAGTACCCTGTGATGCAGCCCAGAAGCAGTTTGGAAGACTCCTGGCCCATGCAACTATGTCCCGTGCCGTCCTCCATATTGACCCCTTCCCTCGTGGATTCCTCCATTCTCCTCCCCCAAGGGTCAAGTGCGCAGCAAATGGGGAAGGAAGGTAAAGGACAATGGGGGATCAGGAAACATGCAATACTAGAGCGTTTCTGTCTTGGACACGGTTTCACTGTTTGCATTTGTTCATGCACTTTGTTTGTCGTTGTTACTGGTGTGTAGGTGTTGTAATGGCAGCTGGCCTGCCTGGCAATGGGTGAATGTTATACTTTTCTAATAGATATTTACACATAAAGCTTTTCATTTCATCAAGAAAGTTTATTACTATCACTGCATCGTATCATACAATGCGTATTGCAGATAATAAAGGTAAATACATGCGCAGGGACAATTAGGAATTAGTATGCAAACACCATTCCTCAATACAGTTCTCTACATCAATCCATACTTCAATCGTTCCCTTACATCAATCCATACTGTGACTCACTTCATAAGTGGCCATGTCATTCATAAGTATGTTGCATAGCAACCAACTTCCCACTCCTCCCCAAGCACTGAAACTCCCACAATAAATGAGCCACACCCTCACTGGCACATTCATAAAGGCACTATGCTCCCCTCCCGCACCTTCCATTGGACCATGCAAGTCCATAGCATGAGAACACAAAGCATGCCTGACTTTTGTTGCCAAGGTGCATCCAGCTCCAGCAGTAGTAGGTGCACTTTCTGGCTGAGTGTACTGGTTCACTGGCCCTTCGCTGACATTCCGGGGAAAATGGCTCACCTCTGGCTTCACAAAGATTGCGAATAGCACAGCAAGCCACATAATGCGTATAATATTGATGGCACTGGGATCCAAATGGGTCTGTAGATCCAAATGAGCCTGTCCATGAATGTAGATTCCCAAACAGCAAAAAATGCTGGCATCATGAACTTTTCCAGTGCAGTGCATGCTGACATTCATAAATTGACCTCTGTTGTCGATGAGGGCCCGCATAACAATGGGGTAGTGCCCTTTGGGGTTTGTGTACTTATGTGCTCCTTGAGGAGGGAAAACTATGGGCACGAGTCCCAATTTGGAAACCACATTCCCTCTAAGACAACAATTACCTCAGGAGTATCTTTTATGCTGGCCACCTTGGGGTAAAGCACATGCCTGATTGCCTCAGAAATCTCTGCCACCACTTTACCCACAGTTGATTTTCCAACTCCAAGTTGATTGGCAACGGACTTATAGCAGTCTGGAGTGGCCAGCTTCCAGATGGTTAAAGCAACCTGCTTCTGGACTGGCAAGGTTGCCCCATGTGTGTGTCTTTATACTGGAGGGTCGGGGCAAGCTGCCTACCAAGCTCCTGAAATGTAGCTTTCTTCAGGTGAAAGAGTTGGACCCATTGATAGTTGTTCAAGGCCAGCATGTCAACATGGTCCCACCAGTCTGTGCTCCAGAAGCACTGGTCTATGTCGGGGGCATCAGCAGCTGTACCGAGTGTCATGAGCAGCATCGGCCAGTTCAACTGTGCCATGTCTGTGTCCTTTTCCTCCTCAGTCATTAGCTCTGTCAGGTGCCTTTGGTGGGTCAGAAAATGCTAATTAATGTCCACCAGCATCTCATGGAAGCTCTGCCCATTTCTTGGCATAGAAGTGAAAGTACAAGCAAGGGGAGTTCTTCAAATGGTGCCTCTTCCATGTTGCTGGCTCAGGTTTCTGGGAGCACACAGACCAAAATGACTATTTGGCAGGCTGTTCAAACTTTCTGCAACATGCAGGGTGAACAGTCAAGTGCACCACAGAGCACTATGGCCAAAGAGCTAGAGCCACCATATTTCAGGAGGGTGCTAGGGAGTCTTGGATATGGTTGGTTTGACTCAGATCTGAGTGCTGCAGTGTGGGCCCCACAGCCCCAGGTTCGAGCCCAGGTTAGAAAATTCTTAATGTAGGGTAGACAATCAGTATAGATGCTCAAGCCCTGGGTTCTCTAACCCAGGGTCAGCTGACTCAAATCCCACTAATCCTGGGCTTACATTGCAGTGTAGACATACTCTGTTTCTGAAAATCAGGCCCTGGTTTTGCTAGAGTATTCTTTGGATGGCTCAAATGTGGATTATGAATACACACTATTTTCATTTAATGTAATCATGGAATGTATTTCGTTGTATTTAGGATTTAAATTTACAGAAAAAAATACTGCATAGATACACAAAGGAAAGAAATAAAACCATAATCCATTAGGTGAGGTGGTCCTGCAGAAAGACACTGATGACTAGAAGTTAAGAAAACCAGTCTATTCCAATCTCGTGTCAGTGACTAGTTATCTAGTGACTAAAGCAATATATTATGTTTGCCCTATGGACTATTCTAAATTGATTAGGTTTTGTGTACTTGTGTTACTTGCAATCTTCCACTGCATCCTACAGAGATATGATTTAGGGAGAGGATGATTATAGCTGTCATAAAACCCAAACAAATTTCTTCTTTGATTAGATAGAGAGGCCAGTGTCACATATGAAAAGTTTTGGATCAAAAATTTTCAGACTAAGATAAACAGGTGGGTTTTTGATGTTATCACCGAAAGGCACTTATAAAACTATAAAATGAGCACACCTTGTTATCTTAGCTGCAAATTGCTTTTGATTTTCAAAGATATACCTAAGTGTTTTCAAAAGGTAACATTTATGGCCTAATCTTGCAAGGTGCTAGGCACTTTGAGCTCACTGCCATGGGAGTTGATAGCAGTCAGGGAATTACAGGTAGAGAAGGGGTGAACTGAGATGTGTGTGTGTTTCTGTTATGTATAATAGATTTAGAAAACAAAAAACTGGAAGCAGGCTATGGTCTCTGTGGCTTCTGGGTTTATAGTGACTAATGGTAGATGGAAATTTCCTTCCTGTGAATATGTTACGATGAGAAAGAAAAGAGCAAGATAGACAGTACAACAAAGACAATGAATGGACTAAGGAGCATTCTGCTAAGAATGATCCAGAAGTGTGGGAAGCCAATGATAAAGACTGAAGAAGCAGGTGAAGAGTTATTACTGCCAATCCTCTTCCTCAGACATTTCTCATTGTTATATTTAGATGACTGGGCAACAGAAAAGCTTCCTGACTCCTGCCCAATTTTTATGCAGGGAAGACCCAAGAAGGGATTTCTCCAACAGCAGCTCTTTTCTTTCAGAGAGTAGGGGCCCAATCCTGCTTCCATTCAAATCAATGGGAATTGTTCCACTGACTTCAAAGAAGCAGGATCCAGTTCTCAGATGGTACTTGTCTACAAAAGTTTCCCAGACACACGATTCAGTGGCATCTCTTAATCCACCCACTTCTACTCAGAATTAAAACTGCATTTATTTCTTTGCCATATAGTGGATTTTTTTAATACAGCTCACTATGTGATGCTCATGCAATGTAAATGTTAATAAAATATAGTAGGGGACTGATTTTCCCGTCTCTTACACTTATGTTACTCCATTGACTCCAATGCAAGGTGAGAATCAAACCTCACATATATGCAAAAAGGGGAAGGCGATGGTGAGTGAGTTAGACCATGAGGCTTAGATTCTTGGCTGCTGGTAAGGTGCTCACAGCACAAATTATTCTTGGATGACTGTGTGCCAGGCTGCTATGCTAGCGTTAGAGCAGCCTGAAGGCTGTTCTAAATTGCACCAGTTGTTAATAGTACCAATGGACTGTAATAACATCAGGAGAGCCCTGGGATATAGGGAAGATTCAACCATGGTGCCTGTCCTCCAGCCACACCTACTATACAAGGTTAAGGGAGGAATGGGCAACATAGGAACCTCTGCACTGACATTACACTACAAGGGAATGTACCTACACTGTACTGATCTTTCCACAGTTGGCTACGCTGGCTTTTGGACCACGTTGTACCAGCAGCGTAACACAAATCAGCCCAACACAGTGGAGAATCTGGGACATGAAGTCATAACGTTACAGTTTCTGACTTTTGTGCATGTAAAATGTCCCCACATAGTTGGTTACAAAGTTATTATCTTCTGGCTGGAATCCAAACTTCTAAAGTGCTGCCCGCTAACAACATTTTTAAATATGAAAAATCACTAGTGGCTTAATCAAGGAAATGCTGAAGTGTAGCCATGCTTTAAAGGAGGATCACAATGAATTATTCTTGAGCTCCACATAATCACAGTGGCTAATGACTATGGTTATACTGAACTTATCCAATACATATGACTCTATCCTTGGAATCAACTGCAGATTTTCTCTCATGTCTATTCAATTCTAGACAAGTCTGCCAATGAGCTGAACCTTCTGAGAGGCTATATTGTCCTGTCAATTACACCACTGGAGTCCTGCTGACCAGTGCTGCACCAGCCTGACTGAGAAGGGAATTTTGCTCAAGATGTTGGTGACAATCTTACATTATATTTAATGGGGAAGGTTTTACTATTTTCATAAGTTTGGATTACCACTGAAGATGGCTCAGTATGGCACAATACAGATACTATAGTCCCAGTTCTACTCTCAGATGCACGAGTTGTCCATGAATTTGGAGAATGCAGTTTACCCATCTCTCTAAAATTCTGATGTTGTACCCATAAGCAGCGCAAATAGTATGATGGGGTCTTTCATTTTTATTAGTGTGCTGGATAGCTACATCTGGTTATCTCATGAATTCTTTTTTAATAATTTCTGAAAATAACTTTTAATTGTTAGTCTTGGGGGCAAACCCATTCACAATGTTTTCCCTGGCTGACAAGCCCAGATTTCTCTTCTGAGGCTGGTATTTAAAACAACTATTCATACAAGGTTGGAAGTAAATATTTAAAGATATTGGGCCTGAATGTCAGAGGTGCAGACTGTGCTAAATTTCAGTCAAAGTCAATGTTTGCTGTGGGTATTTGGCACCATCTATAGCTGTTACAAGACTGAGATGAAGGAAGAATTGTCTGACTCTGAAAGATGACATAATGGCTACAGATCATTTGGCTACAAGAAGGAATGACAAAGTAACTGGTTTTACTATAAAGTGTAAAGATCCACTGTGTACTGAACCATTTTGTTGAGACAGTGCCCACAGACACTTCCTGGGGCTTGAGACATCCATTCTGATCTGAGGGAGCCTGTGACAAACTGCCTGATGGAGATACAAAGAACTTCCCAATATGCAAACTGTTCAACTTGGTTAACCCGTGTGTGTAGCTAAACTTTGCCATCTGCTTAGTGCTATTTCTTGTAATAACATGCTGAGTTAGTATTATTCCAACTACCCTTTCAAAATGACAATTTGAGCCTCATTCTAATGCCTGCGGAAGTTCAATAGAAAGCCTCCCTGTGACAGTCTGTACCCTTATGTTCATCCCCTATACAAGACCAAGATAAATTTTGTACTCTCTACTAGCAGCATCCACAACACTTGAACAAAAAAAGGAAACATAATTGGGCTGGGGAGGGATCCCGGCAGAAAGGAATTCAGCCAGTAAGACTGCTAGAACATGAGAGAGACCTTTGCTTTTAATTCACTCTAGCTTGTTAAGTTAGGTATTAGTTGCTTTTTACCTTTTATTTACTTGTAACTAATTATGACTTTTATGCTTCATTACTTGTAATCACTTAAAATCTATCTTTCTGTAGTTAAATAAACTTGTTTTATTGTTTTATCTCAGCCAATGTGCTTAGATTTAAATGTTTGGAAAAATCCATTTGCGCTAAGGTTTGTGCATAACATTTTCTATTAATAAAACAGACTTTATATGAGCTTGTATTGTTCAGGAGAAGGCTAGGCAGTACAAGACACATGTTTCTGGGAGAGCCTGGGACTGGGAATTTGCTGGTGTTACTCTTCAGTGTAATTCAAAGATAGCTGACTGTAGCACTTTTGCAAAATAGCTGGAAGTAATTTACATGCTGAAGGCTGTGTGTGAGCAGGCCAGGAGTGGTTGCTCTCACAGTGAACGAGTGTAAAAGGCACCCCAGGTTGGAGAACTCAGGGCCACAGCTGTTCAAAAGTCCAGATTGTACCCTAGGGAATGTCACACTCCCATCGTCTTAAACAGATTGTTGGAGACTGGCCTTGTTCCATGCTGAATAGGCACCAGTCCATTGCAAAGAGCAGTGTGTCTTGGAGACTGGTAACTAGACTCTTCCAAACCCAGAGGTCTTAGAAGCACCATTAGCTTGCAATGCCAGACACCCTAGCCCACAGCAGCGAAAGCAGGTCACTGTGGGCAGGTCTGCTAAGTTTCGTCAGTCTGAGAAGGTCAGCATACAAACTAAGAGAATCACTGTACAGGCAGTCTGAGCTGCAACCTGTGCAGTTAAGGATGGTGATGATGGGCCTCTCCCTTTCTTCTTAATCAAGGAAATATTGATGCAGTTTTGAGTACAATAACTCAAAACATTGGCTGCTATTCGATAAAGGGAAAAAGAAGTGTATGCTGAGCAGTTTGTATCTACTGCCTACTGTAGCTAAAAAAGCATAGGAATCAGTGTGACCATCAGAGCTGACAATGAGGGAGAAGATAGGACAGTTAGAAGAGAGGGAAAAAAGACATAGGGTATTACTTCTTTCGCTGTTTTGGCTCTTTATGGGTATTTCCAAAGAACTGAGAGAACAGACGTTAGCTCAATCATCTCTTCACAAAAACCTTGCCTTAGAATTTGGTATTTGCTGGATAAAATAAGTGATTCTTGAGGTGTCTTTGGTGGCTTTGCATGACTTCTTGACACATCTGTCTCTCCGACAACTCCTAATCTCTTCTAGAATTATACATGTAATAATTCAAGAGAAGATTCTACTATGCTACTTATAGATATTGGGCAGCTTAGATACTACATTAGCAGAGAATGGCATAAATCTGTCTTCTGAACTCATCTGAACTGGCCAAAGGCTTTTTCCACAGGCATATGTGTATTGTTCAAGAAAGATTGTGCTTTTTACACTGGATTATTGCATATTAGTTTGTGTTAACATTTGTCCTTTTCTTCTTGTTTGTAGTTAAGAACATTGGCTCTTTAGGGAAGGTAATGTGCCGTGCTATCTTAATGCTAGTTAATACTAATAGTTTGCTTATATTTATTTTGGACATTATAAGTAAACAAATCCAACCTTTTCCCCTAATTTTTTTCTGCCACTTTGAACCATATTAATCTTCTTGTGTGTTGCCTTTTTCCTTTCTGTTTTTCATTAAATTTTAAAGGAACTCCTGAGAATAGTCACTTCTGAAGTCTGAAGGGTATTTTCCAGATGCTGAAGTAAAGGCTAAAGAGTAAGACTAACTGCTTGCAACATTTCTGAATTTCTGTCTCTGTCTGACAGATCAGTTTACTTGCTAGAATCACAGCTACTTGTTTTGTTTAATTATGTAACTGTCACATATCCACACCTCAGCTGGGATGTGCCCCTCCAACCAGGAGCAAATTAATTCTGTACAACTGTTGAGACCATGCAGGGCATAGCAATCTTGATGACTTCATTCTGCCAAGTCTGCAAAGGCCAAATATGTAGTCCTGACTTTGTTTTCAGGGTTATTGAAGATGTGATCCTTTTGTTCAGTGTCTCTGAAGCAGTGAGATATTCTGATTTGTTCTCTCTCGGATCCGATCCATTTCAATATATATGATTTGGCTTTTGTTTTTTCAGGTTTCTAGAGATCTGTTGACATTACCTGGCTCATCCATTTCTATATAACTTTTCTTTTTTAATTCCTGTTTTCTATGTGTGCTATTTATATTTTTGTCTCTATTTTTTAAAAAAATGTCTTGCCATAAATGTATGTCATTTATTTAGGGCGAAACTGATCACCTTAGTCATGCAAGCAGTCCTGTTCAGTGCAATGGGACCACTCTTGTGAGTAAGGCAATCACAATTGGTGTTTAATAAATATTCATTTTGCTTTTGGTAAGTCTCAATGATTTCCTTCTATATTTTGCTTTGCTTTTCACTGAGCCCCGCAACCACTGAACTACCCCTTCAGTTTTTGGCTTGAACAATAACAATGTTCTGAAGAGATATATTTAAGCAGAGTTTCTTTTTTATAATTCTGCTAATTTTATAATAAAACCATCAAGTTTCTCAGTGTGATGAGTGGGTTTGGAGGGTATACAACTTGAGACATTTTAAAGAGCTCTGATTTTCAGAGTGCATTATCCAGAAATCAGGTGCACAGACATGTGGGGAAGGGCGGTGTCTCAAGTTTGGTATCCACAATCAGATATTTGGGAAATCTTGTACTTAGTTCCTTAAAGAAAAAAGAATATAGCATTAGGGAGAACTGATATCTTATCAGTCAAGATCTCCATACACAAAAGTTCAGGCTTTTAGGAGGAATGAAATGAAAGAGCCAGGAGCAGAGCTTTGTTTTACTTTGCCTTGTACCAATATGTGAAAGTATGTTATTTGTTTTACATTACCTTATTTTGGCAGCTGCACAGTGATGAAAGGCAGAAATAAAACTTGCAACAGAGGAGAGATCATTTTCAAAGTCATTTTTTCAGCAGTAAACCTTTCATAGGAAACAACCCTGTTTCAAGCTAAAAGACTTAACAATGTACCAGAGGGCATTTGTACCCTGTACAGTGGTTCTGTTGTATATGAAAGCCAAAAGAACATACCTGGACTTATCACCAAATAGCTCACCTTTTGAAGTATAAATGTAATTCTAGAGGGGGGTCTATCAAGAGCTTAATTCAGCTCTGAAATGCCGTAATTTATAAAGTACAGACATTACTTCCCTAGTTTCTTATTGACATTTCTCACTGTTACAAAATCAAACACGATGTGTTGCGGGCAGGGAAAAGAGATGCACTTAGAAATGCTGCTTCCCCATCTCACCCCCCCAATCCAAAACCACAGAAAATTAAGATTCTGCTGTGGAAGGGTGGTCTGTGCTGACTTATGTCCTTACTGAACACTTTGCCATTAATATGCATATTATAAGATCATAACTATTGTATTTTGACATTCAGAGAGCATATAATACAGACATATGCTAGCCGCAATGGGAATTTTGATTGTGCAGAAAATGCAGGATTGGGTCCATAATATAAACTCATGCAATTAGACCTCTGGAGAGCAAGCATATGAATTTTTATGGGTGTTATTTTATCCTTTGAGAATGTCTGTGTTGTTGTGTAAAAGAGAAAGTTCAGTAGATGTTAGTGCTCAAAAAAGGGGTATTTTTGTGCGTGTCTTTACAAAAAAACCTCTTCCATTGTACCTCAGCCCCAAACTGCAACAAGCCTGGCATGTCGTGAGGGAGGATTCTCTGCTCCTTGAAGTCTTTAAACCACGATTTGAGGACTTCAATAGCTCAGACATAGGTGAGGTTTTTCGTAGGAGTGGGTGGGTGAGATTCTGTGGCCTGCATTGTGCAGGAGGTCAGACTAGATGATCAGAATGGTCCCTTCTGACCTTAGTATCTATGAATCTATGTCTCAAACAGTGACTAGCAATCATGCCAAATCATTGTGGTTTTGGGGATACAGAAAAACCTTGACTGTTATTCTTTATTATTAGTATTACAGCATTGTCTAGATGCTCTAGCAGAGATTGGGGCCAGATTCTGCTATGTGCTGTCTTGACACCCTGAAGAGATTTATATTCTAAACTGATAAGAGAAAAAATGGGTGAACAGGGAAAAAGAGACACAGGGTGGTAAAGTGACTTGCCAAAGGTCACACAGCAGGTCAGTAATTGAGCCGTGAATAAAACCCAGGTCTACTAAATCCCAATCCGGTGTCCTAATCACTGGACCACACTACTTCTCCAGCACAGAGAAACAAGTTGAAACTAGCAGACTTATTTTTCACTTGTGACCGAGATTCAAGGAGTACTTAGCTAGTGTATAAACACACAGCCTTCTAATGGAAGTTTGTATTTCAGTGTTCAGGAAAAAGCAGTACATCATACCTAACGTACTTGGGTATAATGGATACTTTTAAAACAATATAAAAATTATAATGCAGATATTTATATACCTGAAATCCAACACCTTCAACAATAATTAATATTTTAAAGTGATTATGTACTGAAAAATAACTGTAAAATAATATAGGTTTTATGTATATTCTCTCACAGACTTCTTAAGCAAAGGTGATTCTTTTACAAGTCAAAAAAAATATTTTGGTGCAAACTCTACCAGGGTTGTGAAAATTAAGATGATATTTAGTTCCTCAGTACTAAAAAAGATTATGTAGCTAGAATTTAACTATGTTTTGCTGAGCATGTGCAATACTCAATAGAATCCAGCTCATTTTTCTCTACTTGTATTAGCTCTGCAGCGCTAAATAGTAAGAACTTGGGTGAAAGGGGGTAAATATAAATAGTTAAGTAAAGAGCTATGACTCAGTAATAGGGAGCAGATATGCTGAGCAAGAAGGTGCCATGTGTATTATTTTCTCTCTCTTTTTCTACAAAATGATTCAGGGCATTGCTATAAAGTATTTTCACTAGGGCCACTAATGCTGATATGGTCATAACTTCTCAAGAAACTATCTAAGTCAGGTGCCTTATTGCTAAATTGTTGGAGATAATGAAATTCAAAATCAAGGTAATGGGCCTTGATTCAGCAAAACACTTAAAGCACATGCTTAACTTTAAGCATAAGAGTCCCGTAGAAATCAATAGACTACTCTCATCCTTAAAGTTAAGCATGTGCTTAAGTACTTCCATAAATCAATGCCAGAGTCCAGCATTCCAGGGTATCTTCAGCATTTGAAAGGCAGGAGGAGTTTATTTGATTCCTGATGTAGGTTACTGACTTGAAAGGAAAAGTGTCAGCAAAAAAGAAAAGAAAAGAAAAGAAAAGAAAAGAAAAGAAAAGAAAAGAATCATACTTCTGACTGAACATTGGTTTCTTATTGTTACCAGTAGACTAACTGAAATAGATTAGAGACAAAACGATATTTTGTTGTTTGTCTCCGTCCCCGTCCTCCCCCCACCCGCACTGTGTTAACTGGGCATTCTACAATACTTTCTATGTTCAGTTCCACTGTTTCCCCTGTAGAATCAGTTAGTTTCCCTTCTTGATCCTGCTAGTTCTTTCACAAAAAAAAACAAGGAGGGGGAAAAAACCCTTTAAAAATAATAGAAAGTGATTGTTGGGGGGAAAACCCCACACAAAAATTGGCAGGAGGCGTGTGCCAATATACTACCTGAAACTACTTGTAACACACTTTCTGTATAACACAGGCCATTGAATTTCCCCAAAATAATTCCTAGAGCATATATTTTAGAAAAAGATCTTGATTTAAAAATTTAATCTAATCTTGATTTAAAAATTGCCAGTGATGAAGAATCTACCATGCCCCTTGTTCCAATGGTAAATTACCGTTACTGTTAAACAGTTACTTTTATTTCCAGTCTGAATTTGTCTACTAGCTATTGGACAGGTTTTTTTATCTTTCTTTGCTAGATTGAAGAACCCGCTATCAAATATTTATTCCCCATGCACGTACTTATAGACTGTAATCAAGTCACCACTTAACCTTCTCTTTGTGAAGATAAACATGGTGTCCCTTTAATTTTTTTCAAGTAACATGCCTGAGTCTTTCCTAGATTATTCATGACAGTACAGCAGACAATCCAAAGTATTGTTCTAGTTTATAACATTGTGTCTGTCTTACCGTTGTGTTTTTGGCCAATTGCATATTATTTCTTATACTCTATAATATAAAAAATGTTCCTATAAACAAAAGAACAACTACTGAAGAATCTACATTTTTAATTTAATTTGATTTAACTGAAAACCGACCATCAGTAATTAGAGACACAGTGTAATAGTTTAAAAGTTTAAAATGTATTGAGCTAGAGCTCAGCTGATGTACATCATCACAGTTCTGTTAACTTCCTTGACCAGACACCAGTTTAACTAGTTGACATCTGGTGCAATTGTGATTTATTTTTAAAAAAATAGACGAAGGTTAGAAAGGGATTAGATTAGATGATGTCTATCTGTGCTCATTTTCTGTGATGATATATGCTATGTTTACCAATTGTACAAAAGAGATGTAATGTACTGAAGTTTTCTAAAATAAATAATAATTAATATTTTACATTTCAACCGTCTTTTGACCAATTATATCAAATCACTTTACAAAGATTAGCATCATTGTCCTTCATTTTATAGGTGGGGATACTGAGGTACAAAGAGGTTCAGAGACTGGTCCGAGGTCATACAATGAGTCAATAGCAAGGTCCCACAATGAGTGGTGCCTAGTTCCCAGCTTTGTGCTCTAACAACTGAAATACAGGGTTTATAAGACGAAAACACTGAAAGGACAGGTCACTGGATCATAGCACTCCTAAATACATGGCAAAACAAAATGACAAACTTATGAAGTATGAACAGTTCTCAAAAGTATTTTGAACAAGTAACTCAAAACATATTTTAACTTGAACCAATATATTTTTTTTAAATATCAGGACCTGCAATAGGTATGCTTCTTACACATCTCTCTGCCCTCCCAAAATATACCGTTCACGGATGAAGCAGAGGGGAAGGGGACAGCTGAGTGGGGAAGGCAAGGAAGGGGGACTTTTTGTTTGTTTCGAACTGGGATAACAATTGGATCCGTTTCTCTTCGTAACCCAAATTGGACAGAAAGCTAGCCTGAAGAATCGTCCTGTCATGGAAACCAGGCACCATTAGGGAACTTTCGAAGGGATTAACACGTGAATGCTGTACATAGTTATTGGCTGGGACTCCAACCCTACACACGGCAACCGCCGTGCCAGAAGACTGCGCAATGAGCCAACAAGGCTGGGTAATGAGCGAACTGCACCAAGTTGCCTCGCGGTTTCTTCTTCCCATCCCAGCGCTGCGCTTACACGCAACGGGGGGCTTCCTTTCACATCAGGAGCCACAGAGAGTTTCCTAACTCGGAGCTGACGAACGGCTCTGGGGAAAGAGAGCTTCCCACAGCCCTGCTGAATTGCTCCTCTCCCCGCGCCCCATCTACCTTAGTCCACTCACCAGGTACACTTCCCAGGAGTCCAGATGACACTCGCACCTCCCTCACAGGGCTGTGGTGAGGCTGCCCTGAATCAGGACGGGGAGCTTGCTTCTTGTTAGCAAGGAGTTAGAAGACATTCAAAGGACTCCCCCCCCCCCCATAGATCTCACCTAAGCCTAACGCCAGAGCCACTTTTTGCAAGTGTTGTTTGCTGAACCAAAGAAGAAAACACGCCAGTGGCTGCCAGAAAGCCCAAGCCTGTCCCGGCGCGAGAGCGGCTCCGTGCCACGGGCACTGCCAAGGGAAAACTCGCGCTGGAGGAGGCAGCCCGAGGTGCTGCGGGGAGATGCCTGGCACCCTCCGGGGGGGGGGGGGGGACGGTACCTTTCCGTGAGAGAGACACGCCGCTGCGCAGGAGCTGTCGCCAGCAAACTCGATCGCCTTCCCGGGCTCTCCTCTGCCCTCTTCGACGCCCCCAGGCATTATAATGGGATTAAAATACTTCTGCCCTCGCTGTCTCGTCTCCCCCCGATTTCTTCGCCTCCCCTACTGGTTTCCTCTTCATTCCCCCCTCCTCTAACGCCTGCTTCCCTCTGCCCTCCCCCGCGTCCCTTTGCACGCCCCCACTGACTCTTCCCCTTCTCCACCCAGGGCAGATTTCGGGCGCGGCCACCTCGCCCTGGCTCCCCGGGTCCCGAGCGCCCAGGCCCCGCCTGCAAACTTCCCTTGCGCTAGCGCGGGCTCCCAACGCATCCCTGCAAACCCCAAGGTGCAGCCTCGCCTCCTGCTGCGCCTCCTGGCTCGAGCCATCGCGGTCCCCGGCTCCTCGAACCCTGGCCCCTTCCCAGGTGTCTAACCTGGGCTTTGCGGCGCCCAGCCGGAGCCACGGGAGGGTTTGCGCCGGCTGGAGGACAGGCCTGCCTCTGGGGGGAGTTTTTCCGCCGGGCGGGAGTGTTTAAACCACCCTGCTGAGTTTTAGGGAGCAGCCCGCACAGGGAGGGGCTTTGTGGCGGAGGGCCCGGGGCATACTGCACGGGATTGCTCTGAGGAGTCGGTGCACGGATGGGGATGGGGGGGGGGGGGCTGAGCGAATGGAGTTAGTTTTGGGGGCCCTGCGGGGGTGGGGCAGAGGGGAGAACCGCACGCAGGGACGGGGCACACGGGGCACCGGGCATTGCCCAGCTGGGGCGAGGTTTGGAGCCCAGGGCCCGGCCGTGCTTGGGGGTGGGAGCCCTGCCCGGCTGGGGCGAGCCCTGGCGCGCTGCACCGACACGGGCACTCACCTAAGGAGAGCCGGGCAGAGCCAGCCAGCAGCGCGGGGATCCTCTCGAGCCCGGCGGCGGCTCCCCGAAGCCCGCTGGAAACGGGGGCTCCAGCCTGGCGGCTCACCGAGCGGATCCCATCTCCCCCTCGTCCTGCCTCGGGACCCACCAGCAGGCGGGGAAAGGCGGCTCCGGCGGCCGCGGGCGGGGAGGCAGGAAGGGGGCGGGGGGCGGGGGAGCGCCGCCGAGCCGGGCTGCCTCTCCCCTCGGCCACGGCCTCGCTGCCTGCCCAGGCGCGCCGCAGACTTCACTGGCCCCTCCGGGCAAGTCAGCCGCCGCCAATGGCTCCCGGCGCAGGGGGGGGGGGGGGGGGCCGGGGGAGCCGCCGGTCAGGAGCAGGAGCCTGCAACCGGCCAGGTTTCCCCTGCGCTTCCCCCGGGTTTCTCAAGGCAGCCGTGCTCCCCCCAGGCTGGGGCGGGAGCCACCGGGACCCGCAGCCACGAGCCCAGAAGCCCCAGGTAACTAACTGCTGCCCGGGCACACGAAGGGCCCCTCCACATTTACCGCTCTTACCCCTGACGCTTCCCCCCTCCATGCTCTTCCTCGGGGCAACTGCATCTGCGGCTTTCCAGAAAAGAAATGTCCCTAAGAGCCTGATACTTACTTCAAACACTTCCTACGCGGTGGGGTGAATCCCTTGTGATTCTTCCTCAGAAAGGCTCTGTGTTAAAGGCTGTGTCAGAAAAGCTAATTACGTGGAGGGGGGGGGGGGGAATCAATATGAAACCTGCCAAAACAAAAGGGGGGGGGGCGAAGGGAGAGGAGTTCAGCGTCTATGATGTAAAGTTTTGATCCGGATTGAACAAAGTAATATACTCCGCTTTTAGTCTAATAACTAGTATCCAACTAATGATCAGCTGACAATGCGGAATAATCTTGTCGGGGTAGCTCAGTAGTTTGAGCATTGGCCTGCTAAACCGCAGGTTGTGAGCTCAATCCTTGAGGGGGCCATTTAGGGATCTGGGGCAAAAACTGGGGATTGGTCCTGCTTTGAGCAGGGGGCTGGACTAGCTACCTCCTGAGGTCCCTTCCACCCCTGATATTCTATGAATACAACATCGCTTTGAACGCGTGTCATCTCCCCCCCTTCTATAGTCGCGCTCCTGTTCGTTACGAGGGGTTTTCAGTGCACTCCCAGTTTAAGAGTCTTATTTGATAAATGGTATTTTGGGGGTTGTACACACCCCGGAGCATTTAGTAACCCTGTAAGAAGCAATCCTCTTTTGAGGATGTTTTAAGACTTGCTAAATCTCCAGGATAAGCCTCCTAGAGAAGGCTTTACATTTTTGAACATCGTTACTGATTTAAGGACTTTCATCACATACATTTTTATTTTCAAGATTAAGGTTTTAAGGTTTAACACATCTATTGGCATCAGCAAGGAATTTATTTACTTCAGATTTTTTTTTAAAAAAAAAAATCTCGCTGACAGCTCTAAGGAAAATATTTCTTTATCAAGACAAAGCCACAAATGATCCGGTATAGTTTTAATGAATTGTACACTGAGCTAGATCCTAGCGAGTTGCTCATCAATAAAGCGATTCAGTTAAAAAATATATACTATATGCGAGAGTTGTGCTCTATCTATCTTCATGCATATATCAAGAGAGATACGCCTTAGTTGGAACTAAATTAATCGCTCATGAAGACATGGTTACTATAATAAGCTGTGTTTGTGTATGGTACAATCAAGCCTCAATTAGTGTTGAAACTGAACACAGCAAGTGCAAATACTATTTGCTATGAGGATGTGTCAAAACACTTGAATAGCATCTCCTAGGAACAGTGACGCAAGTAGTAATGTCTGGTACCACTGCTGGCAATCAGTAGCTTTTGCTTAGTAACAATACAATAGTTTGATTCCTGAATCTTACTACAAATTAAAATAGCTAAGGTCTAAAGTACTCTTACTTCAATTCCCAGAGTTTAAATAGGCTCTGGGGCAAAAAAGCATCCTGCAAGAGGTAAAAGTCTGATTTTTAATGATGTGAATCCACAGACACATATACACACAAAGCCACTGAAGATTTCATAATTCCTAATTTAAAGGTGTATTTAAGCAGACCTACATAGGTAATGTCAGTATCTAATCTGAAATAGGATACTCCTATTTTCTCTGAAAGAGAAAAGCAAATGCTTTGTAAAAGCAACATTATCATGGGATGATTCTCTCTCTCTCTCAGGCACAAAAGAATAGGGCAGTATTAATAGGGAAGAAGCCGTGCAGTGACTTATGAGCTGTTTTCTGAATTGCTTATGCTCCCTTCTTCAAGCACTCCCACCCCAATCACACTGTGATCTGAAAAGCATTCAGAAGAGACTGACCTCAGTGCAAGGCAGCCTTAAATCTATCAAAGGTCTCTGCATGTAATTTAAATTCTTAATAATACCTCTATCTCTTCTACCTTTTACTATGTAAACTGTGCTCCTGCAAAACAGGCAGCTCTGTAGACACTGTTGCAAAAGTGATGACTCATGGTAGCCAGATGTATATTATTTATTGTTTGGGAATGGAGCTACATTTAAATTAGGCTGCTTAATAATACACTTTCATATGTTTAAAACTCCTTCAATTCAATTATAATACAGAGGAAATTAAGTACCATTTCTTAATCCCAATTTCTCTCTTTGCAATATCTTACCTAATTCTAGTGTGTGATTAGTTAGTCTCTAAAGTGCCACAAGTACTCCTTTTCTTTTTGTGAATACAGACTAACACGACTGCTACTCTGAAATATGGCTTCTTAGCTATCAACTCCATTATTTGAATATAGCACATTCCAGCTGGTGAGATACACTTCATTTATAACATGCACAGGCATTGGACATGGAAAGGAGCAATTACAAATGTATTTAGCAAGTCAGATAAAAATACAAACAGTGAGTTCTATATTTTAGATCAGCGTCTATTCAGAAATTTAAAAGCTACAGCAGACAGTTTGAATTACTAATTTTTTAGGATTTTAAAAAGAGATCAAGGTGCTGTGTCATCCTGCCCCTATTCTACATAACAGGGTCTTTCATTACATGATCACTTACAAAGAGGCAATACTGTACTCTTGGGGACATGAATTAAAACTGCAGGATGGTGGGTGGGTAAGTGTTAATATTCCATACGCTAATTGTAGCAGATTTCAGATTATACACAAAAATTGGCATATTAATCTATCAATTTAGTATTACATAATGATTCTGTACTTTCACTGATTCCCCAAACTTCTATACCCAAAGGACAAAATACTGACAAAAAAAACTAATAGCTGAAGGGAAAGCAGCAATGAACTATTCCATTCCGTATTTTTGTGAAGAGTGAAGCTCATTTACACACTGAGCATCCTATCATGGTTTCAGGATGCTCTCTCTTTCCATGCCGTGCCCATGCAAATCAGACTGGAGCACCCCCTCGTACTCACCCACCCCACCCAGTTGCCATTCAGAAGAAGGGAGAGACAGAAGGGTAACCATTTGTATTATTCCTTTGTAGGAAAGAGTAGGCTTGGCTATAACATGTAACATTTACAACCTATACAAATTTGTCATATAAATATGATATCATAGGCTCCTTATCACTTAGTGACAAAATAAAATCAATACTAAACCACCCAGGCCAAATATAACTCCCTGGCCTTTCAGACACCTACTCCCCAGATGCCTGGTAGAAAAGATGGGCCCTTGTGTTGTGTGGGTAAAGTTAATCTATCTGGGCTGTGGTGGACCCAGGTGAGGGAAGAGAGTCTGAGAGTCAAGTGGCATGTCACAGGTCTCAATACCATGACAGCTGAAATGGAGCTGCCACAAAGAGCCAACTAAAATCTCTGTTTGGGCTACATTAGGAGTAAAGATACCCTGAATGGCTCCCCATGACAGTCTGTCAAACACCCGGGGAAAACCCAGCCTTTGGAACCACATACTCTGTGTCTCCTCAGCCCCTCCCCCCAGCACAAGAGAGGGCCCCCACTCCTACATGGGGAGAAGTCACAGACCCTCATGGCCTCATCAATACCAAGTAATCTAGCCCGAGAAGAGGTTGGCTCTACAAAATCCAGGCAAACCTGTGTGGCCATAGACCCTAGCCAGATCACACAGCTGTGACAGGCTCTGTGTCAGAGATGTAGCAAGAGCCAAAATTTGGCCCTACATGTGAAATGCTTAACAACAAAAATATAATTAAAATGTGATGCAGAAGATATTGCATGTGTAAGGAATGGGAGAAAGACTTTAATGTGAGGCAAGAAAAGGTGAGCAAATACAGTGAAGGTCCAATACACTGAAAAATTCAATAGAGTATCATCTGTATGTCCAGTCTAAATTAAAATGTACGTAATTAGACAATGAGGTCACTAAAAATTTACCCTGTAATTTCAGTTAGCTAAGGTATTCTTCACTTTCTGTCCTAAACTGTTGTGAGGAGTCCTTCTGTATTGTTAAACAGTTGCTACAGTTCACTTCAGAGGTGGCTGTACTTCAGTGATAGGTCAAATCATTACAGATGATGTATCTTGTAAAATGTACAAGGGTTTCAGACCCTTATGAATGAAGAGAGCTAGATACAGGTAAAATTACTGTATTTTACTGGGAAATAATAAACTGGAATGGGGAGGATACCTAATTGGAACTGTTTTCTTGTGGTTAGACCGTGAATCTAGAAATTAGTTCTTTTTCCAGATCTTCCCTCCACATGACATTGGGAAATTTGCTTAACTTGTATGTTTCAGTTCACCCATCTGTAATATGGGTGTAATAATAGTTCTCCCAGATGTGCTGTGAGACATATTATTTGAAAGGCATTTTGAGATCTCCACATGCAAGGTACTATAGAAATGCAAAGTATTTTAATTACATTATTGTATCTTGTATATTACAGGCCAGATCCTGGCTCACACTACATTCCCATTGTGCTGCTCTAGGGGTGCAAAGTGAACAGAAAGTTGCCGTAATGAGGCATCAAGGGTTTCCCTAGAATAGGGATTCCTGACTGCTGTATATGTCTTCCTCAGGGAGGGGGTAGAGGGTACGTCAGGGGTTCATCTAGAAGTGGGAAGGGCCATGGGTGGATGAAGTGCACTCTGGTGATTCCCAGCTGGTGCAATGACCCCTAGCAGGTCATTACAAGCCAGTGGAACTGAAAGAATCCCTGCTTGGTGCTGACCCTTACAACCGGGCTTGAACTCCCCTATCCCATTCAGAGCTCTACCACAGCTGAGGATCTAGCACAATATTCTCAGGGGGAGAATATGGTCTTTTCTTAGTAAGTAAAGGTTTTATTTTGATGGATGCTCTAAATGAGATTTTCCTTAATCTACTGTGCAATTCATTCAAATAATCTCTTTGAAGGCATATCACATTAATCCCCGCTACTGTGTGCGAGGGGGAAGGGGAGATGGGGGAGAGAGAGCGAGAGAGAGAGAGAGAAAACCGAAAAACCAAAAAACCAAGAGTGTCAAATACATTGAGCCATGGAAAAGGCTAAGAGGTTGGATCTACTAACTCTTTCTGCAATAATAAATATTTATGTTGTTTAATTCTTAATATTTCATTGGAAATTCCCTGCAGTTGATTTAAATGAGAAACATGCAGCATAACAAACTGGAGTACTGTGTCAGCTAAGGGATTTCTCTGATGTATGGTAATAAACTGCAAAAGCTAGGTCGAGGGATTTTTAAATGTCGGCTGAACCCATAGATTGAAGCATATTCTGTAGTCACTTGTGTTTTCCTTTATATTCAGTCTCCATGGAATCTGTCAGCCCAGAGCAGATACACAAAATATATTATAAAATCATGTAAATAGTTTTTTTCCATAATATTCTAGGGTTTTCTTCTCCCATCCTTGTGCTAAGGATCTGCATGCAATAACTAACTCCCACTACTATTAGTGAGAGTACTTGTATAAATCCCCTGTACCTTAATGAGAGTTTACACCCAGAGCAATGTGCCATCCTCTTGATTAATGTTTTTACTGGTGAACTGGAGGAGACCTTTGGGAACTTGCTAAAGTTCTACACCAGATAGAAAGGGAAATCACGGATGGGAATTAATGAGAGGAAAGTGGTTTAATTGTAGGTATGGAAAGAAAACCCAATGAGGAGGTAACTGGGGGTGACAGCTTAGTTGTTTAAGCATGTTTGAAGTACGTGGTCTTTCTGGATCCATAGGTTCAAAGTCAACCACTTCTTTTCTTTGGGCTAGGCAGTTCTGTACGTTTTGCTATATGAGTGTGTTATGGATGAGATCTTTATAAATTGAGATCCCTGTCTGTTCAACTTGGACATAGTAAGATCTCATGGTGCCCTTTGCTAGAAGAGTGGTTGCATTTCGTTGATGCTTAAATAGGGGAGGGTTCCTTTGGGATGAAAGGTATTAAAATAATATGAGATTTAATAATTAATATTATTTAAATTTCTCCCTCTTCACCATGAAAATAGAGAGCCAATCTGCATGCTGTTTTATTGAGAAGATCTAGATCTGAATGCTGCATGCTGTTTCCTTCATGGAGTAAGATCTCCACATTATCCTTGAATTAACAATGAATGTAATATTGACTATATAATGTAAGATTGTCTAACACAGCAAGGGCTGACCATATCCAATATTTCTCCAATAAAGACCATCCCCACCTCACTGTGGTACTGGGGTTTTCCCAGAGGAAATCTCTGGCTAACCGGGCTCTGAGAACCACATGCTGCTGCCACCTTTACTGCCACATATTTGAATGCAATGGGCATCCGCAACCATATTGTGGAAGTTGGAAAAGTTCTTTATAAGCAAAATATTCATATTGCTGCTATACACCAAAGTTTTCTGACAAAGTTTATCTATTACAGGTATTGATTTCTTGAGAAAGGAATGCAGGGGAAGAGCTGGTAGTGGTCTGATGTTTATTGTCAGGGCGACACTCAGATATGAAAAAGATAAGGAAATGTAAAAGACAAACAAGCATACTGAATTAGACTGTATCACTGTCAAGTTCAGGGGTGAGTTAAGAGCTGTCAATGTCTATCATCCTGATGAGAGCCCAACTCATAAAGAGAATCTTGTGATAGCATTAGGAAACTGCAGCCAAATCTATGGAGATTTTAATGCTTAAAGTTAAGTTTGATGGAACAGAACAATCAATGTGAATGAAACATTGCTAGGGACCGGCCCTGACAATGATTTAGTTGTCCTGAATGCTGGCACTATGATTTATACATGAAGATCATATAGCACACAGTTGACATTAGATGCAACTTTGGTGAGCAAGTAGCATGTCCATGAGCTGCACATGGAATGTACTGGAGGTGTTGGAAATGATCTTTGACCTGTACTTACCTGCTGAATAGGAAGATAATGAGCTCTCAGCTGATAAACAGGAGGTGGAACTTTCATAAGGTTGACTGGTTCTATTGCACAGACACATTTGAGAATATTTCTCAAATATCTATGAAACATAACATAGACGACTATCTCAAGGTTTTTGAATGTGCTGTGCAGAAATCGGAAAATAATAATAAAAAAAAAGCATCCCAAAGGCAGGAGGAAGAAATGGGTTGCACTTTGGAAGGATACTGGCATAAAAAGTCTTACTAAGAAACGGAATCAAGTTTGATTGGAGGCTGAACAGAACTCTGGAGATGAACAGGCCAGCCAACAACACAACATTCTCAAAGGAGGTCACTGTGGAAGATAACAATGTAGATGAAGTTATTGGGAAGAGAATTATGAAAGGCTAGATCCTCAGAGAGGAAAAGATTTATGGATAATACTAAAGTGAATTGAAAATAAACTAAGACTTACATTTTTAATGAAATATATCAATCTCCTGAAAAGTGGACATGTAGAGGCATTAGATGACAAAAAATCTGTGAATATTCTGATTGAACTTTATGCCAAGACTAGCAGGCTCACGTATAATGATGAGGATAAAGCCGTTGCAAAATGCAAAGGATGGAGTATTAAGGAGGAAAGACAAAGAGAATTTAAAAATCTGCACACAGATCTAAATGAGTACTTTGGCTTTATGCAGTGTTTTTGTAGTCATGTTGGTTCCAGGATATCAGAGAGACAAAGAAATACTGAAATATGTGTTAACTACTTATGCTAAACAACCTGTTCCACCGTGTATTTAGCTATTACCCTCTCAGTAAGTTTCCCAGACCTGAAAAAGACCTCTGTGTAAGCTTGAAAGATTGTCTCTTTCACTAACAGAAGTTGGCCCAATAAAAGATATCACCTCATCCACTGTGTCTCCCTACTTTGGGTCTGGAAAGATCTTTGTCATACATGAATTAGAAGATGCAATAGAGAAGCTCAAACCAAGCAGATCCCCTAGGCTGAACCTCATCTCTGGCTGTATGATAAAGCACTTTGGGAAGAAGGCTAAAGCCAGATTACTGGACATCATAAACAAATTGTGGATAAAAGGGAAGGTACTTAATAGGTGGAAGTTAGAAGTTATTGTTCCTCTTCTTAAGACTGGCAAAAACCTCTCTTCTCTGGGTAGCTATCAGCCTGCCAGTTACCTTTGCACAAAAATGCTAAGAATGGTACAAGCAAGGCGTCTACAGTAGCTTTTAAAAGAAGTGAAAATAGAACCTACCCAAAATGGCACACAAGTCCTCGCACTCTATTATGGACCTGTTGGTGTCCTTCTGTCAGCCCATTCTCCACAGATTCCAACAAAAGCTACCACAGTCATCAGTAAGAATCTTTTTTGGATCAAAGTGTGGCATTTGATTGAGGTTGGCATGATAAGCTCTTAGTGAAACTCAGTGAGGTGGGAATCTGTGTAAAATGTATCTTTAGATAAAAGACTCCATATGGTACAGGACAATAACACTAAGACTAAATGGTACTTTTTCCAAATACAATGCCACTTAGAGTGTGAGTTCCTGGGGCTTCAATTTTAAGTTCTCTTATTTTCCTGCTGTACTTTTCTGGACTGTCAGGTGGCTTTAAATCATCAGTATACATGTATGCAAATGATATTGCACTTCACACCACAGGTTCTGAAATAGCTTCATTGGTGAATGGATTGAATGAATATTTGGAAATTGTAACTACATGGGCAAATGAACAAATTCCAGCTGAATCCAGCAAAAATAAAGTCCATCTATTTTACCATAAAGGCATTTCAACGACAGTTTGAAATTGACATTGGATTGAGAAGTTATTGCTGTTGAGAGGAACTCAGTTTATTCTGGAATGACATTGGGAACAGAACTAAGATTTGGACCATAAGTCTGAAAGTTGGCAGCCAACATAAAGAAGAAATTGAATCTTCTATGATGTTTTGCCAGTACCAAAGGGGGTTCACATGTTAGGACACTGAAAACAACATACCGCTGGATAGCTTGTCCAATATTTGAATATGCTTTACCTGTCCAGTCACATACTCTTCTTCCTTGCCACTTCCCAGGGTTGGCGCCTTTTATAACCTTCTTCCAAAACTAAAGACTGTACACCTGGCTATTATGTAAATTGGTCTCTCTAATCTCCATTGATATCCAGTCCATATACTGAGTCTTTGGCCTCCTCCTAGGTTGTTTTCCATCCATGATCATTGCAAGGGCCATCCTACCAATATAACTCTTGGGCAGGGCCAGATTAACCTTTTGTGGGCCCTGGTGCCAAACGCATTTGTGGGCCCCCATGTAGTCATTGTGGGCTCCGAGTGTGCGCCCGATGTGACAGTGCCATTGGTACCATAATATACCCAGTACTGAATCTCAGAAACCTTTTTCATTTTGATCACACAAGTCTGGATGACTATATGCATTGACATACACAGTTCCCTCAGCCCCCAGTTTTTCTCATTGAGCTGTACACCCATGTGGGTTTACCAGTGTCCACAGTGAGCAGAACTTTCATAGTGATCAGTGGAAACTCTCCAGAGATTTATCTCCTTCCTCATTCAGACCTTCTATAGCCATGTCTCCAGTACCACCCTATGTCACCAGTCACTGTATGTGGTTGTGGTCTCAGCTCCACAGCCAGCAGATACCTGATCAATTGTGACAAATGCCTTCCTCATCCTGCCATTTGAGCAAGCCACTTGCAAACACCATTTCCCCAAAATGAGGACTTAGCCCTTGGGAACCTGAAGTCACCGGCCTTTCTCCCTCTGCTCCCATCTACATGCTAGTCTATTACCTGGTCATCACCACCTCTCCCTATGCCTGTTTACCTTCTACTGTAGACACTATTCTGCCTTGCAAGCCTGACCTGCTTCCTCTTTCCCTGCTTCCATTGACATTCCTTTCCTATGGGTGACCTCTGTTCCTTGAGGTTAACTCCAGTTTCTTTATCTGCTCTTAGCTTAATGGCCCCCAGTAGTCACAGAGCCACCTGTAGCTTCTCTGGCTACAGCCATGGGGCCAATTGCCAGAGGCCAGCCTTAGATAGCTGTAGCTACTAGTCTAAAGAGGGGTGGCAATTCCCAAGGCATGGTTGAACCTTGCAATGGCGGCACTAGGGACTCTAAATCCTCAGGGCTGGCTCTAGGCAGCTGCAGACTCTGCAGTTAGGCACCTCCCTCCTCTAGGCCATGGCTTTGTACCTGAGATGCCCATCACCTGCAGCAGAAGCCACCAATTCCCACGCACCCCTCAGCTAGCACATAGGTGAGCAGAAAGTGCAGCCTGAATGATTTTGGAGGCTGGAGTTCCAGGGGGCTCCCATCCCTGCAACAAGCTCACACGTCCCCCCTCTGCTTTGGACCAGGACCCTATGAAGACAGAGTTACCCTGTGTATAGCCAGTTCTGTCCAAAGCCTGTTGAAGTGAATGGGATTCTTTTCATTGTCTTTAATGGGCTGTATATAGAAGCAAAGGACCCCATTCTAGACTCTCGGAGCAAAGTGCATTCTATGCTGCACTGGTTTACTATTGTAACAGGAAGGTCTCACATTACCTAGTGAATAAGCAACTCCTCTTACAGCACCTAACTTTTTCTGAGAGGTTTCCCACACAGTTACTAAATGTAAACCTGCTTAGCTTACAAGGGCTGAAAATATTAGGTAGTATGGTTACAAAATTAAGGCACTTTTGAATTCAGTAGGAATTTTGGATGTGCACAGAACACAGACAGGACTGGTTCCCGCGGTTACAAAACTGCAGTAAAGTGGAACAATTTTCAGCTTGTGAGATTGGAGGATATCTGGATCCATATTATAAGACTATCCCACATAAATGAGGAAAAGTTGAGGTGTCTGTTATTCTTTTGTTCCACTCTTCGTTTGTGTGGGGAATTTGCAAATGCAATACTACTGTCTTCTTTTTAAACAAACAAAACTAAAAAAAAATGGTAATGGCTGTTGAAAATAGCAATTCCAGCCCTAGTTAGCACTGGGAAGATGCCAGCATTTGTTGCTTAATTTTATCCTATGTTTTCTACAACAAATTACAGTGGATCAGTATATTTGATTTGGGAGAAATGAAGTAATAGCAGCCTAAATTGAGCTTGAGCACTCCTGAATTTTGAGGGTGTTCAGCTCTGGAAGGCAGGTGCTAGATTTCTTTTAGATAAATCTGGAAAGGAAAAGCCAATTTCTGCTTCTTTGGCTCAGAAGTGGAAATCCTCTTGTACTGTATCTAAAGCTGCCCAGGTTCTCTAGTACAGCCTCCCCTTCCTTACTTTTCATTTTAACTTCTGGTGGGATCCACATACCTCCCATGCTAGGCTTCAGACAGAGAGGTGCACTGTCCATTTAGTCCACTCAATTCCTTCTTTGGGGGCTGCCAGGCTACCAGCATCCCTAATCCAGTCTGGGGAAGTCTTCTGAGGGTGATATTTGGGCCAAAGCCTTCTTCTACTCCTTGGGCATACTTGTTCCCCATTCACAGTGCCACCCCCTTCTAGCAGCCAGCTCTCCATTCACAGCAAGCTGCAGTGCATGGGGTCTCACCGCTTCCCCACTCTCTCCCCCTCCCTTTCCCGTTGATAGCTGCCAAGGGAATGGTGGGAAATGCATAGTTCCTTCCCTGCTCCAGGGCTGGCGCTATAGGCAGGGAGCTGGCCAAGGAATTACAGCTCCCAGGGCCCTGTGGGTTGTCAGTTCCCATGCTGGATTCCTGCTGCTCCGAGGCTTGCTCTCAGAGCCTCCACTTCTGCAGTGCTGCAAGAGAGGAGGACTGTTATGGGCCCCCCTTCTGAGCTTGGGCCCAGTGCTATGGAGCCATTGGCGCCATGGTACATCCGGTACTGCTCTTGGGTCTCTGCTAGCCTAGCTTCCCTCAACTTTTTTTCAATTGGGTAACCTTTCTTAGGTCCCTCGCAACCTCACTTTGTTTCCTATCATGGATTGTCGAACCATTTGATCATCTCAACATCTTCATTTCCATAGTGGAGAACATACTGTTTTCTTTTCTTGTGGTTGACCAAGTCTCTTTTCCATACATTAGGATGGATTACAGTTTTAGACTCTCTGCCTTTTAACTTTATTGGCATCTTTTTATCACAGAGAATTGGGGTCAGCTCCTGCCATGTGCACCAAGGAGCTTTTGGACGATGCTAGGCATCACTCAGCAGGGCACCATTGTCAGCAACCATTGATCCTAGATATTTAAATTCTTTCACTCATATAAGCTTTCTGCCTGTAATATCCTTTATGGTGAGTCCTCCCCTCCCTCAGTTATCTAAACTTTAATCTTACCAACATTCACTTTAACTCCTCCACTGTTCAAAGCTGATTTGCAGAGTCTCACAATCTTCTGCACATATCACAAAGTCATCATTAAACAGCAAACTCCAAGGTGGCTCCTTTTATATAACCTCAATCATCACATCCATGACAATCACAAACCAAAAAGGGCTCAGTGCTGACCCTTGATGCAGACCAACATTTATTGGAAATTCTCTGCTGTAGCCCCAACTGGTTTTAATTATGGTAGTGTTTCTATCACACATATCCTAGATAAAACAGACATAATCACACCTCTTTGTCACAAACCCCACCAAACTAAATCTCTTGGTACATGATTGTAAGCCTTTTCCAAGTCCATAAAGACCATACTGAGTTGCCATCCCTTTTCTCCATGAGGATTCCTAGGACAAATATGGCATCAGTTGTGCTCGTTCCCAGCATAAATCCATACTGACCTGTCCAAATTTCAAATGTTCCACACAGATGCTTTTCAAGAATCTTCTCCCATATTTTCAAAGCATGTGAAGTCAACTTAATTGAGCAATAATTAGCACATGGTGTAATATTTCCTTTAGGTTTAAAAATGGGCACTACAAAGCTTTTACTCCATTCATCCTGCATTCTGTCTTTCTTAATAATATCATTGAACAGTACTCAAATGCTTAGAGTACCCTCCCTTCTCAATTTACTTCAGCACATCCATTGGGATTTCATCAGGCCCAGGTGCTTTCTTCCTCTTCATTTTCCTAAGTGCCTCTGCAACTCTTCCTCCTGTATGAAATCTATCACACCCCAGTTCAGCTTCCATGTTATTAGTTCCTCCTTTGGGTTCTCTGCATTCATCATGCCTTCAAAAAGATCACTCCAGACTGTTGGTTTATTTACCATTCATTTGCATTATACCGTGTTCATTTCTAATATAAGCAAACTTGTTCATACCCCTTGACTTAGTGAGTCTGCAGATGGTCTTTTCTCCCTCATATTCGCCTAGTTGGTTATATAGCTCACAACAGGCAATGTTTCTGGCAATGTTAACTATAGTTTGTACCAGTTATCCTCCACTCATCCCTGTGTGTAGTCAGGAAGTCTATGAATTACATGGTGTTTAAAAATCTTTCCATTCACATCTTTCCATTTCCATCACGTAGATGTTTCCAGTGCCCAGGGGTTCAGATGTCTGAAGTCTCTGCATTTCTGAAGTCCATAAGAAATAGTCTGGGTTGGCTCACAATGCACTTGCCATGCATTACCTACAACTGATTATTTGTAACCTATTGCTTCATATTATTAACAAGAAATCAATTTTGGACTTGTGTTCTTCACTGGCATAACTTATGAGGTGGCTTTCCCTCTTCTGAAAGTGTGTGTTTGCAAGCACTACATTCAGTGCCAAACAGGTCTGTAGGATCGTATTCCATCAGAGTTTCTGATTCCAATACTGTGCCTTCCATGGACTGTTTTATAGTCAGTCTTTGCAATTCCAATGTGTGCATTTAAATCTTCTCTGATAATTATTTTCTTATTAACATAAGAATGGTCAGACCAATGGTCCATCTAGTCTAGTATCCTGTCTTCTGACAGTGGCCAGTGCCAGATGCTTCAGAGGGAATGAACAGAATAGAACAAGTATTGAGTGATCATATCCCATTAAGCAGTATGTTTCCAATAAGGCACAGCAATTAACTGAAAAATTCCTCTTTTACCTTTCAACCCACTCCTTACTGTGTCTGGTCACATAGTGCTCCTAGTAATCTTGCTAGGATCATCATTGTGCAGTCATCTGCAGTTCACCTGATAACTGGAGATATAAGATCCACTCCAATAGCAATTTGTGAACACAAGTCTGATGTTCAATCTCTTGAGAATCATAGAAAAGAACAGCTAATTCATTGTGGAAATTGTCTTTGTTCCCTACATGAATGTCATCACTGCTCAGTAATTGGAAAACAAAATTAAGGCTGAAATGATCATCTTGTGTTGGAAGGTGTGTAAAGGCTACTAAAGAAACTCAAGAACTTGATGATGTTAGGAGGTAGTGTGTCTCAAGAAGTTTGTATGTCCAGTAGTTCATCCACATTAACCTATTTGTGTTAGTGTCTCCCCTTTTTGCAATTTTGCTCAAAGTAATGCATAGACTTGGCCACAGTAAGGAAATTTGTGGAAAAAAAATCCAACACAATAGTATTAGTCACAAGACAAATATATTCTTGTGTACACTGATGATGCATCAGACAAATCCTTCAAGAATGGTGATTGTGGTGTAGTATCTCCGTTAGGCCACTGGATGACGACAAGAAAGGGCACTAGTTCAGGAGATATCAACTCAAACTTTATGGCCAAACTGAAAGCTATTCTCAATACACTGCAAAAAATAAACAGAGCAGGAACAGAAGCAGACTCACAGGTGGCGATCCTCAATTCCTTTTGAAAAAAACAGAACACTATCAACAATTCATAAGGAGGCGCAAAGGATTGGAAAAAGAGGCAATAAATTGACTTTTCAATGGATTCCATCAAATTATGTATACAGGACTGAGGTAGCTGATGACCTGGCCAAAATTGGAAGATTGGAACTCAGGTTGGCATAACAACAGTTGAAGATACTGATGCCTTATCAGGGGAAATATTAGCTGAATAGTCAATAGATGACAGATCCTCTGATTGACGTTAAAGCATCTTGAAAAAAATATCCACTATTATGAGATTGCACATGGGGCACACTGCAGGAATGAAAATCAACAGAGACGGGACCAAGCTATATTCACTTTGCGAGATGTATTGGGTTTTAACACCTGCCTATGCTTTTGAATGTAATATTGTAAGGAAAGTGAAGCTTTTCAGATTGGATGCCTTGGATCAAGCTCTTATAAAGAACCCTATGTAAGTTTCCACATTCCTTCTTTAATTTCATGACCTGATATGATTATCTCAGGACAAGACAACAACCACACACCCCATTGTCCATTCTAAGAACACATCAGATTTTTCTGAAAAGTGGATCAGATGAAGAGATATCAGAATTGGAAATGGGGAAGGAGACAGAAGTAGTATTGACCAGAATCAGTAGGTATGCAGGCTTTAGGGTTGGCGCAGAATAGAAGAAAGAAAGAAAGAAAGAAAGAAAGAAAGAAAGAAAGAAAGAAAGAAAGAAAGAAAGAAAGGTTTCAGAACCTCGGAAAGAGTAGTGCGAGAAGGAAAAAAGGGAATTTGCAGAGGTATAGGGAAAATAAAGGAGTGAGGAAGAAAAAATTATGTCTGGGGTGCTGCGCAGGAAAAATGTCAGGACCAAAATTGCAAGAGGAGAGGAGAAATTTAAAGCTGGGGACTGAAGGAATCTGCACAAGGAATGGAAAGATTTAGGGATTTACTGGAAACAGAATCACAGAGGGAGACTGAACAATTTGGGAGAAAGGGCTGTCCTTTAAAAAAAAAAAACTACACGTTCATACAGCATGTAGCACAGTGAGGTCCTGATCACTGCTTCGTGTCCCCAGGTGCCACTCGACCACAAATAAAGAATAAATCACAGAAACAGAAAAATGTCGGGGATGGATTTTCAGGGGGAGAGAGTGAAATTGAGACTGGAATTGGCCAGGGAGAGAGGTAATAGCAGATTCAGGGAGATATTTGGACTCGAGCTGGGGGAACAATTTATTCAATATAACCTTTTTTTCTACTGGTGAATTAGCCATAATGAGATTTGGATTATTCAAAATTATTAAAGGTTTATTAATAAAGGGTTTATTTATTACTCACTGGCCACTAATGGTGATTATTGATATCACTACTTGCTATTTATGCAGCCTGGAGATTTCTGATAAACTGCTCATGGTGACCATTACTAGGAGTATGTGTTATTCATGCAGTAATTTTGGCCACTCAAGTCACATGATCATGTTTTTGTCCCTGATGCCACAGACCTTTCAAGATGGCCATGCAAACACGTACTCAGTGCTCATGCAAACACAAATTCATGACACTCTCTTGATGTAAATGTAAATAAATAGGAGTCACAAATACTGTCAGAACCAATTCATATTTTAAAGACAAATGATCACAAATACTCCCCACTCCTCCATCCAAAATACTTGTCCAACTTTAGTAAGGACCAGAATCGAGTAGGGAAGACATTGCAGAGCATTAAACAAGATCATATACTATCCTTTCAATTTCTCATCCCCAGTTTTAAACAAATCCAATTTTGCAGCCTCTTTACAAAGATATTTTCGGACTACTACTGTAGATATTCACAAGAATAATGTTTAATCAGTTATTGTTACTGCTTTAATTATAATAGCATTATTCTCCTAAATAAGTTGTGTATATCAGGCACTATCTATCTCTCTTTCATAAGATTTCCACCTCCTGTTTATTTGCAATACTTTTAAGAATCTCATAAACACAATTTCTACTGATTCTGTCCTCCTCTGCTAAGGAAACATTTTGCTGTATTTCTACTGCATCCAAAGCCAGCATGACCTCCTTCAGCATTTATTTGCCTGTTCACCAGCCCAGTCAGAGAAGCGAGCAGGAACATGCACTGCTCTGGGAATAATTTTTATGTGTTAACTTCGGTGGCAGAACAGTAGGAGATTTCCAACATTATTTCATGGTCATTTTGTGTTGCTGAAACTTGCCCAGAGGATGAGCAGATTTGGTGGAGCTGCTGTAGCCTATCATAATTTGTGTCAGCAAATGGGGATTGAGGAAGATTTTTAATGAGTACATTCAAATAGTGAGCTAGATGTGCTATATGGGTACCAACACTCTTTACAGTGTTGCCTCAGTTATCAGAAACCATATCCAGCTGTTATAGTCCTTGGAGCATGTGCATTTACTTACAGCCTTATTTAGGCAAAAGTCCCACTAAAGTCAATGGGAATTTGCCTGAGTTCAAACTTTATGATCAAGCCCTTAGATGTGGAGACAGATCCTGTTGAAAACCCTTGCTCATGTGCGTATCCCATTGAAATTAATGAAGTGGATTGTTCAAGGTCACACAGGAAGTCCGGGGCAGAGCCAGGACATTAACTCAAACCACAGAGTCATAGTCCAATGCCGTAACTAAAGACCATTCCCTTCCACCTCCTTGTTACAACGTTCAGAAATTCTTAGAAAACACCACTATGCTGAGAGGTAGTGAGAAAATGATATCCATTGGAAAAATAACCCCCAGGGAATCTGTTGTGCAGGAATTTGTCCATACACTACTACTGAGATGTAAAGCTCTGCTTTTGGACAATAATGCTTACCTGTCTCATTATGAGGTATTATTAAAGGGAGACACTCAGATTAAAAATAAATAAAATAAAATAAATGATTTAGATTGTCAAGAGTGCAGAATCTCTGCTTACTGCACCTCAGAGTGGTGAGAAATAAAGGTGGTGTTGCATTACCTTTTCACCTCCCCTGATACATAGTTTAGAGCAGCCTAGGGACTGCTCTAAACTATATGCAGCTGCCTAGTTCTAACAATGTCCCAAGGTGCTCTCTATCAGCCAGAGATCCCGTAGTGTACTATGCTCTGGCCATGCCCAAGTCCCCTTTTCACCTACAGTACATCCCCTAATTTGGAGGTAGCCAGGGACAGGTGATGCTGCTTTGCAAGAGGAATCCAGGTAGCCGTTTAAGCCAGTTTTCCACATGTTTTTATGTTGCCAGACTAGCACAAGGGAAAATGGGGAAAGGGTCAGGACCTGGCCCCATGTATTTATAAAACAAATGAGTTTCCTTACCCATGTAGCAAACACCATATCAGTTCATTAAACCAGAACACATTTTAGAAATCTAATTTACTTTTCCCTGTGTATGTTCTTTGATTATCTTGTGTACTTCTCTCCATTTGGAATGAAAATAGAATACTTAGTTTCTAGTCACTTTCAATTTCAGGTTCTCCTGCGCTTGCATACCTATGCAATGCTTGACTTGCAAATACCGCAGGGAAATGTTTGTTAAAATAACTGTTTCCATTGGATTTTTTTTTAAATCAGAAATATTTCTGTTGGTTTTAGATAATGTGAAAGCTTATTTTTACAAAACCTTAATGTGGGGCTAGATTTGATGGGACATTGTTCCTTAATATTTGTAAAGTGCTTTGAGATCCTCAGATGAAAGGCACTATGTAACTACAGAGGATTGTTATTAATTTAGAATATTCCTCACTTTATTTTTAAGACCATATATTTTTGATATAGTTAGACTGGGAAAATGTCTGTAATGGAATGCAATAACATTATTTCTAACACTTATGCATGCTATGAAAGCCTTATTTTTCTTCAGTGAAAAATATTGTCTTTCAATTCTGCTAATAGGCTCATTTTCCAGCTTTCCTAATAAGCTGCTTTAGCTATGTGTGTGTGTGCGCGCGCGTGCGTGTGCATGTGCACGCACACATGTGGCATAGGAATGGATACAGTAAATTTACTTTCTCTGTAAAGTGCCTTCTTAAAGATTGAGTCCTTTGCTAACAGAGGTTGACAGTTTGATTTCTTTACACTAATAAAGAATATAAATGACACTTCTATAGTGATTTTCATCCAAAGACTTCCAAGTATTTACATCCATTACATGCTACCCTACCCTTCTGAGGTAGTTAACTATTCATTGTTCAGTTTTACAGATGGACAGTATTGGTTTTATCACCATAGTATGGATGGCAGGAGGTGGAAACCCTAGTCAAGATCAGGGACCCAGAGTGCTACACACAGTGTAAACAAAAGACAATCCCACCCCAAAGAACTAACAAAGTAATTTAAGACAATGAGCAGGTGTAGTAAACATTCAGAGGAATGGGGAAGGAAACAATAATAAAAACGTAAATATACAAAAAGTTAATATGTGATTATCTGGGACAGTGCTGGGACATCCCCATTAGCTGGGACAGTGCTAACTTTTTTGAAAATGAGTAAAGGCCAGATTCTGTTCTCATTACTCCTGTGTAGCCCCACTGAAGTTGCTGAAGTCTATGGGTTTACTGAGGTGTGAATGAGGGCAGAATGCAGGGCTGTGATCATAATGGCACATGAAAATTACAGAAGTCGTCCCACCAGGATCAGCTTTCCACTCAATGCTGTGAACAGTACCTCAACACAGCCAAGAAGGTGTCTATCACAGGATAGGAGTGGAACTCATTTAGATGTACCCAAGCAGGTTATAATCTAGCTAGGGTCCCAGAGCACTGAAGCCATGGCAGTGCAGGCTTCAGCAAGGGCTCCTGGAACTGTGGGGTTATTACTCCAGTGGCTGGCTTGTGCTGAAGCCCATGTCACCATGGCTTCACTGCTCCAGGACCTGAGCTAGCTAGATTAAAGCTAGCTTGAGTGTGTCTACACACACTCCTATCACACCCCGTGATTGCAGTATAGGAATACCCCTGGATTCACGCCTCAGTGTAACTATTTCTTCTGGAGTCTGAATATGCTACGGAGCACATTGTAGGGAAACACATCTTGAGGTGTCACAAGAGGTTAGTGATGCACTTCAGTCATTAGGGACTGACGTTGATCTCATGCTGGTTAAGGCACTGGAGTTACACCTGGTGTAAGCAAGATTTAAATTTCGCTCTTAGTCACTCTGCTGAGATTACTAATTGTAGTGGTAGTTTCTGAGACAGACCCACTGTAAAATGGACTTAAACCACCAACTCATTTCATATTGACTGCCAAACTAGAGACGCACCAGCACCTCAGAAGTGGAAGTATGCAAAGACCTTTCCTAGCTCTCCTGAGCAGGGTGCTGGAACAATTTTTATAGTGGGGGTTGCGGAAACTATGTATTTGGGTTGTTATTACTACTCTCACCACCCCTAGTTCCAGTACCACTGCTCCTGAGCCATCCAGTCCCCATAGCTGCAGGAGCTGGTTTTCCTCTCACTTATACCAGTGTAACCCCACTGCTTTCAATGGATTAATTGTGATTTACACTGGTGTAACTGAGATCAAAAATTAGGCCCACTGTCTTGACTTCTGTCACCACATGATGGTTCTATTCTTTTGGCAACTGAATTTTCTCCTATCTTATAAATGACTATGCAAATTATACCTGTAGTATAATTGATATAAAATCCCATCAAATCAGGGTACTAGTGTTTTACATCTGCTCCACACACTACAAGGTGAAAGGGAGTGGAGAATCTAAACTTAAGTATTTTTGCATTATGTCCTAGGGCCAACTCCTAGGTAGTGTAAATCAGTGTTGTTCTGTTGACTTCAGAGAAGCTAAACTGATTTACACCACCTGAGGCCCCAGCTTTTTGTCTTTGGGGAAATACTATATACCTCGAATCCTTGCTTAAAAAGTTGCCACCTGCTTCCACTGAAGTCAATGAGAAAATTGCCATTGATGTCAAAGGGAGCAGGACAGGGCCCTAGGGATCTGAATTTCAGAGGTTCTGAGTGAAGGATGCTTTGAAAATTAGGTCACTATTGTCTTGCACCTTGTATAATCATTTGCTCCCATTCAAAGTGGATCTACAAAGCAGAATGGTAGCATTTCACACCCACTTTGAAAAAAGTGAAAAAGCTACACACAGTGCAGGGCAAGGGTGAATCAGTCCCTAAGAGTTTTAAGAGCAATATTAACAGACGCTTAATACTGCTGTCAGCTGAGCTCACGCATGGCTCTTTTAAAGAACACAGCATTGTAGAATGTTTGCATGATAAGCTGTTTCATTAATTAGACAGCATTGTATTGCGGTTGAAAACAGCAAAATACTAAATGGCTGAGTTATGTTAGCTGTTCTTTGACAATAGCTCACACTCAGTAAGCAAGATAAGGAATAAGGCTTTAGAGATAATGTGAAAAGACTACGCTGCTCGCCACAAATTCAAAATACTGAATGTGTTGTGATGAATGATGATTAAATCTGCTTGGACATATTTAAACCATATGCTGTGACAGTACATAGATCATGAAGTAAAAGGAAATTCCAAGCCTTCTATTTCCTGAGAATTGTTATTTTCCCAGCAGGGTACACCATCCTCCTCCTATCTTACTGCATTTGTAAATTAGAACCAATATTTTAAAAGCTCTTTTCATACTAAATAATGATGGATGCTTTAATTTTGGGAAAAGTTGCTATAGTATATTATATAATGACATTACTAGTATTTTTTCTCTCTCCTAAACTATGTCCCCCTTTCTTCCTCAAGGTGGGTCTGCTGATTGCATTTCTTCAGCTACCAGTCCACCATAAGCTTTTACTATTTATTAGAAAATACATTCTTAAAGTTTGTATTACTCCAATTTTAATGGCTAGACACACAAATGGAAAGTTATTATGGAGCAATATCAGCTGAAACATTATTTTATGTTGCAAACATGCTTACTATTTTTGCTCTGTAACCATCATGGAAACCTATGAGATGAACATGAAAAATACTGCTCTAGAACAGACTAATAGTCCATCTAGTCTGATGTCTTCTCTCTGACAATAGTTCACCTGAGATGCTTCAAATATAGGCAGTCCAAGTTCCTGATCTTAGTCTTTTGCTAAGTAGCTGGAATTGGGATCACATTGGAGATGAACCTCTGAACTACAGGAGCTACCATGGTCTATCTATATATCTAAGGAATATATATGGTGCTAATCACCATAGGATCTAATTGCTCTGGTAGCAGCTAATGACTGATTTATGTGGAAATAAAACTGCCAAGGTATCTGATTCCTTCCTTCCTTCCAATGAAAAAATGTCTCTGACAAAACTGATTTTGCCAGTATGATCTCCCAGGATGCTCTGAAAGGAGGATAAATGTTGTGTGTACTGGCAAGGAGAAACAATTTCAGTGACAGAGAAAGGATAATATGGGGTTTTGTCCTCAATTTACACAAGGGTCAAAGTCTTGGATTTCAGAAACTCTAGATTCTCATCCCTGGCAGGGTTCTTGTATGGAATGTGAGCTAGAGGTATAAAATCAGGGTATGTCTACACTGCAATTAGACAACTGAGGCTGGCCAGTGCCAGCTAACTCAGACTCCTGGGGATCAGGCTAAGGGACTGCTTAACTGAGGTGTAGATGTCTGGGCTTGGGTTTCAGACCATGCTCTGGGACCCTCCCACCTCGCAGTTAAACTGCCCCTTAACCCGAGCCCGAGTCAGCTGGCACTGGCCAGCCTCAGATGTCTAATTGGAGTGTAAACAGACTCTCAGAGACTTGTGCTGAGCAGGTGAGGCCTCACATTGGATGAACTGTGCGCTCCCTTCTAATCAAGAGAGATAAAGCAACACAAATGGCTGGATTTACCCTGGCTGGTGTGGGGGGTGTATATACGTTTCACCCGCCTGCTCTCAAAGAAGACTACTGCATGCGGCGCGAGTGCTTGTAGTGTTTGTACTAGTGCCATTCCTGGGGTCTGGTTGGAGGAGGGCAACTTTAAAGAAACAGCCAATGGAGCCCCACTGGTGGGAGCTGCCACGGGGATATGTTGAATTTATGCATCCCTCAGGCATACTGGCCGTGCCACCTTTCTGATCAATATGCATTGTTGTGGCCCGTTATTCTGGATGGACGTCCCCAAAGCTTTTGTTGGCTTATGTTCTATAACTTCATCTCCCTGTAAGATCACTGGGCCTAATATAAGTAGAAATGTTTTGGAGTGGAAGATGTTTGTTAGTTGGTTAGTTGTTAATCATTTGCTTCATTTGTGAGTGAAGGGCAGGTACTGATAGATGCACTAGGAACTGTCAGACAGAAAGACATAGTGAGTCAAACACAGAATTCTAATATTCTGGAACTGAACACTGACAATTTACCAGTGTTTTTACCAGCTTACATTTATTATAGAACATAATACTGCATTAAAACTCCTAACATTAAGTGAGATTCCAGTTCACCCCTGAAATTATCTCAACATTTTCATTCTATATAACAGATCTATTGAATACTGAAAAAGAGTATAGGATTATAAATTTTGACAATACTGCGACTCTTTATATGTTTTGACAGACTTTTCTATTTATTTGGAAATGTAGGATCAGATTGTTGATTCTATTGTTGACATTTTCTTTTCTACCAGTGTCAATAAAGCTCTGAAAATATATAAAGGCAATGGATAATAAAAATAATATGCCTGGTAGCATTATTTTTAAAAAAACCCAAACAAGACACTCAGCTAGACAGCCCTACCAGACAAGCTCTCCAAAATACAGTACATCATTCCCACTGCCACTTTGCTGGAGTAAATCAGACCAGCTGGCGATTTGACCCATTAACTCTAATTGCATAAATGAAGTAACATTATACAAAACCACTTTCTAGAATCATTTAAAGGGTACACATATGCCTCATTTTGTCCTAAGGATATCTCCATGGGATGCTGAGTGCATATTTTATCCAGAATTATACCATTATAATTATGCAATTGTGAGTCCCTTCCATAGGTTTGCATTCCCTCACATTTTACTGCATAGTCAGTCAGTAGTATAACCATACACATTTTAGGACTTTTTCAAATAAATATGTTACTATTTGAATTACAGTAGCTCAGGGGTTCTCAACCAGGGGTTCGTGTATTCCTGGGGGTATGCAGAGGTCTTCCAGGGGGTACATCAATTCATTTAGATATTTGCCTAGCTTTACAACAGGCTACATAAAAAGCACTAGCGAAGTCTGTACAAACTAAAATTTCATACAGACAATAACTTGTTTATACTGCTCTGTATATTATACACTGAAATGTAAATATAAAATAAATCAATTGGAATATATTGCAAGTATGTGGTAAAAATGAGAAAGTAAGCAATTTTTCAGTAACATTGTGATGTCACACTTTTGTATTTTTATGTCTGATTTTGTAAGCAAGAAGTTTTTAAGTGAAGTGAAACCTGGGGGCACGCAAGACCAATCAGATTTCTGAAAGGGGTACAGTAGCCTGGAAAGGTTGAGAGCCTCTGCAGTAGCTTCTAAAGGCCCCACTGGGTTAAGCTGTATACATGTACATTTTAAGGGCTAGTCTACACTACTGGGGTTACAGCAGTATAGCAATGGTGCCACAGCTATGTTGCGGTAACCCTGTAGCGTAGTTCCAGAGTATAGCAATGGCAGAGATTTTTCCCCTCACTGTAGGAACTCCACCTCACCACGCAGCAGGAGCTAGGTTGACAGAAACCTTATTACACTGACATAGCTGTGTCTACACCAGAGGTTAGACTGGCATAGTGACAGTGCTCAAAGGTGTGGATTTTGCATGCTCCTAAGCGATATAGCTATGTCAATCTAAAGGTTTACCATAGATCAGGCCTAATACACTATCCCTGTCCTAAAGCACTTACAGGGCATGTAGACCAGGCAGGCAAAAATAGTGTTTTCATCTTCATTTTACAGATGGGGCCCCAGTCACACAGGAAATCCATAGCAGAGCTGGGAACTAAACCTACGTCTCCTGAATCCCAACCTAGTGCATGAACCACAAGGCCAACCTCTCTGATTAAGCAGCGATACTCTCATTGTTCTCCCAGCTCTAGTCATGGCAAAGTTACTAAGCCAAAGAAGGCTCTTCTCCTGAGCCCATCAGTACAATACTCTCTGCTTGGCCATTACTGCAGAACAGAGTGAGAGTCTCCATTCCCATAGGAGCAAAGTGAGCTACTTCATTACTATTTATTATCTGTATGATGGTAGCACCTAGGAGCCCCAGTCCTGGCTAAGGACCCCATCGTGCTAGGTGCTGAACAAACATAGAACAACAAGACAGTCCATGCCCCAAAGAGCTCACAGTCTAAGCTTCACTGGCATTGCCAGTAGCTGAAGGGCTCCCCATTGTTAACAAAATCAGAAGTGTTCAGCTGTGATTAGTGTAAGACTTTGGGCACACACTATCTGTATATATTTATGGTCTTTCAGACATAGTAAACTACCTACAAGGAGCTTTCCTGTGTGAATAGACTGATGAAACCACTTCTGTGTTCCTGTGCTCAGAAAATAAAATGTCTTGGTTTGGAAGAGATTTATCACGCTGGAAAGACAGCTTTTATTGTTTAGGAATCCTGTGCTCTCTGGGAGATTTTGAATGTTTCTTTGCAATTAAATTTCCTTTGAGACTGAAGGAAAAGAAAAGATGATTATTTTGGGAGGAATAAAGAGTATTGTTGAGATGATTTCCATCCCTCAGATAAACAGGTATTCAAGTAAGATACAATATATTTGACATTTTGGCTGCGGATTTACTAAAACTTACTAATAATAACCCACCTGTGTTATGGACAAAGGAAAAAAAATTGAAGGATCAAAACAACTGACAACCAGTTTAATTATTTGTATTGTAATTTTGACAGAAACCGTACGAGGTTATGGTCTTACACCTTTCAGCTCTTTCAGGTATCTTGAAGAACAGAGGCAGGGTGAGGGAAAAGATTCTGAATCAAGAGCAGATTTACTGGAATATTTACATTCCACTTTAATTAAAAAATGATCTGGCTATAGGTCATCCCACTGGGATTCTAAATCCAAGGAGCCAACGAGATAAAACCCAGACATTTTGCTGTGCACAGGGATTTTGTGTAAATAATATTGTCTGATCCTTTTTTAAGTAGTACCTTCTCCCCTAAAATACTCCTATTAAAATCAATGGTCCAGATTCTGCCATCCTTACTCATGTTAAGTAGCATCTTCCTCTGTAAGTAATCTTGCTTACTTCAATGGAGTAAAGGTGGCGGAATCCGGCCTTGAGGCATGAGGCAGGATAGTTGTTACGACAAAGCAAATCTGAGTTATTGCAATAGGGGAGACAGTTCAGTACAGCAAGACTCATTCTGATGCTCCGTTGGGAAGAGGAGGAGATTTGTCTCTTTTAAATGATTAATAAGCAAGTGACACACATCAGTTTTATTGAAAATGACAACACACTCTAGGAAGTCTGTTACCCACAGAGAGTTAAAAGCTTGTAGACTTAAAGGCTAGAAGGGATCACCAGATCATCTAGTTTGACCTCCTATACTTCACAGGCCACCTACGCCACACACACACTATACCACCTAACAGAAATGAGACCAAAGTAAATGATACTAGTCTAGACTATTATGTGCCACAGGTAGAGAATAGGAGGGACCGAGGTGCATCATTGCCTGAGTGCCCCCCTCCACACACACACAATGGCAGGGAAATGATTGAGATGCACCCAGATAATCCTGTCAGGTGCCCCATCCCACACACTGCAGGGGAAGCTGAAACTCCCCCAAGGTCACTGCCAGTCAGACCTGGGAGAAAATTCCTTCCTGACCCCACATATGGTAATCAGTTAGACCCTGAGCATGTCAGCAAGAACCAGACAGCCAACCACCTGAGAGAGAGAATGCTTGATGCTACTTCAAAGCCCTGACCCGACCCACCCCACCCCATGTCCCATCTCCAAGTGTGACTATCCCTGATGCTTCAGAGGAAGGAGACCAAAAAACCCTCCCAGAATTCAATGGTCAACATCATCTAAAGCAGTGGAACCAGAAAAACCTTTGCAGGTCCCAGCTATAGCCAGGACTGGCCATTCAGCATTACTCCCTTAGAATTCTGAAGAGCTAAGCATGCTGAAGAACAGAGAAAAGAGAGTGGGCCAGCTAGTCACCTCCAAATAGCAATGAGGTGAGAACTGGTTGTTCTCTGACAACACAGAAGGGGATGTATAAGGCTGTGAGACCTCTGGGATTATTGGAGGGAATTGTATTTTTCTTATGTAGCCTGTTTTTTGGTGAAACTTGTAACTTCTGTTAAAATCTCATAATTTGCTCACTTCAGAATATAAAGTTATTTGGCAATCTTATAGCACATTTCAATCTGTTGTTTTAGATGAATATGGCCCTGTCTATACAGAGCAGTTATAACTGACACAGTGCAATAGAAAACCCAGAGGTCCACTAAACTTGGCTCACACCATTGCTCAATGAAATGGGGGCTGAACTTATGTTAGCAATGGCAAGAGATTTTTAGAAGATTTCAATAATGTAGGTAGGGCTTTACAGACAGGCTGGGTGCTTAAGTCTTACCCTTTTTTTAATGAATGTTCTTTCTGGGAGCTGAACAAGAATATTCTCCTCTTGATGTGCATGCGTAATTCCAATAAATGCTAAAAGAGATTAGCTAGCAGCCATGTTACCTCAGACTGAGCTGTCCTTGTAAGCAAACCAGGGTCAGACCTAGTCAGTGCTTGGATGGGAGACCTGCAGGCAATACCCAACTACTGTGGAAAATGTGTTAATGATTCAGCAGGTGACAGTTTTCCCTTTGAATCAGTTTTAAACAATGACTCAGAGGGCTATTAAGGGACACTTGGCAACAAGAAGTGCTGTCTTTTGCATGAAATAGAAAATCAAGACCCTAGTCACCTGTGGTCACCATTAAGAATATCCCGGCACTTTTTTTTTTTTTGCAGCCTAATTAATTTCAGTGTCCTCACCAAATTTCATGTCCACCTAAGCTCCCTTTGTGCTTTAACTGAATAACTGTCCCCTCAGCCTGTTATGATCTGTTGTCCAGTACATGGGTTCTCAACCCCAAGGTGGTCATGAATAGCTCCAGGGGGATCATGGCTACCCTCCCCTTTTAAGGCTAGATGGGAGAGGGGTCCTGAATTTATTTCTGTTGTAAGGTGAGGTCACATTACAGAGAAGGTTGAAATCCATTGGTCTTGTGCTGTTAAACGGTTGCTTCACTCCATTTCTAGTGGTAAGTGAGTTAATTCCTACATAGAATCACTTGCAATGTGCTATAGGATCCTTTAGGATGAAAATCACAAATGTATGTTAAAATTGGTTACTTAAGTCTTTTTTTCTTAAATTACTTTTGGACAAACCATCTATGACAGTGGAAGTTTCAATATATATGAACCATGCCCTCAAAAATAATTAAGTAAAATTTTGAGCAATGACACTTAACCCTCTTACTATTTGTATGGACATAGCACAGTGAGTCCTAAAAACCTGCTCTTTACTCATCCAGTGGTACTCCTGAGTTCAAATTAAAAATTCAGAATAATAATCAATCCAAGAGTTTTCTTGCTTGAAATAGAATAATGTTCCAAATCTTTATACACTTGCCAAAAGAAGAATAGAGAAACTGTGTGTCTGCATGTGCATGACAAGTAAAGGCTGTTAATGGTTATTCATTTTAAGAACTTCATTCCCAAAGACTCCATTAAATCCCTCATATAAAACCTCATTATGCATCTGCTTCCTCTCTTTTAGGCAAGTGCAAAATTCTATCAATCATTGTGATCCCATTTTATTGTATACAAAATGAACATGATTATTAACTTATACAGGAAATCTAACAGAATTAGAGAATATAACAACATAAGAGTAAATAAGTTTCTCATGGTTCGGTTTGCTTCTCTCCAAAGGAACAAAAAATTATTAGCCACTTATTGTAGTGTTCCTATTTTGCTGAGGGTGTCTTGTAAATATTAGTATCTCATTTGGTATTAAGAAAAGGAGTACTTGTGGCACCTTAGAGACTAACAAATTTATTTGAGCATAAGCTTTCGTGAGCTACAGCTCACTTCATCGGATGCATTTGGTGGAAAAAACAGAGGAGAGATTTATATACACACACACAGAGAACATGAAACAATGGGTTTATCATACACACTGTAAGGAGAGTGATCACTTAAGATAAGCCATCACCAACAGCAGGGGGGGGAAGGAGGAAAACCTTTCATGGTGACAAGCAGGTAGGCTAATTCCAGCAGTTAACAAGAATATCAGAGGAACAGTGGGGGGTGGGGTGGGGGGGAGAAATACCATGGGGAAATAGTTTTACTTTGTGTAATGACTCATCCATTCCCAGTCTCTATTCAAGCCTAAGTTAATTGTATCCAGTTTGCAAATTAATTCCAATTCAGCAGTCTCTCGTTGGAGTCTGTTTTTGAAGCTTTTTTGTTGAAGTATAGCCACTCTTAGGTCTGTGATCGAGTGACCAGAGAGATTGAAGTGTTCTCCAACTGGTTTTTGAATGTTATAATTCTTGACGTCTGATTTGTGTCCATTCATTCTTTTACGTAGAGACTGTCCAGTTTGGCCAATGTACATGGCAGAGGGGCATTGCTGGCACATGATGGCATATATCACATTGGTAGATGCGCAGGTGAACGAGCCTCTGATAGTGTGGCTGATGTGATTAGGCCCTATGATGGTATCCCCTGAATAGATATGTGGACAGAGTTGGCAACGGGCTTTGTTGCAAGGATAGGTTCCTGGGTTAGTGGTTCTGTTGTGTGGTGTGTGGTTGCTGGTGAGTATTTGCTTCAGATTGGGGGGCTGTCTGTAAGCAAGGACTGGTCTGTCTCCCAAGATCTGAGAGAGCGATGGCTCGTCCTTCAGGATAGGTTGTAGATCCTTGATGATGCGTTGGAGGGGTTTTAGTTGGGGGCTGAAGGTGATGGCTAGTGGCGTTCTGTTGTTTTCTTTGTTGGGCCTGTCCTGTAGTAGGTGACTTCTGGGTACTCTTCTGGCTCTGTCAATCTGTTTCTTCACTTCAGCAGGTGGGTACTGTAGTTGTAGGAATGCATGATAGAGATCTTGTAGGTGTTTGTCTCTGTCTGAGGGGTTGGAGCAAATGCGGTTATATCGTAGCGCTTGGCTGTAGACAATGGATCGAGTGGTATGATCTGGATGAAAGCTAGAGGCATGTAGGTAGGAATAGCGGTCAGTAGGTTTCCGATATAGGGTGGTGTTTATGTGACCATCGCTTATTAGCACCGTAGTGTCCAGGAAGTGGATCTCTTGTGTGGACTGGTCCAGGCTGAGGTTGATGGTGGGATGGAAATTGTTGAAATCATGGTGGAATTCCTCAAGAGCTTCTTTTCCATGGGTCCAGATGATGAAGATGTCATCAATGTAGCGCAAGTAGAGTAGGGGCATTAGGGAACGAGAGCTGAGGAAGCGTTGTTCTAAGTCAGCCATAAAAATGTTGGCATACTGTGGGGCCATGCGGGTACCCATCGCAGTGCCGCTGATTTGAAGGTATACATTGTCACCAAATGTGAAATAGTTATGGCTGAGGACAAAGTCACAAAGTTCAGCCACCAGGTTAGCCGTGACAGTATCGGGGATACTGTTCCTGACGGCTTGTAGTCCATCTTTGTGTGGAATGTTGGTGTAGAGGGCTTCTACATCCATAGTGGCTAGGATGGTGTTTTTAGGAAGATCACCAATGGACTGTAGTTTCCTCAGGAAATCGGTGGTGTCTCGAAGATAGCTGGGAGTGCTGGTAACGAAGGGCCTGAGGAGGGAGTCTACATAGCCAGACAATCCTGCTGTCAGGGTGCCAATGCCTGAGATGATGGGGCGTCCAGGATTTCCAGGTTTATGGATCTTGGGTAGCAGATAGAATACCCCAGGTCCTGGCTCCAGGGGTGTGTCTGTGCGGATTTGTTCTTGTGCTTTTTCAGGGAGTTTCTTGAGCAAATGCTGTAGTTTCTTTTGGTAACTCTCAGTGGGATCAGAGGGTAATGGCTTGTAGAAAGTGGTGTTGGAGAGCTGCCTAGTAGCCTCTTGTTCATACTCTGACCTATTCATGATGACGACAGCACCTCCTTTGTCAGCCTTTTTGATTATGATGTCAGAGTTGTTTCTGAGGCTGTGGATGGCACTGTGTTCTGCATGGCTGAGGTTATGGGGTAAGCGATGCTGCTTTTCCACAATTTCAGCTCGTGCACGTCGGCGGAAGCAGTCTATGTAGAAATCCAGGCTGCTGTTTCGACCTTCAGGAGGAGTCCACCTAGAATCCTTCTTTTTGTAGTGTTGGCAGGAAGGTCTCTGTGGGTTAATATGTTGGTCAGAGGTGTGTTGGAAATATTCCTTGAGTCTGAGACGTCGAAAATAGGATTCTAGGTCACCACAGAACTGTATCATGTTCGTGGGGGTGGAGGGGCAAAAGGAGAGGCCCCGAGATACTACTACAGGACAGGCCCAACAAAGAAAACAACAGAACGCCACTAGCCATCACCTTCAGCCCCCAACTAAAACCCCTCCAACGCATCATCAAGGATCTACAACCTATCCTGAAGGACGAGCCATCGCTCTCTCAGATCTTGGGAGACAGACCAGTCCTTGCTTACAGACAGCCCCCCAATCTGAAGCAAATACTCACCAGCAACCACACACCACACAACAGAACCACTAACCCAGGAACCTATCCTTGCAACAAAGCCCGTTGCCAACTCTGTCCACATATCTATTCAGGGGATACCATCATAGGGCCTAATCACATCAGCCACACTATCAGAGGCTCGTTCACCTGCGCATCTACCAATGTGATATATGCCATCATTTGCCAGCAATGCCCCTCTGCCATGTACATTGGCCAAACTGGACAGTCTCTACGTAAAAGAATGAATGGACACAAATCAGACGTCAAGAATTATAACATTCAAAAACCAGTTGGAGAACACTTCAATCTCTCTGGTCACTCGATCACAGACCTAAGAGTGGCTATACTTCAACAAAAAAGCTTCAAAAACAGACTCCAACGAGAGACTGCTGAATTGGAATTAATTTGCAAACTGGATACAATTAACTTAGGCTTGAATAGAGACTGGGAATGGATGAGTCATTACACAAAGTAAAACTATTTCCCCATGGTATTTCTCCCCCCCACCCCACCCCCCACTGTTCCTCTGATATTCTTGTTAACTGCTGGAATTAGCCTACCTGCTTGTCACCATGAAAGGTTTTCCTCCTTCCCCCCCCTGCTGTTGGTGATGGCTTATCTTAAGTGATCACTCTCCTTACAGTGTGTATGATAAACCCATTGTTTCATGTTCTCTGTGTGTGTGTATAGAATCATAGAATCATAGAATCATAGAATATCAGGGTTGGAAGGGACCCCAGAAGGTCATCTAGTCCAACCCCCTGCTCAAAGCAGGACCAAGTCCCAGTTAAATCATCCCAGCTAGGGCTTTGTCAAGCCTGACCTTAAAAACCTCTAAGGAAGGAGATTCTACCACCTCCCTAGGTAACGCATTCCAGTGTTTCACCACCCTCTTAGTGAAAAAGTTTTTCCTAATATCCAATCTAAACCTCCCCCATTGCAACTTGAGACCATTACTCCTCGTTCTGTCATCTGCTACCATTGAGAACAGTCTAGAGCCATCCTCTTTGAAACCCCCTTTCAGGTAGTTGAAAGCAGCTATCAAATCCCCCCTCATTCTTCTCTTCTGCAGACTAAACAATCCCAGCTCCCTCAGCCTCTCCTCATAAGTCATGTGCTCTAGACCCCTAATCATTTTCGTTGCCCTTCGTTGTACTCTTTCCAATTTATCCACATCCTTCCTGTAGTGTGGGGCCCAAAACTGGACACAGTACTCCAGATGAGGCCTCACCAGTGTCGAATAGAGGGGAACGATCACGTCCCTCGATCTGCTCGCTATGCCCCTACTTATACAACCCAAAATGCCATTGGCCTTCTTGGCAACAAGGGCACACTGCTGACTCATATCCAGCTTCTCGTCCACTGTCACCCCTAGGTCCTTTTCCGCAGAACTGCTGCCGAGCCATTCGGTCCCTAGTCTGTAGCGGTGCATTGGATTCTTCCATCCTAAGTGCAGGACCCTGCATTTATCCTTATTGAACCTCATTAGATTTCTTTTGGCCCAATCCTCCAATTTGTCTAGGTCCTTCTGTATCCTATCCCTCCCCTCCAGCGTATCTACCACTCCTCCCAGTTTAGTATCATCCGCAAATTTGCTGAGAGTGCAATCCACACCATCCTCCAGATCATTTATGAAGATATTGAACAAAACGGGCCCCAGGACCGACCCCTGGGGCACTCCACTTGACACCGGCTGCCAACTAGACATGGAGCCATTGATCACTACCCGTTGAGCCCGACAATCTAGCCAGCTTTCTACCCACCTTATAGTGCATTCATCCAGCCCATACTTCCTTAACTTGCTGACAAGAATGCTGTGGGAGACCGTGTCAAAAGCTTTGCTAAAGTCAAGAAACAATACATCCACTGCTTTCCCTTCATCCACAGAACCAGTAATCTCATCATAAAAGGCGATTAGATTAGTCAGGCATGACCTTCCCTTGGTGAATCCATGCTGACTGTTCCTGATCACTTTCCTCTCCTCTAAGTGCTTCAGGATTGATTCTTTGAGGACCTGCTCCATGATTTTTCCAGGGACTGAGGTGAGGCTGACCGGCCTGTAGTTCCCAGGATCCTCCTTCTTCCCTTTTTTAAAGATGGGCACTACATTAGCCTTTTTCCAGTCATCCGGGACTTCCCCCGTTCGCCACGAGTTTTCAAAGATAATGGCCAAGGGCTCTGCAATCACAGCCGCCAATTCCTTCAGCACTCTCGGATGCAATTCGTCCGGCCCCATGGACTTGTGCACGTCCAGCTTTTCTAAATAGTCCCTAACCACCTCTATCTCTACAGAGGGCTGGCCATCTCTTCCCCATTTTGTGTTGCCCAGCACAGCAGTCTGGGAGCTGACCTTGTTAGTGAAAACAGAGGCAAAAAAAGCATTGAGTACATTAGCTTTTTCCACATCCTCTGTCACTAGCTTGCCTCCCTCATTCAGTAAGGGGCCCACACTTTCCTTGGCTTTCTTCTTGTTGCCAACATACCTGAAGAAACCCTTCTTGTTACTCTTGACATCTCTTGCTAGCTGCAGCTCCAGGTGCGATTTGGCCCTCCTGATATCTTTCCTACATGCCCGAGCAATATTTTTATACTCTTCCCTGGTCATATGTCCAAGCTTCCACTTCTTGTAAGCTTCTTTTTTATGTTTAAGATCCGCTAGGATTTCACCATTAAGCCATAAATCTCTCCTCTGTTTTTTCCACCAAATGCATCCGATGAAGTGAGCTGTAGCTCACGAAAGCTTATGCTCAAATAAATTTGTTAGTCTCTAAGGTGCCACAAGTACTCCTTTTCTTTTTGCGAATACAGACTAACACGGCTGCTACTCTGAAACCTGTCATTTGGTATTAGTTACATTATACCAATCCTATAAAATTTGTTTGGTATTACTGTGTGATTGCCTTTTCCGTCTTTGTGAAAATTCTATGTGAGTGAAGGGTTCCAAAGATCTGTTCCGAATTAGTTTTTCTTTAATGTACATTTTACTTTTACATTCCTGCAGTGACAACTGAGACACAATTTCCTATGGATTAAATGACTGTCTGAAAGAACCAATCATTCTTCATTACACTTGCATACAGTAAGTCTCTTTAAACATGCAGGTACCACAATGATAAATGCTGCATAGAAAGAGATTAGATTAGATACAAGAAGAGATGGGAGAACATGTGGAAATGAAAAAACCCAAACTGATTTTTGTTTTTGAAATTTACGTCACAGAACGAAACCTTAAATAAAAGAAAAATCTCTCATCCACCCCCCCCCCACCACACACCAAAATATAAGCTCAATCAAAATGTTTTGGGACTCATGTTCTCCAAGATAACGTGAAGAACCTTATATGCCATCACAAAGCATCATCTTACTTTTTTTATTCATGAGCTCAGCAGTGTTGTATAGTGAGAGCAGCAGCAATAAGCAACATGGAAAATGTAAAAAGAAAAGGAGTACTTGTGGCACCTTAGAGACTAACAAATTTATTAGAGCATAAACTTTCGTGAGCTACAGCTCACTTCATCGGATGCATTTGGTGGAAAAAACAGAGGAGAGATTTATATACACACACACAGAGAACATGAAACAATGGGTTTATCATACACACTGTAAGGAGAGTGATCACTTAAGATAAGCCATCACCAACAGCAGGGGGGGGAAGGAGGAAAACCTTTCATGGTGACAAGCAGGTAGGCTAATTCCAGCAGTTAACAAGAATATCAGAGGTTTCAGAGTAGCAGCCATGTTAGTCTGTATTCAGAATATCAGAGGAACAGTGGGGGGTGGGGTGGGAGGGAGAAATACCATGGGGAAATAGTTTTACTTTGTGTAATGACTCATCCATTCCCAGTCTCTATTCAAGCCTAAGTTAATTGTATCCAGTTTGCAAATTAATTCCAATTCAGCAGTCTCTCGTTGGAGATCATAATCAAAAAGGCTGACAAAGGAGGTGCTGTCGTCATCATGAATAGGTCGGAGTATGAACAAGAGGCTACTAGGCAGCTCTCCAACACCACTTTCTACAAGCCATTACCCTCTGATCCCACTGAGAGTTACCAAAAGAAACTACAGCATTTGCTCAAGAAACTCCCTGAAAAAGCACAAGAACAAATCCGCACAGACACACCCCTGGAGCCACGACCTGGGGTATTCTATCTGCTACCCAAGATCCATAAACCTGGAAATCCTGGACGCCCCATCATCTCAGGCATTGGCACCCTGACAGCAGGATTGTCTGGCTATGTAGACTCCCTCCTCAGGCCCTTCGTTACCAGCACTCCCAGCTATCTTCGAGACACCACCGATTTCCTGAGGAAACTACAGTCCATTGGTGATCTTCCTAAAAACACCATCCTAGCCACTATGGATGTAGAAGCCCTCTACACCAACATTCCACACAAAGATGGACTACAAGCCGTCAGGAACAGTATCCCCGATACTGTCACGGCTAACCTGGTGGCAGAACTTTGTGACTTTGTCCTGACACATAACTATTTCACATTTGGTGACAATGTATACCTTCAAATCAGCGGCACTGCGATGGGTACCCGCATGGCCCCACAGTATGCCAACATTTTTATGGCTGACTTAGAACAACGCTTCCTCAGCTCTCGTTCCCTAATGCCCCTACTCTACTTGCGCTACATTGATGACATCTTCATCATCTGGACCCATGGAAAAGAAGCTCTTGAGGAATTCCACCATGATTTCAACAATTTCCATCCCACCATCAACCTTAGCCTGGACCAGTCCACACAAGAGATCCACTTCCTGGACACTACGGTGCTAATAAGCGATGGTCACATAAACACCACCCTATATCGGAAACCTACTGACTGCTATTCCTACCTACATGCCTCTAGCTTTCATCCAGATCACACCACACGCTCCATTGTCTACAGCCAAGCTCTACGATATAACCGCATTTGCTCCAACCCCTCAGACAGAGACAAACACCTACAAGATCTCTATCATGCATTCCTACAACTACAGTACCCACCTGCTGAAGTGAAGAAACAGATTGACAGAGCCAGAAGAGTACCCAGAAGTCACCTACTACAGGACAGGCCCAACAAAGAAAACAACAGAACGCCACTAGCCATCACCTTCAGCCCCCAACTAAAACCCCTCCAACGCATCATCAAGGATCTACAACCTATCCTGAAGGACGAGCCATCGCTCTCTCAGATCTTGGGAGACAGACCAGTCCTTGCTTACAGACAGCCCCCCAATCTGAAGCAAATACTCACCAGCAACCACACACCACACAACAGAACCACTAACCCAGGAACCTATCCTTGCAACAAAGCCCGTTGCCAACTCTGTCCACATATCTATTCAGGGGATACCATCATAGGGCCTAATCACATCAGCCACACTATCAGAGGCTCGTTCACCTGCGCATCTACCAATGTGATATATGCCATCATGTGCCAGCAATGCCCCTCTGCCATGTACATTGGCCAAACTGGACAGTCTCTACGTAAAAGAATGAATGGACACAAATCAGACGTCAAGAATTATAACATTCAAAAACCAGTTGGAGAACACTTCAATCTCTCTGGTCACTCGATCACAGACCTAAGAGTGGCTATACTTCAACAAAAAAGCTTCAAAAACAGACTCCAACGAGAGACTGCTGAATTGGAATTAATTTGCAAACTGGATACAATTAACTTAGGCTTGAATAGAGACTGGGAATGGATGAGTCATTACACAAAGTAAAACTATTTCCCCATGGTATTTCTCCCTCCCACCCCACCCCCCACTGTTCCTCTGATATTCTTGTTAACTGCTGGAATTAGCCTACCTGCTTGTCACCATGAAAGGTTTTCCTCCTTCCCCCCCCGCTGTTGGTGATGGCTTATCTTAAGTGATCACTCTCCTTACAGTGTGTATGATAAACCCATTGTTTCATGTTCTCTGTGTGTGTGTATATAAATCTCTCCTCTGTTTTTCCACCAAATGCATCCGATGAAGTGAGCTGTAGCTCACGAAAGCTTATGCTCTAATAAATTTGTTAGTCTCTAAGGTGCCACAAGTACTCCTTTTCTTTTTGCGAATACAGACTAACACGGCTGCTACTCTGAAACCTATGGAAAATGTAGTAATGAACAAAGGGCAGGACTGAAACTGCAGGAGAAGTGTTAGGGGCTCAAAGAAGGGCTGGAGTGAGGAAGAAAATGAGGAGAGAGAAAAGATGTTAAAAAGCAAAAGAAAAGGGCAAAGAGTACATGTGTGTGCCCGGAAGCAACGGATATGTGCCAGATAGAGGCTTGATTGTAAAGAAAATGGCTTTGGAGTGAGAAGCAATTGAGGAGAGAAAGAACTGGAAGCTGAATGAATGAAAACAAAATTGCAGGGGGACAGGCTTTTCTGAAACAGAGAGACCATTCTGGAAGGCAATGATGTGTGTATGTGTGAGAGAGAGACAGACAGACAGACAGATAGACACCCACTGGCAAAGTGTCCCCTGTTCTTTACAAACTATTGTCACCTCACTCCTGACAAACTGACTACACCAAACACAGGGTCTTACAGGATATTTATCCATAAAGAACAGCCATACTGGGTCAGACCAAAGGTCCATCTAGCCCAGTATCCTGTCTTGAGACAGTGGCCAATGCCAGGTGCCCCAGAGGGAATGAACAGAGCAGGTAATCATCAAGTGATCCATCCTGGGATGCCCATTCCCAGCTTCTGGCAAACATAGGCTAGGGACACCATCTCTGCCCATCCTGGCTAATAGCCATTGATGGACCTATCTTCCATGAATTTATTTAGTTCTTTTTTGAACCCTGTTATAGACTTGGCCTTCACAACATCCTCTGGCAAGGAGTTCCACAGGTTGACTGTGCGTTGTGTGAAAAAAAATACTTCCTTTTGTTTGTTTTAAACCTGCTACCTATTAATTTCATTTGGTGACCCTTAGTTCTTGTGTTATGAGAAAGAGTAAATAACACTTCCTTATTTACTTTCTCCACACTGGTCATGATTTTATAGACCTCTATCATTTCTCCCCTTAGCCATATCTTTTCAAAGCTGAAAAGTCCCAGTCTTATTAATCTCTCCTCATACAGAAGCCATTCCATACCCCTAATCATTTTTGTTGTCCTTTTCTGAACCTTTTCCAGTTCCAGTATATCTTTTTTGAGATGGGGCAACCACATTTGCATGCAGTATTCAAGATGTGGGCGTACTATGGATTTATATAGAGGCAATATGATATTTTCTGTCTTATTATCTATCCCTTTCTTAATGATTCCCAGCATTCTTTTCACTTTTTTGACTGCTGCTGCACATTGAGTGGATGAGGAGATCTATCCATAATAACTCCAAGATCTTTCTTGAGTGATAACAGCTAATTTAGACCCCATCATTTTATATGTAGAATTGGGATTATGTTTTTCAATGTGCAATACTTTGCATTCATTGACATTGAATTTCACGTGCCATTTTGTTACCCAGTCACCCAGTTTTGAGAGATCCTTCTGTAGCTCTTTGCAGTCTGCCTGGGACTTAACTATCTTGAGTAGTTTTGTATCATCTGCAAATTTTGCCACCTCACTGTTTACCCCTTTTTCCAGATAGTTCTGAACAGACTGAATATGTTGAATAGACATTTATGAATATGTTGAATAGGACTGGGCCCAGTACAGACCCGTGGGGGACACCACTATTTACCTCTTTCCGTTCTGAAAACTGACCATTTATTCCTACCTTTTGTTTCCTATCTTTTAACCAGTTACCACTCCAGGAGAGGACATTCCCTCTTATCCTGTGGCTGCTTACTTTGCTTAAGAGCCTTTGGTGAAGGACCTTGTCAAAGGCTTTCTAAAAATATAAATACACTATATCCACTGGATCCCCTTTGTCCACATGCTTGCTGACCCCCTCAAAGAATTCTAGTAGATTGGTGTGGTATGATTTCCCTTTACAAAAAGCATGTTGACTCTTCCCCAACAAATTATGTTCATCTGTGTATCTGACAATTTTGTCCTTTACTATAGTTTCAACGAGTTTGTCTAGTGCTGAAATCAGGCTCACTGGTCTGTAATTGTTGGGGTCACCTCTGGAGCCCTTTTTAAAAATTGGCATCACATTAGCTATCCTCCAGTCATTTGGTACAGAAGCTGATTTAAATGATAGGTTACATACCACAGTTAGTAGTCCTGCAATTTCACATTTGAGTTCCTTCAGAACTCTTGGGTGAATACCATCTGGTCCTGGTGACTTATTACTGTTTAGTTTATCAATTTGTTCCAAAACCTCCTCTAATGCCACCTCAATCTGGGACAGTTCCTCAGATTTGACACCTAAAAAGAATGGCTCAGGTTTGGGAATCTCCCTCTCATCCTCAACCGTGAAGACAAAGAATTCATTTATTGTCCGAAGACCATTGAGTGCTCCTTTAGGATCTCGATCGTCCAGTGGCCCCACTGGTTGTTTAGCAGGCTTCCTGCTTCTGATGTTCTTACTTTATTTATTTATTTATTTATTTGCTATTACTTTTTGAGTCTTTGGCTAGCTGTTCTTCAAAATTCTTTTTTGGTCTTCCTAATTATACAGGAACCTAGAGAAAGCTTGTAACTTGTCAAGACTCAATCATTATGAGATGTATGTGTGGATAATATTTAAGGAATAATGTCTTTATATTGAAAGTCTGCTTTATGGACTTGGATTTTAACTGTGAAGCTGTAACAAGACTCTCTTGAGCGTGTGTGTAAAGAAATCAGTCACCGGGAGGGTAAGATGTCTCAGTGATGATCTACTCAAGCAAGAGGGACTTGACACACACCCCTCCCATGTCAGCTGGAAAGGTAATGCAAGATTCCACTGTCTCTACTCTTGCCACATCCCAGAACAGTTAATGGAAAACCATCAAGGACAATTGCAAATGATTGTAACCACTTGGAGGTGAAAAGGAGCATTATAGCAGGCAGGAGACCCTTCTGGCTATGAATCAGGACAAAAGACTGTCTCAGTGTAACAGAGTGTAGAGAGAGGCACTCTGTAGCCATTTGCTGAGGAAATCACTTAAGGAGAGGGGGTGGGCTTTCATGAACATTTGGATCCTAATCTTTGTGTCATCTGCAAACTTGCTCAGCAATCACTTTATGTTTCCTTCTTGGTCATCAATAAAAATGATTAACAGCGTAGGGCTGAGAACTAATCCCGGATGGATCCCATTCTCTTGATGATTCCCCAACTACAGTTACGTATTTATATCCGTCAGCCAGGCAGTATTTAATTCATTTCATGTTAATTTTGTATTAGTCCAGTTTTTTAATTAAAATGTCATGCAGCACCAAATCAAATGCTTTACAGAAGTCTAAGTATATTACATCAACATTGTTACGTTTGCCAACCAAATTTATAATCTCGTCCAAAAAAAAAAAAAAAAAAGATATCAAGCTAATTTGACAGGATCTATTTTCCATAAATCCATGTTGATTGGATTTTATTACCCTCCTGTAATTCTTTTATTGAGTCCCATATCAGCCACTTCATTATTTTACCCAGGAACAATATCAGTTCTATCCCCATACCAGTGAAGTTCTGAGTGGCCATAGTATGCAGCAAAAATACCAATGAGGAATTTATAGGTAGCTACAGGTTTAAACCCCTCATATTTCTGACGGCTGAAATTTTCAGACATGCCTGGGAGAGATAGTTAACCAAATTCCAGTGAAATCCATTGGAATTTGGGTACCTAACTCTCTTAGGCCCTTTGACAATCCCAGCCAAAATGAATATGACCCTTAAAAAAATTGTATACATACTGAATTCCTGGCAAGAAAACAAACTCAACTCACTGAAGTACAAACATATGCCACAGAATTAATCTTTGGGATTAGGATTTCCAAGAGGACAAACATTTGGCCTACAATCTTAGAACTAGTCTTATTATTTAATCAGGACAGACTCCAGACAGCTTAAACCATACATTCCTAGAGGGACAAATATTCTATATATGATGGAGTTCCTAACGGAATTGCCTGGCTATACAGTACATGGCCATTTGTCCTGATGGAATTCAATATTTCTCGTTAGTGTGTCCATAAATCATGTACTATACAGCCAGACACATCCGTTAGGAATATAATTACTGATGAGAGGAACCCATACAATTTTTTTCAGGACAAAATTTAGGGGGATACCCTGTTTGGAATAAATTAATAAAATTAATTTCTAAACAAACCCTGGATGACAAATATGTGGGTTAAATCCCATTGCAAGGAAAACACACAGACCATTCCAGAAAAATTTTCCAGCCAGTCAAATTCATAACAAGACCAAAAATTCACGCTGATGCTTAACATTGCAGTTGTACAATTATGCTGGCCATTAAGCAGATTATGCCATAAGAGCTCCAGATCAAAATAAATCAATATAATATAGATCTTGTCTGCACACACAAGGTTTCACAATTTTTTTTTTTACATGGACTTTGGGTACATCTACATTGCAGGTGAGGGGGTGAATGGCAGCTTTTGTAGACGTTACCCATGATAGCTGTACTCTAGGTAGCTTGCTAAAAACAGAAGTGGGCAGTGGATGAAACTTCCCCTGCGGGAAGCTAACTCTTTGTCCCACCTCTTCTGCCCAGAGCCCCGCCCAAACTTCACTCCTGTTCTTCCCCAGACCCCACTCCTGCCCACCACTGACTCGCCACTCATCTCTTCACCCCCCACTGTGAGTTTCCCCCCTCTGCTCACCTCCTCCCCACCTGGCTGCCGCTCACTCACCTGCTGCTCACCTCCCCCACCAGACCTCCTCACCCGCCACAACCCTATTACAGCCACCCCATGCCTATTATACCCACCACCCTATCCGACACTTGCAAACCACCACAACGTGGGCTTCAGCACCTCTGCACAAGCAATCACAGAATCAGGGGGGTCAGACTGGCTTGTACAGCCAGTGCTGAAGCCCATACCTCAGTGTCTTTACTTTTATTTTTAGCTAGCTACTTACAGTACAGCTAGCAGGACATGTCTACACAAGCTGCAGTGCAGATGAACCCTTAGTTCAACTGAGGTAAATCCCTGTGTTAACATATTTGAATAGGTTTACAGCTGGTTTATACTGAGTTAGCTTAATTTGAAATCTTGATCAATATGTCTCTATTATAAGTCAATTTAAGTACGTACATGCAGCTGTTTGTAATAGCTTAACTAACTATATTTAAACACTGATTTTAGTAAAACCGGTGCAACCTGCGTGTGTAGATGATAACTTAAAAAGGAAACATACATATAGGAGATAGGTGAGAGCTACTTCTTGGAAGGCACAGTTCAGTTTCATGTGTCAGATCTGAATTTGTCTTATTGAGCAAATCTTTGAAGGCATGAATGACAGACGTATTGGAGTCTCTCTCTTATTAACCTAGTAGCGATCATTCATCCTTTGTCTTATTTTATCCAACTGGTTCTTCTTTTTCTCTGTCTTACTGATTTATAGTACAAGTGTATTGTATTCACTGGTTCCTACAATGAGCCTTTTTCTTACACCCCTATAGAAAAGTAGTATTCCAGTATACCACCTTGTGTGAATCATCATAACCTATCCGACACTTGCAAACCACCAGTTTTTATTGTCAGAATGTTTCCTTTAGAAATCCTAATGCATTAAAGAGAAAAAAAGGTAATAAAAATAAGAGAGTTTTGTAGTATGCTTGAATACCTTATCTGCATGTGCAAGTCATGCTCAGGGAGTGAGTTTTGTTGTCCAATTCCCAGCTGAAGATTTAGGCCATGAAATGGGAAATAGGTTGCTGATTCTGATCTGCTTTTAATTCTGCACCCGAGCTGCTAGTCTTCATTTTCTTTCACATCTGAACAGATAGAGAGGAAAAGTTGAATCCTACAGCTCTAATACTGGAGAGAGGTGGTTCTAAGTATATACTTCCATGTATTAGGAATGATATATTTTATAAAATTGTATATTTTATTTTGGTCCAATGCTTGAGTCCAGATGCAAAAAAAAAAAAAAAGAACCAGCACAAAAGATGTTCAAAATACAGAACTTTTATCTGGGTTAAATATTCATTTGTGTGAGTGCATTTCAATGAGTTGCAATAACTAGTCATTGGAATGAATGGGAAATCAATGGGAGCTGCTGAATGCTCAGCACCTCTGGAAATTAAGCCACTTATTCAGGTGCCTATTTATGGGCTTAGGGACCTAACTTTAAGCATTGCTTTCTTAAAGTCTAAGGGCATGTTTACACTTGCCATTTAAAGTGGAAAAAGTCCCTTTTTTGCGCAAAAACCGTGGGAGCGTCTACACTTGTCAATGACTTTTTTGTGGTGAAATTCAGAAGTTTCATCACAAAAAGAAAACCACCTCCATGAAAGGCGTACAGCTTTTACTGGTGATACTTTTGTGGTGATGTGCAAGTGAAGACATGTTCTTCCTGTTTACACAGCTTTTAGCCTCCGGAGGATATCCCACAGTGCCTAGGTGACCACTCTAGCCAGCCGCTCTGCTGCTTTGATGCTAGGTAAACAGACATTGACCCCTCCCCCTATAGAGCCCCTGAAACTCCCCTTCCTGCTCACTTATCATCCAGCCAGGTGACAATGCCTGCTCCACGGAGCAAACAATCCCCTGCTTGGAGCAATGCTGAGCTAAGGGAGCTGATCAGTGTTTGGGGAGAGGAGGCTGTGCAGGGACCTACGATGCCCTGTGATCATGCCCAACCCCTTCCCACAAGACCTGTCAAGGTTCCTTCCCCACTCTGAACTCTAGGGTACAGATGTGGGGACCTGCAGGAAAACCTCCTAAGCTTACTTTTACCAGCCTAGGTTAAAATTTCCCCAAGGTACACACTATTTTACCCTTTGCCCTTGGACTTCCACTGCCACTACCAAACGTCTGGGTTTATTTTTTAAGAAAGAGTTGTTTGGAAATGTCTTTCCCCCCAAAATCCTCACCAAAACCTTGCACCCTCCTGCCTGGGGAAGGCTTGATAAAAATCCTCACCAATTTGCATAGGTGATCACAGACCCAAACCCTTGGATCTTAAGAATAATGAAAAAAGCATTCAATTTCTTACAAGAAGAATTTTAATATAAGAAAAGGTAAAAAGAATCACCTCTGTAAAATCAGGATGGTAAATACCTTACAGGGTAATTAGATTCAAAACATAGAGAATCCCTCTAGGCAAAACCTCAAGTTACAAGAAAGACACAAAGACAAGAATATTCATTCTATTCAGCACAGTCTAATTTCTCAGCCATTTAAAGAAATCATAATCTAACACATATCTAGCTAGATTACTTACTAAATTCTAAGACTCCATTCCTGTTCTGTCCCTGGCAAAAGCATCACACAGACAGACCCTTTGTTTCTCCCTCCCTCCAGCTTTGAAAGTATCTTACAGGTGAAAGGATTTTCCTCTGGCCAGGAGGAATTTTAAAGGTATTTACCCTTCCCTTTATATTTATGACAAGACCTATCATCAAAATGGAGAGAGCTGCACTGTGGGATAGCAGCCCTAGAACTCTCATCGGCAATGGAAATGCTGCAAATGTAAACACTCTCTGACACCTGTGAAAGTGAGTACACAAACCAGCGCTTTTCTTTCACCGATTCATTATCACCAGTGAAACTGACCGAGCAAAAACTCTGCAAGTGTAGACATAACCTTAGCTGCTAGACTGTAACTACGGATGAAATACTAAATGCTGGCCCCACTGAAATCAATGGAAGTTTTGCTGTCAATTTCACCTTCTGTCGCCTCTATGTTTTCACAGTGCTTGGCATGCCATCAGCAAATCAATCAGTAATCACACATCTATATATGAGGGATTATTCACTTGCTGAGAGCAGGGGTAGAGGATGAGGTAATCTGTTTATTTATTTCCCATTTTAAAAGAAATGCTATGTCATCACTGTAACGTGACCAACGAAGGAAACACCATCAGCTTGCAAATGCATTGATGTTAAGTGTCCTTTGTTAGAAATATTTAGTGCTTAAAAATACCCTAACTATATTGATGGTGCACCACACCATCCAATTTGCATCATTAGAAATGGAGCAGGAGATTGTGTCTAGGGACCTTCGGATGTATATTCCTCTAGAAAATTTTCCACTGGGTTCCTTCCCTTGGGATTTCTTTATCATCAAATTACCTGACATTTTGCACAATCTAGTGTATTTCACAGGCAAAACATTTGCTTTTCAGAAATATTTTTATGAGCCCAGAGATAAATCATCCTTTGGAAGAATGCTTAAATAATCTCCAGAAAATGGGTTGCTCTCCATTCAAGACACAGAAATCTCCCCTATCCCCCAACCACACCTCCCTTCAAATTACAGTGGAATTTTAACAAGCTACTCTCAGGAGCCTCTTCCAGCATATCACTGCAAACGGCATCTCATTACCAGTCCCCTGTGCTAACAAGTTCTACGCCAAAGGGCGATGTTCTAATAAAAGGTGATTAAAATGACGTTTAGCTGCAAGCCAAGGCACAGTGCTCTATTGCTGCATGTTAATGGATCCACACGGGGTGACCTAAAGGCACTAGTCAAGGATTTATATTTCAACAGGGTGGGAACAATTTAATTATTGTACATGTGTTACAAAAACTGTAATTTTCATGTGCACAATAACAGAGCACATTGAGTTTGTCTTTAAAACTAAATAATGAGATAAAGGCCAGTCTCTGGTGGAAAAAATTAGTAGTCACTTTCAAAACACTCAGAGAAAGCAACACAGACCGAACAGCAGTACCAAAAAGAAGAGAGGGGAGGATGGGGAATTTATATGAACATTCTACAAGGACTAGCAGCGGAAATAGAAGAGAAAATGATTTGGAGAGACAGAAATCCTAACCCCATTGAAGTCAATGGCAAAACTCCAATTGATTTTGATGGGGCCAGAATTTCACGTAGAGATGTTAGCAGCAATCCAATGCCTTGTCACCATATGCTGTACCAGGCAGTTTTGTTCTCTACCTTAATCATCATAAAAATATGCTTAATCCTGGAATTCTATTTCTCTTGTCCTTCCCACCTTCTGGCATTTTGAAGGGACTTTGCTGAAAGGGTTACCCTGCACACGAAGTTCTACTCAGTAGCTGTAACATACATGTACTATCGGATACTAACTGGAGATGAGTGAACATCTACAGATATACAACCAAATTTTCAGAAGTGTTCTAAGGCCCCAGTCTAACAGAGTAATTTAAAATTACATTAAACCCAATGGAGCTACCCAAGTGCTTAAAGTTAAGCACATAATTAAATACTTTGCTAGGTTGAAGACTAAATTTGGAGGCCCAAATTGACACCCTTGGGTCTGATTTCCAGAGATTCTGAGGACCTGCTTCTCCAAAACACATGTCTGCTTATCCCAGCCAGATGCAGGATGTGCAGAGTTGTATGAAAATGTGTGAAATGTTAAAAACGAAACAAATATGGTATCAAAATATTTTGAACTTAGACATAAGATCAGGTTTTATTTGAGGGTACTTAGTCTTCAAAATATGGCTGAATGTACATATAATATAGCAAAATAAACCTAATGGGACATTCAATATCTCTGCTTTTAAATGGGGAGGCCAATAGTCTTAGGGCTAACTGTGGTTAATGACTTTTACAAACTCAAACTGTTATAAAACAACCGTACTTATCTAATCAAAGAGCGTGAGCAATATGGCATATTTATGGAAGTTAGCAAGAAAAGACTAAGCTAGAAAAGAAGGGGACTATTTTATAGGTTTAAATTTGAACCTGATTCTGCAGTCTATGGAGCATGTACCTCTCATTGAAATAAGTGGGAGTGCTGCATGCAGCAAGATTGCAGGAATGGGTTTTGTGATGCTCATTGAAGCTTTTTCAGAGAATATAAGAATTAGTCATTATGGGCATGGCGACACTTGTAGATGTAGAACGCTTTGAGTTAAACCTGCCTTCGGAGAGTGCAGTAGGGAAAGCACTGCAGTCTGTCCACACTGTCAACTGCAAGCGCAGTGGCGTGGCCACATTTGCGGCACTTGCAACAGCATTGGGAGCAATGCATTATGGGCAGTTATCCCACAGAGCACCTCTTCCCATTCTGGCGCTGTGGCTTGTGGGAAGAGGGCAGGGGGTGCGGGGCATTCTGGGTCCTGTCCCAATGCCCCATGATGCATCGCTTTGCATCCCAGCAATCTCTGTGCTTCCATCCACAATTGGTGTCATCTTTCAATGTTTTTTGTATTGCATGCTCTGTCTTCCCTTTTGGTCTGTGGGAATGGAGTCCGAACTGCTGAGGAGTATGCTGACAAGTCTTGTGAGCACGTCACGTTTGGCAGTCGAATTACCCCTTATGATCCAAAGTGACAGTGAGGGCTCCGATAATGATATCGACACGAGTAATGCATATGACACGAGTTTGCTTGTGGCATTCATGGACATGCTCACCACCGTGAAATGCCACTTTTGGGCTCAGGAAACAAGCACTGAGTGGTGGAATCACATTGTCATGCAAGTCTGGGATGAGGAGCAGTGGCTGCAGAACTTTCGGATGAGAAAAGCCACTTTCATGGGACTGTATGAGGAGCTCACCCCCACCCCAAGGCGCAAGGACACGAGATTAAGAGCTGCCCTGACGGTGGAGAAGCGGGTGGCTGTTGCAATCTGGATGCTGGCAACTCCAGACAGCTACTGATAGGTTGCTAGCCAGTTTGGAGTGGGAAAGTCAACCATTGGAATCATGTTGATAAAAGTTTGCAGGGCCATTAATCACATCCTTCTCAGAAGAACCGTGACTCTGGGTAAAGTGCATGACATTGTGGATGGCTTTGCACAAATGGGTTTCCCTAACTGCGGAGGGGCGATAGATGGCACACACATTCCAATTCTGGCACCAGCCCACCTAGCCTCCAAGTACATTAATTGGAAGGGGTATTTCTCTATGGTTCTCCAGGCGCTTGTGGATTACCGTGGGTGTTTCATTGACATTAATGCAGGCTGGCCCAGAAAGGTGCATGTCGCACTCATCTTTCGGAACACTGGCCTGTTCAGGAAGCTGCAAGCCGGGACTTTTTCCCCAGACCAGAAGATCACCATAGGGAAAGTCAAAATGCCCACTGTGATCCTTGGAAACCCTGCTTACCCATTAATGCCGTGGCTCATGAAACCCTACACAGGGAGCCTTGACAGCAGCAAGGAGCAGTTCAACAGGCTGAGCCGGTACAGAATGACTGTGGAGTGTGCTTTTAGCTGTTTAAAGGGCCACTGGTGCTCTCTGTATGGGAAGCTGGACCTGGCCAATGACAGCATCCCTGCATATATCTGCATGCTGTACCCTCCATAACATTTGTGAAGGGAAGGGTGAATGATTCACTCAGGCATGGAACTCGGAGGTTCAACTCCTGGAGGCTGAATCTGAACAGACGGAGAACAGGGCTATTAGAGGGGCCCAGCGCGGCGCTGCAAGGATTAGGGATGCCTTGAGGGAGCATATTGGTGGCTTTCAGCCTCAAATATATCTGGTGCCTTGCACAGGAGTGAAGTGCAGTGGTTCCAATGTTAGTAGGAATCTGTCTGCGCTATGCTGACTTGCAGTTCCTGTTGCTTTCCTGGGCTAGGGTATCTTTTACTTTATGCAATAATAAATGTTTTCAAAGCCAAAAACTCCATTTATTGAAAAGAAACACAACTGCTTGGGAAACAGAAAGGGCAAGGGGGTGGGGTGGGGAACAGTACAATCACAGATTTGCATATGTCCTGTTATCATACTCAGCCTTCCTGTCTGGAGTGCTGTGCAATAAGTCCTGCACTTCCAGATGGCTATACTGCATGGTGATGGGGGTTGTGTGCAGTGGGTAAGGTTTGTAGTTTTCAGGGCTGGGTGGTGAAGCTACTGGTATTGGAGGCAGTTGGTGGCGGTAAGAACCCGGATGTTGGGGAAAGTGGGTTGGAGGTGACATGGGAGCACAAGGGAAAGAGTTTTGGGACAAGGGCTGCAGGGGGGGTCGGACACAGTAGTGCTCTGCCTGCATGGCTATAAGTGCCTGGATAGAGTCCGCTTGGTGCTCCATTATGCTTAGCAGCTGATCCGTGCTTTGCTGCTGGAGCTCCTCAGTCTGCTGGCGGATCCTCCTTTCACTGTCCTGCCACTCCTGCGCTTTTTGATTTTCATTACTTGAATGTTGCATTACTTCATGCAACATGTCTTTCTTGTTTCTACGTGGTCTCTTTCTGATTCTTTGGAATCTTTGGCCGGTGATAACACGGATGGCTGAGATCTCAAGGTTGCATCTGTAAAGGCAAAATGCAACCCTTAACAGAGGCAGCATTGTTCACACTAGTCAGAGCAATGATTCCCCCTAACTTAAGGGCAAGCGCAGTCTACACAATAGCATAATTTGCCCGTCCCCTAGCAAGCACACATAACCCACGGGAGCCCCAAAATGGTGAGTAAGCACAGGGTCAAGCGTGACTGATTGTTTCACGGCTGTACTGTCCTCTGGGTTTCTGTGCCTTGGGGAGAGCCAACGGCGGCAGGGGCCCCTATACTGAACACTGTCCCCACATTTTCCACAGGAGTTCATCCTGGAAGATCTCTCGCTGCTGAGGGTGACCAGGGAAGCAAGGGAGGGTCTTCTACTGCAATGCGGCTTCTGCCCCAGCCCATATGCAGCTTGCCTGTGTGCAGCAATGTGGGCCCCGCCCCCCACGGCACAGTGGAGTGGACAAGTTAGCCTTACTGGGACAAGGACCACAGTGGCTCCCCTGAGAAACCTGCGCAAGCGCATTGCCCAAGTTCTGGCTGACACCTTTGAAGAGATCACTAAGGCAGATTACCATGATGTGAGAGAGCACATCAATGCCCTATTCCGCATCTAGGCAAGCATGCAGCCCTAACCCTCCTCGCCCCAAGAGCCTGCACCGAATAACTTCCTTCCCAAAATAAAAGCCGCTTACCGGGAACATCCTCTGGTGTTTGTCCTTCCCCAAACACCGGCTGCCATGACTGGCTACCTTCCTCCTGGCTTGAGAGCAGCTCCTGGCTGCATGCATCTCAGGATTCTGGGGTGTCTTCCTCCACCTCAGCACCCTCGCTCCCCTTTGCTGCTGCTCCTCTTCCTGCCTTTGCCTTGTTGAACTGGGCTCTGAAGTGTCCGTGGTGGTACTTGGAGTGGAGGTGGGGTTGCCCCCAAGTATCGAGTCCAGCTCCTTGTAGAAATGGCAGGTCACAGGGGCAGCACTGGAGCAGCTGTTTGCCTCGCAGGCTTTGCAGTAGGCATTCTGCAGCTGCTTCACTTTAATCCTGCAGTGCAGTGCGTCCCGGGCATGGCCCCTTTCCATCATGTCCCTTGATATCTGCCCAAAGGTATTGAACACAGCTGGGACTGGACAGCTTCCTCCCCCCCAAACACTGATGAGGTCCAGCACCTTGCCATTGCTCCATACTGGGGATCGCCTAGCGCATGGAGGCATGGGCACCTGGAGAGATTCGCTGAGAGCTCTCCACGCCTGGCTGAGCAAACAAAAAAGGGGATTTTCAAAATTCTCAGAGAATTTAAAGGGTGGATCTGATGGTTGGTCACCTGAGAACAGGTCAGTAGAGTTCAAAGTCATGACCAGAGTGGCTAGAACAGGCATTGTGGGACACTTTTGGATGCCGATCAGAGCGCACTAACAGACCAGGGTGTCCACACTGGCGTTGCGGCACTCCAGCCGGGGCGCACCAAACGTTATTATACATTATTACAACGTTATTGCCAAGGTGGAGTATCAGGAGCGCTCTAGCCACTGAGTCAGAGCGCTCTACGTGCCTTGCCGGTGTGGACAGGTAGTGAGCTAGTGCGTCCAGGGTTTCCTTTAATGTGCTCTAACTCACAAGTGTAGCCAAGCCCTAAGGGTGAAATCCTTGCCCCATTGAAGTCAAGAGGGTTTAGGATTTTACCCTACAATTCTTTTCTGCTATACGAAAGGCAAGACCTTCAGCAGGGCTGCTCCTAGACCAAATGGTGCCCCAGGCAAAGAGTGTCGTGAGCCCCTCCCCTCTCCATTTGTTAAACTTTTGAATACTTTATTTTTTATTGCATTTATAGCCCATATCACAACTTTGATGCATGATTTGCATGCATGATTTATCCCCGTCAGATAAGACAATAAATTTGCACACTAGGATCTGTAAATCTGTATTTATTCATGCCATATATAAGCAAATAAAAATGGTTTCCTTTAGACTTATAGAAACTTTTTAATTTTAAGAATAACTGAAATGTCACTAACAACAAAAACAGCACCCCAAGCCTGGCACCCCAGAGTCACCTGCCCCTAAATCCAGCCCTGACCTTCAGCTGGCATAAGATGGTGTAACGCCTGACTACAGCAAAGAGTCTGGCCCAGATTTTGTAATCTTGAACCTAATTCAACAGACATTAAGTGAAAATATACAATCTCATTTTTAATGAAATCATTATTACATGATTAACTACATTATTTGATTGAGGGAATCAGGTAAGCATCCAAATTATACCTATGTGAATCAGTGTATTCTATATAACTAAATTCTAAATTCATTAGAACTAGTAAATTATTTAAAAATTTTGGGCCTAATCTTGCAAACCTTACTCATAAGACTAAATTACTGGACTGCTTATCTTCCCCATTCCTCCACTCCCTTCAATTCCAGAAAGTACGCTGTGTGCAACAGCAGTGTACATTTATTATAATTAACCCTTTAAGATAATAAAAACTAATCAGTTCATCAAGAGTTATGGATCCAAAAAATCAGAAAAAAGAACTAATTTTGATTGACTCTTGCTAGTTAGTGTCTGTTATATTTGGAATAATTGTTATTAAGGGACTGGATCATAATTAGAAAAACAATTACTTTTATTAGGAGGGATTAATTAAAACTACAGGAGCAGAAGAAACCAGTTCAGATAAGTTTTCACAGAACTCCACCCACACAGTTCTCTAGAAAGAATATTAACTTATATACATTACATCAGCAGAACAAATCACCATCGGTTGATCATTGATCCTGAGGGCAGAATATTGTTGCTTAGCAACTTCTCAGAGCTGACTTTTACAATTAACCCTTTTGGGAATATCACATACAGCAACATCTGATTAAAAAAAAAAAGATAGGTAACAAAAACAAAAGTACACAACCCTTCCCCTCCTTGCCCTCACCTCAGAAAATAGGAGGATACAATTATATTCCTAGCTATCATCCACACAGAGAGAAATTAACTGGAGTAGCAATTCTGCGATAGCTCCCCAAGTGGATGCTCGATTTTGTCTGATTTACCTTAATCTGTTTTGGAAGTAGATTAAACCAAACTGAAAAAAATTCTCTCTGATTTCAGAATGAAGTGTCCACATGCGGACCTATTCCAAAATAGTTATTGTGCTTTAAAGTCATGCCTTCCCTTAATCCAAATTAATTTTCAAATGTAGACAAGCCCCTCGTTCATCTGGGTTCCTGTGCAGTACACCTGTCCAAGACAGCATGAGTGATCTTTCTCAAGCACTTTAAATTGGGCTAATTTCTGCAGTACTTGGAGGTGTGGGTGTACAAGGATTGTGGGGTCAGGGTGAAAATGGGTTAAAGTTCACAGAGAAAGGTTATATTGTGAATGTAGAACCCACTCTTACAGGTGGTATGAAGCTGCATGGCCACAAGAGCAGCCCAGAGAGTTACAGTCCCTTCCCTGGTTCCTGTCCTCTTGCTTCACAGGGGAAGTAATCTGCTTCTGGGCTATACCAGCAGCAGATTAATTCTTCTCTTCTATGCGAGCTCAGCTTTGCTGGGGCCAAAGCCAATGCTCCACTATTTGTGCACCTTCCCATTTGTCTGTGACTCACAATGTGGGTAGTCCTTCCAGGGGAACAAGGGGTGCAAGGCAACCCTTGACTCACCTGGGTGTTTTAATGCAGGTCACAATCCTGCCGTAATTTTGAGTTATGTACAATTTTCCAATCCCTAAATTCTTATATAAAAATACAGGTTCAAGCTGTTCTTCTCCTTGAGCAGCACCTGCAGATTTTGACCAAAAGGTTCTTTCTGCATAAAGTGTGTAGGTGGGAGCAATCTTGGAAATGTTTGGATACATTTGGAGTTTTGATTCACTTCTCTTAAAGTTTTGCATTAACATGAACTGAATTATTCATCAGTTTCCACCCTTCCCCCTTTCAAATACAAAAAAAAAAAAAAGTGAAAGCAAAAACCAGACGGCTGCTCTTTTATAATAAAAAGAAATAACTTCCTCTTAGTGTATTTGCAATATGGCCAATTAAGAACTATAAAAACAAATGTTCACATAAAATAAAGTAAAACTTACATATTGAGATGTTAGTATGCTGTACTCTGCATATGGATTCTGAAACAAAACTGGAATGACATCTCTAAAGAACAGCTTGCTTGTTTTTTGAGCAATCAAGAAAAACTACACTGTTCTTTGCCATTCAAAATTCAGTGACACAAGGTTGGTGAGGTAATATCTTTATTAGACCAACTTTTGTTGATGGAAGGGACAAGCTTTCAGACTTAAACAAAGCTCTTCCAAGATTTGTTGATAAAGATAATTGTTTTGGTGTAATTTATGTAGACTTCTGTAAGGCGTTTAATTATAGCATCCTGCAGCAGCAAGTCAAAGAGCTAGAATGATATTAAACTAACATGGGACACATTAAATGGATCCAAAACTGGTTAACTGATAGGTCTCAAAATGTAACTGTCAAGGGAATTGTCATTGAGTGGTTCTGTTTCCTGTGGGGTCCCACAGGGATTGGTTCTTGACCCTTTATCATCTTTATCAATGACCTGTAAGAAAACATTAAATTACAACTGATAAAGTTTGCAGATGACACAAAAACTGACCGAGTAGTAAATAATGAAGAGGACAGGTCACTGATTAAGAGGGATCTAAATCGCTTGGTAAACTGGGCACCAGCAAACAATATGCATTTTTATATGGCTCAGTGTAAATGTAGACCTCTGGAAACAAAGAATCTAGGCCATACTATTCAGACAGAGGACTCTGGAGTCAAGCAGTGATTCTGAAAAAGATTTGGGGGTTGTGATGGATAATCAGCTGAACATGAGATCATAGTGTGATACTCTGGCCAAATAAGCTCATGAGATCCTGGGATGCATAAAAAGGTATTTTTTTATTTAATTTAATTTTAATTTAAAACAAAATGATCACAATTATGGCATTGAGGCTATTAACACTATACTAAACTTGTCTTTTAATTAACATAAAGCCATTCTGTGGTTACATTTCAGTCTTAAAGTATGTAGAATATAGTTAATTCAAAATAGCCTACTTCTTACCTTAGAACAGCTGTTATATTAGTTTCTTTCTCGGAGGGAGTTGGGGGCAAGAAGGGGCTCCAGGCTGGGGCAGAGTGTTGGGGAGCAGGAGAGGGTGAGGGGTTTGGTGCAGGACGGGGTTCTGGCCTGGGGCAGGGGATGGCCGTGCAGGAGAGGGTGGCCAATGGGAGCTGTGGGGATAGTGCCAGAGGCAGGGACAGTGCACAGAGCTGCCCCCCACCACCAGGGGCCACAGAGATGTGCCAGCAGTTGGCTGCTTCTGGGAACCTGCCTGAGCTCTGCTGTGCTGCCAGCTGAGAACCGCCTGTGGTAAGCGCCTCCTGGCTGGAGCCTGCACCTCGCACCCCCTCCTGCACCCCAATCCTGTGCCCCAGGTCAGAATCTCTGTCATATCCTGGGACCAACATGACACCAACAAAATTGAAGCATTCTACAAGACTTGAGTGCCTAAAGGCTGGGTATTCAAGTTTGATCAATACATTCTATGTTGCATTTGCGGAAAAGCTATTAGTGTCAATTCAACATTCCCTACAGCTGCTCTTAGGCAAGGAGGGTGGGACAAATTCACTCATGGTGTAACTCCTTTGGCTTCACAAATTTTGTTCATTGTGCTTGTTTGATTATGATAACTCTGCAAATGTCCTAGTGGATAAAATTACCATAAATATAATGAAAAATAATTTTGAAAATAGTTTCCATAAAGGAATGATAGAAATGGAAGTATTTCAATATACTTGACAAACATCAACTTACAACACTCGTGTAACTTGGCTCCCAGGGGAAACAAACTATGTAATGTAAGAATGCCATAAGGATAGTGTGCATTTATATATTGGATTTATATTTCATTTAGTACATGAATTTACATGACAGTGGCTGCTTTCATATACTACAGTAGTTCACACAAAATATGTTAAATATTTAAAAATACAGCAAATCCGAATGTTCTTAGAGATCATTATACAAACACCCCCTGCCACACGTTAGCTTGTTAAGGTTACATAGTGCTCATTGCACAACGATGGAAATGCAGCAGCTGTTTAACAACACACTGCAACACTACCCAACAATTTAGGGCATCAACTGAATAAGATATCCATTCAAAACTGTCTGGAGAATGTAAGTGAGAGGAATTCCACATTGGGATGGGGCCAGAACATTAGGAATACTGCTCCCTACTCTTATAAAAAAGACATGGGCTCTCAAATGACTCGGACAGTCTTGGTTTTACATGTTAGCAGAAAAAAAGGAAATTCACAATATAGATCAACTGCACGTAATGAGTAGGATATAGACTAGAAGTGGGATGCCAGCCTTGCATTGACCCCTAATGATGCTAAGGGGAACATCAACAATCTTAAATTCCTCACTTATGTACTTTATATGTCCTCAGTAAATCTATTTGGGTTTTTCAGGCACCTTCCATGGTGAGATTTTATTATCAATCAAAAATAAATTGACCAGGAATGTGCAATTTCTATGTGTGGGAGTTAGAGTTATTTCTATCTTCCATTGCCCCTCAGTGCAAAAATGAGTGGGTGGAAGATGTGGGAATCTCAGGCAGTAGAGTGTGCTGCATTATATATTCAGAATACTTGCTTTTAGTTTCTAGTCAGTGTAGTGAAGACAGGAATCCCCAAAAGGTTTTGGGTGACAAATGCTAGCCTCAAACTATGTTGAAAGAAATGAATCTATGTTTAATTTTTCAACTATTATTAGTTTTGCTGTCTTCCATGGATCGAAAAAGGAAACAATGTTTGTATTAATGACTCCTGGATTCTGCACTGCTCAATGTACATGTACTAATAATTTAAGATTTGAATATGCCTACAACAAACAACATCAGGTTTTTGCAACAATGACCATTAAAATTGTGGAAGATTTTGTCAGATTTAAAGTAGGTTCCTAGGTGTGAGGAATCTGCTGAATCCCAGTCTTCGAATAGGATGTACTGTGTTCTGAATGATCTGGAGAGAAGCATAATTGATGAAGTATGGGAGCCATAAGCCCTGTACTGCTTAGAGATCCTCCTTTAAACTCAAGTGACAGGGACCTCTGCTTTCATAAGGAGGAGAACCCAAATTCGGTACCTGCTGTCACCATGATTTTATTGACAAGTGGGACATTGCTACATGTCCACAAATTCGTTATATCAAAGCTCATGAGGCATGTTGAGATATGTCTTGGGCCACCCTGGCCTTGATTCTTGGTAGAATACTGATGGAATTACAAGTACAGAACAAAGGCAGTATATGGCTGTACAGTACATCTATTTCCTGAAAATCTGACAGCTCTTTGCCTATAAGGAAGATTTGGTATTTGTGAAGTATGACTTTTTTGAAGAAACATTTGTGCAGTAAGGCACAAAAATTTGAAGTGTGTATTTGCTACTGAACTTTCTTTAAGTTAACTGGAGTGATGGATTGCTGACAGGTATCTATTCATATGATGGAAGCTACCTCATTGTTTGCCAGCACAGGAAGCATGTGTTGTATCTTTAAGCATCACTTGTAGTTTTCTACTACACAGTGGCTTGCAATCTCATCCAATTGATTTTAATCAAAAATACTCAAAACTTCTCTAAAGGAGTTCTCTTCACCCAGGCTAATCAGATTAGGCAGCGTGTAATTAACTATCAACTCCTACTAAACCAGAGGATTGAAAGGCATCTCTCAAGCATTAAGACTTTGGAGCCGAGGAATTATTTGTTTACATTTTTAGTGAGTTGGAGGCAAAGAGAAGTAGATTCAGGGAGATGTAATATCCTACTGAGTAGAAAAATGAAAACCAAAACACATACTGTTAAAATTCAAACTAAGGGGGCTGGACTGCTCAGGGAAGTGGCTTGTGGACTGAGAGCCTTTCATCTCTAGGCTGCTTAAACTAATTGGCTTTCTTTTCCTTCATTCTGAACAGAGACATCAAGGCTTTAATTTTCCATGGAGATCAAAGTACCCTTCCCACTAGAGATGGTCCTTTGGGGTCAGATTTGAAGTATGTTTGCAGGGCAGCATGGGAGAAGCTCATACTGCTAGTACCTGTGCTTTATGTAACTATTTTATGAATGACAGGCTTCAATCAGCAGGGCTGTCAATTTGTCACCTTTCTTAAGCAGTATTGTCCTGATCCAGTGTCCACTGAAATCAATGAGAGTCTTTCCATTGATATCAATGGTTGTTAGGATAGGCCCAGTCCATGCAAATTAAAGAAGCCAGGAATGAGTAGAATCCAGGAAATGTAGAGATTAGGCTTGCCCCTCTGTCCTTCACTTGCTCTGTTATTCATCACCTGAGCTGCAATCCTGAAGCACAAGAGGACAAGTAAAAAATGGACTGAGAGCCTTAATGCATTTCTTCGCTCTTAGCAGTTTGTGCTTTAATGCAGTGTTTAAAATTTATTTATTTTTAAATCAGTAAGAGAAAAATCAAGTGATGTATTATTAATAATATCATACAGTGATATAGTACCTTTCAACCCAAAGGATCCCAAAACACCTTCCAACATAAATCTCAGATCCCCCTATTCATTGCATGCAGGGGAATTTAGGTTGTTGTAAGCTCCATGCTTAGTGCTATAGATTCCTGCATTTCAGCTACAGGAAATGGGGACGGATAGACAGAGGTTCTACCACCAAGATAACCCTTTCAAGGTTGAAGAACAGAGGCCTTACCAAGTGGCTCAACAAGAAGCTGGAGCTTGCTTAGAAGATAGCAAAGGGGGACCCAGAAATGGTTCCTGAAGGACGTATGCATTTTGAGTGGATGTGGTAAGTGGAGTCTATACAGGGAAATTTACCAGCATTACTATACTGCTATATTTAGGTCACTGTTGACATTCTTACAGTGGCCTTTTTTGGGGGTGTGGGGAGCTTAGATTATACTGATAGTAATACTGGTAAATTTCCCTGTGTAGACAAGACGTAGGATCCAAAGACAAATCACAGACTTCTTTAAAGCTGATGTGTGTGCCAAACAGTTTCCTTTGGGCTCAACAGAAGAAAAAACAAATCAAGCCCCTTTATGTAGTAAACATAGCTGAAGAAAATGGTAAGGACTTCCCAGGTGACGTGAGCAGAGGGGTTTCCCATGTTGCAAATGCAGGGATTAGAATGTTGGTTTGCAGCCTATGGGCATGAGAAGTGGAAAAGCCAGCAGAAAGAGTTGTAAACATAACCCTGGAGGAAGCAAAGAGACAGAACTTTTGGGGCACAGAGCTCACTGGAGTGGCAGACTTGGGGATTTCTGTGCAAGGAAACTGGCTGATGCTGTTTGTTTCTATTGTGTTCAGGGAAACAGGACCCTGTATACATTCTTTGTAAATAAACAAGTTCATATTGATCATGTACCTGATTCATATCATCAGTTCTTCGCCCTAAAGAAAACAACCCTGCAAGGCAACGAATATTGACTAACTGCTTGGCCCAAGAGGGGCAAAACAAGCCATTCTCCTAGGAGATACCAAGGTCAGAGAAAATCTCATATCCTCTTAGGGGGAACTGAAAGGCTCTTGATAGGTAGAATGTGAGACTTTTACAGGGGGTAACCTGAAACTTCAATATATGTATGAACTCAAAACTCTAAGGAGACCTGAACAATAAGCCACTGTGAACAAAATCTGCTCTTCATATAGTCAAAATCCACAAGTATTGAAAATGGTAGACCTCTCACAGATCTAGTCAATAATATTATATCCAATCCAATCCTACAATATATCGACATGCTGGAGTGACCAGGGCTCTGGACTGGGACTCAAGGGACTGGTTCTATTCCCAGATCTCTGACTGACGTGCTGTGTCACTGTGATCGGGTCATTGCACTTGTGCCTCTGCTTCCCATCCCATCCCCCATCTGCCTTGTGTATTTAGGGTTTGATTTTCATTTTACAAAAAGGTCCTTTAACTCCATCCTGTAAAGGTGCCCTAAAAATGGGTGTCAACTACTTTTGCACTCACTTTAGGACCTTGTCTACTGACAAATGTTGCACTGCTTTAACAATACCAATACAGTTAACGCAGTGCAACTCTTTAATTGCTGATGCAGTTATACCAATAGAAAGTTGCTTTATACCAGTAAAGCAGTTCCCATACAGGAAAGGGATTGATCTCTACCAGAACAAAGACACCTTTTTACAGGTATAACTAAGTAAGTGTTGTACCACTATAACAATTTCAATTAAAAGAAAATCACATTCCTATCTGAAACAGATATATCAGTCCCCAAGCTATGTGCTGACTAGCCCTAAGGCACTTTATATTGCCAGAATGGTGTGCCGGGGCCTCGGTGTAAATAAGAATAAAGCCTCATCCCCTTCGTAAGCTCTCTGAGACAGGAACTCTGTCTTACCAACCTAAATTACCCCTGCATGGGTTTCTTCTTTGTTTCTGATCCTAAACTGTTAGGTAGTGTTGCTTTTCTATTATGCCATGCCATATGCCTGGGGTGGCCAAACTTACTGGCCCTCCGAGCTGCATACGACAATCTTCAGAAGTTTGAGAGCCAAGGCACACCTACTAGGGTCCAAGGCTTCAGTCCCACAGGAGGTGCCTGATGGGGCTTGGGGCTTCAGCCCCGCTCCTGCTGAAGCCAGGAGCCCTGGCAGGTACGTCCAGCAGGACTGATGCCCCGAGACCCCTTCCTCATTGGGCAGAAGCCCCACCACCCTGCTGCATGGCAGAGGTCCTGAGCTCCACCCCACCCCAGTCTGGTAGGTGGAGAATGGAGGGAGCATCACAAGCCACACTTTAATGGCATAGACAGTACACTGATAAAGTTTGCAGACAATACCAAGCTGGGAGGGGTTGCAAGTGCTTTGGAGGATAGGATTAAAATTCAAAATGATCTGGATAAACTGGAGAAATGGTCTGAAGTAAATAGAATGAAATTCAATAAAGACAAATGCAAAGTACTCCACTTAGGAAGGAACAATCAGTTGCACACATATAAAATGGGAAATGACTGCCTAGGAAGGAGTACTGCGGAAAGGGATCTGGGGGTCATACTGGATCATAAGCTAAATATGAGTCAACAGTGTAATGCTGTTGCAAAAAAACCAAACATCATTCTGAGATGTAATAGCCGGAGTATTGTAAGCAAGACACGAGAAGTAATTCTTCTGCTCTACTCAGCACTGATTAGCCTCAACTGGAGTATTGTGTCCAGTTCTGGGTGCCACATTTCAGGAAAGATGTGGACAAATTGGAGAAAGTCCAGAGAAGAGCAACAAAAATGATTAAAGGTCAAGAAAACATGACCTATGAGGGAAGATTGAAAAAATTGGGTTTGTTTAGTCTGGAGAAGAGACGACTGAGAGGGGACATAACAGTTTTCAAGTACATGAAAAGTTGTTACAAGGAGGAGGAAGAAAACTTGTTCTTCTTAACCTCTGAGGATAGGTCAAGAAGCAATGGGCTTGAATTGCAGCAAGGGAGATTTAGGTTGGACATTAGGAAAAACTTCCTAACTGTCAGAGTGGTTAAGCAACGGAATAAATTACCTAGGGAGGATGTGGAATCTCCATCATTGGGGATTTTTAAGAACAGGTTGGACAAACACCTGTCAGGGATGGTCTCGATAATACTTAGTCCTGCCTTGAGTGCAGGGGACTGGACTAGATGACTTCTCGAGGTCCCTTCCAGTTCTCTGATTCTATGAAACAACAGCCTTGTCATCAAAATTAGTTGTCACTGGATCAGTGGCCATTGGAGTATTTCAGATCAGATTATTTGTAAAGATAATAACTAATAAAATCTAGACTGTATGCAGCATTTCACATGTTCAAAGCACAGAGACACTGATCCATACCACACTCCTGGTAGGTAGATGGTTCTGTATTATTACCATTTTACAGATGAGAAAACTGACACAGAAAGATTAAATTACTTGCCCCAAACCATCAAATCAGTGGCAGAGCCAGGACCAGAATTTTGGACTGCTGAATTCCTTTATCATCTGCCAAAAGTATATATAAACTGAAGCATATAATACCTCTGATTAAGCATATGAATTCAGAACAAGCTAGCAGATGGCTTTTCCGTGACTTATGTGAAATTGATTGGGCAGGAATTCAGAGGAGGGGCAGAAGTCAGGGAAAAATAAGAGTGGGAATGAGAGGGGATAGGGACAGGAGATGGCAAGAAGGCATTGAGGCAGAAGGGGAGCAGGAGAGGCTGAGGTGAGGGGAAGCAAGAAGAGGCTGTAACCACTAGGAACACCGCCTTACAGAATCTGGAACTGAGTCTCAACATTCCTTTGCCATCTTACAAATAGCTGTGAAGTCCACTGGCAAAGTGTGTGTTTCCATCCCCATCAGATGACTGGTTCACGTAAAAGATAACAGCTTTCTGCTGCTCCCAGTAACCATGTTAGTTCAAGTGGTATAGGACTCTGCTGTTCATCTAAAGATCCAAACCCTACTGATGACCCATCTGGGTGTCAATATGAGGAAATACATGAGAGTCCCTTCCTGCCCCCCAATTTTTAAGTTTTAAAAAAAATAAATTACATAAAACAGCCACATTAAAAGAACATAAAAGTGTAGCGTCAGCACTTTTATTCTCAAAGAGAAAGAGAGGACTTGTGGCACATAGAGACTAACAAATTTATCTGAGCATAAGCTTTCGTGAGCTACAGGTCACTTCATTGGATGCTTATGCTCAAATAAATTTGTTAGTTTCTAAGGTCCTTTTCTTTTTGCGGATACAGACTAACATGGCTGCTACTCTGAAACCACTTTTATTCGCGCATTCCCTAACTTAAAGTTGCCTGTTGTCTCTAGGTCACCTGACAGAACGAGGAGTAATAGTCTCAAGTTGCAGTGGGGGCGGATTAGGTTGGATATTAGGAAAAACTATTTCACTAGGAGGGTGGTGAAGCCCTGGAATGCGTTACCTAGGGAGGTGGTGGAATCTCCTTCCTTAGAGGTTTTTAAGGTCAGGCTTGACAAAGCCCTGGCTGGGATGATTTAGTTGGAGATTGGTCCTGCTTTGAGCATGGGTTGGACTAGATGACCTCCTGAGGTCCCTTCCAACCCTGAGATTTTATGATTCATTGTGGAAGATGAATGGAGTATGGTGAATGAGGCAGAAAAGAAAGGAGGTCTTGTGATTAAGGCTATTGAATACCACCCTGGAGAATTGGATTCAATCCCTGCCTCTGCCACAGAATTGCTAAGTGATGCTGGGCAAGTCACTTAAACCAAACCTTTCACAGATGGCCACTGTGTAATCCTCATTTTCTGGGTACCCAACTTGAGCCACGTGATGTGTGTTTGCAGAAGTGCTGAGCACTCACAGCTGCAACTGCAAAAGCCCAGGAGGAAATTAATTTTGTATTAGAGCTGGGTTTGGATGATGTGCAGTCAATAATGCTGATAGCCATACATTGAATGTAGAGGATAAAAAAAAAAACCCTGAATACCTATACACTCAATGAGCACTGCCCATCCTGTGCACTGAATGAGGTAGGGATCCTGTGGAAAAATACTGTATGATCATGTGATTAAAGATTGTATCGTAATATATACACACTAAAGGGGCAAATTAAGGTGACCCATGCAACCTTAATTATTGTTTTTACTAACTTCAAGTACTTGACTTTCCAACTGTAATGTTCTTTTAATATAATATATAACATTAATAATGTAATATATAATACACACACACACACACACACACACACAGAGCTGATCAGTAGTTTTCATCATATGAATTACAACCCAAAAGTGAAACACAAGTGGGTAGATTTTGGGTCACAATTACCTAGTTGAGAAATTAACAAAAATCCCATGAAAACCCCTTGGTACAACTCTTTCCTGCTATCTCCCCCATCTCCCCATCTCTATGCTATACTTTGCTCTGGGAAAAGACGCAATTTCAAGAAGCTGTGAAGCTGGATGCCTTTGACTCTGTTGTGTGCTCAGTTAAAGCAATATCTTCCCTTGGGCAGAAAGCAATGTGAGGCATGTGTTGTGAGAGGAGAGAGAAACATCTAGGTTTCCCCAGCAGCTCATATGCAACATCCTCAGACACAGGTTTGGAAGGGCCCTTGAGAGGTCATTGTGACATTACCTAGGATACAACCTGGATTGCTGAATTGCTGTGTCCCCTTAGCTCTCCAGCCTGAGATACCCTTTACTCTGCTTTGCCTAACGAACCTCTCCAGATTCTGATCACTCACAGCCACCAGCATACAAAGTCACTCTCAGCTGAATGCATGAATGCTATGCCCAGCCATTCTTGAATAGACACAGGGTGACACCCACATATTCCCTCAGTCCCAGTCTTGCTCCCCAGAAATGTGCATCTTGTAATGTTCAGTAGCCCACTGGACAGTACAAGCTGATGATTTTAGTCCGTCATTCCAACAAAGGGTAATGAATATGCACCAGCCCTGTTGATCTGAATAGAGATTTCCCAAACACCTCAATCAAACATACTCATACTGTTTTATCTAAAATAGTAAAACACATTTATTAACTAGGGAAAGATAGATTTTAAGAGGTTTACAAGTGATAAGGCATAAAAGTCAGAGTTGGTTACAAAAGAAGTAAAAAGATAAACACACAAGCTAATTCCTAAACTTTTCCAAGGCTAATAAGTTTAAAAGCAAAAAGGGTTTTCTCTCTTAACACTTTTCAGCAGTTTGCACTGGCTGGAAAACCTCCAGATCAGGGCCCCTGCCCCACAGTTCAATGATGCACCTTTGTCTTTTGATACCATGAGTAGAGATGTGGGAGGAGAGGTGATAAGGAGGTCACGGTCTCTCCTTTTTATATTCTCCTCTAAGGATTACCTCCCAGGGTGTAGACAAAACAGTCCCCTCTGTACAAGAGATTCAAAATGTCTTTCAGATTAATTGTAAATTTATTTATATACAGTTTTCCCTGCTGGTGAATGATTGCTTCAGCAGTTAGTAGTTTTGTAACACTGGTGGTCAGTTCTTTGTTGTCTCTGAGGAGCTAGTCTGTTGGCGTTCCCCAGAAATGCAACCTGTTTCAGTAACAAACATATAGGAAAATCTCATAGCTCCATATATGTTGTGACAAACTTCCTCCTCTGCCTTGGTGGGTCCTGTGCTTATTGGCGGATTTGCTCACCTCAGAGATTCACAGCAGCCCTCAGTTTGGCCACTTTTGCTAGTGGCTCAAACCTGCCATTCACTCAGCTAACCTCATCACTGGCCAGCATGGGGAAAGGGAGGAGAACAATCCCTGCAGTCTCTGCTGACCCACCTAGTGGGTCGGGGGACAGGCCAGAGACCTTCCCCTCTGGTGGGACCCACTGTCCAGGTCAGTTCCTCTTGTATCAAATAGGGAGTTGGAGGGGACCCAGGCCCACACTCTACTCCAGGGTCCAGCTCAGGGACCTGTGGATCGCAGCTGTCTACAGTGTTTCCTGTAACAGCTGTGTGACAGCTACAACTCCCTGGGTTACTTCCCCATGGCCTCCTCCAACACCTTCTTTATCCTCACCACAGGACCTTCCTCCTGATGCCTGATAACGCTTATACTCCTCAGTCCTTCAGCAGTACGCCTTCTCACTCTCAGCTCCTTGCACGCCTCTTGCTCCCAGCTCCTCGCACGCACCTCATTAACTGAAGTGAGGTCCTTTTTAAACCAGGTGCCCTGATTAGCCTGCCTGTCCTAATTGATTCTAGTAGCTTCTTAATTGGCTCCAGGTGTCCTAATTAGCCTGCCTGCCATAACTGGTTCCAGCAACTTCCTGATTGTTCTGGAACAGCCCATCTTACTCAGGGAAAAGGGACCTGCTTAATCTGGGGCTAATGTCTCTACCTTCTATCACTCTCCTATAACCATCTGGCCTGACCTGTCACAATTGATACACATATTTTAATAAGACAATGATGTTCAGTAGATTATGTGAGGTATCATTTGAAAACTCAAGACATACATTGTACAAAATATATCATAGCCATATAAAAGTGGTAAACATGGGATACAGGGTGTCATATGTGGTACAGGGTGTCACAGTGATCTACGTCCAGACCCCAGCACTGAGGCCTTGACCACCCCTGACAGGTGTTTGTCTAACCTGTTCTTAGAAACCTCCAATGATGGAGATTCTATAACCTCCCTTGGAAGCCTAATCCAGTGCTTAACTGTTCTTAGAGTTAGAAAGATTTTCCTACTATCTAACCTAAATTTCCCTTGCTGCAGATTAAACCAATTACTTCTTATCCTACCATTAGTGGACCTGGAGAACAGTTGATCACTGCCCTCTTTATAACAGCCCGTAACATATTTGAAGGATGTCATCAAATTCCCCATCAGTTTTCTTTTCTTAAAACTAAACATGCCCATTTTTTCTGACATTTCCTCATATGTCAGTTTTCCCAAACCTTTTAACATTTTTGTTGCTTTCCTCTGGACTCTCCCCTTTGTTCACATCTTTTCTGAACAGTGTCACCCCAAACTGGACACACTACTCCAGCTGAGACCTCAGTGGTGAGAAGATGTTTTCTGACCTTAATCCCAATTTTACAATCCTTTGAGGTTGTTAAGGATTATGGGATTGAGGTCTGCAGCTGGTCATTAAATCAGAGTGTAAAAATGATTTAGTAGGTAGTGATTGAGAACCACAGAAAGGGCCAAATTCTGCCTTCCCTTATACATATGTTTCCAATGGTGGCAAAACCAAAATCAGTCTTAAAGTGTTTATTTTAATATTAAATGACTATATAATGTAGAAAATATAACTATAACAAAAATTTAAAAAGGTTGGGTACACACCGTAAGCTGCCCCAAAAGCAGCCTTGAATGAGTTATTTACTTCTTTTACAAGCATCCAGTATTCAGCTGAATTTCCTTTACTATGCACTATAAAACTCCCAAACCAAGCTAATTTCTAGAAAGCATATTTTTGCTGTGGATTTTTATTGCTTTTTTTCACCATACATTTTAAACTCATATCCTGTGTCTCAAAATGCTACATGTTAAACTACAGTAATGCAAATAATAAATAAAATAATACTGATAAATACACACATACACTCTCAAAGCCAGAGTTTGAAAGGCTACTGTAGACATGTTTTGACTACATGCACATTCTTCAAAACACAAGGCTATCCAATCAACAATGACTAGGTCTACTGACCTAATAGATGACACCATCTTCCATTGCTTCACTTTATGCTTATTTCTGGATGACTGTAGTTCTTTCAACCCTATGACATTTGCTGCTCATTGCTTAGCCAAAACCAACTGTTTTCCAAAGTTCATCTTCCCCTTCTCTTCTTTTAACTTGCTTGTGCAACACCCTACATTTTGAGCAATGATTATATTATAAGCATTTATACAGCCCCATTCACTTGTAGGCTGTGAGGCACTCATCCAAAGCCTACAGAAAATAATAGGAAGAGTCCCTTTGACAACAAGGAAATTTGGATCAAGTCCCATCTTACAGGAGACACCAGTAGAGCAGTTCAAGTGCACGGAGAATGATATTAAATTCTCTTTTGTAAAGAGAAAAACTAAATTGTGAGGGGGGGAAATCATTTCCATGATTCAGCCTTCGGTGGCGGTATAGAAACATAGTCCGGGGAGCCATGTTGTTTTATTGACTAAGTAAATCAATAAGAATACCTGCACTGGTTAAGAACTCTGACCTTTGGCTGCAGTTGCTAATGCCGCAATAGGGATATGGGAAATAGAAGGGCATTGACAAGCATCTGCTGAGGCTGAGAGTAAAATACCACAGGCAGTTTTAAATAATGCTAGATTTGCACTTTGGTAAATATTCTGTTCCAACCTGGTGTGCATCTATCACGTTCTGAGAACTAATTTGGCAGTATGAAACAAACAAAAATTGTCACGGGGAAAAGTATTTTGTATTGATTTCAAAGCTTGCTTATAGGAGGACAGGCACTTATGGAAAAAGTCATATGACTTTAAAATCCCCGTGCTAACTAGTGGTAGATAATACAATCCATTTTTAATTAATTCTAGAGAACATATGCAAAGCTGTTTGTAGTGCTAGTGTCTATATTAAAATCCTGTTACCTGTTTATAGGGTTTGGTGTGTGTGTGCGTGTGTATATATCAATGTGTCTCCTAAGATTAGAATATGGTGTGGACACTTAGGGGGAGATGATGTGAATAGTGTGGACACTCCCTGGGGAATGGAGGCCTAGCTAGCACTACTCTGCATCACTACCTTCCATCACATGGGGCAGGAAGCAACAGGGAGGAAGAGTCACCAAAGTGCAGTCCCTCACTGACTACACTCACTGGCTGGCAGTCCCTTGGGGACCATTGCCACCTAGCAGAGGTTAAAACATCCTTGAGGCTGCTGTAAGCCACAGCAGGGATGAGGGGCTGGGCATGAGAAACAGGAAATTGAAACTAGCTCATTTATAGCTAGCTCCCAGACAGCCCCCACTCTCTGGTTTCTTCAGCATAAGCTTCGGGAAGCACAGAATCTGGCTCCAGTTGTCTGAAACTGTATCCATTGGGTCTTTTGGGGATGTCAGAGATGCATAGCAGCTCCCACTGGGACTCTACTGGGACCTCATCACCAAAAAGAAAAATCCCTATACTGATTGTGCCAAATTAATTCCAGGTGGAGCTTCATTGAAGTCGATAGACCTGAAACAAGAATAAATATTGCCCATATCCTGGTGCCCTACTAAGTCTGCTTTGCACTGCGCTGGAAGCACAAAACAGACAGATGCCCTAAATGGCCAGCTGAGGATATGTAGATGAATCCTCCAGTGGCACAGAGCTGGCTATGCCTAAATTTAGTCACTCAAGTCCATATTTAGGCACTTAACTAAGTGACCTGATTTTTCAAGGGTGCTGACCATTTGCAGATCCGAGTAACTGCAAAATATTAAGGCAGTTCAGTGGTAGGAGCAAGAATAGAGATCGGAAGTGTTAGGCTCTTTTTAGGCTGATACTACTGACTACAACTCCTTCCATTTATGGGATTTAGGAAATCTGCAACCCGCAGTTATTACCTTAGGTACTCATTTTTACCATATGTGCCTTTGGAACTTTGCTGCATGCAGCTGCTCTAAAGCGTAGCTTAAGGAAGCATACAGCAGAGTTGCTGGTACCATGTGAAATTCCTAGATCTGTATAGATCAAGATGCTCACTTACATAAGATGCTACCTTCCTAAGTTCTTTAAAAGCCTGCTCAGGGTTTGAAATTCCCTGATGCTATAAAGTGCCCATTAACACGGTTTATAAGTAAAAATTCCATCATTAAACTCCATAAAACTAGTCCAAATTAATACTCCAAGTTAATAGTCTTCAAAAAGATAAATACGATAAACACAAATATGGACATTCTAAACTATTCAAATTATGAGTCAAATAAAAGTTAAAATATTCAAGAGGTGAGCAAATATCATTTTATGAGCTCTAATATCTCCCAAATCCTTTGAGTAATGTGCCTCATGCTTTCCAGAAGAAAAAAATGTGTCCTGGCATAAGATCACATATGAAATTTCATGTTTATTAGTTAAAGTTTTGGACAGATAGGCTTCTATTATAAGCCTAATTTTGAACATATTTGCAAACACACGCACACTCCTCTTCTGTGTGGAAAGATGTGTATTGCCCATTCTAAACTCGTGATTGAAAAAGTTTTCACCATTTCAAATATCAGAATCCTTTAATCAAGGTAAATTAGCTATTTTAGTGACTGTTGACAACAATTCTTTAAAAAGGCTTTTTCCAGCTCTGAGAAAAGCATTTGAGAGGAAAAGACCTCTATAGCTCTAAGAGCAAAAAACTAAAATGTCTTCTAAGTGTGGGAAGGCAAAAAGTGCACAATTCCATTGTCTATGCAAGGAAAATTGGTTTCAGGTGAAAGTAAATGGATTGTCTTATGGTAAAAGGTTTCCAATATAGCATGCAAACTTGTCCATGGTGTGATTTATTAGAATTCCACCTTTTTATTTTATTGATAGCATGAAGGTTGAATAATTAATCAACATGTTAGAACGTATTAGAAATCATTTCCACACTTCATATGCAACCCAAATAATTTGATCTAGGATGAAACCATGAAGACTCTAATATTGGGATTCTGTATTTCACCCATTCTAGAGCTGGGACAACATTGCTCCAACACATTCTTCTTTGTAACTACACAATTGCTGCCTGGGATTCAAAGATTAAGATACATGACGTTTTCATGGCATGATCCTCGAGCCAGCAGGTTTTTAAATCACTAACTATCCAAACTGTTCTCTTTGTACTCACATGCATCCCGTGTAAAGTAAGATCAGCCAGGGAAAAAACTGCCTCCAGATGTGAAACAAGAATAGTGCAACTCCAGCTAGGCCTAGAGATTTATTCACTAGGTATGTAAATGAAATGACATAGGAGCAGGATGTATCACATCCTACAGCACTTATGCTGCCAGGGCCTATGCAACCATGATAAAATGTGTTAGGCCCATGAAATAAGACTTGGCTCTTAGAAGGCACACAGCCTGTACCATTTAGAAAGCCTACAGCAAGCACCTCCCTATAGTGCAAGAATGAGTACCAGGCAAACTAGTCTCAACACTGCAAAAAAGAAAAAAAAAAGCGTAAAAAAAGCAAAGCTGGTAAAATTTAAAAAAAAAGTCCAAGTTCCATTTGTGCTTATTTAAAAAGTCCAAACCTATGGCAGTCCCCACTAAGATCAGTGGTTCTCAGTTCCCTCATAATGCTCATTCCTGTATTAGGCCCAATAACAGACTTTTACTCATTCAATCCCCAGTGCCACCTATTGTAAAAGACTTTTGCTTTTGTCTCTCTGGAGATAAAATAGAGACTATAAAAGGTGTATGATAGCTCAGGGGAGGGGATGAGCAAAAAAAAAAAAAAAGAAGAAAAAAAATTGGGTAGCTAGAACTTGTTAGGGACAATTTTTCATGCTGATTCCTTTTCCTAGGCTTTGGATAGGAAGTTGCTTGTACAGACTTCTCAGGTCTGTATTTCAAGACAAGTCTGTATTTCATGCAAAATGAATTATAAAATATACAGTTGATTCAGGGAAGAAACTAATTTCTAACTGGCTTCTCAGAACAAGAAAACAGCTTTTTCTGGTACACCAGGGATCAAAAAGGGACCAACTTCTCCTCAGTTATTTGCATTTGGAGAAGCCAGAATCATTAGTCTGGAAAAGAGAAGACTAAGAGGGGACATGATAATAGTTTTCAAGTACATAAAAGGTTGTTACAAGGAGGAGGGAGAAAAATTGTTCTTCTTAACCTTTGAGGATAGGACAAGAAGCAGTGGGCTTAAATTGAAGCAAGGGAGGTTTAGGTTGGACATTAGGAAAACTACCTATCTGTCAGGAGGTTAAGCACTGGAATAAATTGCCTAGGGAGGAATCTCCATCACTGAAGATTTTTAAGAGCAGGTTAGACAAACACCTATCAGGGATGGTCTAGATCAGAGGTTCTCAAACTGTGGTCCCTGGACCACCAGTGGTCCACGAACTCCATTCAAGTGGTCCATGGAGTTCCCTCTAAGGTGTGCACCTGGGTGTATGCACACAAGAGAATGAAGGGCTGCACATGAAAGAATGAAAAGCCACCCACCTTATTAGTGGAGCTGCACAGGCGTGGGCTCCACTAATTAGGACCCTGGAGAAGATGCACATATAAGGTGAGGTGGTGGCCTTGGGGGGAAATAGGATGTAGGGGAACAGTGAGGTGAGAAGAGGGGGTGGGGGAAATTTGGGACATGCAGGGCTGCAGTGGCCAGAGAAAGAGATGACTTTCCCTAGCTCCAGGGCTGAGGTTGCTGGGGAGAGACCCCTCCCTCCTTCCCAGAGCCAGCTTGGGGGCTGCCATGGCAGGGAAGAGAGAGCACAACCATCACATTAGAAAGGTCAGACTACGAGTTGTGCGCTTCTATTTGTAGGACAAAAAACGTTTATTATTATTAAGGATTTTTTATATAGCGCTTTTATCTATAGCACTATCTATTTTATATAGCAGTTTACAATAGTTAGCTAACGGTACAAACAACATTTGGAAAGATCATTAAGTGGTCTGCTGAGACCCTACTAATCTATATCATACTTATTCCTGCCATGAGTGCAGGGGACTAGATAACCTCTCGAGGTCCCTTCGAGTCCTATGATTCTATGCTTTGATGCCTTCCATCTGTTTTTGATCCCTGACTTTTGAGTGTCTTGAAGATTTTAAATAGAAATTGCTGTGAAATAATGTTTATCACTATTGTGATGCTGTGATGTGAATATACCCTTATATTCACAGCTTCCATACTATTCTATTAATCTTTTGTACAAAGTGTGCCTTACAAGATATCATTTGAAAATTTAGTTTGCTAGTCAGTATTGTCCTGGTAAAATGTGTAAGATAATGTTATATGTGAAGTTATCAGAGTCCCCTGTGTGATGTTATTAGCACATATTCCAAACCCCACAGTCCTGCCCAAACAGAAGTTGGCAAATAGGTCGGTCCTAAACAAAGGAATGTGTGATCTGCTTAATTTGCATTTAATCAGTAAAACTAGTCATCAAGCAGGAAGGGAAGACAAGGGAAGTTCAAACAGATGAAAAAAACAGCAGGGGATATTCTTCCACATAGACGTTCTGGCTCCTGGCTTCCAGCTAGAAATGTTTTTCAAGAGGGGGACTGAAACCATAAAAAGGAGGGACAAATACCCCAAGGGACTCCCTTCTTTCTCCCCCTGACAATTGCATTCACTGCACCCGAAGAGAAGAAGGAAACAGTCATTGGGACTCTAGGGAAGGGGTCGTGACCTGGGAGTTTGGTCTGCAATTTGCTGGAGCTTGTGGTGAGAAACTTTGTTTGAACCTAATATAGTTTGTTAAGTTAGGCATTACTAAGCACTTTATTTTTTTTGTAACCATTGCTGACTTTTATGCCTCATTACTTGTACTCACTTAAAAATCTCTCTTTGCAGTTAGTACATTTGTTTTATTGTTTTATCTATTCCAGTGTGTTCAAACTCAAGTGTCTGGGTAACTCCATTTGGGGCAATAAGTTGTATGCATATTATTCCTTTAAAGGAATAATGAACTCAATATATTTGTACAGTCCTGGAGATGGGTGGGCAGTATAGGACATGTGTTTTTGGTGCAAAATCTGAGATTGGGAGTGCGTTGGGATCCCCTGTGGTAATTTTTAATGCTGGTGAGAGCTAAGATGTGGCTGGCTGGCTGAAGTTTGCACACAGACATAACTGGGAGTGATTTACATGCTGGAGACTATTTGTGAGCAGCAAGACATTGTAAAGGGCACCCCAGGTTACAGGGCAAGGGTGACAGCTACTTATTAGTCTGGATTGTACCCTGTATGTCACAAATGCCATGTTATGATTACACTGAGGAGCATTGATGGGAGATTTCTACTATTTCCAAAACATTAGATTGTCTAGTTATGATATAGGTTCTGAAATGACCTAAGAAACTCTGGAAAATAAGGTTTCAGAGTAGCAGCCATGTATCCACAAAAAGAACAGGAGTACTTATGGCACCTTAAAGACTAACAAATTTATTAGAGCATAAGCTTTCGTGGGCTACAGCCCACTTCATCGGATGCATAGAATGGAACATATAGTAAGATATATATAGATATGGATATAGATATATATATACACATATACACACACATACAGATAAGTTGGAAGATACCATACAAACAGTGAGAGGCTAATTAATTAATTAAGATGAGCTATTATCAGCAAGAGAAAAAAAACTTTTGTAGTGATAATCAAGATGGCCCATTTAGAGAGTTGACAAGAAGATGTGAGAATACTTAATTTAAGGAAATAGATTCAATATGTGTAATGACCCAGCCACTCCCAGTCTCTAGTCAAATCCAAATTAAAGGTATCTAGTTTGCATATTAATTCGAGCTCAGCAGTTTCTCCTTGGAGTCTGTTTTTGAAGCTTTTCTGTCGCAAAATTGCCACCCTTAAATCTTTTAACGAGTGGCCAGAGAGGTTGAAGTGTTCTCCTAACCGTTATTGAATGTTATGATTCCTGATGTCAGATTTGTGTCCATTTATTCTTTTGGCCAATGTACATGGCAGAGGGGCATTGCTGGTACATGATGGCATATATCACATTGGTAGATGTGCAGGTGAACGAGCCCCTGATGGCGTGGCTAATGTGATTAGGTCCTATGATGGTGTCACTTGAATAAATATGTGGACAGAGTTGGCATCGGGCTTTGTTGAAAGGATAGGTTCCTGGGTTAGTGTTTTTGTTGTGTAGTGTATGGTTGCTGGTGAGTATTTGCTTCAGGTTGGGGGGCTGTCTGTAAGCAAGGACTGGCCTGTCTCCCAAGATGTGTGAGAGTGATGGGTCGTCTTTCAGGATAGGTTGTAGATCCTTGATGATGCACTGGAGAGGTTTTAGTTGGGGGCTGAAAGTGATGGCTAGTGGCGTTCTGTTATTTTCTTTGTTGGACCTGTCCTGTAGTAGGTGACTTCTGGGTACTCTTCTAGCTCTCTCAATCTGTTTTTTCACTTCAGCAGGTGAGTATTGTCGTTTTAAGAATGCTTGATAGAGATCTTGTAGGTGTTTGTCTCTGTCTGAGGGATTGGAGCAAATGCGGTTATATCTTAGAGCTTGGCTGTAGACAACGGATCGTGTGGTATGTCCTGGATGGAAGCTGGAGGCATGTAGGTATATAGCGGTCAATAGGTTTCCGGTATAGGGTGGTGTTTATGTGACCATCGCTTATTAGCACAGTAGTGTCCAGGAAATAGACCGCTTGTGTGGATTGGTCTAGGCTGAGGTTGATGGTGGGATGGAAATCGTTGAAATCATGGTGGAATTCCTCAAGGGCTTCTTTTCCATGGAGCCTTCTTGTCAACTGTCTAAATGGGCCATCTTGGTTATCACTACAAAAGTTGGGTTTTTTTTCTCTAGCTGATAATAGCTCATCTTAACTAATTAGCCTCTCACAGTTTGTATGGTAACTTTCAACTTATCTGTATATATGTGTGTGTGTATATATATATATATATATATATATATATATATATATATATATATATATCTTACTATATGTTCCATTCTATGCATCTGATGAAGTGGGCTGTATCCCATGAAAGCTTATGCTCTAATAAATCTGTTAGTCTCTAAGGTGCCACAAGTACTCCTGTTCTTTTTTCTGGAAAATAAGTTTTTTGTCCACTCTCTTTGCTTTTGGAGTTAGCTGGTTACTTTTGCTATTGATCACATAATCTGTTGCATGGAAATTAAAGTTGACCAAATATGGCTGTGTTAGGGCTCTTGCTTAAAATGGGATTTAGATGCCTTTGAATATGGGATTTAGGCACATTGGCAAATTTTACACCTTGTCCTTAAGAGTGAAATCCTTGCATCATTAAAATTAATGGAAGTTTTGCCATTGACTTCAATGGGGTCAAGATTTCCCACAGTCATCTAGGCTCAGAGATATCAGTTGCATTTGAATGATCTGAAGTGTTCTAAAACACTTTGATATTCAAATTTCCGATGACTTATTTTGGTACAATTCCCTTGGCCAGATTTTGTAGTGCTGATTACATGTTGGGGTAATTCTCAATTTAGTAATCCACCCAGAACAGGACAAACCTTAGTATGGAGGGAATATCTGGAATACAGTACTGACAGAATTACAAATTCTCCTGTTTCCTTCAATATAATATTGAAATCAGTCAGATAAAGGTTGACTATCAAACATTATTTACCCACTCAGAAGTCTGCATGTATGTTATTAAATACATAGGGCCAGGTCTTCAGCTGATGTAAACCGGAATAGCCCAACTGAAGTGCTGATTTACATCAGATGAGGATCTATCCCATACTACTTATCTGGAAAAATACTGCAGTTATATTCAAACACTAAGAACATTACTTGGCAATTTTTTTCTTCCTTCCAATACTGTAACTGTACAATCAACAGAACACATGGAATCTGGGAATCATAGTTTTCTTTTTCTTTTTATGTCCTATAACAGTGGTTTTCAACCTTTTTTCATTTGCGGGTCCCTAAACATTTTTGATGGGAGATGCAGCCCACTTTGGAAATCTTAGACATATTTTGGGAATCCCCAAGGGTCTGCGGATCACAGATTGAAAACCACTGTCCTATAAAAAAAATGGGTATGAAAGAAACACAGAGTCACCCACCCCACAATAGTCAACTGCCCAGGTGTTAGGGGTACTCAACTGATTCAGAACAGGGACTTGAAGCCAAGTCTGCCATGCCACTGGTGAGCCCCCTAATCATGGGCTATTGGCTATCCTGGGATGTGTGAGGGCATGACAATTTTTGAAAGGTCTCCATTTTGTGTCAATACCAAACAAAAATATGTCAAAACCTCCGAAAATTTGGAGAAATGGATTTCTTGTTTTCTGGCCACCATAATAAAAATGGCTATACTTCAACAAAAAAGCTTCAAAAACAGACTCCAACGAGAGACTGCTGAATTGGAATTAATTTGCAAACTGGATACAATTAACTTAGGCTTGAATAGAGAGTGGGAATGGATGAGTCATTACACAAAGTAAAACTATTTCCCCATGTTATTTCTACCCCCACCCCACCCCCCACTGTTCCTCTGATATTCTTGTTAACTGCTGGAATTAGCCTACCTTGCTTGTCACCATGAAAGGTTTTCCTCCTTTCCCCTCCCCTGCTGCTGGTGATGGCTTATCTTAAGTGATCACTCTCCTTACAGTGTGTATGATAAACCCATTGTTTCATGTTCTCTGTGTGTGTGTGTGTGTATATAAATCTCTCCTCTGTTTTTTCCACCAAATGCATCCGATGAAGTGAGCTGTAGCTCACGAAAGCTTATGCTCTAATAAATTTGTTAGTCTCTAAGGTGCCACAAGTACTCCTTTTCTTTTTGCGAATACAGACTAACACGGCTGCTACTCTGAAACCTGTCATAATAAAAATGTATCTTCGTCACTGGGGGTTGGTCGACACACATTTGATGTGCTGCTTTAACTATACCAGTTTAGAAATGTGGACAAAAAGTTACATTGTATAATGGCGCCTCTCTGGTAAAACTTACTTCAGATCTAAGCTATACAAAGAAAAGTACCATTATACTCTCTGAAGAGGAAAACAGAAGGGCCAAACCCCCAAAATAAGCAGTTAATCTAACTGATTGCATACTATGGTATTTTACTATAAGAGAATATTGACCAAGATCTTTTATGAAAGCTTGTAATGCACTGATCTTAATACTAATTTATATATTTGTGTATATAGAAATCTGTGCTCAGAATCCATGGGACCATGTCAGGTCCACCTCTCAACAAGCCAGTGAGGTAGTCAAGCAGTGGGGACACTTCCCAAACTCGTTTACACAAAACCAGCTTCAAGGACCCAATGTCCGGTTCAGTAAAAGACAATGATGTACCATTAGAGTTAATTAAAAGAATATCCCAGCTATCAAGTCAAGAGAGAATTTCCCCAATCTGAATAACCACAAGTCACTATTGATGGGTGGGAGGAGGAAGGAGAAAAGGAGAGAGAAAAAAAAAGCCGTGGAAAAGCAGGTTTAGATCTGAAGTTTTTAATCCATAACTTGAGGGACAAACTTGAGGCAGGGGGAGGTCTGTGAAAGCTGGATCCCTCCTGTAGTGAGGGTGTACACTGCAAAACTATTTTAAGGCAATAGGTAACTGCTATTAGAAAAGGGATTTTATTTAATTTGAAAGTGTAGAAGTCTGAGGTTGCATCTTTATGTTTATTTTCTGTTTAACTTTTATAGGTTTGTTTCCCTTACTATTTCATCTTTGAATCTGTGTTTTTTTCCTCTTATACAAATCTTGTGTTTATTTTCAGATGAAGTAGGTCTCTGGTGTGCAAACTGTATGGAGCATGTGTGCCAAAATGAGCCGATAACAGGAGGGCTGGTTTCACACCTTCAGCCCTCAGTCGGAGTGTTTGGTGATTAAAAACTTGGGGAGTGAGACTTGGGATTGAAAGGACTGTTGGCATCACCCTGCAAAGATTAACTGGGCTGGTGAGACCTATTGATTGTGCACTGGCTACTGGTGTCAGGGATCTGAACCAGAAGTACACAGCACAAGGCCCCCAGGGCTACAGGGGAGGTAGTGACAGAACCCTTAGTAGTCTGAGTAGACCCCAAAATGTCACAACTGGTATACCTGTACCCAAATTAGGGGGTGCATTTCTTTAATTATATCAGTTTCTAAACCAATATAATTACAACAGCACAAAAATGTCTGTGTAGACCAGCCCTAAAACAAAATAGGAGTTGCAATATATATGGGTAGCAGATCTGTTCAGTAAGATGGGGCCAGTTTCAGTGTCACTTTTCAGACTAAAATTGTAATAAGTACTGCTCAGCCTGCTTCTATTTTCAGATATAAAATTCTCTCATTTTCCCATATTGCATAGCACTTCTATGGTTTCTAGTTTACATCTCTCTTTGACAGGCTGAACTTAAATCAAAAGGACTGAATACTTTTTTACTTCCAATAGGAAGCTCAATAGTGAAGTATGTTTGCTTTTAAAGTTATGTCTGTCACTGACCATTATTGAAAAACAACTGCTGAAAAACAAACCAAGAAAATGTTACTTGGCCCAGTTATTTTTCAAAACAAGTGTCTCCAACCAAGCAGTAATTTACTATATCAACTGAAATGTTAATGGGTAAAAAGAAGGCATAAGTAGCTAGCAGAAAGACTGTTCATGGAGATATCTTATTGTTTACCAAAACAGTATGCTAAGCAGCCCTGCATAGTGTTAACACATTTTCCATTTCCCTGTTTATAAATCGGAGATATTTTCACTTAATACCGTTTTTAATGGCTACCTATTTCTTTGCCTTCATATTTGCATATTAGTAATCATGCTATCTGTAGCATATAATAGAGACCATGATTTATGCTACCTAACTATACTTCCCAATGAAAAACTAGAGATTTCACTAGGATGAATGTACTATGTCTATCTGCTTTCCTTTATTATATACACTAGTTATTCAACCAGTTACATACAAAGCAGAAATATATCTACCAGGAGAAGAAAACACTTATAACACCTAATCATGAGCACAAACATATCACAGATACCTCACCTGGGAAAGCTTTTCCACTGAAATACTGTGTAAGAAAGTGACAAACAAAGTAACAAACTAATGGTGAGCAGAACAACTGTATTTCCTTTTCGATCCATTTCTCCTTTCCCCATAGGGAAGGCACTCTTCACTTTATTTGACCCTTAAGATTCGTAACATGCTGGAATTCCCTTTTATGATTTTCTAGAATCCACATGATCCTAGGAGTTTGGGCTTAGGAGATGATGTAAATACAATGTAAAAACTACTACCCAATACTTCTCATTCATGTCAGGGCACTAATGATATTGTAAGGTATGACCCTGAGCAGATCAGAAGTGACTGCAGGACTCTGGGAGTAAGGATGAAGGAGTTGGGGGCACAGGTGATGGTCTCGTCAATCCTTTTGGTCATGTATAGGGGCCCAGACAGACACAGATGCATCCTGGAGGGAATGCCTGGGTACAAGGATGATGTTGCCAGGAGGGCTTTGGCTTCCTTGACCATGGGATGCTGTTCCAGGAAGGAGGACTGCTAAGCAGAGATGGTGGCAACCTATCGAGGAAGGGGACGAGCATATCTGGATAAAAGACTGGCTAACCTAGTGAGGAGGGCTTTAAACTCAGTTCGATGGGGCAAGTGACAAAAGCCCACAGGTAAGTCAAAAACATGGAGACCTGGGAGAAGGGTCGGAATCTGCGGGAAGCATGGGGTGTTCTAGCAGGGATAAGGGAAAGACAAGAGAGAACATAGAGTGGAAATCAAATCAGTATCTTAGATGTCTGTATACTAATGTGAGAAGTATAGGGAATAAGCAGGAAGAACTTGAAATTATAGTTAATAAAACACAACTATGGCAGTTGGCGTCACAGATTTGGTGGAATATGCATGACTGGAATATTGGTATAGAAGGGTACAGTTTGCTCAGGAAGGACAGGCAGGGAAAAAAGGGAGGAGGTGTTGCCTTATATATTAAAAATACATATACTTGGACTGAGATTGAGCTGGAAATAGGAGACAGACTTGTTGAAAGTCTCTGGGTAAGGATAAACAGGGTAAAAAACAAGGGTGACATCATGGTAGGGGTCTACTACAGACCACCTAACCAGGAAGAAGAGGTGGATGAGGCTTTTTTTAAACAACTAACAAAATCATCCAAAGCACAGGACTTAGGGGTGATGAAGGACTTCAACTACCCAGATATCTGTTGGAAAAACACCACAGCAGGGCATAGATTATCCAACAAGTTCTTGGAATGCACTGGAGATAATTTATTATTTCAGAAGGTGGAGAAAGCTACTAGGGGAGAGGCTGTTCTAGATTTGATTTTAGCAAACAGGGAGGAACTGGTTGATATTTAAAAGTGGAAGGCAGCTTGGATGAAAGTGTTCATAGAGTTCATGATTTTAAGGAATGGAGGGAAAACAGCACAATAAAGATAATGGATTTCAAGAAAGCAGATGTTAGCAAACTCAGGGAGTTGGTAGGTAAAATCCCATGGGAAACAAATCTAAAAGGAAAAACAGCTCAAGAAAGTTGGCAGTTTTTCAAAGAGACATTATTAAGGGCACAAAAGCAAACTATCCCATTGTGTAGGAAAGATAGGAAGTATGGCAAGTGATCCACTCTGGCTAAGTCAGGAGATCTTCAATGATCTGAAACTTAAAAAAAGAGAGTCCTAAAAAAATGGAAACTCATTCAAATTACAAAGAATGAATATAAACAAATAACACAAGTATGTAGGGACAAAATTAGAAAGGCCAAGGCACAAAAGAAGATTAAACTAGCTAGAGAGATAAAGGGTAACAAAAGAAAACATTCTACAAGAGGAAGACCAAGGCCAGGATAGGTCTGTTACTCAATGAGGGGGGAAAACAACAGAAAATGTGAAAATGGCAGAAATGCTAAATGACAGTTTCGGTTTTCACCAAAAACGTTAGTAGCAATTGACCATCTACCATAGTTAATGCCAGTGAAAATGGCAAGTAGGATCAGAGGCTAAAATAGGGAATAAACAAGTTAAAAATTACTTAGACAAGTTAGATGTCTTCAAGTCATCAGGGCCTGATGAAATACATCCTACTATATTCAAGGAGCTGATTGAGGAGATATCTGAGCCATTAATAATTATCTTTGAAAAGTCATGGAAGACAGGAGAGATTCCAGAGGACTGGAAAAAGGACAAATATAGTGCCCATCTATTTAAAAAAAAAGGGAAATAAAGACAACCCAGGGAATTACAGACCAGTCCGTTTAACTTCAGTACCTGGAAAGATAATGGAGCAAATAATTAAACAATCAATTTGCAAACACCTAGAAGATAAGGTGATAAGTAGCAGTCACCAAGGATTTGTCAAGAGCAAATCATGTCCAATCAACCTATTAGCCTTCTTTGGCAGGATAACAAGCCTTGTGGATGGTTGGGAAGCAGTAAATGTGGTATATCTTGACTTTAGTAAAGCTTTTGATCCGGTCTCCCATGACCTTTTCATAAACAAACTAGGGAAATACAACCTAGATGGAACTACTATAAGGTGGGTGCATAACTGGTTGGAAAATCATTTCTAGAGTGGATATCAGTGGTTCACAGTCAAGCTGGAAGGGCATTTTGAGTGGGGTCCTGAAAGGATCAGTTCTGGGTCCGATTCTGTTCAATATCTTCATCCATGATTTAGATAATGGCAGAGAGAGTGCATTTATAGAGTTTGCAGATGATTCCAAGCTGGGAGAGGTTGCAACTACTTCACCGATAGCATTAAAATTAAAAATGATTTGGATAAATGGTCTGAAGTAAATAGGATGAAGTTCAATAAGAACAAATGCAAAATACTCCATTTAGGAAGGAACAATTAGCTGCACACATACAAAATGGGAAATGACTGCCTAGAGAGGAGTACTGCAGAAAGGGTCATAGTGGATCACAAGCTAAATATGAGTCAACAGCGTAACATTGTTGCAAAAAAAGCAAACATCATATCTGGAGGTATTAGTAGGAGTGTTGTAAGCAAGACACAAGTAGTAATTCTTCCGCTCTACTCTGTGCTAATTAGGCCTCAACTGGAGTACTGTGTCCAGTTCTTGGTGCCACATTTCAGGAAAGATGTGGACAAAATTGGAGAAAGTTCGGAGAAGAGGAACAAAAATTATTAAAATGTGGAAAATGTGACCTTATGAGAGGGAAAATGAAAAAATTGGGTTTGTTTATTCTATGATATTGCACAAATGTAAAATCTGTGGTAATATGAAATTTGTAATTAAAATAGAAACTTTAGTTTCAGTAACACTTTGCACTAGATTCATATTGCTCCTGATCTGCAGTCAGCAATGAACGCTGGTAACAAGGTGATCTACAAGTAGTTTTTTATTGAGAGGAGGAGATCTAAAATATTAAGCCTCCTCTGTAAGTGGACTCAGTTGAGTGGATGTGGAATGTCTCCCAATGAGGAGCCCATTTCAGTGAATGGAACAGAGACTGTGTCACAGGATGTGAGTGGAACCAAGTGAGGATTGTGGAATGGAGCCAGCTGGCCTGGATGCAAGAAATGCCCTGCACATGAGTAGAGTTGGGGTAGAACTGGTAGAAAAAACAGTAAAGAGTTTTCATGAAAAATTTCAAAATCATTTCTGTTCTGCCAGTTTTGAAAAGGAACAATTTATCACTGATTAAACATATCCCCCCCAAAAAGTTTTTAAAAAATGTGTTTCCCTTTTTTCATCCTCCTTTCTGTGTCCCTGAAAAAGGGGGAAAAGAAAAGAAAAACTGAAAACCAAAACCAGAAAAATTTTCATTTTCAGGAATTATAGAAAATTTGGGGATTTTTTAAAATTTCTGTTTTTTTTTAAAGGATGAAAAAATTGAATGAGAAAGTTTTATTTAAAATATTATAACCAGCTCTAGTTAATATATTCAGAATGCATGATCAGAAGACTAGGATGATTCAATGATGAAAGGTGTTCATTATATGGAATAATGGATACATCTGAGAACTTTGTGATCTGTGCACTGCCAATGAACAGAGAAAGGTTGCATTCAGATAAATTACATGTTTAAATTTATGTGCTTTGTTATATCACTGGTGACACACTCTCACTCTTGCGCACTGATTCCAAGCATCCTATCTTTAAGCATCCCCTGGTGATGAAACATACATTCTGCCGAGTTATAAGAACAAAAACATGCATACGTGTAATCTGGTGACAGTACAGTTAATGCTTTTAATGATCACAATTAATGGGTATGACACAGCATGCAAAGAATGGCACACTACATTATACTAGCTAGAGAATGCAATGCAAGCTACCACTGTGCTATAGTCATATTGATGATTTATCTGGTTCATTAACTAGCCTATTTTGCTGACTCCGTGCCTCTCATGTACACTTTGGTTCCTAGTGGAAAGAGAGGTTTATTAATAATCTAGGCAATGAAATATAGCTATTTGTGACACTTGTTGACACCAGGTCAGGAATTATTTATCCTAGTTCTGATTAGCACCACCAGGCAAATACTGAATTAAGATGCATGGTATTTTGCAGCTCTAGATCAAACAACTTTTCATCACGTTCTGGTATAGTTTTAGTAGGTCACCTGCCTTTTCTTATTTTCTTTACAACTCACTGATATAGACTGGCATAAATGAGAAGCTGACCTGTCAAAAACAAACTCCTAAATATTAGTCTTGCTGATGGCCATTTATTATTTATTGAGCACCAAAGATTTGTGCAACCCCGCAAAATACAGAGACAGGCATGTCTCCTGCTATCCCATGGGGGTTACAGTCTAAGACAGACAATCCAGTACCAATAAAAGACACCAGCTGGCTCTATGAAGGTCTAAGCTGAAAGATGGTGAATGATTTAAAAATATATTTTAGATGTATACTGACATATTAGCTATGTGGTCTATTGTAAGTAGGCGTCAAAGGAAAGGGAGGAGTTGGATAAGAAGGAAGCAAAAATAACCCTATCAACAAAAGAAAGCTACTGTGGTTGAAATTTTGAAGTATTCTGAGGGAGGAAGAGAGAAAGAAGGGTTTGACCATAGTGAATTTGATTAGTAATATCCATGATGACATTAAACTATATTTACAGTGCACAATGTTAATTGAGTTACACTGATTGTTAGATAAAGCCTTGTTAGACTTGCTCTAATAATAAATCTTTCATCAGGAGATTTCAAAGCCCTTTACAAAGGTGGTAAGTATCATCATCCCCATTTTAGATGGGGATTTTGAGGAACAGTGAGAAGTGACTTGTCCAAGGTCACCCAGCAGGCCAGTGACAAAACCAGGAATTGAAGCAGATCTTCTGAGTCCCAATCCAATGCCCTATCCACTAGGCAACACTGCCTTCTCATAGGTACATGTCTCTTCATAAAATGCCCATTGTGCAAGGAAAGACCTATTGGGACAAGAGAATGAACTTAAGGAGAATACTATTAAGAAGTGAACGGAATAAATAATTTAATATATTTGACTTCCAGCAGGTTTGAGAGCCATGTCTTTTTCTTGATGCACTGAATGCTGATGGAATTCATTAAACATATGCATGGAATGACTGATCCAAAGTCCATTGGAGTCAATGGGAATTGTCCCATTAATTTCAATCAGCTTTGGATCAGGCTCAGAGAGAAGAGGGGCCAAATTCTCCTTTTAGTTACATTGGTTCACTGAAGTACCCAAGAAGAAAATCTGGCTTAACAGATCCCTAAAAATGTTACTCATTTTACTGGTATGAAATGAACCATCATCAGAAAACAGGAGTAGTAGTAAGGACAGTCGGAGCTCTTACTGGAAATCTGGTCAGAGACAGTGAAGCTGCTTGTTGATAAATGTGTACTCTTCCTAGACAGGAATCTTAAAAACACCCGAATGGGGAAATAACAAATATGCTTAATGATAAATCATACTACAAAGTTTCAGTTCCTGAGCTGGTAACTATGCATAGGGATTTTACAATACCCATATCACACAGTTGTTTCACTTAAAAACTAGTTAAACCATGTCACGTTGTGTGATGCATCATGCTGCAAGGTACATGATTCACAACAAAAGCATTTTGAAAAAAGTCCTTCTCAGCATGGAGTAAATCACGTCTTGGGCTATTCACAGCTCTTCACCGGGTCAAGCAAAGCCAAGAGCAAAGGAAAACTTAAAATATATCAGCCTCAACACTTGAAATGACTATTCATAAATAAGCACTGTATTATAATATAATGAATTGTGAAAATTGAGTTTTCTTTTGAGGGCTAATGACTATAGCTCATACGATAAATCTGGCTACCATTCCATCTGTCCAAAATGACATAAGCAATAATTATATTTGTATTAAAAGTGCTGAAGCTGTAAAAGGAATTTTAGTTAGTTAAGGAATGGTGGGGGACACGGACACAGCTTGCTGCAAGGTAGATAGGTGACAAATTGTTTCCAATGCTAACCTATATGCTACAGTAGGCTAGATGATATTTAACATCCTATCTCTGTCATATTCAATACTAAATATTTGCATTGATACAACTATTTTTACCTGTAACACTGACCAGCCCTTTCCCTCCTTTAAATAACAGTTTAGCACCCTCATGCCAAGCTATGTAAAAATTATCTTGCAGCTGTGGCATTTGGCTCCAAAACAGATTTCACTGACAGCTGTGTTTATGGTATTAAACCCATATCTTGGTCTGTCACTTTGTTAGGTTGCTGATGGATTCTAGCTATCGGTGTCTCACGATCTTTCAATGATATACCTTTGCTTGGGAGAAACGAGTGTGTCATTTGAGGAATAAATTCTTATGACATACTTACCCTGTCTTATGCTATAAAATATTACTCTGTACTTGTTCAGAGAGAGCGAGAGAGCACACACACATGCTAACACCGTGGGGGCAGTGAATTGTTGAAAAGGGAGGGTGATTTCAGCTTTTGATTTGCCGGTTTCAATTATATTGAATGATTCTGCTTCATTTTGTAATTATTATTATTCCAACATAACTAAAATGCATAGTTTTAAATTATATCAAGCTAGAGCACATAGCTAGTTGCTTTTTTAGTCTGGCCAAGATTTTTCAAAAGCAAATAGTGATTTTGGGTGCCCAGCTGTAGAAAACACGGAGACCTGGTTTTCAAAGGTTCTAGGTTCTGCTCAACCTTTGAAAAATAAGACCCCTTCAAGGTATCCCAAGTTTGGCACTCAAAATCCCAAGTTTTTTTTTTTAAATCTTGGCTTGTGCATATAAATCCAAATAAATGAACATGCTACCAAATTAGTGCACTGTGAATTAACTCCTCCCATTCTTGGCTGAATAAATTTAAAACATAAAAAATAACAACAACACTATAGTAAAATTCTAACTGCTAAATAGGATCATAATGAATTTTTGTGAAGGTATGCATGTAAGTAAAACATGGTCTTTGATAATTCAGTGACTGCCCTGTTTTTAATCATTATCCCATTCACGATATTTTTTGGTGATTGTTTCCTCCCTTCTGGATTTGAATCTTAACATTTATAGTGTCCTGAAACACAGTTGTTGCATGAAAAGCGGTTAAAGTGTGAATGAGTGTGCAATTAATTATGTTACATCAATACGTCTGCTAACCAAGAACAAGGCTAGTGATACGAAAGGTGTACTAAATCTTCTGAAAAATCCATGCAGAGCATGTTGTATCATTATAGCAACAAATTAGACTCCTTTCTTGTGTGTCTGCTGTGTTCCCTTGGATTTTCAGATGAAGTAAGAGAGAAGATGGACTTTATTATGATTAAACTGAATTTTTACGAGAGACAAGTCAGCTTTCCCATGCACTTATGCTGAGGGTGCAATTAGATGTTCTTTATTTGAGAAAGGATAATGAAATCACACAATCTGGAAGACCAGAAAATGTAGATGGATGAGTAGATTTTTCACAATTCGTGCTCTCCTAAATTCATATTTTATTACACAGAGAGGTTTGGATCCTCCAGTGAGATGTCTATGGGTCCATCCATTCAACTACACAGACTTCACTGTAGAATTGGTACTTAAATCTGTAGTTATTAATACAGCCCAGATGCTTGATCAAAAGTGGTCCAAGCTGCTTGCTGTTTTCTGTTAGATGAATTTATCGTGTCAGATAGGGCTATAGTCCATAGCTCGATATATGTCCATATCTCACAATCACTAACATCACCAGCTAACATCCTTGTTGGCAGCCATAGCAGAAGCACTACGATGGACAAAGCTAGTCTCCACTCACCACAACATACCATTTTTTCCTGGACAGGAGTGAGAAAAATTGGGGGAAAGTGCAGAGAAGTTTGCATGCCATGGCCTGCACTGTTATGTGGATATTAATATACATAACTTATACACAATGTGTCAATTGAGAATGGTCTATACAGAACGTGTCTCACAAAACCCAGAAGCAAAGGAATAAAATGTTATGACATCTAGCAGTACAGACCCATGTCTCACCAACAGAACCCAACACTGCTATATATAGGGATGCCGGCCCTTAATCACTCCTGTCCTCTAATTCAATGGTGCACAAACTTTTCCAGTTGCAACTCCCTCACCCTTACCATTAACAGAATCAGTCCATCCCTGCCCCCACTCCATTACTGCACAACCAAGGCTTCCTCAGCAGCAGGCTGCTTTTGCCTTGCAGCCAGGCTACACAGCTAGGGCAGGGCCAATACCCACCCCTCTGCCCTTTCCTCCTTGGGTTTTCAGGGTGGGAAAAGGCACATGCAATGGTCTCTGGGGGCGGAGCAGAAATCAGCACTGACCCACAGGCTGGGTGGCCCGCTAAGGTGAGTGAGGGGGATGGAGGTGGCACTCCCTCCCCCATCCCTGCCACTGGGGCTGGCCCAAGCTGCCTAGCTTTGCCACTCCCCCCTCCGCGAACGTTTCTCCCTGCCCCTCTAGGGGCGTGCACCCCAAAGTCTGTACACCATTGCTCTAGTTCACCACCACCACAAACAGCTCAGACTTCCTCTCCCATCTTTTCTGCACATTCTGAGGTGAGGGGGTGAAATCACTCCCTCCTTTGTAAGAAAGCCAATGCTGGAAGACCGATTATAACTCAAGTCAATTAGCAGATTTACATGAAAATCATCTGAAAATTCAAGCTTTCCTCAGAAATTGTGCTGAAATTTTGAGGCAAATAAACAGGGGTTTTCATTCAAAATATAGAGGTTGAATTTCTGCTTTAAGTGCAAATAGAGCCTAACAGTAATGATGGTGTCACAAACGATAGCTGGTCTGGAATTTTCTGCCAACATTCTTTTCCAATGGAAAATGTCATTCTCGCAAAAATCAAAATTTTCCCTGGGAATATTGTGATTTTGCTACAAAAGTTTCAATTTTTCAGTAGAAAAAAATCAAAATAATGACTCTCTGGGTGCTTGTCTGCAAAACTCATCAATGGCCCTTTCTGCTTAAGAGTTTTCCAGGAAGGCTGGCAGCAAGCCAAAAAATTCTGTTTGGATTCTCTCAGTGAAATTTTTCAAGAAATCCTTCCAACAGAAATTTTCACTTTTTACCTTTTCTCCTGATTTTGGGGGAGGTGTCTACCCCCCCCCCAAAAAAAAACCCATGATATTTTTTCTGGCAATGGATTTCTGTAGTTGCAACAGCTCTGCCATAGTAGAGTGCTGTTTATCATCATAAAAATTCATACTTAAGACTACAAATAAAAATAGAAACTCAATTATATTCCATAAATCAAAAATATAGGGATGTCTTGATGAATAATAATATGTTACCTTCTACCATAATCTACCTCAAACTTCATGTTACTGTTCAAACATGCTTGTAACAATTATACTGTCTTCTTGTTCCTCCTTTGTGATCACATATTTAAAACCTATTATACTTCATCATCACATTGAGACCTTTTATTATTGTTAACGTTGCTATTGTCTCATGTAACATCTCCACCACCAATATGTTGAACCTACAGTGTATGATTAGTTTTTTCATACTTTGTTATACAATGAACCTAATAAATCTATTCTGCTTATTTAAATAGCAGAAATCACAGGCTGCAAAAGAAACGGTCCCATTCATTTCCTAAATATTTATAAGACGAGTACATCCAGATAGTTTAAGTATAAGACTCCAGAATAATCATTAAGATAGATATTGAATACATTTGGTGGACACTGGAATTTTGTAGTTTGATCCCCCTCTGTCTAAATTTCTATAGTATTGGAGATTATTCTATGCATTAATAAAGAATGGAATTCTTCTGCACAAGCCTTTGGCAACAGGTATATATATATAGCATAGCTGGCTATAGAGATTAGTGCCATGTTTGCAGTTTATCAGATCTGGGCCTTGTGAAATTCCAGGACCTCTTGGTTTTCTCTAGCTCCATTTTCCTTCAGCCACCATCTTACTGGTCAGTGTGCATGCAGTGGCAAGGGGAGGGTCACACGGTTATGGATGCTAAGGGACAATTTAGGTTTCCATATCCTTCTGCTTCAGCAGAGTAGAAGGAGGAGTACTATTTTACCAGTGGAAACCAGCCTCCGTGAATGCCCATCTAGAAAGGTTTACAAAAGAGAAAATCTGTATGTGGGGGAGAGAGAGTACGCCAAAATGGTCTCATTCCTGTCTAGGGTGACTAGAAGCATTCACAACAGACATAGGAACAGGAAAGAGGGAATGCGTTCAAGTCCTCAGAAACATAATTGGAGAAAGAACAGGAGTACTTGTGGCACATTAGAGACTAACAAATTTATTTGAGAATAAGCTTCCATGGGCTACAGCCCACTTCATCGGAGAGGCTGCCTTCTTGCTGTATGGTAAGGTATCTCAGAGATAAGCAACTGCATTTCAGAAGTTAGAAGACCTTTTTATCCACACTATTAGCATAAGAAAGAATATAGGCTGCTGAGGGTGAAATACTTGTTCAGTCAATGTGATACATAGTGGATATGCTAAATTGAGAGGCCAAAAATTCAGACCAGGCATAACATCTTTTTGGAGAATACAATTTTAATCAGCACATCTTGACTGGTGAGATTTGGTTCTATTAGGCAAATATTTACAATTATGGAAGCTATTTGAAGAGTCAACATTAATTTAGTGTGCATTTCAGTATTAATGCACCATGTCACATAAAATAGGACTAAACAGGCAGTAAAAATGAATAATATGGATATCAATCATCAGAATGTATCATATGCTTTATTGCTATTGTTTTGTGAGACTTGTTTTTTAAAAAAAAACATTTTGTCTTTAAATAAAAAGAGTGAGAAGGTTATTTGTTTTCATCTTTAGGGGGGCCACACCACTTTTTAAATAACTGTGAACACTTTTTTAAACACTTAGTATGATTAATATTAAGAGCTCTGCATCAGCATCCTCAGTCTGTTTATCCAATACTTCAGCTAGGATGTTCTCAAACTTACTCCCCATGGGACCCTCAAACCCAGTCAGTCCCATAATCCTTTGGAGTTGCAATAGACAACAAACTTGTGAAGTGTGCACATGCATGTGCGCGCGTGAGAGAGATGTATAAAGGTGGATTCTCCTAGGTGGGATGGGGTGTAGCTTACTACTTACTGGGGGGTCAGAGAGATGGAGAATACTTCCTCCTTTGACTGCTCTTCCTCCTTCCCATGCTGTGCTTTGCCAACAGAGGTGATGCTAAAGCATGGTGAGGGGCTGGCCAAGCACTGTGAGTAGCAGGGGTCTTGGGATCAAGGGTAGATGGCTCTTCATACCTGTAACCATCACTTCCTTGGATCAGAGTATTGTACAAGCAGCAGAAAGGGAGAGAGAGAAGACACAACATAGATGGAGCAGAGGCAAAGCTGCATCTGTAGAAGAGAGCACAGTGTTTCCCTTCTCTCCTTTTAGCTTGCTAGTGGTCACCAGATTTTGGAGACTGCATCATGTCCCCTCCCACCAACCATGCTGCAACCTGTCTAAACGTCCCAATACCTCAAATGCAGACAAAAGTATTTGTTTCCTTAAAGAAAAGATAGAATGTTGGCTTAGCTTTATTTTTTTCCATCCTCTTCAATTTTCTCTTTAGGATTCATCATATCCAGAGGGGAAGAATCCTTTTATAAGAAATAGTGATCAAAATTATGTTGAAGGTGCATATCTAAGTGAAAAAGCTTGCCTCTATAGCTGAGATGGTGGATATTTTCAGTCAAATATAACTGTCTTGATATTGTGCCAGGTCCTCAGTGCAAGTATGGCTGTATTACATGACTCCAGCAGTGCAAAGCAACCACGGCATCAATTTAACTAGCCAGCAGAGAAAACCCATAATATTGGGGAATCCCTGGGTGGTTGTAAAGACACTATTGCAACTCCTGTGCCGTCTCTCTCTTAGCCCATCTCCTAGACCTGATGTTCCAAGGGTGGCCTGGGCACCTCAATGTCTCAATTATGCCTGGCTGTTGGAATGGTATGTTGGGTTAGACATAAATTAGAACACTCCTCAGGTTGCCCAAAATTATGCTAGGGGCTATCTTGGTGCCCAACTCACCACAGAGTGGAAGGTGTATATGCAGCGAAAAGCCCAGGATTGAGTCATTATCTTTTGGGTTGAAATGTCTCCGGCAGGAAATGAAATTTGATCCTTTTTATAAAAATCCATTCAGCCATTTTTTTAAATGATCAGAATGAATGAGACTACATTCCAGGGCAAGGTGGGGCGGGAGAATAAGTTTTGACAATTAAGTAGTTTGCATCAACCACACAGTGACCATGTTGCAGCTAAAGAGAATGTAATCAAATGACCAGATGGGACACCCCCCCACACACACACACACGCACCCCTATTAGCTCCACATTAACATTTGCAATGTCGTTTCTTATGACTCATCCATAGTTTAGTTTTTCTCTTCACTCTTTCTCCTTTTCTTGTTGCCCCAAACAATAATTTTTAACAGACTCAGGAAGGATCTTGATATGGTTCTTTTGCTCATTGCATTATTTTGTACTTTAAATTACTTCCTTTGCATGACATAAGCATGGCAACTCTTCAAGACAATGAGTTTTGAGAAGGTCAGCCAGGGATGATATTTAATTTTTTTCAGATATGGTATAACCGTAAGAATTATTTTGCTTTTATCTGATCTTGCCTGACCTCAAGCTCATATTGCTGGGCCAGATCCCCAGCTGGCATATCTCCATTGAGGCCAACCTGATTTACACCAGATTAAGATCTGGCCCTATATTTACTAATCACTACATACATCAGCCAGGTTGTGAAGTTTAGTTGTTTTCTGATGAGGCAGCTCTGCTGTTTCTGGCCTGCAGCAACAGATATGTGGTATTTGTGAAGTACTGTAGCAGCTAAAAAACAAACATATCTCAGTCCATTTGCTAATGAAATACAGAGATATGGGTCACTTTTTCCTTTACTTAATACAGCAATATACAGGAAAGTGAATTATTAAAATGAAGTGCAGAATCCCTTAATAGAATGTTGATTGAAATGCGTGTACTGCCTTGTCACTCTTGAAATGTTAAAGCAACTAATAAAAGACTAACCATAGAAAGGGTTACATCTGGCTGATATGAGGCTCCTATTTTGATGTAAACTTAGATAGTGGAAGAGTTTGCTCAATGGGACCATTCTGACCCAGTTATTGGACATTAATTCAGGAAAGATCATATAAGTTTATGGAAGGAAACCATATTACAACGTACACTAGGGAGCAAGTTTACACTTCAACTACTTCATCATCATTACAGTAATGCCAAGAGGCTCCAGCAGAGTTCAGGGCCCCATTGGGTGGGCACTGTGCAAAATACATAGGATGAGGCACTCCCTGTCCCCCAATAGCTTATAACCTGTATAGGCCAGTCAGAGAGTGGGGAAGAAATAAAGCATTATCCACTTTTTAAGGGTGGAGGACTGAGATACCAAGAGATTAAATGACTTGTCCAAGATCACACAGAAAGTCTGTTGCTGAGCCAGGTATTGAACCCAGATCCCACAGTCCTAGTCGAGTGCCCTAACCTCAGGACCATCCTTCCTTAGCCCTTCATTATGTATTTTATTGGTGGTCTTTAGCATGAATACATTTCTTCCTCCTGTATTTTTTTCCTCTTTCAGATATTTATACTGAGTTACATCCCCTTCACATTTTTTTTTGTTTAAGTTAAACAAGTTTAGTTCCTAAAAACATCTCAAAATCATTCTCTCAGGGAACATAACTTTAGTTGGATCTTTGCAGTACAAAGTAATGATGTAACCTCTCATGCAAAGACAGAGATTCCTCTCTGCGATATTTGCCTGTGAGAAAGGAACAATGAACTTTTTCCTACCTGTACAGTGTCATTGCTCTCAAAACTTCTATTCAGTTTCTTATCAGTACTCACTCAGAGCCACTTTCTTCACATCTAATGTCTAAATAGAGTCTCATAATTAATATCTGTCCTGTGTATTATTCTTCTCTGGTACAAATCAAAGTCAAGGCCATCATCATCACAATTCCAGACATGAGGAAATCTTTATAAAGCCTACAGACATGCTACTTATGCTATGATCCTGTCAGCTATCCAGGCTTGGGCAACAAAGTACTTTAACATGGGACACTTACAAAAGACAGGTAGGCACTGCATGAGGTTGTGTTGCCCTAGAATCAAGCGAGAATAGGGACAGTATAACTTGCACATAGAATAAAGGATTCAGGGGTCTAGCCTGGTGATGAACTACAGATGGTTTCACCCTATGTTTTATGTCAACCCTGTAGCTTAACGACCCAGTTTAGATTCTATACATAGCAAATTTGGCTAAGATGGGAAAACTTCTCTCACCAAAACTTCTCTCACTACTTAATAGCCCCATTAGGCCCAATTTAATTAAGCATATAAGCATATATGTAACATTAAGCACATGCTTAAGTCCATTCTACTTAGATAATCACTTAAACATGTACTTGACTTTAATCAGCTTCCAGTTACATGCATGCTTAAATGCTATGCTGAAGTGGGGGCCTTATGAACAAGTAAATTAGTGTAGAGATGTAGAGAGAAAAACTTGGAAGACAAACCCTAATTATATATTGCAAGCCAGAAAAAACTTCCTTGTTTGATTCCCAGCTATTCATCCCAACTGGAATGGTTATCCCTGGAGCCCCTTTGGGTACAAACACCACCTATGTTCTTTGGAAAAAACAGTCTGTTCACAAACATTACTCTCCTACAGCAGAAATCCCTAGTGCAATATGGACCCATAAGTATTCCCTTCCATTCAATTTTCTCCCCTCCAACATTAGTTTTCATCATGTAGGTCAGTATTAGAGGCCCAGTCTTCTCTAGTCACACACTCCCTTGCCATTTTATTAGGTGCAGCTCTATCCTCAGCAACTAAAGATCCTCTTTCAATACTTCTGTCCCTGATCCTGGAATTCAGTGGCATCCATCCTTACAAAAGGCCAGTTACTAAAAGTTACTAATCCTAGTGATCTGAAAGAGCTCTGTGAAGATCAAATGTTTGTCCCTTCCACTAACACAAGTTTGAAAGGCATTATCTCACCTACTGTCTCTCTCTCGTATCCTGGGACCAACACGGCTACACTGCAAAAAACTAATCCTCCTAAGGTAGTTGCAGGTTTTGTGCACCTCTCAGGATTTGACCCAAATCTTACAAGACACAATACTCTTCCATCAACAGAATGTAATGGTCCTGATTCTTATTTACAATACAGTCCTTTTATAGTGTAAAGGGGACTTCAGCAGACCTTCAAGGTCCCTTTATATTTTCAGAATGGGATAAATGGACCTTATCGTAAATCAGAATCGGGCCCACCACTTCAAAATAAAACAGATTCTTTAGTAATTATAAATAATAACTTCCCATATTAAGAAAAGCATTTAAGTGCATGCTTAATTTTAAGCATATTGACTTCAGTGGGACTTACGGATATTTAAAGTTATGCACATGTTTAAATGCCCTTCCTGAACAGAGATGATTTCCTGAATCAGGGTCAAGTTCTTTTGTTAACTGCTGACAAGACCATTTAAAATTATTTAAACAAAACCCTATATCCTCACTCTCTTATTAATTTACAGTTTGTTGTCAGCTGCATTGTTTCGTGCCTCTGTTAAGATAATTGTTTAAGCATCCAGACATATGCAAAATTCTCACTGACATTGATGGGAAATATTTGCAAAGAATTGACCACCATTTCAGTGCATTATTCCAGTACATTATTTGTGATCTGGATGATATACTGGCATAATTAACAGAAATGGTGGTTTCTTACTCTTAGTCTTTGCAAAAAGTTCCCATTGATAGCAATGAGAATTTTGTATACAAGGCTTGGGTTCAATATGGGTCTAAGAACTACTTAATCATAATATTTGCCTCCAGTAAAATAGACATTTATAATGCTTTTAGAGAGTGCATTTACTGTAGATGCTATTTACACAAACAGTGGGTAGATAAAAATCATGCAGTACCGTACGCTTCTTGTTAAGAACTTCTAACAATAAACGATGAACCAGACTGAAAAATGGTCAAGTAAACAGTTATAATAGCAGTACCTAAAACATGCTGCATTAGACATTAAAACCAGATGTTTCCCTCATATTTTAAACTGCTACTTTATTGTGTGTTGTTGCCTTGTAATATTTTAGAAACAATTTGCTTTGGGTTTTATATATAACACATTGCAGATGTGCTAACACTAAGAGTGCAGAGTAGAAATTGTGAATAAATCCTAGTCATCTGTCAGCTTTCATTATGTAGTTCTACAGCATTTGTCATCTTCTAACGAAACGAGGCTACATTTGAGTAATTTCAAATACTTTACATTTTAAATGTAGTATTTTTAAGGAACATCAACAACTTTCTGAGGTTCAGATTTTCAAAATAAAGACAACTGATGAATGATGTTGTTAGTGGAGATGAGCAATCTGGGACCAGCTGAGGGATTATCAAACAATCTATTTGGGGGAATAGATTCGGACCCACCACAAATTCTCTGCTCTGTGTTCGTTGTCACATACAGTTGGGATGTTCCCCTGCATAATTTTTTTTCATAAAATGGGGGGGGGGATCCCCTCTCCTCCCCAACATTTTTCTTTTAATTTTTTTTTGTTTTAAGTTGAAAAGCTGTAACCCTCCTTCAAGCCGCCCACTGAAAAAAATGCTGGAAAAAATTGTGGTTATTGTGTTTTTGGTTATATCCAAAGGTTTTTGTTGTGGTTGAGAATGGACTTTTCCACAGAAATTTGTTTGGTCATAAGAACATGAGAATGGCCGCTATCAGAGGAGATGGCCAAGGCGAGGTACTTCAAAAGGAATACATAGAACAATGCAATTATCAAGTGATCCATCCCCTGTCACCCAGATCTGGAATCTGGCAGTCAGAGACTTACGGACACTCAGAGCATGAGGTTGCATTCCTGACCATCTTCACTAATAGTAATTGATTGACTTATTTTCCATGAAATTATGCAATGCTTTTTTGAACCCAGTTATACTTTTGGCCTTCATAACATCTCCTGACAATGAATTCCACTCCTGTGCGTTGTGTGAAGGAGTACTTCCTTTCGTTTGTTTTATACCTACTGCCCATTCATTTCTTCGGGTGACCTTTGGCTCCTTGTGTTAACGGAGAGGATAAATAACACTCCCTTATTCACTTTCTCCACACCAGTCGTGATTTTATAGACCTCTATCAGATCCCCCCATAGTTGTCTCTTTTCCATGCTGAACAGTACCATTCTTTTTTAATCTCTCCTCATATGGAAACTGTTCCATATCCTTAATCATTTTTGTTGCCCCTCTCTGTACCTTTTCCATTTCTAATGTATCTTTTTTGAGATGGGAAGACAAAAACTCCATGCAATATTCAAAGAGTCAGCATACCATGGATTTATTTATAATTAGTAAATATCATAATGCCATGAAATATATATGACTATTATTCCTTTCCGAAAGGTTCCTAACATTCTGTTAGCTTTTCTGACTGCCATTGCACATTGAGCGGATGTTTTCAGAAAACTGTCCACAAGGACTCCAAGGTCTCTTTCTTGCGTGGTAACAGCTAATTTAGACTCCATCTTTTTGTATGTACAGTTGGAATTATGTTTTCCAATATGTATTACTTTGCATTTATCAACATTGAAATTCATCTGCTATTTTATTGCCAGTCAACCAGTTTTGTGAGATCCCTTTGCACCTCTTCACAGTCTGTTATGGACTTAATTTTGTATTGTTGCAAATTTTGCCACCTTTGTTTTCCCCATTTTCTCAATTATTTATTAATATATTGTACAGCAATGGTCCCAGTACAGATCCCTGGGGGACACCACTATTTACCTCTCTCCATTCTGTAAACTGACCACTTTTTCCTATCGTTTGTTTCCTGTCTTTTAACCAGTTACTCATCCATGAGAGGACCTTTCTCTTATCCCATGGGCCCCCGGAAGGGGCGGGGCCTCCAGTGGAAGGGGCGGGGCCTCAAGTGGAAGGGGTGGGGCTGGGGGGTCAGCTTCCCCCAGCCAGCCCATCCGCGCTGCCTGGCGTGCGCCGCCTGGGGCTCCGGTGGCGATTTAAAGGGCCCGGAGTTCCGGCTGCTGCCACAGTAGTGCCAGCTGGGAGCTCCGGCACCTTTTAAATTGCCAGCCCCGGGGCAGCTGCCCCTTTTGCCCTCCGGTCAGTGGCCCAGGGGGGAGGGAGGAAGGGGCAAGGGGCAATGATGTTAAAGCACTGCCCACAGCAGCGCTTTAAGGAAGGTCCTTTGCTGCAGCAGTGCTTTAACATCGCTGTCTCTTTTTCTCCCCCCCCGTCAGTGGCCCTGCAAGGGGGGGGCAAAAGGGGCAGCAATGTTAAAGTGCTGCTGCAGTATCGCTTTAACGTTGGCTGCATACGGGCCAGTACCGGTGGCCACTTCTTACCAGTACGCTGTACCGGCCTGTTCCAGCCTACTTTTACCCCTGTGTACAGACGTGCGGTAAAAAGACAATCCTTGCCCCAAAGAGCTTACAACCTTGCAACAAGCTTGTATAAACCTTACTCATGGCAGCAATCACTTACTTCCATGAGCAACTGACATGAGTAAGTGCTCACCAACGTGAGTAGGTTACACAGTCTAGCTCTTGGTTAGTAACACAATGAAATGGGTAGCTTATATTGATAAATGTAGGGAGTGAGTTGAAGAGAGGATAAGTTAAAATATGACAATGTTTTGGCAAAAAAAAATTAGCCTTGTGCACAATTTAGCATGCCACCTACCTAGCTATTAATTTAATATCATCGTCATCATCATCATGAGATGAGTCATTTTACTCTGTTATGTCTGCATTTTATTTTAATATGTTGTGAAACCTAGTAAACCACTTCAATGTGAAAATAGTATAGCGTGGCAAAAGAGAAATTCATATTCAATATCATCTACTATACTACCACACTGTTTTATATGTAGTAAAATTCAACCCATTCAAATTATGAGGCTGCAAATATCAATGCTTCAAAAGAATAATGTTACATAGAAATGCTGAATTTCATGCATGTCTGATATGTCTTCATTAGAAATTGATTACTTTCTTGGTACTAGCAACACCGGACTGATATCATTTGGTCCCTGATCCAAAATCCACTGTAATCTATAAGAATTGACCTCAATATGATTGCATTGGGTCTGACCTTTAAATTTAATCCATCCATGCTAGTGAATCATTTTAGAAACATATGTCTGAATTCTAAAACTTTCATTTACACCAAGTTTACAAACACTTTGTGGATATTAATGTATTGGAATGATCAGTAATTACAACTCTGAAGAATAAAACTTCAGGGTGAAATTTCCAAAAGTGCCTAAATGACTTAGGAGCCTGAATGCTTTTTCAAAAGTGACTTCGTCATTTAGGCATCTAAGTTGAATTTAAAGTTACTAAATCATTTTTGAAGATGGGACTCAGTCACTTAGGAACTTTGGAAATGTTACCTTTTAGTTTTGCAATTCAGAATATATATCCATTGCCTTTGGGAAGGCTGGGTAATTTTTCAAAGAGCTATTAAATATTTTAAAAATTTACAAGCACAAGAAATTTTCAAGTAGTCTATAATGTGTTCATTTCATGTAGAGAAACTGTAGTAATATCATCAGAACCAAAACAAATATGTTCTCTGACATGAAGTGGCTTTAAAGTATGCACTTTTCTCCAGTTACGGATAGACTATCACATAGCCACTCCCACTTTATTATGTCTTTATATTAACCACATAAAGGCTGCATTCTGCTCTCAGGTGTATTTATGCAACCCCATTGATCTTAGTGAAGTCACACAGAGCAGAATTCGGCCCTATCCAACTGTATTTTAAAACTAATCCTGTTACATATTTTTAAAATGTCTAATGTGGATTATATCTTGGGATACACAAATTTAATCAGTTAAAACAGACTTCCTGCATTTTTTTTCCAAACTACAAATAGTATGTGTATCAGACTCTTTGAGGTTTACCTTTTGATTTAGTTTATTTCTTTCTGATGCACTTTTGTATTTCTTGATGATGGCCAGGATTGCAGGTGGGCACAAGAAACTATGAAGAAGCAGCGGAGGCCGCTGTGCAACACACATTTTCTACCTCTTCCACATTAAATCCAAAGGCAGAACAAGGGGGACTGCTATTCAGATTCACCAACCCCCAGCATCCCTTCATCCATCCATCACACAGTGAGCCATCAAGCACTTTCAGCCTAAATTACCTCAAGTAGTTGAAAGAAAAAATGTTTGTCTCCATACACCAGAAGAGACCTTTTCCTAATCACCAAAACAGACCTATTGGATGTTATTAGAATGTAAAATCTTCCTTTCTTTCTTGTCAGGTCACTCCACCAACTTTTATAAGTACAAAAAGTTCCCAGCTCATATAACAAATCATGGAGGCTCACCAACATAAGCATTTCAGAGAAACAAAAACAAAAAAGACTTTCTACAAATAAATGATGATAAAGAGGGGATACCAATAAACCTCTGGGAAACACTCCTAAGAGGCAAAATAATTGCTCTCTCGAGACAGAAGGAAGCAATAGAGAGAAAAGGTAACTGTCTGGAAAAGAACATTGCACTATTAGAGATACAACATGAGGAAAATCAATCAGATAGAGTCCTATAATTTCTAGAACCCATCAGACTGGAATTAAAAAGCCTGCTAAATGAAAAATTAGATCATCAATATAGATAAGCAAAAACAATTCAGTTACAAACACTGGAAATGGAGGAACGTAAATGTCATTAAATCTCTTAAAGAAAACATTTCTGAACAGATCTGGAGGCAGACTTCAATAAAACCTACAAGAACAAATTCAAAACCACTACAGGGAAAACCTGCATAAAATGCTAGACATAGATTAGCTTCCCTTAACCTGATGAACCACCACCACCACAGTTCTTCCAATGGAAAAAAGGTTTAGTCCAATGTGCCTCATATAGGACCATCCCCCCACATATCTATCTCTATAACTCCTCAGAAAAGTAACTGTTCCTTATCTAATACAGCCTATCATCTATTTCCCACACTCATGCCAGGCCTCACGCAGAAAAGACAAGACTCAGAAACCTTAAAAAGGACTTTTTAAAAAAGATTTAATAGTATTTTCTGAATTTGAATAGCTAAAATGAAGGTTTACTCACAAATTTAAGATTTTGTAGATAATCCCCTCGTCATAGCATTGGATGTAGAGAAAGCTGTTGAAAGAGTGAAATGGATATATGGGTTTCAGGTATTACTGCATGTGGGGTATTGAGATGCATTTACATCCTGGTTTAAAGGTCTATGTTCAGCTCGTTCCTCAGAAATTTAGGTGAAAGACTTCACAACAGCCCAGAGTTGGGTTGGTACATAGAAGAGCCTTTACTGAGTTGGAAACTTGGTTAACGTTTCTACAGCTACACATCTTCACTAGCCAAAACCCATCACATTGTGTGGGACTTGTAATGATGGTTGCACTAGTGCTCCCTAGGCCTTTGAGGGGAGGTTCCATTTCATTGATTCCTGTTGAAATCCCATCTACAAAGCCTGTTTTGCTCAACTTAACGGTGGGACCATGTTTTAACACACAATATTTCCAATTTAGCCAAAAGTTGACATTACAGGAAATTTCTTGAGACCCTTCTTCTTACAAGATCTTCCAGCCAATGTATAGAGTAGAGAGGTTTGGATGATTTTGGACAAGCATTTATCCAAAGCAAAATTCTGAGTGCAACATTAAACCAATCCATTAAACTATCTTCTATACCACATATGGCCAAACTGCGGCTTGTGAGCCACAGGCAGCTCTCTAAGAGTTAGTGTCACTTGCGGAGCCCCCTACATGCCCCCGCCTTTCTCCTCCTAACAAACTGGGCAGGGGGGAGCTCAGGGCGTATGCCCTGTGGCAGGGTGATGAGACTAAGGGCTTCTGCCTTGCTGGGAGTGGGGGGTCTAAGAGCTTTAGCCCTACACCCCAGCAGGCGCCGCCACATGGGGCAGGTTGTGCATGTCTTGTGACTCTCAGATCTCTGAAGATTATCATATGCAGCTCAGCGGGTCAGTAAGTTTGGCCACCACCCATTCTATACTATAACAGATACTGAATGTAGTTGCACTCCCTAGCTTGTACATTAGACCTCTGGGTTCCAGCTCCTGCCTGCCCCGGGCACTAAATCATGAGGCTCTTCCTTACTCGATAACCTCCTTTTCACAAAGAATCAGCCCTAATCTAAAGATTGCAAGGGACAACTGGAGGAGTAGTGATGGGGAGATGGTAGTGGGGACAGAATGTCAGGAATATGGAGTTTGGGGACTAAATCACAGGTGGATAAGGAGGTGGATAGGACTTTATATGTCACTTAGGGTATGTCTACACCCTCAGGTCCCAGAGTCCAGGCTCCAACCTGAGCCCAAATATTTACACTGCAATTTTATAGCCCCACAGCCCAAGCCCCATCAGCCTGAGTCAGCTGACAGGGGCTAGCCACAGGTGTTTAATGCAGTGTAGACATATTCTTAGGGCCCAAGAAAACGTAGCGCTAGTATTGAATTCACCAAACTGTGTGAAAATTGATTGAAGCATTTTTGGAGGTGATCATTTTCAAAAGGAAATAGCTATTTGAATGGTGGTCTCAGCCAAAATTCTTAATCGATATTTTGAGTGTAATTATTTAAATATTGCACCTCATTACCATTCAAAACATATTATAGCGGTGACCTTTTAAAAAAAAATCTTTCCATGTATTTAATAAAATGATGTAGCATTTGCAGTATTCCCTAGATATAACCTCTACTAAATATAAGGAATGCAAAAACTACCTAGGTGACATTATTCATTTATCAAAAGTGAAACTGGAACACATGTAAAGGTAACCATTGTATATGTATGTTTCAAGAATGCAGACCTGAATAAGAAAGTACTTTAATGAGAAAAATAAAGTGGATTGGCCTTAAATCACGCATTTCAGAAGTCTCATTAGTTCAGTGGAAGATTGCTGGAGACTATAATTTGGTTCACTGCAAAACAAACATATAAGGTTACCTTATATCCATAGGTTTCAGAGTAGCAGCCGTGATAGTCTGTATTCGCAAAAAGAAAAGGAGTACCAAATGCATCCGATGAAGTGAGCTGTAGCTCACGAAAGCTTATGCTCTAATAAATTTGTTAATCTCTAAGGTGCCACAAGTACTCCTTTTCTTATATCCATAGTATTTCCTTGTATTACTTATACTCGGTCCTATACTTACCATTAGAAAGGCCTCGTATGCTGCAAATACAGAAGCTAGCTAATTTCAAATCTTTATTTCTCAAGATAAGGGACACGTTTTTAAACTAATTTAAAGTTACTCTTGCAATACTGGAATGCAGACTTAAAAAAAACAACCCACCAACAATCGCATTTGCTAAAAATGTACAGTGTTTCTTTTCTTCAGATTTTTTTAAGAAAAGCAATTTGTGAAAGCAGAATACTAGAAAATTGCATTAACCTATTTATTTAAGAAGGTCTGAGGTGCTACTATTGTATTATATTGGCTTTACTGTGGAGGACAGGAAAATTTGGAAATTAAATCAGAGGGGGAAAAGAGAGAGAACTGAGAGGTTGGAACAAGTGCTTTTGTAGGCCAGACCTCACCCAAAGGAGAAGAACTCCACATGGAACTGAGCAGTTCTCCTCACTCAATGAAGTAGCACAGGTATAACCGAGTGCAGAATTTCACTTAGAAGTGTGTGCTCCCCTTGATGCAAATGCAGAGGTACATTTGGACTATACTTGGGTAAATTAAACTGAAATATATAAAAAGTTTGCCTCTCCTTAAGAAGTTGTTCCTCCCAGAAAACCAACAATGTGAACCATGTATGCTTGCCAAACTGGAGTCACAAAAGTAGAGCTGGTCAAAAATTCTCAGTGGAATTGTTTTAGCCTAAAACCGAATTTTCAAATCAAAAACATTTTCATGGGAAATGTCTGCTTTCCTTGAAAACTTTCAATTTTTCACCATAAAACCCCAAAATTCAGCTGCCCAAAACTTTCAGTTTGATGAAAAGCTGAAATTTTGTATAGGGGAGAAAAAAAGCTGTATTCCAACCAGCACTGCATATGACACTGTCTGCCACTTCTCCTTTTAGGTCAGTTCATAGCATGCTCTGGGAGTTTGCAGGGCACCTCAGACCCAGTCTACATCTCTTTTCTGAATTTTGCACCAGAAACAATTAGGTGTGTGCTAAAATTCTCATTGCTCTTTGACTTGCAGTTGGATTGGGGATCCTTCCAAAATCCATGACCAGATTGCAAGTTTTTTGCTTTCTCCCCAGAAAATATGATTAATGTTAATGAGAAATAAGGACACATAATGGGGAAGATTATACATAACCCCCGCATGTTGACTTTTCTTGGAAAGAATTTGGAGATCATAAATTTTGGAACACTATACCTATAGTAAGTGTCAGATCTATTTCAAGATCTCCTGCAGCGTTAGCCAAAATAATCTATGCTAAACTGAAAGAAGGGGCCCTACTCCAATTCTATTTCAATCCAGATAACATTTCTAAGTATGCCTTTTAACCACACACTATAGACCAATACCATACATGCTATCCTCCATGTATAGCACTCCCTTAGTGTCAACCAGTAAATGCCATCTGTAATTTATTAAAATGACCAAATCCCTCAAAAAGCTGCATTTTCCAGTTTTAAAAAAATGGTGATTAACCTTTTCTAAATTACTAATTTATGAGTTTGTGTGTCTTGAAGGCACACCCCTTTCCCCCTCTCCTTCAAAAGACCTCCTTTCGAAAATAGTATAATAATTATGCTAACACACCCACAGAACCCTAGCCTGCAAAGCCTATAAACTAGATTCTCATAAAAGCAGATCTATATTTGTTAAACACTAAAATGCACTGTCTTTTTATTTTTCAGTTAGCCTGGTCTTTTGAGGAAACAAGAAAGATAGTATTGCTGTTTTGGTATTTTGCTTATGGGAGTTTTCTGTTTTAACACTTCCAAAGATACATAGAGAATTCTGCTGTTGGACTCTTCAGTATATTAAACCCCATTGTGTTTTTCCCACATCACATTAAACCACCCTGTATAACAATCATATTGATGAAAGTGAGGAGAGACAAAAATCAGAAATTAAGTGAATTGATGCTTTGGGAGTAGGCTCAAGAGGGTGACGAATGGACTGCAGGAATTCTGGAGTTGTCAGCTGCAGAACCACTCCTGTTGCTTCATCCATATCCAGTGATATAGAAAAACCCAGACAAATAGAAAGAGTGCTGCATCAGTCACTTTCTGTGATATTCAGGGAATACATCCAACATTTAAGACTGAGTTCTTCAGCCTTTAGGCTGGGATTTTCAAAAGCATTGGCATTGGCCTACCTGCTCCCATTGAAATCAATGGGAGTTCTGTCACCGACTTCAATAGGGGCAGAATAAGGCCAACATTGAGCAGCTCTGAACAGCCCAAGCTTTTTGTATTTTCCTTTCATTATAACATCTCTATATAACCCTAATATTCTAAACATTGGGCAGTATAATTTTTTTCAGGTTGGGACTGGTGCTAAGAGTATGTGGAAATTGTATAAACAAAGCTCTACCAGAACCCTTAATTAAACAATGGAGAAATGTGCTATTTGTAGACTTTAAACATTAGATATTAAAATATAGCTTCACATGGTGGCTTGTTGGGGAGGAAAAACATTCATGTTTATTTTCTTATGGTTACAAGCACAGAGATTAATTGACAAAATGCCTACACATTAATTTCTGTGAAAGATCTTGCATAAATGAGAATATTGACATTGTTTATTTGTAATAGAACTTTGGGCCTAGACAATGTATCTTTATGCAGATACAGCATCTGTTTCCTGATCTCAATTATTATTTACATACTGCATTTCAGATTTATCAAGTGGAAAAAAAGCTATTAAAACTCTTAAAGTAGAAATTACTGTAATTATCTCTGTCTTATTGTATCCTTGATAAAAGACATCATGCTGGTTATGTTTTAGTCTTTTGTCCCAATAATTCTTAACTTAGATCTAGCACAGTGACACGACTAAAGTGCAGAGCACATTCAGATAATACCCATGATGAAATCATGACTCCACTGAGGTCAATGGGAGTTTTGCCTTTTACTTTAAGTGGGTCGGGATTTCACTCCTAAAGTTTAATTGAAAATTGTGTTCGAAGACTCAGATGTTTCGCTTGTGTCTATTAATGTCAATTTATACAAAATCACTCCTCTTCTCATATCAGGAAATAGCACTAAATTTAACTGGAACTACAAATTTGTCACACTGAATTTGCTTTTTATTTATATACAAATTATTTATTTTTTCTCCATCACATACACCTACAGTGTATCGATATCTACAGTATCCCTCATACCAAAATTTACTACATTTGGGCTCATGCTGGGCACCATCAAATATCACTAGTGATGGTTTTGCCTTGTATACTATGCTCCCATCATGACAGAAGCAAATTTCATTTTTATTATAAGTGGATCTGGTTGGGGATTTTCCACCAAAACCTTCCCCCCCCCCCACATTAGAATATGTAAGTTTGTCAATACAGAGACTATTCACGGGAAAAGGTTGGTTCTGACAAGTTTCCCAATTTAAAAAAAAATGTAGGATACAATTTTATAATTGTTGAACCCAGACATTTCAACATTTTCTAAGTGAAAAGGTTTTTTTTGTTTGTTGATTGGTTTTCAATTCTAGTTTACACACACACACACACACACACACTAAAAAAAGGTAAAAATAAAAAAGGTCAAAATCAAAATAAAACATTTAGAAATTATTGAAGCAAAGCATTTTGATTGACCCAATCTGAATTGGTTTTCAAATGATCAGTTTATGAACATTTTTTGAGACTTTGACTTTGTGTCCCATTTTGGGATGGAAAACATTTTTGAACTTTCCAGCTCCCAGGACAGGAAAGCCATTTCCGGCCAGCTGCAATTATAAGATCTTGTGGGAAGCATGTTGCCCATAATCATACACAGTACTTTGACTTGTGAGATCTCTCACCCAGTGCATACATTTAGGAAAGGGTATCTATATTTCTTATCACTGCTAGTTTTAAAAGGAGGGAAAGGGCTGAAGGGGGGGAGGAAATCAGCCCCCTTTCCTCAAGCCGAGTACCAAAATTACATCATTCTTGCAAAAGGAATGTCTGAGGGCAGAAGGTTCAGCTAAGAAGGAATAAGAGAGAAAATAGCATTTACAGCCTATTTTACAAGCTTTGGAGTTCAGTGCACTATCACTATGAATCCCTGATGGGATGCACATAATATGCCACATTTACAGAGCACATTTCATCCCAGAGGATCTCAAGGCTTTTAACCTACTATGTGTATATGACACCGCTGAATTGCAACTACATCTGGAGTGGAGAGCAACAACCAGTGGGCACACAATACACTGCACAGTGTGGAAAGGCTAGCTCCACCCCAATGCAGGACCCTGGCTACATATTCTATGCTGCCACAGTTTCACTGCAATGGTTACTACCAATTGCCGTGTAGATGTATCCTTAGCTACTCCATTTTCCACTAATATTGTTAACCAAGGAGTATTAGAACATGGAATTACACAATATTAGCAACTTTTCTCAAAAGAATAATTACAAAATGGTATTTGATCATCATTCACAACCTTTAGAGGTGTCTGAGAATCTCACCTGAAAGGAACAGGGCTGCTTCAGGAGGATTGTATGGTAAACTACATGGATAATTTAGGTTGTCATCTGCTATTTAATGGACATTGATTAGTAAACTATACCCCTTTGTCATCTGCAACACTGTGATCTAGCAGTTATCAGGCATTTCCAACCTTCTGAGTAGTTTGTGCTGGTACTGGAAATGTGCTAATCAGAAACAAAAAGTGACTGGCTTTTTATGCATTGTGATTGTTAGATGGACCTGATGTTGAATGTCCTAATTTTTAAGATCTCAAAGTTCAGCATAAAATTTTTTCCCCCAATGTAAACAATTGCTTAAATACCCAATATCCCCTAGGTTGCGAGCTATTCAAAAACAGATATCTTTTGGTGTTTAACAGACAGTTATTTCATGCCCTCCTGGAGTTTAATTTTGTATAGTCTCTCTCCAGGTCAACAAAAACCAAGTATTTTTGTGTGTGTGTGTATCAAAGATAGCTTTTATTCCATTAAGTAATCTGTTTGTTGTGGGATATACTGGAGTGAGAGTGGCTGAGTAACTCTGTACTGGGATAATATATGTCAATTATACAGGGCTATTGTTAGATAACAATATATATATATAATATAACAATATAAGCAACTGCTTGAAATGTGAATTGAGACTATGGCTGTCTTTCTGATTAACATTGCAATGGACTTGTGATTGAGACAGCTCATCACTGCACCTTGGAAGCGAGCAGGTGCCAACAAATACAATACCCATATGGACTGCCCCCCACCTCCAACCACCTGCCATTCTAAACTTTGAACTTCAAGAACACTGAGGGTCACCCTATTTTGCTGGTATTTGTGGGAGTTTGTACAAACTCTGTACTACACTGTTGGATGGCAGCAAAACATGGGTGATGAGGAAGGCTGAAGAGCACCAGATTGACATTTTCATCAGCTGCTCTACATCAAGTGGGAGAACAAGATCCAAAATGAGGATATTTGAAGCCAAACCTGACAACTGCCTCCATCCGCACTGGTTCAATTTCAGTGGCTTTCTTGGTATGGCTGACCATCCTAATATGCCAGTAATGGACAATCTGTGTGGCACTGAATCTGCAAGGAGGCTATGTCCCTTTGGGATTTGATGATGATGATGATGATGAAGTTTATACCTCCAGGATATAACATTACAACAGTATCCCCGATAATGTCACGGCTAACCTGGTGGCTGAACTTTGTGACTTTGTCCTCACCCATAACTATTTCACATTTGGGGACAATGTATACCTTCAAGTCAGCGGCACTGCGATGAGTACCCGCATGGCCCCACAGTATGCCAACATTTTTATGGCTGACTTAGAACAACGCTTCCTCAGTTCTCGTCTCCTAATGCTCCTACTCTACTTACGCTACATTGATGACATCTTCATCATCTGGACCCATGGAAAAGAAGCCCTTGAGGAATTCCACCAGGATTTCAACAATTTCCATCCCACCATCAACCTCAGCCTGGACCAGTCCACACAAGAGACCCACTTCCTGGACACTACGGTGCTAATAAGCGATGGTCACATAAACACCACCCTATATCGGAAATCTACTGACCGCTATTCCTACCTACATGCCTCTAGCTTTCATCCAGATCATACCACACGATCCATTGTCTACAGCCAAGCTCTACGATATACAACCGCATTTGCTCCAACCCCTCAGACAGAGACAAACACCTACAAGATCTCTATCATGCATTCCTACAACTACAATACCCACCTGCTGAAGTGAAGAAACAGATTGACAGAGCCAGAAGAGTACCCAGAAATCACCTACTACAGGACAGGCCCAACAAAGAAAATAACAGAACGCCACTAGCCATCACCTTCAGCCCCCAACTAAAACCTCTCCAACGCATCATCAAGGATCTACAACCTATCCTGAAGGACGACCCATCACTCTCACAGATCTTGGGAGACAGACCAGTCCTTGCTTACAGACAGCCCCCCAGTCTGAAGCAAATACTCACCAGCAACCACACAACAGAACCACCAACCCAGGAACCTATCCTTGCAACAAAGCCCGTTGTCAACTCTGTCCACATATCTATTCAGGGGACACCATCATAGGGCCTAATCACATCAGCCACACTCGTTCAGAGGCTCGTTCACCTGCGCATCTACCAATGTGATATATGCCATCATGTGCCAGCAATGCCCCTCTACCATGTACATTGGTCAAACTGGACAGTCTCTACGTAAAAGAATGAATGGACACAAATCAGACGTCAAGAATTATAACATTCAAAAACCAGTTGGAGAACACTTCAATCTCTCTGGTCACTCGATTACAGACCTAAGAGTGGCTATCCTTCAACAAAAAAGCTTCAAAAACAGACTCCAATGAGAGACTGCTGAATTGGAATTAATTTGCAAACTGGATACAATTAACTTAGGCTTGAATAGAGACTGGGAATGGATGAGTCATTACACAAAGTAAAACTATTTCCCCATGGTATTTCTCCCTCCCACCCCACCCCCCACTGTTCCTCTGATATTCTTGTTAACTGCTGGAAATAGCCTACTTTGCTTGTCACCATGAAAGGTTTTCCTCCTTTCCCACCCCTGCTGCTGGTGATGGCTTATCTTAAGTGATCACTCTCCTTACAGTGTGTATGATAAACCCATTGTTTCATGTTCTCTCTGTGTGTATATCAATCTCCCCTCTGTTTTTTCCACCAAATGCATCCGATGAAGTGAGCTGTAGCTCACGAAAGCTTATGCTCTAATAAATTTGTTAGTCTCTAAGGTGCCACAAGTACTCCTTTTCTTTTTGCGAATACAGACTAACACGGCTGCTACTCTGAAACCTATCTCTATTTAAAAATGTGATGTCCTTTCTTAAAGCACCATTTATGCAGATATTGGTTTGGGACATGACACCAAAAATAAACTCCTGGAAAAGCTCTGTACAACATATATATTCCCTTTTATTGTGTGGGTAACGGAAAAAGTAGTGAGCGGTAAAACACAGACACTCGCAATTTTAACTACCCTTAAAAGTTTATGTGGTTAATCTAATATAGGGCCAAGGCAGGAACTGAGGCAAAGATATCCTCTGTGGGTTGGGTTACTTTCCACCCTACACTAACCACAGTTAACTTTTCTTTTCAGAGGAGAACTCTGCCCTGCCTTCTAGACAGGAACCACCACCAACGGAAGGACTGGAGGTCAGGGGAGGGATAGCTCAATGGTTTGAGCATTGGCCTCCTAAACCCAGGGTTGTGAGCTCAATCCTTGAGGGGGCCATTTAGGGATCTGGGACAAAAATTGGGGAATGGTCCTACTTTGAGCAGGGGGTTGGACTAGATGACCTCCTGAGGTCCCTTCCAGCTTTGATATTTTATGATTCTATGACTACAGTATTACAGAATCCTTCCATAGGAGGCAGAAGCAGAGAGACAGAATAAGAGGCAACATCAACATTCGGCACCCATCTATTGATCTGACTTCAATTCTTTGAAGTATTTGTGTAGTAACATTCTTTGAAGTCTTTGTGTAGTCTGTCTCTGCAACCAAGCCCACGTGTGCTAACTGTTGGTGTCAGGACGGAACTTTGAGAAAGGACCCAGCAAGCAGCAGGAGTAGAGCTGGTTTGAAAGAAACAAAACAAAAAAACAAGGAAACTGTTTTCGTTAACACTTTTTCCTGGTTATCATTACAAACATTTTTCAATAAAAATGTCCCAAATAGCTTCAGAGCTAGCTGGAAGAAAGAAAAATAATATTAATAAAACAATCCCAATTTACAATAAAACAATCCCATTTTTGACCAGTTCTACCCATAATATTACTAATCCACTCATCATGGGACACACTGTGACAAAGCATGCATGCTGCCAAGTCCTTGAAGCTTCCATCTGGAGAAGGAATAATGAGACTTTACTGTGTTAATATGTCTTTAAAAGGTAGCCAGCAGGTTTATTTTACTGTTTCTGCACTGATAAGATTTCAGGTTCCACTGCAGTTCTAACACCAGGCTTCCCACAATGTGGGTTTATAACATGACCATTTAACCAAAGATAACACATTCCTTCTAACTGCTTTTGCTAATCCCTAGTTACCCTACTTTACTGAAAAGCAATTCTGAAAAGAAAGGCATTTATCTGGACCTTTCATACTGGCCCATTCTCAGAGTTTTACGTCGGGGGGGGGGGGGTGATGCAATAGCCAAAACAGCTATAAACCAAAATTATTAAAACAACTGGATCCTTACAGGAGCCATCATATAGGACTGTAATAGAATGCCAGTGTTTCCTGAAACTTGGCACCTTATTAGCAGGGGTTAATCCTTTAAAATTAGTTTTGGTGGTCTCTACTGACTTGCTGAAGCAGGTGACTCTTTATTCCACCTAGATACAAGGGAGGAAGGAGTGGCTCTGTAGACAGGATCTAAATTGTGGGTTGAGCAATCCTGAAGGAGGAACCCCTCAAACTGCCAAACTGGGTTGGGGGGGAGAAAGTTTTGAATTGATCTTTGTTATCCTATTGTTTTGTTATTAAAGCCAAACTCCCAGGAAAGGGGGTGAGAGTGGACTTTACATACTGCATGGACTGTGCTTTCCCAACAGAGGTGGTTGGGAAAAACATTTGCACATACATGGTGTCAGGAGTCATATTCCTCTGCAATATGGGAATTAAAAGAGGGCAAACTAGACACAGCCAAAAAAGGAACAGCAGAGTCTGTTTCCGAAGCAGATGTCCTAAAGGCTTGTTAACATGGTGAGAGCAGACACAGCCATGGCTGTCATGGCTGAATTCCAGGCTCTTTGTCCCAGGTGGGATTGGGTGATGACCACATAGCCTGCTTGGTCACCTTCAAGTAGGAAGTTAGTACTGCTCAGTGGGGGAAGAAATCCTGGGCATTTTTTTTTTTTTACAGGAGAGGTACCAGCTGCATATGGGGCCCTGCATGAGCTGGTTGCCACTAGTCGAACCTGCCATCCTGGGTTGCTTAGGATCTTAGAGGAAATTCCAGGCATTAATACCAGGGTGAGCCCCCATGGGTTATTGCCAAGCAGTGTGAGCATCTCTAAGCCCTGACAGATCAACTAGGCTTTATAGTTTGAAAATGTTGGCCTGTGTGACTTAAGGGCATCAGAATTGCAGCTGGGATTAATCCCTTATCAATGTCTCTGGCTTAGTCCACAAGTCTACAGTACCCTGCCTCTCATGCTCTTGAGCTGCACCTCCTTGTGGTGAGAAGCAGCGCCAACTGCTCCGAAGAGGAGCCAGCTCATCTGCAGCAGAGAGCTTGTGGCATCCTAACACCATCAGCATTACTGTAGATGGCTCTTCTCCCTGAAGTTTTGAACTGATCTTCCCGAATAGCAAGGTGGATAGCACTTCCCCACCCCCCGAACCTAAGAGGTAAGCTTTGTGTCTCTGAGGGGAATGTTAAAAACTGTGATCATGAGATTAAAAAACATGGAAAAAGCTATCAGCTCCCTTGAGATCACTTTGCATTAGGTTACATTTTCAAGGCTTTTTTTTGCAAGGAAAAAGGCATTGAAGTTTCCTTTTAAAAATATTAAAGCTTGAGCTCCCCTTCTAGGTCTCCCAGATTAGGAGGGGACAGAATCATGGGTGTTGCAAATTTGCATGAAGGCCAGCTTTCATCCCAGGACTCACAGCTACACTATCAAGCATAAAGAAAAGGAGTACTTGTGGCACTTTAGAGACTAACAAATTTATTAGAGCATAAGCTTTCGTGAGCTACAGCTCACTTCATGCATCCGATGAAGTGAGCTGTAGCTCACGAAAGCTTATGCTCTAATAAATTTGTTAGTCTCTAAGGTGCCACAAGTACTCCTTTTTTTTTTTGCAAATACAGACTAACATGGCTGCTACTCTGAAAACTATCAAGCATGTCTCTCTCATGCATTTATTTCCCTTGGGAGAGAAAGCTCAGACACATTAATCTTCAACAGCCCTTAACTATATTAGCATTATGCTTGAGGGACTATTGGCAGTATATTGACTGAAAAAAATACTGCTTGTCTGTACTCTTAAGTGTACGTATTAGGCTAGGTCAGATAATTTGTTTAGTTTTTAAAGCAATTCAGTTTAAAACGAACAGGATGATTCTCTTCTGCACTGTAATAACAAACCCCAGTATAATTCACTGTGGGTTCCATTGTATTTCAGAAATCTGCTAAATATTAACTGTATTAACTATAGCAAAATACTCAAGAAGCCAAGTCTGATACATGAAGATTAAAATAGACAAGAACAGCTAAACCCTACCAGAATCTAAGATGAGCCTTGATAAGCTATTAGTGTCATCATCTGCCCATTACTGCAAATTCTACACTCAATCCCCAGTAACAAATATTGAAAATCCGCAAAAAGTAAAACTAAGCAAAAATAATATTCAAAGCCAGGCACTTTTTCTTGATTTTTTAAGCAAAGGATTTATTAATTTCCTTGGTATTTAACTGACATATTTGTGTTGTTAAAAATGTATATTTAAAGTGTTTTATAAAATTATTGTGCTAAAACACAAACAAAACAAAAAACACAACTCTGAACCACTGCACTATGGAACAACTTAAACCTTTACCTGAACCCAACAGATAAAACAGAGCAATTACCTGCGCTTCGCTTTCACACTGAAATTTTGGGTGACTTAATATAATTTTAGCAATTTTGGTCAGATAATTTCAGAAATCTGAACCAATTCTCAGAATTCCCTAGAATTCTGCATAAATATTATATTATTAATTATTATTAGTTGGCTGACATTTGCTTTTTTGTTAAGAAAGATACATCTAAAAGTGGTATCATCTGGTTACCATCCATAAGCTATCTAAAGATCAGATTATAAAAGCTTTTTTCCAAGAGTTAAAAGTGGGCGGAGGGGAAAAAAAATCTGAATAAGATTATGACTTTCTGTAGCCCTTTTCTTTCTCTAGCAAAATTGTAATGACTCACTGTCCTGTTTATCTGCAAAAGTAAACATTTGGTTTGGCCAAAGACATTAGACAGAAGAACATTCACAGAAGGCTGAAATGTTAAAATAAGACACACTAATTGGTAAATGTTTTCTCTATCTGAAAAGACACCATGGTAGAGGACTTTTCACTTTCTGCTAGTGACATATCTATATTTTCCTGTATGTGGGCATAACTCAACCTCTCATTTTTTGCTCCTGTGTAGAGAGATTGTTGTTTGACTGCCTTTTCAGAAAATTTCAGTTTAGTCTGACTTTCAAAAAGGTGAACTGCAAACATATTTTTTTAAAATTAAATTAAAACCCTGTATCATTAACAGAACGTAGGCACACACTACACATTATGGGTCAGATTTTCAAAAGGCAACTGTGTGGGAGCAGAGTTAGGCCAATGCTTAGTGTTTTAGAAAGCCCTGACAATGAATACACTGACTCTATTGAGAGAGGTTTAGAGGGAGTTGCTGAGGCCAGTGACTCTCCATTCATTTTCCTATCTATCCTATACAAAGGCCTCACATTAGTCCAAAACATCCTTTTTGCCTAAGAAGGGCTGGACATACTCTCTTCTGAGTTATGGCATTCCTGGATTGGATGGAGGAAAGTGTTACACACCTTCACTATATCCCAAGTGCTAAGCATTCTGCCCCTAAGCTACTGCAAGGCTCTGTCAGCTCTTATGAAGCTCAGCGCTCAAACTGATCTTCCATGTTACTGGCTTATGTTTATATTTTAAGACAGGTTATTTTAAGTGAATGCAGTCCTTGTGGAAGATGCCTGCTGCGTACCGAGGAGAACTAAGTCTCCTCTTTATCCACAGACCAGGTACAGCATGAGCCGCAGAAATTTGAGCTCTCCAACCCCATGCCCATCAATGTGTTTCAACGATGATCTCGAAGGATCACTTGTTGGGGGAATAAGGCAATTCACACTGCAAGTTGTTAAGATCTTTGGCTTCTCTAATTATTCTACCATTGAGCGTGTTATTGTTTGGGAGAGATATGGACATCTCATCTGTCCGCTGGGAAATAGATTGAGACAACCAGTGTATTTCACTTGTTATGAGACAATAGCCTCTTTTGGATAGTACTTCAAAACAAAACTGAAGATGAAGCATTTCCATCATTATGAATCATCTAGAGGAGGAAAGGCAGGAGGGAGGAAATAGTCTTTTAAAATAATTCACTGCTATAGTTGCTGTCCCCGTCCGCCAATAGTTGCAGCTCACTTTTTAATAAAAGACAAAAACAATTCTACGATCGATTTCTTTTTCCTGCACTTCCTATGCTTTTTAAGGCATTCCTGGTGCCTCAAACTTTTGTGGAAAGACAGTGAATTCTAAACTCAGCCTTACTGGATAAATGGAAGATAATTGCTTTTAAACTATTTAGTTTTAACTGGTATTTATGTATACTTTTAGTACTCTACATACGTACTGCTAGAGTTTCACGATTTAAAATGGTGGGCCAGATTCATTGGTACACTTTAGCTATTTCTGTGGTGCTTTGGTGACAGAAAGCAGCTGTAAACCATACCTACACAAAGCAACCAGTAAATCTGATCCCAACAGTTTATCTTATAGACTTAATAAATGGAGGATGGAGATAAAAGTTCTGAGACTGAAACAAAGAACATAACAGATTCTAACCATATTTTGCCTCAAAAGTCTAGTCTAATATCTTGGTAAGTGATATAGACACTAAACTAAAGAGCTGTTTTACACACACACACACACACACACACACACACACACACACACACACACACACACACACACACTTCTTAAAAGTGTTGTATAAACTCCTTAAAGACTGGTCCTGGGTTTGTGACTCACATAGAAGCAGCTTTCCAAAAAAGCCTAAAGATGTCACATAAACAAGAGTACTTTGCAGGTATATAGGCTGTCAGCTTTGTTTCAAGAATATCAAGCCCTTTACAAACATTTTCCCACAATTTTCATGAATGTCTCCTTTATTTATATATCTGGCCAAAAAAAGTCAAAGTAAGAGAAGAGATTCTTGAGCAGTCTGACCCTACCCAAGAAATTCACAGTTGTGTCCATGGCCAAAGAGGAATACACTGGTGTCCTAGCAATCCAGAATTGCAGATGTAGACTCTCCCTTTACTTTTGCACTGAATAGGCTGAAGTTGTTAAAGAGAGATTCCAGATCAAATTACAATCCTGTTAGTGGGAAAAGATGCTGTTGTTTGGTATTCAATGCATCCTTCAACAACTTTTGGAACTATTTTATTTCAGAATCAGGAAGAGAACCGTATGAGGTTTTGTGCCTGCCTTTACAACATCATAGCAGAAAACTGGGGCTAGGATGATTATATATGTTCAGAATGTGTGCAGCAAATGAGAAGCATGGGGTTTTGCTATATAGAGTGGGAACATTTGATATTATAGTTGTCTCTAAAGTCAGATGTTATTCACCGAGTATCTCTGCTCTGCTTGGTAGGTAAGTCAGTGAGACACATTCTACCCCTCACACACACTACTTTGGCTAAACCCCATTAATATCAAGGGAGGCTATGCCTGATTTACACTGGTGTGAGAGAAGAATCAGGCCAAAGTATGATTATTTTCTACCTGCGGACACATGGTAAAAATCTGTCATGTGCCATTTGATAACGGTGTGGTCCTGACTTAATTAATGAGATGGGAAAGGATGTTGTTTTCAGTGACCTACCCAACCATTTTCCTTCAAAGTTACCATTGCTAATTTGATTGAGTTTAAGATTGCTAATAATGGTTAATGTACTGTGGCTCTTTAAAATTCCCTGAACTCTTCAAATATTTTATGTGTGGGAAATAAAATACACTTGATTGCTTATGCTAGAGTTATATAATAAAAGACGACTGACAGAAGTGCATTGGATGCCCTGTTCTAGAGCACTTGGTCCTCTGGGCACTTGATGCTGTAAATGCTTAGTACTTTCTCTGACTTTTTATTTAATGTATTTATTTATTTAAACTGTATACGGTGTCTTGGTTGACTTCACTCCTTACCTAATATGTCCCCCCTCCCCGCAAAGCTTCCTGAAGTTTTGGAAAATGGGGATTAGGGAGCTGAAGTAGCAAATATGAGCGTACAAGAAATGGCATTTGATCTAGAACCAAGTTTGTAGGATTAGGCAAATGGGTGAAAGATTTACCTGGAAGAGGGAATTTAGCTTGTTCATTTTAATTGGTAAAATAGATAATAAACAACATAGATTTGTGAAAAGTTAATCCTGAAACAATTGGCTTCTATGTAAAAAAAGGCCTTGAGCTGGGCTTTAGGGATACTTTAATACACAACTTTAAATGTTAACTCTTAGTGTTCCATCTACTACTACTTTCCCCATTGCAATAATGTATTACCTGCTTTAACAGAATGAATATCATGAAGACTTGATACTAATCCAGGACTTATTGGAATTCTCTCTCTCAAATCATGTTATTCCATGAAGAGTTTAAACCTCAAGGTCTAATAGCCACTTACAAATACAAGGGGTCAGAGCCTCAGGTCCGGCGGATGATCATCTAACTCCACAGATGACAAGAGGATGTAAAATTGCTCTTTGTGCTCCCCTGATCTTTAGACACTCTGTGTCAACTATCATAGACTCCCAACGGGTGATTTCAGTAGCTGGGGATTGTCAGTACATAGGAGATCTCAGGCCATACTCCTTCAACCCCAGCTATGCCTGCTAGACAGGACAAGCTTTATATAGAAGCTGCTTTAAGCCAGATGAGGAATCCTCCTCCTAGTTTTGGATCATCTGGTTTAGGGTTTTTTTTGCTTTAATAGATGCTGCAGTGCCACACAGGATTTCCAGTATAGTCCCCACATTTATTTTTAAGACCATTTCTAGATTGATCTTTCGGACATTTGAGACAATGCTCAGTGAACCTTGACTGAAGCTTCTCAGCTGATCAGACACAGACCACCTTTCTGCATCCAGATTGCTTATGTTTGGCAGCATGTTGAAAGGATATACAACTGGTTGTAGGAATAAGTCTGCAGCACAATCACTTTGTTGCTCCAGAATCCAAGCATTTGCAAGTAATTTTTATCCTAGTTGAATTTAACAGACACTGTGAAGCTTATTCCAAGTTTCAGATGCTATTGAATTGTTACTTTTCTAACTCGCACAATACATTCAAGATTCAGTAAGTGCCAGTCTCTCATGTTCCTTTTCAGATGTTCCATGTGCAGCCAGGTTTTTAAGACTTCATCCATCTGCATAGTCCTGCAAATATGTGCTAGATCAAAAGCTATGTGGTCTAGATAGCATGTTGGTAATTTTAACTTCTCAATTTTTCAGATTTGCAAAAAGCTTGGAGGTTTTTATCCTAGGCCTTTTTATTAATCCAGAAGGAAAATGGAGCTTGATGTCGTTAATTGTTTGAAATACAGCATGTAGGTTGGGATACATTGGCATGTTGCCTTCCTGCATAACTTTGTGGAGAGGTACATAAAGCTGCCCTCTTCACTCTCTCTTGAGTCCTTAATCACCACTATTCAGGGTAAAACAAATATTCCAAGTACAAGGACTGGAATCAAATGCCATACATTTTTAACATGAAGGTGGATTGGCTGCTGTTTGTAAGAAATTCTACCACAATGAGACCTAAAATCCTGGCTACCAAAGCTCTCCAAAGCAGATGTCCTTCACATTTCCAGAGGACATGCATCTACCATGCACCAGGTCCCAGAGCAGCATCAGAGCCGTTCTACAGCTGCTGATGCATTGCAATTGCCAATTGCTCTGACACTCTACACCCTTGCCTTGTCCTCTGGAGAGCTGGTGGATTGAAATTCAGTAGCTGTGGTGCTTTGATGAGCCAAGCCTTCCCGTCAATCCTGACCTAAAGCTGACTGCCTGAGGACTTGGGGGCAAACTGAGCTCAGACGCCTGGCACTAATTCCACAATTTTTAAGAACTGAATCAGAGAGCATCTTGTCCTGCATCCTGCCTCCAACAGCAGCCAACACTAGATGCTTCAGAAGAAGATGCAAAGCACCCTACATAGGCCAGTTAGGCCAAAAGGTTCCCTGGTGGAGTTTCATCCTTCCTCCAAGCCTTCTTAGTTGTATCCTGAAGCACGAGTGTTTGTATCCATTACAAAGTTTTATACCAGCTCATGTAGCTGCAGAGATTCTTATTTTTCATAAGAATGTTTAATTTCTTGCTCTCACCTCCCAAGTGGTGGCACCAGTTGACCTGTCTGGGGCCCTTTGCAGCTGTAGTAGAGGGGGCATAATTTGGACTATGTATGTTAGGCTTACATGTCTTTCTTCCTGCATTTCTATTTAACTGGTGCCTCTCCAACATCAAGGCTTCCTCAAAATAATTAACAGTTTAGCTATTTAATTCCTGTTCTGAATACCAATATTACTAAGGGCCTCATTCAAAGCCCACTGAAGTCAACGTGACTTACAACTCTTTCACAGCCTATTCCATGTTTTATTAGGTGTATATAGGCAATAAATTAAACCACTGGAATTACAGATAAACTGGAAGTTTTCAAATAAACTGGTGCTTCTGAAATAGCAATGTTTAATATGCACTGATAATGTTTCAGCTATTTAATCCCTAATTTCATGCATCATCAACAAATGTAATTCCTGTCCACCTTTGTTTATCTTTATTTTCATCAACTACTTGTTTACCACTCAGCAACATCAATATCGCTAGGATTCTGAACCTGAAATCCATTCCTTGTGGGTAGACTCCAGCCCACATGTGGAGCCGCATTGGTTCCTTATTTTTCCCTTTCAATGGACTTACACTGAGGAAGTTTGATATGCAAGGAAAATGTTTTTTTTCTAGCTGCCAGACCTCCAGTCCCACACCGGAAATGAAGCATTGCTCTTTTTGACCCATGCACTCTTCACAAAAAACATCTGCATGTTATTTGACTGTTATGTTGCAGATAAGCAAGCCCAAAGTGAATCCAGCTCACTTTGGTACTGCTCCCCTGGTATTGTAATGCCAACAAGGGGGGGGGGGGAACAAAAACAGTGAAAATTAATTCCGTCAAGAACATAAACACTGCAGGTATTACTTGGAAGACATACAGGGAGCAGGTCTATTGAGTAAGCAGGTGTTTCTATAAAGTTACTTTTCTGAACATATGCAGGCTTTAAGGGCTAGACTCTGGCTGCTTGGCACCACTCCTAGTTTAACTGTTTGGTTTATGTCTGATTATGTCACTGGGATGGTGCAGAGTGTCCAGATCATACTGATGAGTCTGGCCCTAAGTCTCAATAGACAAACTATTCATCATGAAGTTTAACATTTTTGCAGGCTGTAGAACTGGCTTGTATAGAGGGCAAAACATGCCAAAAACAATCTGTGAGCAAGTAAGATTTATGAAAAACTATTCAAGATGCAATGATTTGTGTAATCAATGTATTTTGATTATCTGATTACCACTTTTCAATTGCCAGTGGCAGAAATAATCTCTCTCTATAAAATTATAAGCTCATTGAAATTAAAGTGGGAGCAGATGGAAAGCTGTTTCAGTTGTTGACATTTTTAGTTTCTGAACACCCTTCAAAGCATATAGTACTGTTACACTATAACATGTTTAGGATAAAGCAACAACATCAACACCTTTCCTCATTCCAGAAACATGAAGGTTATAAGCCAATTGGTCAACTTGATGTACACAGCACAAAGCTGAAAAAACTGACAACAAATAACTTCTATTAAAAAATTCACCTTTATCCTATGCATGACTTATTCTCAGTGTGCATAATTTAGAATACATACAGCTCTATTCAGTAAATAATACTTGGTTTGCAGATCATTTACTAAGCATTCACTGTGAATGGACCACACTCAATTCGTGTAAACTAGCATAGCTCCATTGCCTTCAATGGATCTATACCAATTTACCAGACTGAGGATCTATCCCAAAATCTGTAATTCACAATTCATGCTTGTTGATAGTAGTCATGTAGGATTGTAAATGAGTGTAGAATTTGGCCTCCGGACTGATTTTAAAGGTGCAACACAATACAGCACAAGTGTGTAAGTCAACTATGATGTTCTTAGATGTTTAATTGTTTAAATCTAGCATGCTGTGCTAGTTTTCTTGGAATAGGAACTGTAAGATCAAACACACTGAATTTGGAATTTGAATGTAAATGCATTATTCATTGAAGTAGCTTGCTCTCAATGGAAATAATGATAAAACATTCTGTTATGGGAGATATATGGCAAGTCAATATATTCATGAAACAACTGATTATTTTAAGCATCCCATTCTCTCAGTAACAAGGAAATAATTAATTTATCTTACAGTATCCTCCATGACAATCTACGATGAACACACAACAAAACCTTTCCTGCACATTATTGCAGCTACATCTGAGCAAAATTTTTGTAAGGAAACCAGAAATCTGGTTTCAGAGTAGCAGCCATGTTAGTCTGTATTCGCAAAAAGAAAAGGAGTACTTGTGAGACCTTAGAGACTAACAAATTTATTTGAGCATAAGCTTTCGTGAGCTACATTTCACTTCATCGGATGCATTCAGTGGACATCTGATGAAGTGAGCTGTAGCTCACGAAAGCTTAGGCTCAGAAATCTGGTGAAACTCAACCAGAACTCCCAGACTTGGGTCAGTTTCATGTACCTTTTAGCCAGCTTGGGCTGAATTTCAAGTGTACTTATGCATGTGCATGGATTTGGATGGAAACTCATATGTATTAACTGGCTCCTATTTGAAGCCATGCATAACTATAGCTCTTGACAAAATTTTGCTTCCAGTCCTGGGGGATCTTTTGAAATTGAAACAAAGTGAAATTGACTTATGCAGAAACTGGAAAGAAAGTTGCCAGTTCATATAAACCTAAACCCCGCGGGTTTTACATGGGATATGTAAAAACACCAACCGTGATGGTTTCAGAAATTTGTGCCTTGTGCTCAAAAATATGCACATGTGCCAAATTGCAGTAATTAGCCATGAGATTATGTACATGTTTTTGTATCCCCACCCCAATTTTTGGATTTTTGGAGACTCCTGCAATAGCTAGGCACAAGAGGGCAAGTGGAAGAGTTGCCATTAATTCATAATTTCTTTAAAGCTTGTAGATTTTAAAAAGTAATGCTCTATGTGTTGTTTGTTATAGATCCCTGATAAGAAAAGAGGCCAAGTTCAGCACTAGCACCATTGACTTCACTGGACACATGGATTGAATATGGCCCATTATTTTTAGTGGTATGTTAAGGTATTATTGTTAATGTTTTACTGCATTCATTGATTTTGGTGTATTTGTATAAGAATATGTATTCTTAAGTATTATTTATTTGTACTGCACAATACCCAGGCAGATAAAAATATGTAACAACTGCTATTTTAAATCTTACCTCTTCAGTTTTAAAGTTTTTCCAGCAGAATTTGACAACACAACTTACACATCCCCTTCAAAACTTTCTTTAGTTCACCTTATTACTTTGCACAATGCCACTTTAAAATTCATACAAATATAAACGGCTTCTAAATCTGTCAAATTCTATTTTTATTGCTTTTCCAAAAGGTTTGTTGTGAACATTTCGGTTTAAAAAACTGCTTCTGAGTTCATATCATATTTAGCCTTAAGCAAAATTTTTTAATAGCCAAGATATAACCAAAGCTCAAATAGTAAATATTTAATCATGGAAATGCTTCTTCCCATCTGCTCTCATTGTATAGTTTAAACTAATTGGTTTAATGTATTTAATGTATTTAATTTAATGTATTTAAACAAGGATAACAACCAGAGTTTTGGTTTTAAATAACCCACTGAAAATATTTTAGGGCCTTTGTATAGAAAATATACAATATTAACCAAATATAATGGTACCATTATCTCCCACTATTCTCCCAGAGGTAACTGGGATTAGAAACTACTGTTGTCCTGAACAGCACAATATAATACAAATCAAATATGGAAATTACAAGGTCATCTGGTTGTAGTGTTCTAGCAAGCTTTACAGGACTGGGTGATATATTTGGGTTTATGACTGCTATGCCTTTGTTTTTATGTACTGCATCTTTAAATTTTTAAAGACCCTGCTGTCTGCTGAGACAGGAAATTGTACATTCAATTCAGTGTAGACTGGGTGAGAATATACATAGTGTTCTCCCTCTTACCAACTTTAGATTAAGAGAACCATAAAACAAGGGGAACAAAGTTAAAGTAACTGCATGTGGAGAAACAAAACAGTTTCCCACAGTATAAAGTGAATCTGTTTTAAGTGACAACTAAAAACAATGACAAGAAATGTGGGCAGAATTATTCTCAATATCTTTGGGGGCACTTCAGGGAAGTCTATTAAAACATAAGATTGCCCAGTAAAGACTGTCTCTTGTATAGGTTTCACTGTATTTTCCAGTGCTTTACCAAAGTATTTCATAAATAAAATTCACAAGCCAGAGTAGCAGCCGTATTAGTCTCTATTTGCAAAAAGAAAAGGAGTATTTGTGGCACCTTAGAGACTAACAAATTTATTTGAGCATAAGCTTTCGTGAGCTACAGCTCACCTCACATTGACTCAGTTGCCGAGAGAAGTTCTCCCACTGATCTTATTACAGTATATTATGTACAGAAAGCTGAATGTGATTTGACATTTATTTTACACACACACAAACTTACTGAACTCTTTAATAAGCTAAAACCTGCATTCTGAAGATCTAAATAACCTTTCAATCCCTAACATCTGATCTCTATTAAAGTAGACTTTCCCAGCTAGGACAGTGAATATCAAAGTGACTCTAAAGCAGACATCTCACAGTTGACCTAGCAGACAGGGCTAAAGAATCATTTAATTGGAGAGACTCTAAATATTTATGGTTAAGAGCAATTTTGTAGTAAAGTCTATACTGTATATCTCAATTAAAGGCACAGTTAGAAAAGTGGTTTAATTTCCGATTACCACTTGTTCCCTTTTCTGTTACTAATTGAGGGGTATTAAAATCCCATACTCTAAGGTCTAGAATGTGGCTTAAGTCTCATTCACACCATGCCAGCAGTTGCACAAGAGAGATTGTGCCTCAGGGGCTGCTTCTTGTGCAGGGTGGGAGATTGCATCTCTCTCTCCATACTGCTCTATAGACCAGAGCAGGAAACAGGTTGGGGTGAGGTGCTAAACTAAAGTCCTGTCCCCTCCTTTTCCAACAGTTTTCCCCCCAGTGGTGAGTAGAGACAAGGAACACAAGAGATGGAGACTTCTTGCTTGCTCCTCCACTTCCAAGTGGCCATGCAAGGATGTTTTATGATCTGTGTGTAAGAGAAGTATTTGTACATGGAAGAACAGGCAAAACTCACCAGGGTTTGGACCCCCATGTTTCATGTTGCGTTTCCAATTCAAGAGAAATTCAGCTGAATTCCACTTAAAGCATAAATTCCTCCTCTGCACTGATGGGGTTGAAAGCGGTTGCTGAAAACATGGCCCAGGTTTGCTTGAAAGGTTCATAACTAAGTCGAAGACATGGTGTGTTACACTTTATGTTGGTTTCACATTTGTACTTGAGAGGAAGAAGGGGCTAATAATCTGGAATCTTCCAACAAATGTACTTGAAAGATCATATATTGGGAGATGTCCGTGAAGTATTGTTAGTACAAAACATGCCTGCTCATCTTATTAGCACACTCAGTCATGAGTGCAAAAGCATAAGATGCAAAATGGAAAGTTTCTGCAAATAAGACGAGAACTCACTTGCAGTAGATTGTCATGTTAGCGCTTTCTAGTTACTGAAAGGAACCACTGTGATACAAGTCGTACTAGTGAAGAATCTCTGTGCCAACACTGTAATAGGAGCCCTTTTATGAGTAAGCAGAATTTTTAGATGCAAACTATTATGGGTCAAGCAAGGGACGTAAACAGACAAAAGGAATGAAAACAGCTGTAGCTCTACTGAGAACACTAACTGTGAAACCGTTGGAACATTACATTAGTAAGTACTTGTATGGGAGATTTTTCCCACACAAGTCAATTACCTATTTTCAGCCATTGTACCTTTGGTACAATGTAGATAAAGTGCAATAGGTACATGTTTGCCAATCTCATTCTCACAGGGTGAAATCCTGGCTGCAGTGAAGTCAATGGCAAAGCTCTCATTATCTTCCATAGGGCCAGGATTTCACCCACAGTTTTAAAGGAACATACAAATTGGCTTCAGCTAAACCAGTGAGTCTTCCACTACCATCACAAGCTGCGTTAGCCGGAATATCATGGCCATCTCCACATTGGGCCCATTTCTCAAGTTATTGATCAAAAACATATATCAGAAGTCAATGGGCAAAATTCTGTTCCTACCTTTGATAGCTACAGTAGATGCATATATGTATAGGCATGTAGAACCTGTTATTTACTGATTTGTATTGGAGTAGCACCGAGAGACTACTTTCATGGTTCCCCTCATGCTAGCTACTATAAACACACAAATAACGAAGAGACAGATTATAAACCCTTCAGGGGAGAGGCTAGCGATTTGTTCTTCTTTTGATTTTTACCTTTTACCCCATCTCTGTGAGATGTGGAAGCTCCCTTAGTAATGTAAGATATCGTGTGGGCAAGTGGTGGGACGCAAAGCAGAGGGTGCCTTCCCAACTTAGAGACTTGATTACAAGCCAGGTGCCCGAGCACAAGGACTGTACTCTCTTAGCACCCTGAAGGGCCAGCCCAATGGAGGTGGGGATGAGACAAAGGCTGGCCTTCCTTCCATTAGCTGCACTGCCCAGACACAGAGAAGGGAGTACGCTGGGAACACACATCACCCTCTTAAAGGAAGTGGGCATAACCTCTCTGTGCACCTGGGATCTGTGGCCCCAATTCAGCACATGCTTAGTTTTATTCACATATCTAAGTCCCATTTGTGACACCCTGACACCCCAAAATTCACCACTGTCATGTAATTAGGATATGTCTTATACAAAGTATGCCTTGGAAGGTGTCATTCTAAAAGTCTTAATCTGCTAGACAGTAATGTCTTGGTGGATCATATGTGCTATTGTTGTATGTGAAGTTATGAAGTTTGGCTATGTATGTGTTACTCAAACCTGTCCTGAGGTTGAAAACACACACAAGCAGCCTTTCAGATAAGGCAATAAAAAGGCCAAACAATATTAATGGCTTATTGAGGAAATGAACACAAGCACAAGGATTACCCCAGGAACTGTGTACAATAGAACCCTCTCAGAGATAGCACTACACCAGGGGTGAGCATACTACAGCCTGTGGGCTGGATCAGGCCCTCCAGCTGTTTTAAGCCAGCCCTTGAGCTCCCACTGGGGAGAGGGGACTGGGGCTTGCCTTGCTTCATCACTCCAGGCTGGGAGCAGGGTTGGGGGCTGATACACGCAGCTCCTGGAAGCAGCAGCATGGCCGCTCTCTGGCTCCTACGTGTAGGGGCAGCCAGGGGGCTCTGCTCTGCATGCCTCCCCTGGCCCCAAGTGCTGCCCCCACAGCTCCCATTGGCCAGGAACCAGGGGCAGTGCTTGCAGATGGGGCAGCTTGCAGAGTCGCCTGGCTGTGCCTCCTCATAGGAGCCGGAGAAGGGACATACCACTGCTTCTGGGAGCCGCTTGAGGTAAGTGCCACCCAGAGCCTGCACCCTTGAGCCCCAACCCTCTGCCCCAACTCTGATCCCCTCCTGCTCTCCAAATCCCTTGATCCTAGCCCAGAGCACCCCAGTACCTCAAACCCCTCATCCCCAGCGCCACCCCAGAGCCCACACCCCACTTCCCGGTCCCAACTTGGAGCCTCCTCCCACACCCTGAACTCCTCATTTCTGGCCTCATCCCAGAGCCTGCACCCCCAACCAGAGCCCTCGCTCCCTCCCACACCCCAACCTCAATTTCATGGGCATTCATGGCCCACCATATAATTTCTCTTCCCAGATGTGGCCCTCAGGCCAAAAAGTTTGCCTACCCCTGCACTACACAATGGGAACTGTTTGATCCAGGTCTCAGCAAAAGAACTTTCCAGGAAGTGGGGCAAAGATATAAAGTGGGGAAAATGACATCATGGGGGAGTCCTCACTCTCCCTACAACAACACACCTGGAAACACCTGAGGAACAAAGACTGAACTGTGGGAAGTGATGGTCCCAGGCTTGAAGGATTTTTAGCCTGTGTATGAAAACCTGGGAAAGCCCAGGCAACTTGTGCCTTAAGAATCTGCCAGCCTGTTTAACACACAGGGTGAGAAGTTGCTAATTTGTATCCTATCTATCTAGCAAGTTAAGATCAGTTTGCATTTTTTCTTTCTTTACTAAGGTAATCTGCTTTGATCTGTTTGTTATCACTTAAAATATATCTTTTGTAGTTAATAAACTTGTTTTGTTTTGTCTCTAAAACCAGTGTGGAATTCATGCTTGGAGCAGAAAGCTGTTGCTCGCTCTCTCCACATTGAGGGAGAGGGAAAATTTGATGAGCTTACACTGTACAGTTCTTTGTGCAGCACAATAGATACAATTTTGGGTTTACACTCCAGAGGGAATGTGCACTCGGGTGCTGGGCAATTCCTTAGCTGAGCTCTCCCAGAGCTGATCTCAGCATCTGTGTGAATGCTGCAGCTGGGTGTCTCTCTACCTGTGTGTGTGCTGGAAGGGGGCTTGATAGCTTGTCACAGCAGCACAGAGTAAGGGGAACCCAGGCTGGTGGAACAGGTGGGCTCAGTGGTATCCCAGTTCCAAGTGGCACCCCGGGGGGAACCCATTACACCCATTGACTTAACGTTAAGCATGTGATTGAAGTGCTTTGCTGAACCAGGGCCTGAGGGAGGAATTGTAGTACCATCACACAAATTCACAATTTACACTGAGGATGAGGCCAGATATACAGTCTCAAGAAATATGGGCCGGAACCAAAACTCTGAAGTCAGTAGGAGTCTTTCCACCATTATTCATTGTACTTTGGATTAGTCCCCAAATACATTAATTAGGGTGTTTAAAAATATTTTATTCAACATCATTTACCTCTTCCTTTTACAAAAGCACTCTGATAATAAGTCATGATGTCCTAATAGCAGAAACAGGAACATTTCCCCCCATTAATGTGCACTAGTAGCATTCACTAATGTGATTCAACTGAGTAGCTGCACATTTAGTTTTAGACTAAGTAATCTGAAATGTTCTGCATGTCAGGGAATTTGTTACTCATCTGTTTTCTACAAACACTAGAATAGCATCAGGAATAGAGGTGACTTCTTTAAACTGGATGAATTACTGTTTTCTGATTTTCAGTTTCTAATCCAGTCTGCTTTTTTGCAAAGCCATTCTAACTGACTAACTTAATGTGTTAATTTATACATTCAAACAAGTTATTAATGATAGCAATGTAATTTCTAATTTTGTCACACCAGGTGAGTGCCTAATCCACCGTTATGAGTAATTCAGATGTTGGGATGATTTATGAATATAAAGACAATACGTTTTCTTTTCACTCAACTAGTGTTAATCTCAGTTTCCTCCCAATACATTACCATTAAAATGACAAAAAACAGTAGTTAAATTTTATCCACACATAACATAGAACTTGGGAGTCAAATGAAAATTGCATTTTAAAGCACTTAGGCTCACTACAGTTAAAAGTACTAAATAAATTCCTGTAAAGACATATGGATGGTTAAAACTGAATAGTTGTTGCTTACAGTGATGATTCCTGTTTATAAATTCAAAATTTATTTTACGTAAAACTAATCAACATAAATTTATGGTGGAATTAGCTTAACAGAATGGAAATCATAGTTCTTGCTACAAGGGCACTAGAGATCTTTTGTGAATCTAGGCATTTTTCATTGCATTCTTCTCTTCCAATTGTTTTTACATGCAAATAGCCTTAAGATAGAAGAAATGAGTAAATATGCCCTAGTGTCAAAGATGTTAATTTTGCAGAAAATAAACCAACCACCCAATGAACTCATATATCTATTTGAGCATGAAGGACCATATTATCCTATCAGTTACATCAGTGTATAAGTAGTAACTCCTGATTTACACCAGTGTAACTGAGCACAATCTGCCCCACAGCATTAAGGGTTAATTGAGAAGCTGGTTTACTAAGATCTCCAAGTCCCGGGTTCTTCTAGATTTCCCAAAAGACATGATGGTTTCACTTCACTCACACCAGAGACTATACAGAGAACAAACAATTTCAAAAGCCTTAATATGGCCTCATCACTTACAATCAGAGGTCAGACTGGGAAGGATGGGGGGGAAGGGGGAGGGAAGGAATGCTGCCGGTACTCTTTCAAGCTCCACCTACAGAAATATACTCCATCTCTGTGAGTTATCGAGATGAGATGCTGCTCATAGGAGATTGTGAAGATGTTCAAAACATGACAAGAATGTTCTCTAAGCTCCTTCAGCTTGGGCCTCCCTTGGTGGGACTTAAATATACCCTGGTCTCTGCTACACACCTTGGGGGTAGCTCCGTCTGGCTTGGGTGTCCTCCCCAATACCACCCAATCGTGGCACCAAAGTGAGATGTCACTCATGGTAAGTTGTGTAGAGTTATGATCCTCCCACTCCATTCTTAGGCCTTTTTGAAGGAATTTTTTTTAAACCAGTCATACTGATAGAACCTCTGTTGTGGACACTGTTATGCGGATATAAGAATGCCTGGTTTCATTTCAACTTATCATAGAGTATCAGGGTGGGAAGGGACCTCAGGAGGTCATATAGTCCAACCCCCTGCTCAAAGCAGGGCCAATCCCCAACTAAATCATCCCAGCCAGGGCTTTGTCAAGCCTGACCTTAAAAACCTCAAAAGAAGAAGATTCCACCACCTCCCCAGGTAACGCATTCCAGTGCTTCACCACCCTCCTAGTGAAAAAGTTTTTCCTAATATCCAACCTAAACCTTCCCCACTGTAACTTGAGACCATTACTCCTTGTTCTGTTATCTTCTACAGTCTAGAACCATCCTTTTTGGAATCCCTGTTCAGGTAGTTGAAAGCAGCTATCAAATTCCCCTTCATTCTTCTCTTCTGCAGACTAAACAATCCCAGTTCCCTCAGCCTCTCCTCATAAGTCATGTATTCCAGTCCCCTAATCATTTTTGTTGCCCTCCACTGGACACTTTCCAATTTTTTCACATCCTTCTTGTAGTGTGGGGCCCAAAACTGGACACAGTACTCCAGATGAGGCCTTATGGCATTTGTAAAAGGGTTTAAGCTAAACAAACAAAAAAAACCCACCGCTATTGAAATAAGTGCATCCACACAGTGGGTTATACCAGTATAGTACTATATTGGGTTGAATTGATATGATACCCGAGATCATAATGGAAAAAAAGCTTTCCCATTGTCCAGGTGGACAGGGCCCTTTAAGAGGGAACTGCTCTAGCCCACATGTGCCTTGTTCACTGCTGATAGGGGGCTTGATAGGGATCAGAGTGTTTCCTTATAAAAAGCCAGAGGGAAAGAGGAAGCTGAAGGAACAACAGAGTGAGAAGGGCTCCTGAAGGGAAGATTGTGATACATGGGAGTTTGAAAAGTCAGAGCCAGAAGGCTGAGCTCCACCCTGATAAAGCCTGGGAGAGGTGGTTGAATCACAGGAAGGAAGACAGAGCCCTTGGGAAGAAGGAGCTGGGCCAGGCCCAATTTGAAACAGGTGTAAAGACTGTGTTTGCTTTGGACCACCAGGGAAGATACACCACTGAGTTCTGTTTATTGCAGACTTTGTTGCCAACCTGAGCAGAATTGGTGAAAGGTGATTCAAAGGGTCCAGAGAGAAGAAGAGTCCAAGCCCCAGAAGAAGGGCCGTGGGTTCCTTTAGTCAAGAGGGAAGGGTTTGGGGCCAAGAAGACCACTGGAGACTGTGGGCAAAATTAAATAAACTAGACCCCACCCAGAAGGGATAATTTTGTCTGAAATACTGTGGACTGTACTTCTGAAGGAGCCCTGAAGAAGGAGAAAATAGAGGTAGGGCACTGAAGAATGATTTTGGCCATGAGAGGGTGCTAAGGAGGCAGCCAACCCTGTTACACCTATAGAGACAAAGTCTGGAATAGTTCATGTTCACATTTAAATTTTCATCACTGGCAACCAAGTTAACACCTCACTAAGATGAATAAGGCAGTTGACACCTCTCAGAGCTAATGTCCCAGGTTCTCTGCAGACTTATCTAGGCACCTCTGTATCAATTACACTAAGTTCACACGTTTGAGGTTCTTTGCTACCATAACAACTAGAGACTTATTGGAACAAAAAAGTGTAGGAGTTGAGATTCTGAAGAACAAAATAGGTTCAGAGAAATGCCAATATGGCATCTGAGCACAGAGTTTACAAGCCCTGCTTACACGAGAAACCCACCACTCTGAATTTGGCATAAAAGCTTCTTGTTAGCTATTTCACTTTAAAGTTAATTATAATGCCAGTGCCTTAAAACTGGGAACATCTTCCTCTTTGACTTTGTACAGATCTGAACAACAGTAGTAATGCTCTAAGCAATAATTAATTCAATGCTAAAAACAACCAGCCCAGATGGCAATGCAACATTAAGGTTGCCTAATTAAACACTTGTAAGTCAGAATTGTGAACATTAGGGATGAATGCACAACATATATAGAAATCAGTAGAAATACACAATGTACTTGTTTTATGTATTAGCATTTTTAAAATAGTCTTCTACTATTAAGGCTTCCTACATTTGAGGTATTTTAGGGTTTAAAATATATTCTCCAAAGGGAAATACTTTTTAAAAGTTCTGTTTCCCATTCCTTTACTGGCAGGAGAAGAATTGATATTAGGCCCCAAAACAGAGTAATGTTAAATAATGTTGTAAATAAATAAGTAATGTTGCTAAAGAAGCAACTTCATAGCCTATCCACTAGATCGAACTGATATGACACTTCAGCAGGCAGAATTTATCTTCACCCTCTCTCTCTGGCCACTATCAGAAACAGGACACTGGTCTAGCTGGACCACTAGTCTGGATCCAGTATGGCATTCCTACATTCCTTCTCACTCCTCACTAGATAGAGGATAGTCAGTCAGAAGTTATGGTCACAGCATACACACAGAGAAGTTAGATAAACATATAAAAAAAACTCTTGCTGGAAGGTTTCAGCGTAACACCATTTTATTCCTTAGAATTTAGAAGGATAAACACATAAGAACCCAAGAAGAGAGAGAGAAAGAAAACAGGTGGCTTCTTAAGACAAGCAACTGTGAGGCACAATTCCCCCAATCTTGCAGTAAGCGGTGTTTTTTCCCCCGAACTGGCTGTCTGTTGATTGACTCAAATCACATGGCTTTAGCCTGGAAGCAGGTCCAGGAAACCCCTCACATTTAAAGAGATAGCTTGTCATTTTTAACCAGTTTCCAACACACCACAATCCTAAAAATACATACACATGGAGAGCCACAACAGCTAACAAACAGTGTGATGGCATAGAGTTGTGAAATGAGATCATTATGGCTCAGCATGAACATGTCCTGTTGACAACCTTGTATTTGTTGTCTTCACTAGAAGACTTAACAAGCAAGATTTGAATAAATTGTTTTTTAAAATGTTAGCCTTTCAAATGTCACAAGAGTGTGGGGCCACAAGTGCTGCTGAAATATAGCTCTGCAGGAGGCTAAAATGATTCAGGAAAAATGTTTGCTTGCCATGGAAACCTATATCTAGATCTAAGAGGATGAATTCCTATCATCACCCCAATTGTGCATCTCCGATCTTGCCACTGAACATGCAGTATTCACCTAATGGCCACTTGCCTGTATGTTCAGCCTAGAGTTGGTTAAAAATTTTCAAAGATTTTCAACCAAAAAAAAAATAGAAAAGAAAAAAGGACAATTTTTTTCATAAAAATTTCCATCATATTTTCACCAGCTCTAACTCACCCTTCATCTTTCATATTATGATAAATGAGGTAGCCATATACAGTGATTAGGACACATCCACAGCTCCACCAAGTGCCACATTAATTCACGGCACTCCTGCTACCCAAACCAATCCTGTGTCCTAGCTTATACTTGTGTCCCAAATCCTGTATCTGAACTTGCGCTGTCAACACTACCCCCATTGAAACCTCACCTGCCCAATCATTGTGAGTGAGGAAGTGACTGTTTAGCATTTCCAAGTGCCATTGGGAACTGAAAATATTGATTTCCACCCACTCATCTACCTGGGCATGAAGGGAGTAGCATTCTGTGGAGACTGCTCTCTCTGCCCTCTCCACAGTATGACCCACAATGCACTGCATCATAAGGGCAGGACACAGTCCTACATAATATCTTTTTAACAAGGAAATTTACTATTTAATAAGTGCGGTGTGTATGTGTTCACCCCATACTTATAACTAACACTAGAATTCTGTAGAAAAAAAAGAAGATCTAGTCTTTTTGAAGTAGGACTTTCCTTTTCATACTACTTTGGAAAAAGCTTGTGTAAGGTCAATGACAAGAGATTGAGGGAGACATTTCATATATTTCTTTTTCAATTAAATGTCCTCCTATCTTATTAACATTTTAAAAGATGGCAATTCTTATAAAAGAACAATAATTGCAATGCAACACATTGAAATTCATCCTGCAGTAGGTGAAATTGTTCTACTATGAAATATGGTTCTTTACTGAACTTTCTGTTTTGTACTCGATCAGACGCAAGTAGCAGAGGTCTCAGCCATGAACTCATTATATTAGCAGCCCTTTAAACTTCTATTCAGGTCACCTGTGTTGAATTATTCAGCAGCTTCACAAATTAAGTACTGAACCACTCTCCTTTAGTACAACAAGGTTCCTTGTTGTGGAGCTGCTACTGGACCTGCAAGTACTACAGCTAGGTGGAATAATTACAAGGTATCCCCTCTCTTTTTTTTTTAAGGTAGGTAGACAGACTGAATTCAACAGTCCCTTTTGATACAAAAAATTTAGCATAGCTATATTCAGAAACATGATTTTCAGTGGTGCTCATTTTCTCTACAGAGAATTACATTGTTAGTCATTTTCAATGAATTTTTAACCAGTAAAGAAGTGGGGGGAATGTCCTTGATATGTCATCCCTCAGCTGATTTAATTCCACATGGTTAGATAAGACTGTATTTAATAAAAGGTAAAGGATAGAATTTCAGAATCACCACATTTCCAGTTTTAAAGAGAGAGGTCAGGGAAGAAGTGCGGTCATAAAGCAGCTGAAAGTTTAAAGCTGTGATCCTGAAAATGGGAGGGGGGGGGAAATCAGACATACTAAAAGGAGAGGGTATATTTACACTTAAATTATACTTCTGAAAAATAATGTTGAAAACCCTCTAAGAGGTTGCTTTTGGCAACAATTATGGAGCCTAATCTGAAATCCACTGTCATCGATGTGAGTCTTTCCATTAACTTCAATGGGCTTTGGATCAAGGCCATAGTGACCTTTTGTGGAAATTAAAATGGCCAAGACCCAATAACCCATTTTTAGGCCCCTAGATTACTGGCTTACTTCAGAGGTGCTGAGCACCCATAGTTGTCATGGTGCTGTTGGTCTTTGCCTAACTGAAAATTAGCCTATGAGGGCTCAGTGCTGTAAAGTGCCCAGCTTTGTTGCCCCAGTCCAGCAAGGCACTTAAGGACATGCTTAACTTTTCACTAACACTATGCAGATGCTTAAAGTTAAGCACCTGATAAAATGCTTTTCTGGACAAGGATCATAGAGTCCAACACTTTGCAAAAGTGAATCCTTACTTCAGTACATAAATATGGATTCAAGTAAGGACTCGATCCTGCATGGCGCTGATGTTAAATACTTTGGTAGATTGTAGCTCAGTGCTCTGCACAATCAAATCCTTACTTAGCAGCCAAAATATGGATATAAGTGCCTAACTTTAGCCGCCCAAGATTGCACATTTTGGCCTCTTTAAAAGCACATTTGTGTACCTGAATCTTTTAAAGTTAATCCAATAGAACTGTATTAACTACAAATTGTCATTATACATTAACATCTTGGTAAAAAATATGAAGGTCAGAAAGGTTGACTTTTAGGCCTAAATGTTGAATAGCAACAGGCTAATGCTGATGTCAAACTATTCAAATGCCCAAGCAAAAGTAGCCAATTGAGTGGGCTCTTTGAAGATTCCCCTCCATGAAGCTTCATGGCTTGTCTACGCTTAAAAAGCTACAGTGGCAGAGTGTATCACATCAGTATAGACACTACCTATTCTTCCGTTGGCACAGATAATCTACCTCCCCGAAAGGTGATAGCTAGGTTGATGGAAGGGTTCTTACATCAACCTAGTGCTGTCTATGTGGGGACTTAGGTCAGCTTAACTACATCGTTCAGGGATGTGGATTTTTCATACCGCTGGCTGATGTAATTAAGACAACCTAATTTGCTAGCATAGATGAGGCCTTAGTTTCCAATCACAAAGGAAAAAGAGGGGCATACAAACATGTAGGTATTTCAATAATTGTCTGTACATGCAATTATACTAAGTTTGTTATTTAATAACAGAAAAACAAGTTTAGAGTTGAGATAGCCTGAGGCATTCCTCCTTGTTAGGCAGCCCTCAGTTTTAAAAAGAAGACCGAAGTGACTGGTCAGGAAGTCTGTTAAATGGGAAGAATAATGCAGAATTTCTCCAGTATAAAGAAACAAGGAAATATCTAAATAAGAATGACAGCCTTAATTAATCAAAGTTTCTCTCTCACTTAAAACGCAAATTAGGTACTAACTCAGTGTTGAAAGGTGGAGTTTAATTCCAGAAGTTTACTGGTATTTACCATTTCCTTTTTCTTTTTTGGTAAAAGTTAATTATGTGTTTTTACAAATATCCATTAGATAAAACTTGCAAAAAATAGTTGCTATTTTTTAATGAGTTTTCTTATTACAAGATGTCATGCTGAAAGCCCTGGATTCTGAATTCCTCTATATACTCATAAAATAGGTCAACAAAGGCTTCTCCACATAGTCCTGTCAATGTGCTTCAGCACTGAATTAGAGAGACTAATTGAAGGAGGGAAAGAATATTTCATTTTCCTTGGGCAATTCAATCTTTGGTCTCAGCCAAGAATGTCAAGAATGGTGTCAAGTTGTGCTGATGGTTTGTGTGATTTGGATCCTTGTCTACTAGAAACTGGACTGACGACAACAAGACAAAAAGAGGTCACCCAGCAGCCATCAGACATTAACAATTTTTCAGTCACTATTAACCTTTAGTGGATTTCAACTGTGTTCTCTATATATTTCCAGAGAGCTACCTCTGATTAACAACCAACCAACTTCCTACTTATTGTAAATCATTCCAACTGTTAAGAGTAAAATACACACTGTAGGACCAAAGTGAAGGGCAAACCTCAAAATGTTCTGCTTGGCTAAGTACCCCAAAGCTCAGATATTTATTTAGATGTAAACTGAATTTCTCCAAATAATTTTAGTTTAAAAATATGAGACTAAGTCTCAAGTACAAATTTTCATCAGAAATCTTTTTGTCTCAATCTTCTCAGAAATATCCCAGTAGCCTTTCTTGCTGCTTTTTCTACCTGTCTTAAAGTTTTATACTGTTGCTCATCCTCATAGCATATGAGCACCTCCCACATTTATCAGATCGGCAATAGTAAAATTCCTAGTGGAGTTCAGAGTTTGTCTCTTCTCTTTTTTTCAGATTTTGCTTGGGATATGGAATTTTTCCGAGATACAGGTTTGTTGTATCATTCTGTTTATGTTGGGAAAGCTTTCTGAAAGAGGAAGCTCTTCCAATGTGATCTAGAGATAATCAGATAATCTCTTCTGGATTCCTCATCTGAATACGCTTATACCGAGCAGTCACATGCATCACTCTATGCTTTGTGATCTGCATTGTTCTAGAGAAATACAACTGTCTAGTTGGTTCACAGATAGCAATGTGGTCTCCAATCTAAATGGGATTTGATCTATTCCTTTTTCATGCTCCTTTGGCCCTAGTCAGAGCCAGGAATTGTGTGTGAAACAGAAAAATACCACATTGAAAATGCAAAGTTAACAAAACTTTTTCAAACCTCAAGGGTTTGGGATTCAGTTCCAATTCTAGATTAAAATAAGACCTGAGCCAAAAGTTATCTGAAACAGTTCAGCTTCTTTATAAAACTGATTTCAAACATCTGAATATCAAATAGACAGTATTCCAACATCTCATAAGGATTTAGTTTATTAACTGCTTCTCAAAGTATGAGACAGCCACAGTGGCCTTTATTATTGAAAATTGTTCAGAGTAAGATACATAAAAATATTAATGGAAGATTAGTCGATCCATTTGCACAAAGTATTCCGCTTACCATCAAGATCCCTCTCTGGTTGTTCTAAATGTACTTTCAGATTAATATCAATCCTACCCATGGCATTTCTTAGCTATGTGCAAAAGTTACCAGGAAGTCACCAGGAAGCATCAAGTTAAGTTCTACAGCTAAATTGGTCCTTCTCAGCTTCAACATCTTTCCAATTCTATCAGCAGTACGCTTTGCCACCACCATCTTTCTATTACATTAATTTTGGAATTTCATATTTTCTTCTCTTTTGTCTCTGATCCTGCAAACCCCCACGTATAACCTTAAGCACATAATTAGTTCCAATAAAGTCATTAGAAGTTTTGCTTAGTAAGTATTTACCAGGCCCGCCAATGGGGCGGGGGTGGGCGGTGGCGGCAAAGGGGACAATTGCCCAGAGGCCCACGCAATTTAAAAGGGCCCAAGGGGCCCCAGCCGCTACCACTGCTGTGGTAGTGGCTGGAAGCCCCGTGTAGGGTTGCCAGGCAGCCAGTTTTTGACAAGAACGAGCAGTCGAAAATGGACCCTGGTGGCCCCGGTTGACACCACTGACCAGCCATTAAAAGTCCGGTCAGCAGCAGGGGGGATGAGGAGGCGGGCCTGCAGCAACTTTTTCTCTGTGGAGCTCAGGGGCGGTGTGAGCCCTGGCAGGCCAGGGGTGGATCCCAGCAGAGGGACTGGGAAAGGCATTTGGCTGCAGGCTGAGGTCGGCAGGGTTAACCCCAGGCAGCAGCCTCCACGGCGACCAGGGGCCCTGTGGAGCGGGAATTGTGGCCTTCAGGTAGTGCCTTCAGCCCCCTCCCTACCCAGCCCACTGCTCCCCGGACGACAGGAGCAAAGAGAGAAGCCGTCCCGGCTCCCCAGGGGCTGCTTGCAGCCGGCAGCAGGGGAGGGGCCAGGCAAGCTACTGCCACCTGCCCCAGGCCCCATAGCCTACTCCCCGGGAGCTGCTGCATCGGGCTCGTCTTGTGACCATGTGGCCAGCAGGTAAGGGACTGTGGGCTAGTCAGTTTCCTCCCGGAGATGAATGGGTTGTGTGGAAGCATGGGGCTAAAGTTGGGCTGCTCTCCCCGGGAATGGGTCTGGGCAGAGCTGGGCCGCATCTGGGTGTGGAGGCCCCAGCCAGCAGCCGGGCGGCGGAGGGGGGAGGTGCATGAAGGAGAGTGGCTGGGAGTCACTGAAAACGGCAAGGAGAGGAGGAGGGAGCCTACAGCAGCCCTCTCTCTAGAGCTGCTGTGATTTGGGCTATGCTGGGAGAGCAGTGAGCTGGGGCAGCAGTGGGGTGTGTGGGTCACTTGTGGGGAATTTTCTCCCCCTCCCTCCCCACCCTCATTCCAGAGAACAGGAAAAAATTGCGTTCTCATTGTGCTGGCCGAGCCATGCGTCCAGGATTCATGGCAGATAGAGCAGCCTCTGAGTCCCGGGAAATGCCAGGGCAGCGCTGGTGCGGCTGCTATTTAAGGGGCCGCCTGACATCAGCGCCTCCCAGAGCCCCTGCAAACTGCACCAGCCAGAGCTGCCCAGAGCCTACGCCCCAACCCCTGCCCCAGCTCAGAGCCCCTCACACAGTCAAACTCCCTCTCAGAGCCTGCACCTGCACCCCCTTCTGCAGTCTGCACCCCCATACACACTGCAAACCTCTTGGCCCCCTCATGCAACCCCAAGCCCCTCATCCCCAGCCCCACACCAGAGCGCACACCCCCAGTCAGAGCCCTCACCCCGTCCCATTTCATTGTATTGATACAGCAATCTGACATCTTAGCTATATAATCAAGGAACATTAAAACTTCTCTAATTAATATAGCTGTGTGGAAGATGGAAGTTTTATTTCAATGAAGCATTTAGAGATTTCAGAATTTGTTTTTGTACTGAATCAGAACCAACCCTGAATATGAAGCATGGAACAAAGGGATTTTTGTAGCAGGTCACATTAATGATCCATGTAGCCCAGTATCCTGTCAACAAAAGTGGTCAGTACCAGAACCTTCCTCTGAAGCATCAAGGAATCTCTCAGTGAGATTTTGTAATGGCCATCCTATAAGGAAAGTGACTTCCTTACCTCTTCAGATAGAATGGGTTTATGCCCTGAAGCATGAAGATTGTGTGTGAACATTTTAAATCCTTAATCTTGTGATTGTGGATGTTCTCATTATCCATATAAATGTCCAATCCTTATTTGAACAGGGTAAATGACAGTGTCCCAGCTTCACACATTGAGTCACTGACATTATAAAACAGATTTATATTAGAAAGACAAACAAGTTTTGTTCTAAATGTATTGCTAATATTTTACATTCATATAAATAGAATTAATTCACTGAATATATGAAACAATTGTCAAATAGCAATGAGATTATTCACACTTCAGTGTTTGTAGAATTGGGGCATATACAGTCATACCTCTTCAGATAAATAGTTTGGATTAGAATTTTTAATTGTTTCAATCCTAAAGTTCAAATCAAAGTACTTAAACCGCTTTCCAAAATTATTTGTGTATAATTCGAGGATTAGAAATCATCTCCATTTAAGATGTTTGATATATGATTACATTGGGGGGGGAGTTTGTAATAAAGGTAACTATAAATAATGCATACTTAACAATAACTGATATAGTTTCAATAACTGATGTAGTTTAAATTCCCTAAATCCAAGGGCTGTTGGGGATTTTTTTGGGGGGGCAGGGCAGGGGAAGGGGAAGGTGAGAGATTATAGATGTATTGAAATTCCATGACCCAAACTCAGCACACCTTGACTAATATAAACTTTGATCTTTATTTTTGAATTTCCTTTGTTTTGTAGGGTTTATATTAGAGTTGGGGGAATAAGGTAAAAAAAGTTATGAATAGTTCATCCAAAACTCAAAAAGTAAAAAAATGTGTCAAATGTATTATGCAGTGAATACTGAAAAAAGTGTTGTCAAGGGTGGGGGAAAAAACCCTGTCAAATAATTTAAGGGACAAAAATGCCACTGCTGGTTCTATAAAATGCTTGGAGAATATTTGACCAGGTCTAGTTTACATGCTGGAATTTGAGAGGAATATTAAAAAATATTGTCCAAGGACCTAATCTTGCAAACCTTCTGAATCCAAGCAACTTTACTCATTTGAACAATCTTATTGAAGTCAACAAGACTACTTGTGCAATTCAAGTTGCAATATATTACATATAAGTAAAATCAGAACCAAAAGTTATTTTATTAGATTACCAGCAAAGGCACCTGAAAAGGTGTGCACAAATCTTATTTGCTTTACTCAATACCCCACTAAATCAGAAAGGTCCAGAAAGGATGCACATGTGCCTCCCATTAAATATTAATAGAAGTACCACACTTTCACTTGCAGGAAAAATTGGACCCCTAATATGAAACAACAATCAACACATGCATATAAGCAAATTCCAAATGTGTTTGTGATGCTTAAACATGTTTCTAGCTTGTCTGCCGTCTGATATAGCATGCAGATTACAAAATGAAAAGATTTCATTTATTTTGGATGATAATAGGATTGTGCCCATATACTGAAAATACAACAATTGAAGCATATCATTTCACTGTTTTTGGTAGTATTGTATACATTGAACATTTCATGACAAAAGATAAAGATCGCCTATGCACACCAAGAGAGTAACATACATTAAAGGTTCATACTTCAAGTAGTGTAGTTATATACAAAATGCCTCTATGTTCAGGTTTCCACTCGTAAGATTTTTGTCTGAAACTTCATTTTGATTCCTCCCTTCTCCCTCCCACCCCTCGCCAAAAAGGATATATGGCTCCTTTATAATCAATAATCTCAAAGCTGCTGAGAAAATATGGTTTAGGGGTTTTGTACAGTATTGTGCAGGATTAAGTAGAGGAGAGGATTAAGTAGAATCAAGCAGACATTGATAGGGTATTACTGCAAAGTATGCTATACACATAAGAAGAATTTGTCCCCACTCTGAAGAATTTACAAGGGTAGTGGGAAGGATAGATCACAGATGGCATATCTTGCTAGTTTGTCTTTCTCTTTATAGATTTATATTTTTATTTTATTTATACCATAAAATAGTTTTAGTGTTTTGCTGGTGAGGGCACTCATTGGGGCTGATGTGGAGGGAGGGGAAGAAGGGACTGAGGAAATAAAACTGGAGAATGGGTGAAAAGAGGAGAGAAGAGAGGTGAGCAAGAACCAGTCTGATTCAAGGAGAGAGGGGTTTGGTAGCTGAAATGTTGCAATGGTAGGCGAGATGATAGGTGAAAATGAAATAGCATCTAACACCAACAGAACGAAAAAGAAAAAGATATCCAGGGTAAAATCCTGACCACATTAAAGTCAATGACAAAATTCCTATTAACTCCAATGGGCTAAGATTTTACCTGTAGAGTCCATATTCAGAGTTGAGTGAATAGCACATTGGCTTTCTGTGAAGGTCCATCTGGGCCCAGTGGCAGAGGTGGGTACCTTTGAGTTTAGGAGAGTGGGAACACTGTTGACCGGGGCAGGTCCCCCTAACTCTGAGAGCTTTCAATTAAAAGTTGATATGGTTTTATTTTAAAGGGTACTATACTTAGGCAGAGAGCTAACCAAATATTAAATTGGCCATTCTAGAGCTAGTAAAGATCTGAACTAGCTAACATGAGGAGGAAAGTGCTTGTTTTCAAAGGCTATGATTGTTGTCAAACTGCTGACTCTTATAGCTTGGAAAATCTTCACAACTCTAAATAATATGTTTTGCAGTCAGTCAGTTACAAATGTTTACTTCAAAAGGTACTATTTTAAGGACAACTAAGCCACACTAGCATTTCCCATAGCACCATTTTACAGAACTGAAGTAGGGAATAGAACAAGTCAAGAAAAGTATACAGAACACGGCACTAACGGTGTGAAATAGCTACCTTATTGGATTATGGCAGTAGATATCGTTAGCTACACAATAGCATTCTTTAATGCTAAGAGCACAGAACTGGGAGTCAAGAACTTCTGATGCCTGATCATAGGATTGCTGAAGAGGCCTGATCCAATGCCATTTGGATTTAATGGAAGGAATCTCAACAGACTTCAAAGATTGGCTCAGGCCCTTTACGTTCTATTCCCATGGACTTCAGTGCAATGCCAATAGAGGGTGCATGTATACAGTGGGCCCCTTAATTCTGATATGGTTTAACAGCAAGCAATGCAAAAAAGGGAGAAATACTCAGAAAGTCTCAAGCCTACTGATCACATCCAAGAGGCAAGGAACCCAGAATTGAAATACACAGCAATTTAGAATTTGGTATACATTTAGGTACCATCACATTGGTGCTCATATAGTTATTCCCGGGTTTTGGAGAATGAAAGCTACAAATGTATGGATATTCATTCTTTTGGGAAGTTAGAGTTTTGACGTTAAATTGATTGTATTTATGTGTAGATGAACATTTGATCCTCCTTTCAATAGTAAAAAAGATATAGTTGGATTATCACCACACCAAGAACTATTTTATCAGCAGCTTGCCGATAGCCCATCTTAGTGCCTACATGTCTGAACTCGCTTGTTTCTATTTCAGGAATGGCACATGCAACAGACAAGACTTATTTATTACTAGTTGGCTGGGTTTATCCAGATAAAACAAACTTAAAATGGATGGTGAAAATGAACTAGAAGTACAATTTAACCCTAAAGTGTGGGAAGATGCTATGAATTAAGGGACTAGTCCAGATCTTCAGCCTAACTCACCACAGGGAAATCTGTGTGAAGTTGAAAATCCCAGGTTCCAAATCATATGCAGTACTACTTCATAGAAACCACTTTGACCAAATGCACGTCCTCAGGCAGCCTCCTTTCCGAGGAGTGGGAACAGGACACCACTCATAAATAGCAAATCCTCCAGCCCCAACATTGATCTCTTCTCCAGCCCAGACTATGGCTGGCCTGCCTTTTATATGCACCCATTCAGGGGTTCTACACCACTTAGGGAGCACGTACAACATGCATGACTCACCTCATCCAGACCCCCCCCTTCACACTGCGCAGTGCAGCGGAACCATTCTGGAGCAAAAAAGGTCTTTTTGCAGGAGGGGTTGCATTAGCCAACACCATAATAAAACTAACAGAAAAGGAAGCTAAAGCTCAATCATTATAAAAAGATATTTCACAGCATATGATGGACTCAGGAGACATTGGGAAGACTAAGATCACATGACATGCACACATCATCAATATAGGGGGGAATTTAAACTCATTTTATCAAGCCCCAAAACTGGTGTAGACTGTATTATACCTCATTTATTTGATGCACAATTTTGATTTGCTCAGAAATGTCCAATTCATCCTCCTGTATGACCATTATTTAATATCAGCCACTACACAGAGATTCTAAAAGTGGTTGTCCAAAATTTTTCTTCTACCAAGAGATATTTGTTGCACAAATGGAACTTTAATTGTACACCAGAAATTCAGGATTCAGGATACAATGACTGAGCTGAAGTGGCAGTTTGGTGATGATATTCATTGGATCACATTAAATGTAACTTGAATGTGCCCAATTTATTGTATTATATCATTGAAAACGTGCATCTTAACTATATGCCAAACATTCTTTATAAAGTTGTATTACTCTCATTTATTCAAATATTTATGAATAACTTTTATTTATTTTTAATAAATTGTGACCAACTGCATGTTATCTCCTCTTGCATGTAGCTTTAATTTTATACTTTGTGTATGTTGCTGTTTGTTGTGTGTTCCAGGTACACTTACGTGCATCAAAAATAAATATAAAAAGATTTAAGAAAACAGTAGATTCACTACTATTTTCCAACAGGACTTTGGCACCCATCATTTGTGCCTTTGAAAATCACCCTGTAAGCCTGATTCTCATTTACACTAAGGCCCATTTACACTATTCTGGCAGTGTAGAGTCTATCTGGTTGTATGTACATTTACTTTAAGTCTACTCTTCACTGCCACAACAGTGTAAATTGGTCTTGAGTAAATGAGAATCCAGCCCACTAAGTCTTAAGTATAGCAACACCTAGGATGTTTCTAAAACAGACATAGTATTAAAAGGCCTGATATTCCATTTTTGTAAACATTGGCCAGTCTTCTCATAACGCTGTCTTAACTATTCTGATATTTTTCTATTCAATAAATCCAATCATTTGATATTACACTAACGAAATAAACTTTTAAAAAGGTAAGATTATTTCCTTTTGGGTACTGTGAGATCTCCAGAGGTCACCATCTTTATTTTTTAATGGTCCTTAGAGTATGTACTGTAATTCATACCAGGCTTTCTTGAGGTTCTGAATTTAAAAGGGGACAGTATGGTTACATTTCAAGTAGCTAGGTCATGTCAGCTTTAAAGTACCAAGTCATTAATATGGAAGTTAAATGAGCATTAATTGTCTTATAGCCATTATTTATAAACAGCAGGTTGTTTGCTGCCGTTCCCTCCAGAATAACTGCCATTATAATGAGTCTGTGATCCTTAAGGGAATAATAATTTCTCATTTACTAACTGAACAAAAAAAAATCGCCCCCCCCTCCAAAAAAAACCCTCCTCACCATTTGAAGGTTGTTTTTAAAAGAAAGTTTCAGCTTAAAGCAATGAGATAGGAGTTGTACACTGAAATCCAAAGGGTTTTTGAATGAATTTGATTGGATTTTAATCATTATTTATACAGGTCTAGTCCTCATGAAATTGTACATACACAACATTTTTAAAGTCTGGGAGCATATGTTGCAATAGTTACCCTTGCTGGAATTCTTAAAAGCTCTTCCCATTAGTTCTTCATCTCACATTAATGTTCTAATAACACAGCTATGTCACAATCCCATGTTACATTCCTTTAGGTCTGTTCTGCTTTACCAGTTTGCAACTCCCCCACAACAAAGTTGCTAGGCTGTAGTGTAAGATCCCATATCAGCTAAAGAAATTGGTTTTGAGAGAGTTAGCCTGTGAACATACAGAAATTATATTCTCACTAACAATTTACCAGAGCCCCAGAGTGGAGTGAATGTAAATGAATTGAGCGGTGCTGGTTTATTCCAATTCATTCAAAAAGACTTTTTATTATCCCAGTTATCAGAAATGTCTAATATGATTTATCACTGACTGATGCAAAACAAGATATCTTTGTTGCCAAGTTTGTTCAACTCATCTACATAAATGTTTTGGCAAGACTTAGCAGGTCTATAAATGTTTCTGTGTCTTCAAAACACTTTACAAATCAATATTTCTACAACTCTTCAAGATGGAAAGTATTTAACAGAGAGAGAAGCTGAGGCACAGAGTCGGTGACCTACCAGTTAGTGGTTCAGCTACCACTGTCCTGGTAAAAGAGCCTAGATAGAACAGAGAGTTCAAGATGAGACACAGACAAATAATGGCTTTTTCAGTTCACTGGCAATTGTGAAAAAAAATCAAAAATGTATTGTGTGTCAAATGAAACATTTCATTTCGATTTAGAGCAATTTTTTAAAGTAAAATTAAAGGGAACTTCAAATTGAAACTCACATAGAATCAAAACATTTTGTAAGTGTCAAAACAAAATGTTTTGATTTTTCAGAAAAAAGAAAAGGAGTACTTGTGGCACCTGAGAGACTAACAAATTTATTTGAGCATAACTTTTCGTGCGCTACACCACATAATCCATTGTCTACAGCCAAGCTCTACAATTCAACCACATTTGCTCCAGCCCCTCAAACAGAGACAAACACCTACAAAATCTCTATCAAGCATTCTTACAACTACAATACCCAGCTGCTGAAGTGAAGAAACAGATTGACAGAGCCAGAAAAGTACCCAGAAGTCAACTACTACAGGACAGGCCCAACAAAGAAAATAACAGAACGCCACTAGCCATCACCTTCAGCCCCCAACTAAAACCTCTCCAACGCATCATCAAAGATCTACAGCCTATCCTGAAGGACGACCCATCACTCTCACAGATCTTGGGAGACAGGCCAGTCCTTGCTTACAGACAGCTCCCCAACCTAAGCAAATACTCACCAGCAACTACATACCACACAACAGAACCATTAACCCAGGAACCTATCCTTGCAACAAAGCCCGTTGCCAACTGTGTCCACATATCTATTCAAGGGACACCATCATGGGGCCTAATCACATCAGCCACACTATCAGAGGCTCGTTCACCTGTGCATCTACCAATGTGATATATGCCATCATGTGCCAGCAATGCCCTTCTGCCAAGTACATTGGTCAAACTGGACAGTCTCTACATAAAAGAATAAATGGACACAAATCAGATGTTAAGAATTATAACATTCAAAAACCAGTCGGAGAACACTTCAATCTCTCTGGTCCCTCGATTACAGACCTAAGAGTGGCTATCCTTCAACAAAAAAGCTTCAAAAACAGACTCCAGCGAGAGACTGCTGAATTGGAATTAATTTGCAAACTGGATACAATTAACTTAGGCTTGAATAGAGACTGGGAATGGATGAGTCATTACACAACGTAAAACTATTTCCCCATGTTATTCCCCTCCCCCTCCCACTGTTCCTCAGACATTCTTGTCAACTGCTGGAAATGGCCCACCTTGATTATCACTACTAAAGGTTTTCTTCCTCCCCGCGCCTCTTGCTGGTAGTAGCTCATCTTAAGTAGGCTTAAGACTCTCCTTAGAGTGTGTATGATAACACCCATTGTTTCATGTTCTCTTTCTATATAAATCTCCGCACTGTATTTTCCACTGAATGTATCCAATGAAGTGAGCTGTAGCTCACGAAAGCTTATGCTCTAATAAATTTGTTAGTCTCAAAGGTGCCACAAGTACTCCTTTTCTTTTTGCAAATACAGACTAACACGGCTGCTACTCTGAAACTTGATTTTTCAGGATTTCTTTTTGGCCAAAACAATTTGGTGAAATCAGCACGACCATGCAAAATATTCTGATGTCAGTGAACCTGCATTTTTTGCCAAAAAACTGTTTCAGTCAAAATTTCACCCAGCTCTATTCACCCACCACACTGTGACACACTATATGATTTTATAAAAATATGCTAATGAGTGTGAATATAATGTGGAAAATGTTTCATGCAAAAGGTTTCATGTAAGGTATCATTACAAAGTTTATAATCTACTGAGTGTGGTCATCCTATTTGTATAAATGCATCACTCTTGTATCTGAAACTAGAAATATAAAATATAACTGAGGGCCTATTGTAATTATGTAAAATATGGACCATTAATGGTGGTTTGGAATCTTGATGGCTCCCATTAACCAGGACAATTGTCTGTAGATGGCTCTGTTTCACACTTGGAAGTCTTCCTGTATACCTGTGTGCTGGCAAGTGGGTAATGAAGTCTCACAGTGACATGCGATCATGTCACCTGAACTGGAATCCATCTTTAACCTGGTGCTTTCCATTGAGAAGGAGGGGTGGGAACCCAGATAGGGACAAAGGATTCCCGTCTCATGCAAAAGATATATAAGTGGGTGGAACAGAACAAAGAGAAGCAGCCACCATGAGAAATCCCCTAGAACAAGGGCTGTACTAGGGGAAAGGATTGTGCCCAGACTAGAAAGGTGTCCGGTCTGTGAAAGAAACTTATTGAAACATCTCCAAGGGTGAGATTTTATCTGTATTCAGTTTTATTACTGTATTAGACTTAGACTTTTCTTTTATTTTGCTTGGTAATTCACTTTGTTCTGTCTGTTACTACTTGGAACCACTTAAATCCCACTTTCTGTATTTAATAAAATCACATTTTACTTATTAATTAACCCAGAGTATGTATTAATCCCTGGGGGGATGGGGGGGCAAACAACTGTGCATATCTCTGCCAGTGTTATAGAGGGCAAACAATTTAGGAGTTTATCCTGTAAAGCTTTATATAGGGTAAAACAGATTTATTTAGGGTTTGGACCCCATTGGGAGTTGGGCATCTGAGTGTAGGAGACAGGAACACTTCTGTAAGCTGCTTTCAGTTAAGCCTACAGCTTTTAGGGGACGTGGTTCAGACCTGGGTCTGGATTTGCAGCAGGCTAGCGGGTCTCGCTCAAACGAGGAAGGGGACTGAAGTCCTAAACTGACAAGCAGGAAAGCAGGAGCAGAAGTAGTCTTGGCACATCAGGCGGCAACCTCCAGGGGGTTTCTGAGATCCAACCCGTCACACACACAACAAGTCATTGGGAGATCTGTGACTATAATTTACAGTAGGTTGATCACATGGTCTCCTTTTGATTTGTATTTAATCCCTCTCACATGTCTCTCTAGTTCATTTCCCCAGACGTTCCCTGCACATGCTACTCTGCCATTCACTCTCCTCCCCTGCCAAGAACGATTCCCCACTCTGGCACTTCAAGTGCAGAAGGTAGGGGCCTGAAAGGATTCTAAAAATTAATACTGGTGACTCCAGGCTTATATTAAACTTCCAAGGTTACAGCTTTTTTCTGACTTTGGATGGGTAGATGCTGCCACCACCCAAGGGAAAGAAACCCCTTTTGGAACCCAGGAAGATGCACTTGGGAATTCCTTCCTGTAGGATACCCTCAAGCCCTTTCACAAACCCCCACCCCCGGGAAGAGCTGAGAAAGAGGACAAAGGAATTAGCTGTTGCCACCAGCTAATTAAACAACATGTGCACAAACCTCTTAGGAACACAAAAATCCAATTCCGTTCTTTAAAAAGGTAAATTTTATTAAAAAACAAAAAAAGAAAATACATCTGGAACTTAGGCTTTTTTCTAGGTTTTAAAAAAACAATTAAAAAGGATTAAGCATCAAGATAGCTTCTTGAGGTCCAGCTTAAAGGTTACAAGCAAAACAAAAGCACCTGGGGTTAGCACAAAGGAGTCCACAAGACATAAAGAAACAAAGAGATAAACCTAATAGTCTCTTCCTAGACATTTCCTAATCTATTTACTTATCTGGGGTTTCAAAAGAGTAGTTTCTAGGTATGATATGATGATTTTCCATACCTGGGCCAAAGGTTTTTACAGCATAGTTCCAGACCTGTCTCTGCTCTGTCCCATCTCTCCAGAGAACAACAGGCAGACAAACAAAGGGGAAGTTTTTTTCCCAATTTTAAAAAGTTCTAGCCTTCCCATTGGCTCTTTTGATCAGGTGCCCATTCACTTCCTTTTACATATGGACTTTTTAACCCTTTACAGATAAAGCAAGTAGCAAACAGCTACTAACTGGCTTTATAGCGAACTGGCTGGCTGGGTGTCCATAAAAGGGAGCTCCCCCCACCTTCATTTATCACATCCCCTGCAACTATTTCCCTGACATCTCTTCCTCCCTTCCACATACTGCCTGGTTCCCCTTTCCCTCTTGATATTTGTTTCCTACTGGTGGCTCCTGCAGTTCGCAAGCAGATCTCACACAGGTCATGCTTCCTCATCTTCCTCTTCTGTGGCAGTGACCTCTAGGGGAGGCAGATGACTAGTTCCACCTCACTTCCAGTTGCTTTTACAGGTGGAAGAGCTAGTAAAGTTGCTGTGTGCTGCAAATGGCTTCCTGAGTGTACTTCTTTACAAGGAGCTCTTATTAGAGGCATCAATGTTCCTCTTCTTAATTAAAGCTATGTAAACACTCAGAAAAACAGAGCAGAGTGTTACAGCCTATATCCTGCCACTTCCCTGCAGGCCACACTTAAAGATCTACTCTTCTTTAACTATTAAAAATTCCCTTTTGTGGTGGGCTCCTTCAAACCCCAAGAAAATTCACTGTTTTCAAAATACTCCTGGCCAAGTTTCTTGCTTATTCTAAATTCACACGCCAAACTTTCCAAACCTCAAGAAATTAGACTCCAAAAATCTATATTTAGACACCTGAAAGGCAGGTCTCTCTTTCGAGGCACTGAGCAACCTCAAGTCCTATCAAAATCAACAGGAGCCACAGATGCTTCAAAGGCATCGGTCTATATCTACTTAGTTGTCCAAGTATGAATTTTGGAACCTAACTTCAGCCACCTGGAGAGGTAGAGCTGGGGGTGTTGTCAGCCTGAGGGTCAGATACTGATTCCTTTACTCACACTGACTTGTACCTTACTGCACAAAATTGTTCTTGGTAACTTTGAATACCACCTACTTCAGGGGAGTCCCACTGCACCCATCTAAACTGGAACAGAACAGATCAGCCTTATAAAAGGGGCTGTCTCCTTGTGCTTTTTATCATGATTTTAGACTCTTTTATTCAGAATAGACATCCTGGGTTTTGATGTTCTAATTTTAAATGAGGTCTGCATTATACATATTTAATTATCTAGAACTTTGGTGTTGCCTTCTACAGACACTGGCAAAATGTATTTTTGATTAAGGACTATCAAGCACATTGACAGCCTTAGAAGAAGAAAGGTGATATGCAAGAGCAAATTAATATTAGAAAGTGCAGCAGTTCCTATTTCTTAAGCTCTCCCATTTCCAATTCTGGAAAGTACTGTATGACCAATAAAGTCATTTAAAATTGCAGTGATAACATTCAGGACTCATCCTGCTGGATACCAAGTTTTTTCAAAGCTCAAGGTTACTTTGTTTCTTCTTGGGGATAGTCTGACCCTTGTATTTGTTGCACAAGAAGTTACTTTAAGTACTTATGAAATGTTAAGGACAGGAGACCGTGATCTAGCCCATCATGTCTTCCACCTTTTAAAATCCTATATATCTTCAGAAGAAATTCTAGGTGAATCCTAGGGCTTGTCTACCAGGTGTCTTAGCCTGCATGAGATACAGTTCTAATGTGCACAAGCATATCACATACTAACTGGCATGTATGGACCCTGGTGCACTCAAAGTTCCCCAGTGCTCATTCACATAATCCTGTTTCATGCAATACTATGTTGTCATGCACGAGTGCACTTTTAGTGAATGCCAGCCAGTTAGTGCAGGACACAGGAGTACACAGTAGAGCTTACTCCCCTGCTTGTGTGGACTAAGATACCAGGTTGACAAGCCCTGACACCCACCCTTTTGTTACATGTAATAATTTACCAGGGAAGGCGGGTATGTGTTACCCGTTCCTTCAGGTAGTCCTGTCTTAGCTCCCTATTTACTACTCATGTGTTATTTTGGATTTTTTTTTAAATGTAAAACTGTGCGTGATTAAAGTTATCAGAGATATGTTTTGAAAGTGGAGAACACTGAATTACTGGATGAGATGTATGTCAATAGTATCTTTTGTCCTGTTTTCTCTGTTCTGCACCTTTAAATGGGGAGCATGCTGCTGCCGAAGCAGCTATAAAAGTGTGTGTTGTGCACTACAGGGGACACGTATGTACACAAACAGCGTATACACACTCTCTCTCATGGAGACAGATTAAGGGAACAACAAATGTCAAGGCCACTCTGAATCAAGTAATTTTGTTGATCCATGTGTATGGAGAAATGGCATTAAGAGGTCGGTGGCCTACACGTTGTGAGCCGAGACTGGACCCTATTGCATCATCTCTCCCTCCCTCTCTCTCTGTGTCACACACACACACACACACACATACACAGAGTTTATAAAGAAACACTGTCAAGCACTTGGGCAATCACAGAGAACTCAGAGATTTAGATTAAAATATCTTCTATGACATAGTGGAGATAGAAAAAGCACAGGAAGCAGCAGTTGTCAGAATTGCCCCTCAGTTTTTAATATACTCTGGAAACAGAACAATAACAAAAGAAGAGCTATTCAAACACTGTTCTCCGACCTGGAGAACCTGATTATGTCTTACATCTAGATCCCTTGCTCACAAAAAAAGGACACACAAACTCTCTTTTAAAACACCTTTCTTTATAGCTGCTGACAACCACTACCACAATTCCTCAGTCGCCTGACTTTTCCCAGCATGCTTTTCTGACAGCTGACCCTTCAGTTATGGCAGATACAAAAAGCTGCAGCCCCAAAGTGGCCTTTTGGCAGCTGGCCTCTGTTTACTGCATCTCTTGTCCCTGTGAGCTAGCCACATAGAATATTAGGGTTGGAAGAAACCTCAGGAGGTCATCTAGTCCAACCCCTTGCTCAAAGCAGGACCAACACCAACTAAATCATCCCAGCCAAGGCTTTGTCAAGCCATGCCTTAAAAACCTCTCAGGTGGTAGTGGAATCTCCATCCCTAGGTTATCCATTCCAGTTCTTCACCACCCTCCTAGTGTAACAGTGTTTCCCAATATCCAACCTAGACATCCCCCACTGCAACTTGAGACCATTGCTTCTTGTTCTGTCATCTGCCACCACTGAGAATAGCCTAGCTCCATCCTCTTTGGAATCCCCCTTCAGGTAACTGAAGGCTGCTATCAAATCCCCCCTCACTCTTCTCTTTTGCAGACTAAATAACCCCTCAGCCTCTCCTCATAAGTCATGTGCCCCAGCCCCTAATCATTTTTGCTGCCCTCTGCTGGACTCTCTCCAATTTGTCCACATCCCTTCTGTAGAGGGGGGAGGGCAAAACTGGACACAATATTCCAGGTGTGGCCTTACCAATGCCGAATAGAGGGGAATAATCACTTCCTTCAATCTGCTGGCAATGCTCCTACTAATACAGCCCAATATGCCATTGGCCTTCTTGGCAACAAGGGCACACTACTGACTCGTATCCCGCTTCTCATCCACTATAATCCCTAGGTCCTTTTCTGCAGAACTGCTGCTTAGCCAGTCAGTCCCCAGCCTGTAGAGGTGCATGGGATTCTTCCTTCCTAAGTGCAGGTCTCTGCACTTGTCTTTGTTGAACCTCATCAGATTTCTTTTGGCCCAGTCCTCCAATTTGTCTAGGTCACTCTGGACCCTATCCCTACCCTCCAGATTATTTACCTCTCCCCCCAGTTTAGTGTCATCAATTGCTGAGGGTGCAATTCATCCCATCATCCAGATAATTAATAAAGATGTTGAACAAAACCAGCCCCAGGACTGACCCCTAGGGCACGGCGCTTGATACCAGCTGCCAACTAGACATCAAGTTCTTGATCACTACCTGTTGAGCCCGACAATCTAGCCAGCTTTCTATCCACCTTATAGTCCACTAATCCAATCCATACTTCTTTAACTTTCTGGCAAGAATACTGTGGGAGACTGTACCAAAAGCTTTGCTAAAGTCAAGATATATCACATCCACCACTTTCCCCATAGCCACAGAGCCAGTTATCTCATCATAGAAGGCAATCAGGTTGGTCAGGCATGACTTGCCCCTGGTGAATCCATGTTGACTGTTCCTGATCACCTTCCTCTCCTCCAAGTGCTTCAAAATGGATTCCTGGAGGACCTGCTCCATGATTTTGCTGGGGACTGAAGTGAGACTGACTGGTCTGTAGCTCCCCAGGTTCTTTCTCCCCTTTTTAAAATATGGGCACTATATTTGCCTTTTTCCAATCATACGGGACCTCCGCCGATCATCACGAATTTTGAAGATAATGGTCAATGGCTCTGCAATCACATCAGCCAACTCCTCACACCCTCCCTCTGCGATGTCTCCAGTTGGTCAGTGTTGAGGCATGCTAGTAGGGGGAAGACTGGGAACTGTGCTTAGCCACAACATGAGTACAACACAGGCTATGGCTATGAAGAGGGCTTCACCTTCCAGTGGTTTTGTGACACTGCACCCCCCATTCTTCACAATCATATAATATCACTGTGATATAATCAGCATGTATTTTATACAAGTCATGTGAGATATCATTGGAAAGGTTATGATTTGCTGAGTATGATTATCCTATTTATACGCATGTATCATTTTTGTATCTGAAGTTATTAATATTGATTGTGTATCTGTATTTCAAATGTAGTTACTCCTGGGTAACGCTCACTAGATAAGATGTTTTCATTCTAGATAGTGAGTGGGGAAGGGCCATTAGGGAAAAACAATAGGCCCTAGGAAAAGCTTATCTCTCACCTGGTGAGCCTTCCTGTGAATGCTCCAAACAGCCTGTGAGTGATGGCTGCTATAAGACTACAACATGTGATGAGACCACGTCTCTAGACTCCATTTTGGGATGTCAGTGTTTTTCTACAGACCTCTCTGGGAACCCAGCTTTTAGAACAAAGGGTTCCCACCATATGCAAAAGCTATGTAAGGCAGGGAGTGACATCATCTGGGATTCTTTGCTCCCAATGCAAGATGACTCCTGGAAACACCTGAGGAACAAAGACTGAACTGGGGGAAGTGCTCAACCCAGACTAAAGGGATTTTTAGCCTGTGAATGAACATCTGGGTATTCCAAGTTGTAAATAAAGTGCAGCTTGCCCTTAAAGAATCTGCAGCCTGCTTGTATTATCTCTTTGGATATGAATAGCAGATTATCACCCTATCTATTTAATATATTAAGTTTAGTTTGAGGGGTTTTTTTTGTTTATTTGCTAGATAATCTGCTTTGATCTGTTTGCTATCACTAAAAATCACTTAAAATCTATCTTTTGTAGTTAATAAACTTGTTTTTGCTGTATCTAAACCAGTGTATGGGAATCGTAACTCAGGGGCAAAAGACTGTTGCATATTCCTCTCCACATTGAGGAAGGGGGCAAATTTTATGAATTTACGCTGTACAGTTCCCTAGTCTCTATATTAGAGATAACTGGAAAGCAGACATTTCTCATGATAATTTTACATCTAATTATTCCCCCAGCTATCTCTACTCTATGCCTATTTATTTTGGGTTTATACTTCAGAAGGGGTGCATGCCTGAGGAGCTGGGAGCAGCTTCCCATGCAGGGACTGGTCAGAGAGCTTGCTTGTAACTGCAGATGGGTGTGTCCCTACCTGTATGTATGCAGGCTGGAAAGCTTTGTAGCTTGTTACAGCAGTACAGTGTTAGAGGGAGCACAGGCTGATAGGTCAGGAGACTCAGTGGTACCCCAGTTCCAGGTGGCACCCTGTGGGGAACCTGTCACAGTCTGCTTAGCCACTACATGGAGTACAACACAGGCTGTGGTTATGAAGCCTTCGCCTTCCAGTGGTGTCAAACACTGACATACTAAATTGACATTTAAAATAAATCCAACCTTTTCTTTATGAGCTATACCTGTAGACCATCCCAAATCCAGAGTCTGCTAAAAAGACTTAATAAATGTATATCTAAGGCTTTGATCCAGCAAAGCACTTCAGCAAGTGCTTAACTTTAAGCACAAAAGTAATCCTACTGAAGTTAAATATGTGCAGGATTGGGGCACAGGCAGACTTTCAATGATAGCAAGTAAGACAAGAAGCAGCATGGTATTTAGAATTATCTGACAAACGAGGAAGGCTGCACATTGCATAGCCAGGTGTATTTCACATTGTTAAGACTTTGTTTCAAGGGCTCATGGGCTTCTTGCTAAAGTTACTGAATTTATCAGCTATCCTATTAGATGCTGCTACCATTGTATTTTTAGGGCAATTATAAATGAATACCAAATACACGGATAATGACAGAATCTGAAAATGTCACCATAGTATTGAATCAGTATTTCCAATTTTAAAATACTACCCTTTAGCTTGATGTTTAATTAAAACAGCAAAACCCTTACTGCAGTAATTTCTAGAGACAATTCAAGATACCCCATAAAGACTTAGGAAGGTAGAGCTATGTCGAGTAGATACAGTTCATGGAAATAAATAAAAATGTTGTTGTCAGGCCTCACACTAGATGGACCACAAAGTGCTTGACTGCGAGGCCTGGCTCCATATTAGAGATAACTGGAAAGCAGACATTTCTCATGATAGCTGGGGGAATATTTAGATGTAAAATAGGGGGGAAACTCTCTCTACTCTATGCCTATTTATTTCTTTTTTTTTAAAACTAAAACGTCCAATAACCACCACAAGGGAATCTTGCCCAATACCCGTGACAAAAATCACGTACCTAATAAAGCTATAACAATGCCCGGTGCAGAGCTTAGTATTGTAAATAAATTACCCCAGCTAGATACACCAAGCTACTCCCATCCCATGGTTTGGAAAGGGGAAAATGCCTACGAAACCTCAACATGACATTCTGTAAGTTTCTGGTAGTAAAACATGGACCTGACTTATCATGCTAGATAACATAGCCCATCAACTAGCAGGTTCCCATGACCTGAAACTTTGTGTCTTGGTCCCACTCACATAATCTGGGTCAGAGCTCTAAAGGCAACATACACTTGTCACCTGACAAGGGCCAATATTTGTTACTGTTAGAGACACAACTCCAAACACCAGGCAGAAGACAAAGAGTGGAAAGAAGAAGCAATTCTTTGCTGGTTGGCAGGGCTGGCCTTCCCTTTCTGACATTTCCAGACGAAGTGATGGCAAGCCACTCCCAAGAACTGGCAAGGGCATTTCCTACTGGCCACAGAAGAGAGCCAGGGAGACAGCAATTTGCATTTGCTTTTGCACAGAGACCATTTTAACTAAAAAAACATGCTTCAATTGTTTTTTTGAATTGCTTTAGTAAATTATATACAGAGGGGGAAAAGTACTAGATTGGCAGACATGGAAACTGAAGCCCTAGCAAGAGGAAGGATGATCCTGTGGTTAAAGCACTACCTGAAATTCTGGGTTCAAGTCAATAGAGCTGAATCTGATTCAATATCCTGCTCTACCACAGATGCCCCGAGTCATCATGGGCAAGTCACAATGTTGCCACGCCTCTGCTCCCCATCCGTACTTCCTTTCTCCTGCCACTTGTCTATCTTGCCAATATAGATTGTAAGCTTTGGGGGGCAGGGACAGCACCTAGCACAAACAGAGCTCAATGCTGGCTGAGACAGCTAGGCACTACCACAATACAACTATCAGAGGGGGCAAGTTAGTCCCTCATTTCCATATCCAGTTGTGTTCCTTATAGTCTCAGCAAGGAGGACAAGTGACAATTGTACTGCCCATTTAGATATGACTATATGCCTATAGTCCAAGAACGTATATCTACAAATCAGAATGCACCTCATCTTTACTTACAAGAGTCTTATAAATTCTGTATATTGAATGGTCTTTCTAATGTAGCCTGTTAGAATAATGATTGTTTATGTATTAAATTCACAAACAAAATAGCTTATATCAGAGTTGGAAGAATCCACCTGCACTTCAAGGGGTCTCTTGCCATCAATCAACAGAAGGTTCAGTAGGGGGGAGGGAACATTCAGCATTCACATTACAAGAACAGAAATAATCCTGGATTTCCAAAATGCTTTAATAAAATGATCTCCTCTTTCACAGGGAAATGTGGATCAAAATTAATCCTCTTGCCTTAAAAAAAATCCTTTTTAAAGATTAGGTAAAGAATCCTTTTAGACAGTAATTAATATTTGGAAATGTTCATGTATCACAGGATAAGCAAGCTCCAGAGCATTAGAGAATTGTGACTTTTTTCAGTCCAACAAAACCAAACCTTTCCTATTAGAATAGCCATGTTAATCTATAGTTCATGCAGAATTTAATTTTGCCCTTTGCAAAAAGCGGTCCATTAAAAAAAGTGCAAAAGCTTAAAACTCAATGCTCTGCTATGGTTTAAGTGAGAGTGTTTGAGATAAATATTTCCTCTTTGCTTTTTTGCACATTAATGGAGATTAGGAAGTTATGTTCCTGCTCAATACAATAAAAATAACCCTTTGGAGACTATGGATGTATATCTCTCTCTGGCTCAACATTCATTTCCTGGAAGGGTAGAATATAGTAGTGTTTCAAGAGGTAAGCCTCTTCAGCAATTAATTTATGATAAATAGATCTGTCTTCTTTGGTAAACCCTAACATTTCAGCAACCAAGAACTACATGTAGGAGTTATTGCTTCTTTCACAGGCTGCTGGTTTCTCAATTCCCAAACTGTAATTCTGGTGGCTTTCCAAAAAGTGCTTCCTGGAAACAAATTAACTGTAGTGACTTAAATAAATACATGTGGTGTTATCACTATGTTTAGTTTAATTTTTTTTATTATGGTAAAAGAACAAGGGCAGAGACAGTTGCTGTTTTTCAGGGACACATTATCCTGTGGGGAAAGACAGATGGTTTCCTGACAGAGCAATCCAAATTCATTACTGAACTGGTTTAAAAAATAGTAATAAAAAAATCTAGGTGTCTTGATTTAATACTAGGACCTTGCAGGCATGTTTCTAAAACATATGAGAGAGTATATTAAAACATATGAGAGCTTTTAAAATGTACAAATTAATAATTCCTGAAGTATAACCATTTGAGTCCTATTTAGTCTTAATGTGGATCTCAAAATTCTGTCAATAGGATTTTCTCTGGCATTCAACATTAACTAGATCATTACATTTTAAAGTGCTATTAACACATTGAAAGGCAAAATGAGTAGCCCACTGTTTAAAGGTGAGGAATGTCTGTGCCTTTAAACCAAAATGAATTCCTTTCCAAAGTGATATTTCATTGTACAGATGAGGTAAAAGTAGTATAAATAACATTACCTGTTAGCAAGTCAGTTGTCACCATAGATGGAGCTGAGGAGAAACAACAATAGATTTCAAACTGACAGCCTATTGATCAACTTAATCCATGCTCAGTGTACATTCAGATCAGCTGCAGCTCTATAGGAGGAGAGAATCTCTTCACTTGAGAGCAGATTCCCCTGAATGCCAATTTTGTAACACATTCCAAATGAAATAAAGAGGGCTATTTCTCCCCTCCCTGCCAACAGTGGAAGATGAAATGTTATCTAAAGCCACCTACCTCAATTCAAAGCAGTTTGAGTGTTAAAAACAATGACTGTTTAATTTATGATACAGAGCACTTTGTAATCTGCCATCAGAGTATCAGATCACAGCTTTTTCTAATCACAAGCTCCCTGACTGTTTCTCTTCTTGGGTTGCCTGGAAAGGTTTATATTTAGCACATGACCCTTTACAACACAGGAATTAAAGGAGAGATTTCTGAAGATTTTAGCATTCAGAATTTCAGCCTATCTTTTTTCTTCACACATCTCTGAGCCCAGTTGTGACTTTTCTAGTGATATTTGGGGGAAAGGGTATAAGCATGGGGAGTTTCATGCTCCTTTTGCTTCTCTCGCTTTCTGTCTCTTATGAGAAGGGGTGGGTGAAAATGCCAATTTTACAACAGCAGAATGGGTGGAAAAGGCAATTATACCCATGAAATATAGAAAGCAGAGTGATGTCTCTTCAGGTGCAAACAACCTGTAGTTCATTTCACAGCTATTGGAGGATTCTATATTACATGCAATTTTTTAAGCCACTGTTGATGGCAACAGAGTTGCTTGTTTGCTTTTTGACTAGGACATGGGTCAAAGCTCACTGTTCAGGAACATTTTTATGACTTCTCCAACTGAGAATTCTGAAAACAGAACAGCTTTCTCTCAAGTGAGCATTTGAGGCATAAACTCTAAACATGCTTAATGAAAGGCTTGATTTGCTGAACACTCACATTTAAGATACATAGCACACTTCAAAGAAATATGAGATGGGAGTGTCTGTATTCCCCACAAACCTCTCAGTGGTTGGTCTGGATTCATATACGCTGATGCACACAAGATATGAGGCCAGATACCCAATTCTCCTCCCACACTGGGAGTTACTCAATTGATTTAAGAAAATAAGTATCATTAATCATGATCTAAGTACCTCTATGGGAAGATTTCGGATACTAGACCACTCTAACATAGCAAACAAAGACCTAGTGGCAGGAATTTGAAGCTAGACAAATTCAGATTAGAAATATGAAGGATTTTTTTTTAAAAGAACAGTGAGTAAAATTAACCATCGGAATAACTTTACTTAAAGCGCTAGTGGATTTGCCATCAATTTGAAGTCTTTAAATCAAGACTGAATGTCTTTCTAAAATATATGCTACATCTTAAGTAGACGTTTTGGACTAGATGTGGGAATTAATTACATTCATTCTACGATCTGTGTTATGTAGCTTGTCGGATGACCGTAATGGCCTCTTTTGGCCTTATTTAAAAAGAAACTGTTACACCTGTATAAAGCCAAGATCAGTGAGAGGTGAATCACCAGCCAGAGCTGTTGTGCAGTAGGAAGAAGAGGAATACTCCATTCTTTGAGGTATGCAGGGCTTCCACCACCACCCTCCCTCAGAGGTGCTGCCAGAGGAAGGCAGTTTTAATCAGATCCACAGGAACCTTGCTGGAAGCTGTGGTGGTAGAGTGTTTCCCAACTCAATAGTTCCTCTTGGTGGCTGCCGTTCACAGCAATCTTCAGGCCACTGGATGAAGGGCTGGTTGCTGCCACTTACCTCCTGTGTGCAACTGTAACCACGGAGATTCTGTGCCAGGGTAAACCTTGGATCAATCTTGGACTATCATTAAGTCATTCATTTTCATCACCTTTTACCTTAGGGCCCTTGCTACCATGCACTGCATTGCCCATGCTGCTGCTCAAAAAATGCCTATAAAACTTTCCCTTCCATAAAACAGCTCTTACTCGTTACGGGAACAGTCTGATTTTTGAAGGGGAGACTTGGAAGATTGTGTATTTCCTTCCCCTTTAGAGGCAATACAGCAGCTTGCCTCAATACCTCTTAGATGTATGAGTGCGGAACAATTTCCAATCATGTTTCCAACCCTGAAGTTGTTCAATACTTAACAGAAAAATTAAATCCAGCAGCAACATTTGCCTCCATTCCTGCTCACCTCCATCCTCCGTCTGCTTACTCTGTTCCTCCAGTTCTTCCCCCCGTTTCTCTCCCCCCAACTCCATAGCCAGGGTATGCCTGCTCAAACTCTCACTCTGTCCATTCTACTTTCATTTTCAGCAGTAGAAACTTTATTCCCTCTCTTCTCAAGCCATCAAACCACTTTCTCACTTTAAATACTGCCTTAAAATCTGCTTGCAATTCCAAGCCTAAATGAATACATGAAGCCTTTTTGTGATACTGTATATATTAAGGATGCTCCAGTTGAGCTGCTGGTGTGTGTGGGAAATATTTCTGAATCTGTCTGCTACTGAATGAGGCAGCAAGCAGACTCTGAAACGCAAATCTTAATGGAGGGTCCATATCAAATGAACACACCCATGCTGTTCATACAAAACCCATCCAGGCTGAAAAATGGAGGTTATCAAGACAGCCTCATTGGTGGTAATTCACTAATTTCATTGGACATCCCACTTACAGCAACAGCACAGAATCTGTCGCTCTTTTTGTGCCTAAACTGTTAGAGCTGTTAAAGACCCAGATTGTGGGGGGTGGTGGAGCTAACAAAAACTAAAGAATGTGCAGTGGGCGGTACTGCAGATACCTGTCTAATTCCAGCCCAAACAGTCTGCCACTCATTTATAGGATAGGTTAGCATGCTGATTAGTGACTGAAGCTGAAAAGGAGGAAATGAAGAATAGTTGCTCTGGCTTAAACCACTAAACTATATCAGAAGGCAAATGCTTAATACCAGCAGACAATCGGCTCTTTCCTGAGAAAGAAGGGAGCAGATGTATATCAAATTACATAGGTACATTAAAATCTAGTGACTGACACCGTTTGCCACCCAGTGTGTATAATAATATCTCCATCAGCACCAAGCTCTTCTCTTCCCTCCATATGATGTTTATAGTGTTTTGTTTGTTTTTATTTAAAATATCAAGGGCCTGATTCATCATTATGTTACTCGAGTTTCTTTTAGTAGATGTAACTAAAAGTTTCAATAAAATTAAAAGGGGATAACATTGGAATAATGCAGTAGTGAATTTGATCCTTAAGGGTGGGTACAGAACATTGATCCAAAACAGGGAGATACATAAAGGCCCTGTGTAATATGCCTGTAGTTATATGTAACTCATGTTATGATGGGGGGGGGGTCTTTGTCTCCAGGTTTATCAGCCTGCCACTGCTTGCAGCGAAGAGATTCTATGCTTCAGTTTGAGCCGTAGAGACTAATGCTTTTTGTGTTAAAGATCCTGGATTCGGACCCGTCCATTGGCCCAAACAGAACAAGTGATACTTGTCACAATGCTCACATTGGCTGGTCAATTTATTGCTTGAAGAAAAGGGATGACAAATTTAAAAATCTCTCTCACTATGTTTCTATCACATGCAGATGCAAGTCACTGGAAAGATGTTCTCCCGAACAGAGTGATGGATCACATCACAGAGAACTCCGATTTGTACATCTCCCTAATTTAATTAGGGAACCATTTTAATTTTCCCCTTTTAGTTTCAGTAGGTTCTCTCCTTTACCTTTTGGGAAGAACACTCAAATCTGATAAGTTCATACCAATGGCTCACCTTTGCCATGAAGCCTAAAAATTGCTGCCAGTGACCATGGCTAGATAGGTGGCAAACTGACACTCTCTTCCTTTCTTCCTTTTCCAAAATCCATTGCTTCTGCCATAACTCCTCACTCTACTGCTACCCTCTCCACAATTAAAAAGCACCAGCAAAACAACTATCAAAACTGTGTCAATCGTGACCATGTTCATGTATATTAAAGCTCTATTCCCCTCCCCACTTTGGCTGTAAATTTTCCAGGGAGGAGTTGCTTCTCCATGTGATTTGGAGAATGCCAGGCATAATGGTGGCCTGCTCCTTATTAGATCCTTTTGATAACTAGTCACTGGGACTAGAGGATGTAGTGAGTTTTCCATCACCTGGAATCTTTAAATTGATACTGGGATTCTTTCTAAAAGATATTCTGTAGTTCAGCCACAAGTCCTTGATCTTGATGGCTTGATTCAGGAATTATCAGGTCAAATTCTATGGTTTGTGTTACACAGGAGGTCAAATTAAATAATTGTCCCTTCTGGTCTTAAAAAAAAAAAGAAGTAATGGATCTGTTTAGACTGACTACAACTTACTCCAACAGTTTTTTTTTTCATACAGCAAACATGGCTTGCACCTGAAGTGCAAGCTAGGCTGAGTCTCTAGATGTATTGTTCATTTCAGTCTCTGCCTATCCATAACAGAAGAGTTCATTGTTTTTGCTGGCTTGTTTTTTAAAAACACTGCTCCACGTCTTGGCCCATACCCAGAAAAGGAAGCAAGAGTCAAAGGAGGCAGTTTGATTATGCTGGGTTGCATTAGATAGATGATTGTAAAAAGTGGATCTTTCCTATTAAAGGGAATACTCATGCTGACTAATGTGCTGTCAAGTGCAACCTGTCATCATCCAACTAAAAAGGCATTATTCATAGTTATTATTGAAGAAAAGATATCAACTATCTTTCTGCAAAATGTTTTGACCTCCAATGCCGCAATTTATTACAAAGGGATGTTTACAGCTTGATTAGATACCATCTCTGTGGGTTCCCAATGAACATTATATGCTAGAGTAATTCTTTTCCTCAGAGGTCAGAGAGAGTTCAGTTTTATGGCAGGTGGGTGGGAAGGAGTCTCACTTTTTATGGATGGCACGAGCAGCTGAACATTATATATTGTCCTAAAGAAAAGGTCTTGGAAGTAGTTTCAGAGAAAAATGGATTTACAGCTTTTCCACAGTTATTACTCCTGACAGTGTAGGATCCAGCAGGCTCTGTTCAAACTGGAAAGTAGCTGTGTGCTATTCACTTTCAACACAGGAGTGAAACAAAAGCACCTACCTCAGGATTTCCCCTCAATTTATCTTCCATGTTTTGTTTCTAAGAATGTGTGCATCATCTTAGAAAGCATTGCCATTTCTAGACAAACCAAATTTCAGAACCACACCCCTTCTTCCAATTTCCTCTCTGCAGATTATTAAAGCATTGACCCATATTTACTCCTGAGATTTTGCACGTCACTGTGTATCAGCCAGGAGTAATGCATGGTATAATTTTCACTGGAAACAATGGTAACTAGAAGTGACAAACCACACTCCCCTGGTGAGAACATACATTTAGTTCTGAAGATAGCAGATTACCACGTTATTATTAAATGTTACAACATCTGAATTCTTAAAGGTCTGTTCTCCTGTCATTCGAAGAATGGTCTTATGATTAAGGCACTGGGTTGGATCTCAGGAGATCTGGGTTCATTTTCTAGATCATTTACAGATTTCCTGTGAGCCCTTCTGGAAGGCACTTCCTTTTTCTGTGTCCCAGTTTCCCTTCCGTAAAAATGCGATTCTACCCCCTTTCTCCACAGGGATATTATCTGCTCTGTCCTATCAGTCTTTACTATTTGGAGTGTGAGCTTCTCAGAGCAGGATGTCTCCCACCATCTGTTTATATGGTGTCTGACACAAGGGGGCCTTTGATTTCAGTTGGGCATCTAAGGTCTGAATTTGGCTCTATGTTTAACAAAAAGGTAGAAAGGTTTCCACGTGCGTCAAAGAATAGGGTATTTCCTCTGCAGTGGTTCTGGAGTGAGTGTAAATTCAGGGACAATATGAATTTTTAAATGCATTTCATTCCGAGCAGCCTCCTTTGAGCACATAAAGGAAACTTTAAAATGTGAAAAATTGCCTTGATGCCATATATGACTGAGATGCTTTCTTTAGCAGAACTATAAGACAAAATACCTCCTTTTCTGCAAATAGAAAAAATATGTCTTTCCTTTAAGCATAATTTTCTGTCAAATTACATAGATTAATGGAGTATTAATTTGTTTTAATAGGTTACTTCTATATGTTTAATCACCTACATTTCAAGCAGGTGTGTCCTTTGAACGCTGTCCCATGAGGCCATTAGCTGATCTTTTTGCCGAGAATCCTCATGTGATGGAATTGTCAATGCATGGCGCTCTCTCCCTCTGCCCTGTGCCCCCATGCCCCATACCCTGGCATTAGTTATTTCTGTCACTATTTTTCTCTTTCCGTTTCCCCCTGTTCTTTTCTCTCCAATATTTTTTTCGTTTACTGTTCTCTTTCTTTGAAGATTATTTCTGGTTCGTTTTGGGCTGGCAGCACCTTTCCAATTGTTTCCCTCCTCCACATCCCCCACTTTACCAAAAGGCCACATGAAGTTCTGAGAATGTCCACTGCTCACTTTTTTGAGTTAGGATGTATGCGCTTTCGCAGCTGAACTGACTGTTGCAGGAATAGGGAAAAGAAGCTGCAGCCTTACAGCTATATGTATAACCTGTTTCCATGGCTGGCTGCATTAGGGGCCTCCATGGCAGCAACAAAGATGGCTCATGCCTTACTTGCAGCTACATAAGCACAGGTAGCAGGGTAGATGCTGCTTTCTTCATCTCCCTCCTCTCATACGCATGTTCCCAGAATTTGGAAACACTGGACGAAGGAAGATCCACTTAATTGGCCTAATTCGCCTTCTAATTATACCAGTGTAAATATGGAGCAGCTCCCTTAGCATTGACAGAGCTAGTCCAGATTCATACTAGGACAAATAAGAGCAGAATTTGGTCCAAAGAATTTTCCATTTTTCCTTTCACAGGCCCAAATTTCCAAAGAGGCACACACTAAAGTTTGTTGCATTTCTGTGTGCACCTCATTTCAACTGTGCAAATCCATCAATATGTAGGTATAAGAGGGCAAGTTGTTTATGCCCAATTTTCAGTAACACATGATATTTATGAAAGGGGACAGAAGCTAATATTTTGCATTCATACAGTGTCTTTTGAGATAGGAAAATGCCTTACAACCGCTAATGAATTAAGCCTCACAACCCTCTTGTGAGATAAACATGGTAATTATTATTTCCATATCTCAAAGATGGGGATAAAGGAGTCACAGACACATAAGTGACCCGCGCAAGGTGATACCACAAGTTTGTGACAGGCAAGAACAGAACTCCAGGTCTCCCCATTCCCATCCTGTGCCTTAAGCACAAAATTATACTCCCTCCCACCTACCACCCTGTTCATATTTTCAGTATAGGCTGGATACATGTTATATTGGGACATATTTGGTTAATTATCAGACACTCATGTCCTTCATATTTTGCTATACTCAACGTACATGCTGAATATCTAACAAGGCCTTACTGCTTTAACTATAATGTGTCTGACACTTCCCTTATCTGGAACACATATTAGCAACTTCTATCACAAAATACAGGCCGTTAATATGGCTAATTTGGATGACATGATGACATTAAGATTCAATGGGAAGGTGACAACAGCGTAAAATCCAAGAATGGCATTAGTATGGCAGCATTTCCAATTCAAGTGTGCGAGAGCTCAATACATGTAAAAAAAAAGAAAAGATTCTAAACATTTTGAAATGTTCCTAGGCTTTTCCTTCAATTTGACATGTTAGGATTTTATATAATGCTATTGCAACAGGGACGCAGTGCATCACTTGACACATTCATTTTTATGACACCATTAAGCAGCAGTACAGCAGCTCATGTTAAAACTCTGTCATACAGAGTTACATAGAATACGATCCTTGGAAAGCAATCATTTTCAATGTAAATCAGATTAGCTGGCAAACATTTGACCTAGAAGGCCATGGAAACATTCACTGCGTATGATTAGAGCAATACACAATCTAGCAGTGATTTCACAAAGCTTGTGGAATGCCCATTATGTCTGACAGCTGGAGGCCAGACACTAGAAAAAGATAGCCAATTAGAAGTAGGGCCTGCCATCCCACTGGAGACCTTACTTGTATGGCTCCTGCACATTTCTAAAGGCAAGACCTGAACTGGGAGCCTGTTGGCCTGAAGGCGTCAGTCCAAGTCAAGTGTCCCAGAAGGAAGCCTACCCTCTAGTCAAGCCAGTAGGAGCTGTGCTAAGCTTGACTGAACTAGAAGCTGTTCTTTGCAACAAAGATTGCAGAGAAGTTAAATGAAGTTCAATGTCTCTTCATTTTAGCTGTAGAGCTCAGTTCCCTCCTATACTGTAATGCCCATAACACATCCTCTGTGCCTGCTCCTAATTTATGTTCACCAGCTGCCCAATTAACAACCTGTGAAAGCTACATAGCTGCAGTGCCCTTGTCCTTAGGCCACTGCAGTGTATTCATTAACCTTTTATGTTACAATAGCTGGAAGTTCCCGCTATAGTATACATACCAATATTCTAGCATGAAAATGTTTCCCCATACTATCAGTGTTTTCCTGTTCTCTGAAACAGCCTATTATTCCAACACCCTTTCAAGATAATTAAATTGAATCCTGCTTTATTTAAAATGTGTGGTTTGCCACAAATACAGATGATCATCCTGAATGCTCAGTGTCAGAGCTATCAACCTGGCAACGCCTGAATCTGTGATTCTGGCCATTAAAAATGTGTGACAGAGACCCAGGATAAAGGACAATAGTAGAAAAGGGAGCCTACATTTACATGTGACTAATTTTCTTATAATGTTTTAAATTTGACATCACCTATGTTCCAAGATTTTGCAATTGTGAGGTAAATAATTTGGAAAAACAAAAAACCAACTGTGAAATAATCTGTATGTGAGACAAATGTGGCTTTTGTGATAGGGTACGATTCTTTGAGGGTTATGGCTGTTAAGAGCCCCCTAATCCTAATAGAGCATTAATCAACTGATTGCCCCTTACCAACATTAAACTACATTTGTCTGGGATTTCTCCAACGATATATTTCTATAGCTAAGAACCAATAAAGATGTAATAACTTGCCTACAGGACTATATGTAATGCCGACAGACCACGGTTGTCAGCGGGCGGGATCGAATCAGGGACCTCTGGAACTTAGTGCATGAGCCTCTACAGCATGAGCTAAAAGCCAATCTCCCCCTCTCTCTTTCTAAGTGGTCTCGGTGCCATTAGATGCAGGGCCGGCTCCAGTGAACCAAGCAGGCGCCTGGGGCGGCAAATGAAAAGGGGCGGCAGGAATTCGGTGGTTGCTCCGTCACAGCGCGTTTCGCGCTCGGCGGCAATTCGGCGGCGGGGACGCAACTCTTCTTCGGTCGCTGGCTGCAATTCGGTGGCCACACCATCACTCTGCCTCCATGTTTGGTGGGTTTTTTGTTTTGTTTTTTTTGCCGCTTGGGGCGGCAAAAACGCAGGAGCTGGCCCTGACTAGATGGGACAGAACACCACACCCAGGAAGTGTGTGGGATACATACACTATACTTCTGTCCAATGGGGGCTAGCTTGGCTCACAAATATTCTATTTTCTAGGTTTTAGACAGACACATTTCATTCACAGTTGTGTTCTTGCCTGCATCATTGCCAATGGTAGCTGTAGTAACAATTTGCCATGTAAAGTAGAACTTTATCAAAGGATTTTGGAAAACCTGGATTAAGTGTGTTGTGTTCACTGCTATTGTCAGTTTCATCTGTCAAACTGTCAAGATGATTAGTTGGAAAGGGATGTTCTTTTTTTCTAATCTCTAAGCATCTAGTCAGGACTCTGACTTTAAGTCAATTTTCTTTATTCTCTGTATTCATACGTACACTGCTGAGCGTTTTAGCCAGGTATACAGGTACCACAGTTCTGAATTATTTAATGATATATTTGTTAAGCTGATGTTAACTTTAAGATGTATTACACCATTTACACAAGTTGCACTTGACCTGAGCCATTTAACAGGTTGCAAAGAAAAACATAAACATACAAATCTCACTGGTTTGAAAAGGCCTAGGTTTGTTAACTTTCCAGGTATGATACTGCAGGACCCATTTGTTTTGCCTGGCCTTTGAGGAGAGGTAAGGGAAATTGAAAAATTGGCCAGATGTTTGTGATGTATTATTTGTATTTAGAGCTACTGCTGAATAGAAGGGTTAAGCCAATTTAAAACTACAAAAACAAATACTAATTTCAATAACTGGTAGGGCATTCAGAGCTTATGTCTGGACATTTTTAGTGTTCTAAACTGAAAGGAAACAGTGTGTAATATATTTTTCTGATAATTTAAAATGCTGAAAAGCACCCCCATGCAAGTTCCGATATAGACAGCATGTACACACTCATGTGTGCCCAAGGAAATTTCCAGAAGATCTAGGAGTAGAGGGGGTCAATGTTTTCTGAAATTTGATTTTTCAAAGTATTTTTAATCAAAATGGTGATTGGACTAAAAATGACACTTTCTGCAAAAATACCATTTTTAAAGCTAGTTGCACTAGGTTAAGAATTATTATTTGTATTACCAGAGCACATAGGAGCCCTAGTCATAGACTTCCATTGTGCTAGACACTGGACAAACATAAAATAAAATAACAGTCCCTGCTGCAATGGGCTTACAGTCTAGTTTATCCCTGAATTTTGGCAGAGGGGAAAAACTAGCTCAGATAAAAGAAACATCCCTCTCAACCGTCACCTGAAATTTTAACACACTTTTCAATTGTCCCACTTCTTCATATGTAAAGAAAATTAGCCTGCTCACACTTTTGGTTGGGAAACAGATAATGAGAAGTTTATTCTTTTTTAAAAAGGTGATTCAGGGTGTTGCCTTGTTTGGGTGCCCTATTTTATGCAAGCACTAAGTATAACATTAAAGTATTATATTTGTATTAAGAGTTCAGATTAGCAGCATATATATATATATATTTAAATGTTAAACAGTAGATTTATACAAGCTATTAATGTATACAACTTATTTAGGGCAAAAAATCTGTATAGGGAAATCCAAATTTTAAGCATTTCAAGGCTCCTGGTTATATATTCCAAATTTACATTGACTTTGCAATAAGTCACTTCCTTCAGTTTCTTCTTTTTGCCATTAGGGCACTAGCGGAATTTCAACTAATTCCTGCTAATGCAAAGTTTGGTGCATGAAAATGAAATATAGAGCACTTTCAGCATGGACACTCATCTGAAATAATGTTCAGTAGAGTCTTTTTTGTTCCATAGAGGATTCTTCTAACAAGGCATTTATTATTGGTATCAGTGTGTTCCTTTCATTTTTTGTACTTATCTAATTGTTCCTCAAACACATATAGTGATTGTACTATCATTTTGCTCAGTGACTTTTTCTCCTCTCTAGTTGTACTTTTAATGAGAAAGCTTGTATCTTGTATCAAAAGTACTATTTAAGCTGCGAATTACTTCTTGTTTGACCACTAACGTCTACTGTAAATAAACAGGTTTCAGAGTAGCAGCCGTGTTAGTCTGTATTCGCAAAAAGAAAAGGAGTACTTGTGGCACCTTAGAGACTAACAAATAATAAAAAAATAATAAAATAAATAATAAAATAAAATAATAAAAAAAATTTGTTAGTCTCTAAGGTGCCACAAGTACTCCTTTTCTTTTTGTAAATAAACATGTCTCCTTACTTTACACTATTGCTTTTTATTGTAGTGTTATTTGACTGTATTTCGTAACCAATAAGATCAATAAAATAAAAATCACAAAACCCCACTTTTTTGACTATACAAATTAAGCTCACAAGTTCTTTCCTCCTAAGGCATCCTCTAGTCTCTATCATCTGACCTACTTTTTTTCCTTTAAACCAGTACACATTTTACTCTGGCTTAGCTGAAACAAACGTAAGTGGGAAAACACTCTGGCTAAGCTTAAATCCAAATAAGATGCTGACTGGAGGGGTGAAGCAACCAGTGGAACTGAAGGAGATTGATAGAGCATATCCACACTTTCCAAAAGAGATCAATGCTTTAGGCTTGGCTTTCCCTCTCACAATCTAGAAGTATACTGATTTTTCCTGACCAACTGTTTGGCTCTCCCAGATAATAGCAATGGTTCATGTTACTTGTTTTCATCTGTAGTTAAGATATTGTGCCCTGTCATTGACCTAGCCACATCAATGAAGCTTATGATACTTTTGTCAGCCCCAATTGGGCTAATGCAAATAACTCTTCTTTGGACAACACTTGGAAGCTTCATCTGGGCCCCGAGACAAAGCTCACTGCAGTTAATCTGACTTTACAATGACTCAAACGAGACTTGGTTCAGGACCTTAGTGCAAAATGAAACAGCATGCCAGCTTAGAGGAGAAACACATTATGATTATACCATCCTTCAATCTGTCTGGTGTTGGTTTCAGTTCATAAAGTTCTTGGTGGTTTGGAATTGCACTTCTTTAGACCACTTCTCTTTCTCTCGTATATGCAAACATATAGGCACAAATAAAATGCTTACCTAGTAACTAAGGACTGTGGTTATAGGCACTTTTTCTCACAGTCCTTAGATACACACTAATGACTGGAGGGTGAAGTTTTCTGTCAGAGTATGACTGTGTTAGCCTTCGGAGCACGGAGAAAGGCTTATCTCATTGGGCAAGGTTTTGCTGAATAAAAGAAAACAGATGGGGAAAGAATGACAGTGCCTGTAATTTCCTCCTCATCTTTCTGATTTACAAACAGATATATTTTTAATCCGTTACGTTCCCAGATGTCTTAGCAATGGATACACTATAAGTCACCTAATAAATCAGTCAAATAAATACACCACACATTTCCCTGTACTGAATTCTCATTATTCCTGCTGACAGAGAGAGAGAGACAGGGTCTGTGACTGCCTGCAGTGTTTGCTGGCTGTCCTGGCTTGAAAGCCATTCTGAATAAATAGAGAGTCCCAAGTTTACTTACTGTTATGAATGAAAACTTTTCCAAGCACACTGAACTGTTCCACTGGGTTAATTCTCTATACAATAGGTATGTATATTTTAGAACATCTCTACCTAGCTACGTTAAAGTTAGCCTCGCACTGGGAGAAAGTATGATTTAAATTATCTATCTTTATCTATTATAAAAAACAAAGAACTACACTAAAAATGCCCATGAAACACTCAAAAGTCAGGAAATGCAAAGGCTGATGTTACCCTGGCAACCATCATCACTCTGCACCTTCCCCCCACCCCTCCATGTCTATGCATTTCAGTACAGTTTTTACTTACAGGATTATAAACTATTTCTCAAATAATACCATACTTTCTTCTCTACCAATCTCAGATGTGCGTAGTGTCTTGATTCCCCTTCCCAATGCTGCAGTATGCCGACAATATGTGAAATACCCCACTCAGTTAGCAGGCTTTGATCCTTCTGGGAAAGTGTTGTGGTTTCTGTTGACTCACTGGGTATGTCTGCACTGTGATAAAAGACCCCCAGCATGGCAGCCGCTGGCCTGGCTCACCTGACTGGGGCTTGTAGGGCTTGGTATGGGGGGAGCTATAAAACTGAAGTGTAGACATGTGGCCTTGGGCTGTAGACATGTGGCTTTGGGCTGTAGCCCAGGCTCTGAGACCTGAGGGGAGGGGAGCCCTGCTCCATCCCAAACCCTAACGTCTGAAATGTAATTTTTAGCCCCACAGCTGAGGTTCTGAGACTTGGTGCCACAGATTTTTTTAATCACAGTGCAGATGTTCCCACTGAGGCAAGTGGCCTGTTCCTCATTTTCATGGGGACAGGATAAAGCTTCTCCTGGTAGCGAGAGTGTGTGCAAGGTCGATAAAGAATTGAAATCTCTTTTTGGGCCACCATTTTAAAGTTGGTGCAACAGGCCGAATCTTGGTCTGAAGATTTTTCATTCGGCACCCAGGGCCCGGTCCTGTGCACACTGAAGTCAATGGCAAAGCTCCCATTGACTTTGATGGGGCTTGACCTTGCACCTGCAAACATAGGACTACATAATTTGAGCTAAAGAGCCTGTGCTTTTGGTGCTGAATGATCCTGGTTCTATTGCTGCTCACAATCTCTTATTGGGGGTGGGGCGTCATGTACATTGGTCAAATACAATATCGACCCAGTGGTAATAAATCAAAGAGAACAAAATTTCCAAAAAGAGAAATGCAGTTTTATAGAGCTAGGTTATAGAATCATAGACATTATAAATGGAAGTGCTCTATCTACCAAGTCATCTACAATCCATCCTCAATATTGTTCCCTACTGCACATTTTCTAAGCTATTTGTAAATATCACACCTAGCTAATATTCCCATATGGAAATGGATCCTATGCATCCATTACTAAATTAGGTATACAGTTTTACTATTTCATTAAAGGTTCAGTTGGATCAAATATTTTGACTAATCTTTCATTATTATTTTTTTAAAACCAGTATCTACAGGGTATATCTGGATACAGCCAGACTACACCCATTTACTGCTAGCAGTAATTACAGATTAATCAACATTATTGCCAGTTAATATTCTCAGACTGATGAGTGTCCTGGAAGTAGGAACCCCATTCTTTCTCCACCTTTAGAACCCTGATAGAGGTTCTCCTTTATTTCTGCTCTCATAATCTCGGGCGGGGTGGGGGGAAATGGGTGTGTGTAAACATGGTGTAGGCTAAGAGAACTGGAACTTACCTGTCATTCCTTTTCTTTCTTCTTCTAATTGCTGCAGCATTCCAGCTTTTTGCTCTTGAACTCAGAACAGAGATCAAACCTCTTCCCCCTTTTGTTTTCTTTTCCATTTGTACTCTTTAGCCTATTAGACAACCTTAGGAAACAACAGAGGCTTCAGACTGATTAGAAGTCTTTTCCAGAGAAAGTCACTCAACATATCCAAGTGAAAAGAGAACATTAAGCTATGTACTTTGGCATTTTCTCTCTAAAACCAGAGCTTGTTTGTCTGAGAGAAAAAAGCAGCAACTTCTTTCCTTTCAGCATAACACAGAGACTAAATTTACAAAGCAAACGGTCACTTGGTGAGGGCAGAGGTAAATGCAGCTGGCACTAACTGAAAGGTACACAGGTAGATAATCAGGAAGCTGAAGCCACAAGATTCATTTGTCTAACACTGTCTGGAGACAGGATAGGAAGGGCTCTGGCACAGCATCTGTGATAGAAATAGTTATTTGAAGGACAAGGACTAAAGCTTACTTTGGAGACCAAAGTTCTTCATACAAACTCACCAGAGTAATTGCTAGCTGCTTGGTATGGTTACACTTTTTCTTTAGAAGCAAGAAGGGAACAATTTGAAGTGAAACTCTAGGCTGGCAGAGTTCCTTGTTTGTTTGTCACTTGGGGGAAGGGCTAATTGCTGTCCTGCAGAGTGATCACTTTGCACAATAACGCTGTAGCATGGTGTAATTAGATAACAAAGATTATGAGGTCATGCACTGGAAGAAGATGTATATGGGTAGGAGCTGAAAAAAAAACAAAAAAAACAAAACAGATCAGTTGGTGGATAAATAGTTTCTGTGACACAAAACTGTAACCACATGTAACAAAATGCATGCAACTTATATGCAAATACTATGGGACATTGGAGATCCCATGTTGATATATAAGAACAAAGCAGAAATGGCACCTCTTAGCTATAGCCATTTACACTCATTTTTATATAAAGGCAACACATAAAAATGCCCTTTACAAATGGGTAAATTAAATACAAAGCAGCAAGAAGCATCTCTTATCTTCAGCTACAATCTTGCAAACACTTACGCACTTGCCTAATGTTACTACTGTGAGTATCCCCAATGAGTGGGTGGGTGTGTATTATGATGTAGGTACTGGACTCTAGGACAATATTTGTTCTTAACAACTGATCTTCATGTTTGCTTTTAAGGATTCCAGACAAATATAAAGTGACTGTACATCATAATCAACAGTCACAGGATACATTCATATGGAGAGAAGGAATCATTTCTTTACCAATTTTCTTTTAAACAAACATGGCTGCTGTTTTAAAGCAGTTCAGCAGTCTAAAATGTTAGAACTAAAGTTGATAGAAACTGTAAGAGAAGTGGCCAAAGGTGCAGGATAAATTACATTCATAATATTAACAAAAAGAAAAGGAGTACTTGTGGCACCTTAAAGACTAACAAATTTATTTGAGCATAAGCTTTCGTGAGCGACAGCTCACTTCATCCTATGGAGCATAAGCTTTCATGAGCTACAGCTCACTTCATCCTTCATCCTGTAGCTCACGAAAGCTTATGCTCAAATAAATTTGCTAGTCTCTAAGGTGCCACAAGTACTCCTTTTCATTTTGCGAATACTGACTAACACGGCTGCTACTCTGAAACCATTCATAATATTATTTTGCAACATGTTACATGATTATCACCTCCATGTAGCAGATTAATATGCATATAAATATTAACTAAAAAGTTTTGCATTGTATACATTGCATTTGATGTCAAGCCAATTCTAACTGATGACAGGTTTACATTTCCTCAGAGGAAACAAAAAAGGAAGTTAATCCATGATACAATTTTTAAAGAGAGATAAGAAATGTGACAAAGTATTGTCACCTAAAATTTTTTTCAGAGTAGCAGCCGTATTAGTCTGTATTCGCAAAAAGAAAAGGAGTACTTGTGGCACCTTAGAGACTAAGGTGCCACAAGTACTCCTTTTCTTTTTGTAAAATTTTTTTAGAAGTGACTTTGCAGAATGTAGTTGCATAGAAAGAAACTCCCATGTGACAGATGATAATCATTGTCATCTAATGCGCTCCAGGAAGGTACTCAGCTGGGAATGGTATAAAAGTATAAATAGAATGGGAGATAAATTCATATAAGACTCAAGAGAAACTACTAATAGAGGCAGACCTAAAATTGGTAATGCTGCGAATGTAGCTGTTAGCCAGAAGACTACAGAGAAACAGGGATTTCATTTAAAATAAATTCAAGGCCTCCATTCATACAGAAAAGGGAAAAGCAGCTAGCGTGTTCTCACTGTGGTAAAGAATACCACATACCTGATGTATGCTATTATAAAAAAGCAAAATGGTAAAAATGGCAGGAAACTGGGCAGCTTAGCTGGATATGAAGGAAAGAAGAGCAGAAGAAATAATGCTTCAGAAAAGTACCGACAAATTAATAAAGTAACTTAATGGAAAACATCCAATATGTTTCATATGAAAACATTATCTTGAAAAGGTACTTTTGGGAAAAGCTGCTTGCATATTTGTTGCAGATAATATTCATTGTGATTTAGTTCTTTTTATTTTCATAAACTTTATTTTGATTTAGGCAAATGCATCATTAATTGGTAAACATTTGCCATATACAGCTGATGGGATGAGCAATTTTCAACCTATGGATTTTCTGTGAATTGTTCCCACTGACTATTCATGTTTTGCCCAATTTGGGGTCTCATTGCAAAAGAAGAAACAAAGAATCTACACACCGTGTCAAAGAGTATTTAGAAATAATGTGGCATGATGTGTCCTACCAACTAGAACAAATGGACTTAACCATTAAAATCAGTTTCTATCTAGCTAAGAATCAAATAATGTGTGTTGCTGCTAGCAGGCTGGCTTACAGGACAACTGAAACAGTTGCTGGTAAAAAGCACTTTATTTCCCTTCCCACAGCCATATATATACACAACACTTGTTTATTCCTTTTCTGTTGTTTATCACCCAATGTTCTCATCATTCTTATCTTTGGGTTCCATTATCTTGTGGTGGTAAAGACTCTCAGGTGCTGCTTATATCATTAGTCCTTAGTTCAGCCAAAGTTTAGTCCTCAGTCCAGCCAAAATCTTCTGGCCTTGTCCTTCAACTTGTTACCCGCAGCCCCGCCTCTTGTACTGTTCTTTTCCATTACTTGGTACACATTTCTAAAACATCTGATACTCAGCATTTCCCACATCTCCTCCTTTTTGTTTAAAAGCAGCTTGAATCATCCGTGACATTCCCCAACGCATACATTGAACTATATATGGACCACACAAACACATTATACCAATACAGATACCAATTAATAAAAGAGTGTGCTATAATGATGTTATTCATATTTTGTTCTAATTTTGCAAGTAACTCATGAACAGAGTGAGAATGATCTGACAAATTAACACAACACATACCCTCAAAATCTTCACATCCGTGTCCATGTGCTAATAACAAAAATTCAATTGCAGCACAATTTTGTAAAACTGCATGGCAAATGCTATTTACATCGGTTAATAGCGCAATTAATATTTCAAAAATTAGATTACACTGTTTAATATTCCAACACACTAATTTCTCTAAATTAAAAGCATTTTCCATAATAGCAACACCAGAGATGCTTAAGCAATAGAAAATCAATCGCAGCTCGATTATCTAAAATGGCATCTCTTAATTCCTGTTGTTCCATACTTAAAAGAGCAATTGCCTGTGATGTAGCATTAAGCATTTAACAGCAAAACAAGCTAATGCATTCAAAGTTTGCACCGTGTAATAAGTTGCAAAGCCAGGAATGCCTGCAACGGCATTCATCAAAGCCAAATATTCTGAGTGACTATATAAGGTAAGATCGGCGGAACACGTATTTTGCAGGGCCGTGCTTCGCCGACTTTGCTGCTCATTCTTTCCAGGCAACAAAAGGGTCATTTGGCTAAGACAGCACAAGGTATTATGACTTAGATTAGCAGGAATATAACTAAAGGTTCGTGCGCCGCAGGTAAAAAACCAACCAGACGGCAAAACAATATGTCCATAATTAAAAGAAACATTAACCGCATTCGTACAATTCAAAAGGGGGGCACTTACGGTTTGGCAGCCCATGGGTACTTTTGCGCGTGTGCAATTAACCACTCGCGCACACGTTACATTATCTGCCCCGGCTGGGTACGGGGTATGTAAAGATAGGGCGCCAGGGGGCAAGGAGTAACTGGCAGGGCCCCAATTTGCCATATTCGAATACTGTGAAGACAAATTGGCATAAGCTGCAAGCATGGTGTGACTGCCAATTTCTTCGGGATGATGACATATGGGCACAAGACAAGTGCCCAGTAGTTCCCCGGCTGCCACAGAATCAGACAAACAAAAGTGTGTGACATTGGCTATCAATGCTAGACGTTCCCATAGATTATATGTCATTTGCACGCGTAGGGGTACAAGGAGTCCCCCCTGTAACCCAAGCAATAACACTATAACAATATCGATAACCCACATCCTTATTCTGGAAATAAACAGGATATGGCCACAAGCACAACCTCCTCTGATGCTTCCCCTCCAAGCGCGGGATCTTGTTCTCCAGGCGCCGGGTTCAAGGGCGAGCGAGGTTGCTGTAGCCACGGCCGCACCCACTTAGCAGGTATCCACCGAGGACCTTCATCAAGGGAGACACAAGCATAACCCCGTCCCCAGGTTAGCGATTGTGCTGGCCCCTTCCATTGTTGAGAGGCAAAATCAAACCATTTCACCTTAGGTTTCTTCTGCTCATGTTCTATCCTAATACTTCCTAGATGTCTTTGCATTGGAACATGATTATTATCAGCACTACTAGGTTGCAACCAATTAAGGACATATACCGCTTTAGCTAATTGCCCAGCTGGTGTCTGAACTACTGCATCCTGTCCAGTTTGTGCCTGCTTATCCAACATTCCCTTCAAAGTACCATGAGATCGTTCAATAATGGCCTGGCCTGTTGAATTGCCTGGCACTCCTGTTTTGTGTATTATCCCCCACATTTGCAAAAAGGTTGCGGTGCGCCTGGCCACATACCCAGCTCCATTACCTGTTTTTATCGATCGGGGCACCCCTAATGCAGCAAAACATGCCTGCCAATGTTTTATCACTTCCTTACTGCCCGTGGACACGTGGGGTGTAGCCCAGATAACTCCAGAGAAGGTGTCTACTGACACATGGATGTATTTCTGCTTTCCGAATTGGTTATATTGGGTGACATCTGACTGCCATAATGTTAAAGCCTCTAGACCTCGGGGATTAACCCCGGCGGGAAAGGTGGGTGTCAACCTATTACATTCTGAGCAAGAGGCTACAATACTTCGGGTTTGGGATATAGGTAGAGAGAATTGTCGCGCTAGGGCTTTCGCTGATTGATGGAAAAATCCATGAGACAGGCAAGCTTGCTCAAACTGATTGGGTACTACCACGGATCCCACCAGTGCATCCGCCTGATCGTTGCCCGTGCTTAAGTATCCAGGCAGGCCAGTATGGATCCTTATATGGCCTACAAAGTATGGATACTTTCTTTCATTGAGTCGATGCCAAAGGCGCAAGAGTATCTGTTGCAATGCTGGATTATGAACCTTTCCCAGCATAGCTCTCTCCAATCTGTTTACTAACCCCACGGCATATTTAGAATCGCTCATCACGTTGAGCGATTCTTGGTTCCAGTGATCAAATGCCAAAAGTATAGCTAGGAGTTCTAATATCTGTACCGACCCCTCACTAATAATCTTCTTATGGGCCCAAATATGTCCATCCCACCAGACTACCCCTGCTCTCCCTGTTCGCCCCGCCGCATCGGTAAATACTGTTATTCCTGTCACTGGATTCTCCTGTCTCATAAGGTGTTTTTCCAGCTGCAACGGGGAAGAAAACAGGCGGTGGGGAGGGTAATGACAACTCAATTGTCCCTGATAATTTGCTAGGGCAACAGCAAACACAGTGTCATACATCAACAGATGTGTAATCATCGTTTTTGAAAATGGCAACAAAATCTGATGCGGATCAATTCCTGTCATTACAGTTACTCTTTTCCGCGCTTGCACTATTAGCATGGCTATTGCTTCAATTCTGGAAGTTACCGTACGCACATTTTTACACGGTGGAAATATCTATTCCAAACCGACTAGGGGGTCTTTATCCCTTGTATCCCATTGAAATAATAGCGCTTCCAATACTGCATCTAGGCTAAAGATCGCTACCACGAGGGGTAAGTTTTCCCGATATCTCCCGGAATAACTCTCCCCCACCTTCTGTCCTATTCGTTGTAATGCTTGCTTCTGTAGTACCAACAGTTGTCGTTTATCTCCAGGGGCTCTCCCCCCTTCTAATAAGGGAAGAAGAGGAGTTGTATCCTGATTTGTGATGCCACAAAGGGGGCGAAGCCATTGCAGTTCACCTAGCAGTTTCTGTGCATCATACAGTGTGCGCACATGAGGAGAGATTTTCAACTGCTGGGGGCGTACGGTGCAGTCAGTGATCCGAAGTCCCAAATACAAAAAAGGGGCTTTAGTTTGAACCTTTTCTGGGGCCACAAACAGACCAGCTTCTGCTAACGTGGAGGTGATCTGTGTTATAATCATGGGTTCAAAAGCTACTGGTGCCGCAAATAAAAGATCATCCATGTAATGATATATTTTCCATTGGGGATATTTCACTCGGATTGGGCATATTGCCCATGCAACGAAGAGCTGGCAGATGGTAGGGGAATTTTTCATTCCTTGGGGCAAAACCTTCCACTGATACCGTATGGAAGGTGCTTCACGATTTACCATCGGAATAGAGAAAGCAAAGCGCTCTCTGTCTCTCGGGTGTAATGGAATAGTAAAATAACAATCCTTCAGGTCAATGATTAGTAATGGCCACCCCGATGGGAGCATGGATGGGGCAGGTAAACCGGGCTGTAAAGCACTCATGTCGACCATAATAGCATTAATGGCACGCAAATCTTGGAGCAAGCGCCATTTTCCTGATTTCTTTAGGATAGTAAATACAGGTGTATTCCATGGACTAACTGAGGGTTCTAGAAGGTCAAGACGTACTTGCTCCTCTACTAGTTTTGTTAATGCGGCAAGTTTTTCTGTTGGCAGCGGCCACTGAGCAACCCAAATCGGCTCATCGGATTTCCATTCCAATGCCAGGGTTGGCCGCTCCTCAGTGGCCGCTACTAGAAAGGGGGGGAGCTGATCACCACCCCCCATTGACTCAAGCAATCCCTCCCCAACAGCCAAATAGTTGTATCGACAAGGTAAGGGCGGACTGACCCCTTCAATGCTTTATCGGCAGCATCAATAATGTCAATAAAAAATTCACTTAGCATGGGCTCACGCTGTCCGCCAATGCCCTGAAGAGGTGTGGTTACCGGTCGAAGTGGCCATGTCACCAGCCAACCTTGCAGGGGCAACATCATCACATCTGCCCCAGTATCGATAAGGACCTGATGCTCGAAAGAATCACCATCTGGGCCCTTAAATTGAATTAATCTAGTGGGACGATCTTGTCCCACTGACAAAACAAATGCTGTTGTTAGTGGTGTGGGGTCTACCTGACTGGACGACCCAAAGCCCCCAGTTCCTCTTATCTGGGGTGACTTCACAGGAACATTCGCATGAAAGGGTATTAATTGTGCAATTTTGATTCCGGCCATTATTGTAATAGGCGGGCATATAGCTCGTACCATAACCCCAATGTTCCCTCTATAATCAGCATCAATTAGCCCTGGAAGCACAAAAAGCCCCTGTAAGGAGGCGGATGATCTACCTATTAACAATGCGCTTAACCCATACCCCAGCGGTCCAGATGCCACCGATGGAACGAGCGTCACCCTATCATTCTCTAGGGAGACGTCGGCGGCGGTGGCCAAATCAACTCCGGCACTGACGGCGGTTGCCCCGCGGAGGCCATCCAAGCAGCTGGCGTATTGTTTGTCCTCATGCCCTGCCGGTTGGCACTCCGCGAGGCGTTTCCCAACCCCGACAAAGGGGGTCCCATCTTTTTTAAACCGGGAGTGACACTCAGTAGCTTTATGACCGAATTTTTCACATCGATTACACGTCCCGGGAAACGGGGAGGGAAGTGCATTGTTTTGTGGCTGTCCTCTTTTCTTGGGGCAATCCCGTTTTAAATGACCCATCTTTCCACACTGATAACACGCCCCCCCCCCTTTCCTCTACGCCAATTCGACTTGGAGGTATTCAAGGCTACCGCCAAGGCGCGTGCATGAATCTTTGCCTTATCCTCCTCCTCCACCAAAGGAGCACGAGTGCAGGCTTCAATCATGTCGACTAGGGAGGCCGATTTTGGTAAAGTCACCAAAATCTTCTTACACGTGGGGTTAGCATTTTGAAGGGCTAAATCTACCCCCAATGCCGATCTGGCGTCTGGTGTTAAATTAGGGGCCCTATCCAATGCCGTCCTTAGGCGGTCCAAAAAGAGGGCAAAAGATTCGCCCGCTCCCTGTGTGACCTTTAAATAAGGAGGTGACGGGGCGCCCAAATCAGGGAGCTCTTTGAATGCCTCCAATGCTAGAAGCTGAGACTGTTGTAATATTTGGGGTACCAATCGCGCCTGTAGCTGAGGCTCTTCAAATCGCCCCTGTCCCAACAACATGTCTATATTTGCTACATGGAGAGGGTCGTCCTGGGGTCTATCTAAATTAAGCACTGCCACGTGCTCAGCCTTTTTTCTCCATGAATCCTTCCATAATAATCTCTGCTTGGGTGTTAACAACATATCTGCAAATTTCTGGGCGTCAAAGGGACACATCGCTTGCCCCGAGAATATTTGTTCTAATAACGCTTGTACATATGGATTTTTCAAGCCACACGCCACAATAGCTTTCTGAGCCTCCCTCATCAATTTCCAGTCTAACGGCACCCAAGATTTAACCCCCTCCCTTGATACCGATACCGGGAAAGTAGCCGGCATGGCATCCAAAAATTCCCCTTCAATTATAGCATCCTTTATCAATCCATGCCAGCGCTTAATTGGGTCAGGAGATCCCGCTCCTTCCCCCCCATCCCTCCAAATCACCCCCGTCCCCCGTTCTTCTCGCCCTTGTCCAATTGAAGAACACGTAGGTGGCGGAGGTTTCACTTTTGGTCGAACCGGTTGCGTAGCGGGGGCATAAATTTTGCAATATTCTTCCTCTGCTGTCGGTCGCAACTCTCCCTCGGGAGTGAGGTGCTCCATACAACCATAATACCCACACAACCTACAAATATGGGGCAAATGTGAGGGGTCAGGTATGCTGTGCTCTTGAAGCTGTTGCAGCAAATGCGATCGTGACGATCCTTGCGGTCTGTTTTCCTTTCTATCCAGCTCATCCATCATCTGTTGAGCTGCAATACCTTCCTTATATAACCACCGAATTATCTGGTCCTGCGTCAAGTTATCAAACTCTCCAGTTTTAGGCAAGTCAATAATCCGAACGTGTCGGGGAGGGGCTGGTGCCACAACCGCGGGCGGCAACCCTGACCCCCCTTGTAACAGGTTCTCTGGATTGCCCGATGACAATTCCCCCGACACCGGCTGATCCATGGCCATCGGTTCGCCCTGATCTGAGTCGTCATCCTCCAAGGGCAACGGTACCTCACTGGGGTCCAGCGGCGCCAAAGGAATCATAGGCGTTGTTTTACCAAAAAAGTCTTTCACTCCTACCGTGAAGGCCCCTTTCGCTGATGATTCTAATGCCTCGCGTAATGCAATACGCGCCCCTGCCTGAGCTGCTGCGGTGGTAACGGCTCGATGAACAGTCAGCCAGATAGGGCTCAAGGCAGTAGCTTCTTTATTTCCGACCCCCACAGAGTCCCACAGGTCTTCCCCCAATGTTTTCCACACCGAGGAGTCAAACACATTCTTTGCATTAACCAGGAAACCCCGTCGCTTTCCCCACCGAAGCAATTTTTGCAGAGCTTCTGGGGAAAATTTTTCTCCCTGGTTATTAAGCAGATTGCTTAAGACCTTAAACACGGCCTGCTCATCTGCCGATGCTGCCGCTCCCATTATGAGAGATATTCCCCACTGCTCACCTTTCAGTGGGAGCTCCCCCCGCCTCAGTTGGGCGTCCCGGTTCCTCACCCGAACGGAGGACAGCGGCAGCGGCGGTCCCTGCTATTTCTTCCTCTGTCCGTGGTACCAAATTCACAGAATTCTATCACGTCGGGGTCACCATTTGTTGCTGCTAGCAGGCTGGCTTACAGGACAACTGAAACAGTTGCTGGTAAAAAGCACTTTATTTCCCTTCCCACAGCCATATATATACAGCACTTGTTTATTCCTTTTCTGTTGTTTATCACCCAATGTTCTCATCATTCTTATCTTTGGGTTCCATTATCTTGTGGTGGTAAAGACTCTCAGGTGCTGCTTATATCATTAGTCCGTAGTTCAGCCAAAGTTTAGTCCTCAGTCCAGCCAAAATCTTCTGGCCTTGTCCTTCAACTTGTTACCCGCAGCCCCGCCTCTTGTACTGTTCTTTTCCATTACTTGGTACACATTTCTAAAACATCTGATACTCAGCATTTCCCACAAATGTGTTCTTTGTATTTTGGATTGGTTTGTGCTTCCAAAAAAGCAGGTCCTTTATGAATTAAAATCAATAGGATTTTGTCCAGGAGAACCAGTATGAGCTCTGTAAAGAAATGAGAAACTTTTTGGAAAGTGGAAGACACTAAACACAGAAAAGATAAGATAGTCACAAATCCTTGGGTATAGACAATGTGTTGCCAATGTTGTTTGTAGGGCCCAATCAAATAGGCTGTGTTCTGAGGCAGCTTGGCAGCACCAGCCTTTAGACAGCTTTGTGCATGCCCACTGGGAGAACTTGGGGACTTTAAGCACCTACAGGGTTAGGCAGCAACTGAGCAAAGGTTTAGAAGATCAAGATTTTGTATTTAGGTGCTGAAAGCAGCATTTCAGTGCCTAAATCTCTTTGTGGATCTAGCCCTCAGGCTCTAATGAGATAAAGACTAATGCATGTGCTTAAGCTTACACACAGTACATAAAAAGAAAAGGAGTACTTGTGGCACCTTAGAGACTAACAAATTTATTAGAGCATAAGCTTTTGTGAGCTACAGCTCACTGCATCCGATGAAGTAAGCTGTAGCTCACGAAAGCTTATGCTCTAATAAATTTGTTAGTCTCTAAGGTGCCACAAGTACTCCTTTTCTTTTTGCGAATACAGACTAACACGGCTGCTACTCTGAAACCTGATACAGTACATAGTCTCATGGACTTCATATAAAGTTAAGCATGAATGTAAATCTTTACAGTATCCAGGATCTCAGTTTCTATCACTCAAAGCTGTGTGTTAGAGATAGCTGATCAGACACTACACAGCCAATAACCAACTCACTTCTATGTAAAGTACTCCAGAATACCATGTGTAAGCAAGATGCTACATAAAACCAAAGGTTTACTCTGTACTATAACATACTAACAATGACAAAATTACCATATGGGGCTGGATACAGAATAAAAATCTCAAGGCAGCTGATCCAAATGATTTTCACTATGTTTGCTTGTATTGAAAAAAGCTGAATACAGTTGAAAACAACTTTAAGATGCTTGATCTACTGTTCAAGTGTATACTGCTGCTGCAATAAAGGACACAGAATATAATTGGGGAGAAAGTAAGTGGAAGATAGGAAAAAAATTGTTCTTAAGACTTCCCCACTTCATGTTTATTTACACTATGTTAGAACCTGACCAGACTCCTACAACTGACATTTTATTGACTCAAAGGGTTCTGCTTGTGTAATTATAATATCTATTATGTCAGCTGTAAAATCCACTACAACAACCAAAACTATTTTCCTAGATGTAGCTAAGTCTCACCAGGCTGCTTACAATGTTTAATAAGACTCTGGATTTATGCAAAAAGGAGAAAAAAATCAGAATAGCTGTTACCTGTGGGCAACACTGATTTATCTGACCTGCCAATTGTCTAAATGAACTCAGACTGAGTATTCTTGTAACGCAATGTCATTGGGCCACATTCTCAGCCCCTGTTCTGGTGGCTTTGCAAGCTCAGCCTGCATGAAGCAGTCAGATGGCTGACTTAAAGGTGCAGGCGGAGACTCTCCTGCCATAGAAGGATCCATTGTAACCTGCTTCTCTGCATCTATGCCGCAGACATGTTGGAAGCAGGATGGTAGCACATAGCACTCTGGCCAATCCTCAGCCAGTGGAGCAATCCATATGGGATCACTGCTACCAATGTAATTTAGAGCAACCCCAAGATCAGAGGTGTGTGGAAAGATGGCTTAGAATGTTTGCCTCCCACTTGGCTGCAGTGAGTTCAGTGCAGCTAAAAGTTTGGCTTGGTATTTTAGAGATGGATGGTATTATGCAAGTTCAGCAATGTTTCTCATCAGCTTTCAGACCCACTGGTGCATGGTGAAGAGGAATAAGGAAAGGATAGGATAAAACTGCTTCTTAAATATAGAGATGGGTATAAGCAGCATTCATATCTGAATTCTAAATACTCACCCCCACACAGAGAGGTTATTCAAAACCTGGGACTTTCATTCTGACCCATCTCCATTTAAATGTGGTGAGACTACTTCTTTTTTTAAATGGCCATTTTTTCTTCTTTCCCAACCTATTCTAAATTACACGCAGAGTTGATTCTGCACTAGAAGCAGTGAGAGGCTTGAGCACACTCAGTGAGGATGGAATCTTCAGAGATATGGCTGCTAAAATCAAAATAGTCTCTACTGAGCATGTGCAAAGACTTAAGTCTTAAGACTTGGCATATTTGGGCAAATTTTGACAGAGATGGCAAAAGACACACCCCTGACATAAAGGCCATCCTCCTTCAAAATTTCATGCCCTGGCTCCAAATAATGGGAGTCCTAAAGCTTCTCAAAGAAAAAGTTGCCAGAAATATTTAAGATGGGCGAAACAAATGAATTTTCCCTCACCTTGCTCTTGGAAACAGCGGCACTATTTTGGCTGAAATTTCCCCCAAAAAATTTAACCTGAGGCAGACACCAGGCTCATCACAGCATAAATGGTTGAAGTTTTGTGAAGTTATAAGCAATTGAAAATAGGTTCTTATAATGGGAAGTGTCTGCAGTGCTACCAACCCTACCTTTAATAAAGCAATTGACATATTTTACAATAACTAGATCAGCACTAGACAACACAGTTTTGATTTTTTCCCCTTTACGCATAACACACAAGTATTTGATTTTGTATTAGAGAAAGAGAGCTATTTACCTAGCATTCCCTTTTCCCTGCACTTTTCATTTTCTACCCTTTCTGCAATACACATGCACAATATTATTCTGTCAGGGATTAGATGAGCTCTTGGTTAATGAATGCAGTGCTCTTTGGCTCTGCTGAAAGTGATTTAATTCCCAGTCTCTGCATACAAGCTGCTATGTTTAACTATGTATTTTTTAAACATAAAAAGACCTCTTTGTGGGCCACTCTCTTTTAATATCCCTGGTTCTCTCTTAATCAGACAACTAACACAGAGACCATCGACCTAGTCTCTAGCAAGGTGTTGCTTAGGGAACATAATCCAGCAGTTATCTATCCACAAATCAGCAATTTTCTATAAATCACTTCAAGACACTAATATTAAAAGTGTGATATGGGGACAAACCACTGAATTTTCAGGGAGAGGAGAGATATTTTCAATACCTGTTATGGTTTTTATGTTAGCTCTCCCTTGTTTTAGCCCTCTAAAATTCACCTATGGAATTCTAGCACAGAGGACTCTGCCAAGGTTCTTTTTAATAATTTTGAAATATTTTCATTGCTTTTATAAATTAACAATGCCTTGGAAGCATAAAACTGTTAAAAACAGAAGCGCAGCCCCAGGACATTGTCTACAGGGATTTTAATAGACTGCTGAAGAAGAACATTAGAGATTACAAAGGAAACAAAGATGATAAACCTAAAAAAGTCTATGGGAAACTTACTGAATTACTGTACCTCTCTTATTCCCTTGGTGTTTCATACAAAATTGTGATAAACAGCTTGAAATATGAAGCCAGTCTTCCTTTAAAAGTCATTTTTGTGACAGTTCTCTCCAGAAGAGATTTTAGGGAAGTCTGCCAAATTTCCAAGAGTCCTGTAGAACCTGCCTGCTAGGCTCTTAAGAAAGTAAACTGAGAAGAGGATTTTGTTCTTCCCACAAAACATAAAGAAAAAACAAATGCACACTCACAATGTTGTCCTAGTCTAGGACTGGGACTCCTAAGCACTATTGCAATAGAAATAAATAATTAATGACCACCCATAAACTATTTTCATTAATATATTTATTAAGCCTGGATAGTCCAACTCTCTATATTTTAATTTCCTTGTGAATATAAATATGAGGAGAAAAACAAAAATATGAGTTGAAAACAATCTTGCAATCACAACTAGAGCAGCTCTTGTTAAGAGGGTGAAAGAATTTTAATTTTATTCAGGAGAGTCAGTAAATAGCTTGCAGACCTAAATTACAGTTAATGACCCATATGCTTCTCTAGCATTAGGCTAAAATCCAATATTTATATTTTCATAAACTTACAACATTGATCTAGATGAAATCAAAGCAGCTGGAAACAGTCTGGAATGTAAACAGCTGATGCTTCTGGGAAATTACATCAGCATTTGTAGCCACCCTTAGAGAAATGCCAATTAAAATCACCTTATTTTTAGCCAGGAGTGGGAGGGAAGAGACTGTTTTCCTAATTTTCTCCTAATGTACTGCAATAGTTTACACTGTCAATGTCCATTTCTTTCCTTTCCTAAGGACACTGTCATCCCACACTAAATCAATAAACAACTGTAAACTGGTGGAGTCAGGAGACTGCTGGCCATGCTGATCTTCCATGGATCCAAATTTGTTACCAGGCTACACAGGCTTTGCAGAAGGAATTTTGTTCAATTACTCTTAGCAGAGGTGCAAGAGGAGAAAACCCCACTGAATCCATTTCCCACTTTCTTCTTACCTTCAGTTATTTATATGTGATCTTTTGTAGCAAACCTGGCTGAGGATAATAGTAATACCTAACACTTACTTGGCACCTTCTCCCTTATATTTCAAAACACTTTACAAAGGAGGCAAGTATCATTATCCGTTTTACACAGAGGCTACTTCTACACTGTACATCACTGGTAGCAGAGTGTAGGGTATATGTAGTTACATGCCACAGTGAGAAGCAGACTGCCCACACTCCGGTATGTAGCTACAGATATCAGTGAAAGGCTCTGGCGGGGGGAGGCAGCGGGGAAAGACTCCAATAGCTCCATGCTGCTGGAGCCTTTCCCAACTGCTGGAGTCTTTCCCTGTAGCAGGGCACTACACTGCTAAAAATAGCAGTGTAGACAGGGAGGCACTGCTTGGATGTGTAGGCTAATATCCATAGTACTCAGCATGTTTTTACTCTATGCACCAAAACCATGCCTTACAGTCTACAGTGCTATTTATATCCATGCTAGGAGGGCATGTCATGTATGTACCATAAGGGGTGTGCAGTGTAGATGTAACCAGAGAGGTCCCAGAGCAGGCCAGTGTTAGGAACAGAACCCAGGTCTCTTAAGCCCAGTCCAGTGTATTATGCACTTCTGTGACGTTCTGTGCCTCAGGGGAACACCCGGCACCCCCATGTTCATCCTTATAATATGATTGTGTGGTATCTAATGCAAAGTTTGTCATATTGGGTGTCTTCAGAAGGCTCATAATGTACTGAGCATTGTTGTTATGGTAATGTTACAGTAATCGTTACAGTAATGTTATAATAATGATATAGGTAATAATTTCATGTATATAGTTATGAGGCTGAAAATGTGTCCTCATCGCTTAAAGCAAGCCCAGGCAAAAACTCTCCAGAAGCAGAGAGACAGTTCACACCTCATCAGGGCATGTATGGGACAAACCCAGCCCAGTCTCACAGGAACAAAGGACATTGGCCTGGGCAACAACAAAGGATCTGTTGGACTCTCGAGTCCTTCCTTTGGTCAGTTTGGGACTACGATGAGGTAATGCTCACCTGACTCTGAAGGAGGGCAGGGGTGCAACACCAATAGGGAAGAAAGGGCATGATAAATGGGAGGGATGTTTGCCACACTCTTCCTCTCTCTTCCACCTACATCTACAGATACCACACCAAGTGACTGAAGCGCTGATCAAAGGAGGGAGCCTAGCTGAAGGGCAACCAGCCAGCCTGTGGTGAGAAGCATCTAAGTTTATAAGGGCACTAAAAGTGTTAAGATCAGCTAAGAATGTGTTTTGATTTTATTTCATTTGACCAAATCGGTCTCGTTATGCTTTGACTTATAATCACTTAAAATCTATCTTTCATAGTTTATAAATTTGTTTGTTTATTCTACCTGAAGCAGTGCATTTGGTTTGAAGTGTGTCAGAGACTCCCCTTGGGATAACAAGCCTGGTACATATAAATTTCTTTGATAAATGACAAACTCATATAAGCTTGCAGCATCCAGCAGGCATACCTGGACAGTGCAAGATGGAGGTTCCTAGGGTTGTGTCTGGGACCGTAGATATTGGCTAGTGTCATTTAGTTGCAAGGAACTGCGAGCAGCTTACATGCCACAGCAGCATGAACAGCCCAGGAGTGCGGGTTCTCACAGCAGAGCAGGGTAAGGCTGGCTCCCAGAGTCAAGGATTGGAGTGACCTAGTAGATCACCGATCCAGATAACACCAGAGGAGAACATCACAACTTCATATCTGAGATGGCAGGAGACCTATGAAAAAGGAAGTAACCACCACTGTGGATCTACATCCTCAGTATTGAGTTAACTTAATTACATATTTTTGTGGGAATTTAGATAATTGTTTCCTGTCTCCTTCTGAGATTCAGAGTTTGCAGCACCCATTAGCCTCCTCTACAGTAGGCTATTTTTCTTGAAAATTGCCCACTATTGTTAATAATGGTGCAGCTCCAATGATGGTAGCAATGGTGGGAGCATGAGTCTATTCAAGGCACCAGTGGACACTGGAATCTTAATCACCATATCATGTTGTCCTGCTCTGAGCAGGTTTAGCTGACATGGTATTTAAGAACACTAGGGGCTACCTAGATCCATGTATATGTACACCAGTGCTCCTACCATTGTTACCAGCAGCACAACTGCACCTCACATTGGTAAGAAAATGGAGTATTTTTCCTCTTTGAGTGACAGCCTAGACTCTTGCTCCAAATCAGGGATTCACTATGCTTAGGAAATTAAAGCACAGCACCCTGCAGCTGACTGAAGGAACAGTGTGTCTGAGAACTTGAACAGTGCTAGAGTCCTATGATACATAGCTGAGTTAAGTTGCTTTTTTTTTCTATTCTTTTTTTTGCCAGGAGCCCTCTTGGAGTATGTGTATATTGGTAAATAAGTTTGTATGGCTACTGTAACATACAACTATCTCATGTGTCTCCCAACATGGAAATCAATGAAATCTAAACGTTCCCAGTAGCTCAGAAGTTATGAAACTTTAAAACAGCATTTCCTGCATATATCAATTTTTTTAAAAACAAAAATTTCCTTATCAATATTACTAAGAAAAATCTGAACATATAAAATCTAATTTGCTTTCATTTAGTGTCATTTAATTTATACAAGATTGTTGGTTTGGATATTGAAAATAATGTAGTCAGTTACTCTTTTGTGTTTTCAGGCATAAGTACAATGCTGCAGAGTTTAGGTTGCAAAGAAAGTAGCAGAATGTAGGTGTCACAGTGCAGGGCAACTGCCATTGTGTTCCCCCCTTACGGTTCACCAGTGGCACCCACTTAAACATTCCTGGCTTCAAGCTGTCACCTCTCTTGAACAGAGAGCCATGTCTGTCTCCCTCCTGACTGGGAGTTTTCAAGTCTGCACATTTCCCTGCCTTACATTGTGATATTCCCACAAGACAGCCTACCTTAACAGGCAGCACTTGTGTTTTGCTTTCTCTCCAGAGGCTATGAATAGCATAATGTCCTGCAGATACAAGTTACCAGAAAGTACTTGCTAAGCAAGCACATTTATTCTTAAGGTGAAAGCATTACAGAAAAAACATATTGAAGGCCATAAAAGGACCTACATGACAGGTCAACCCAACTCCAACCTCAGGTTCTGGTAGGTGTCAGTCCTTCAAAACCCACAGTTGACTTTCTCCAATGGCCACAAGTTCATAATTGTCTCATATTCAGAACCAGAACCACCAGAAATAGTTCAGTCTTTTCTTGATATAACTTGGGCCTTTGACCTTGGCCTAACATAAGTGATCAGCAGATAATAGCCCACTCCTCAGAGCACAGCTCCAAAAGGCTGGGTTTTTGCCTCACCAGAGGTGGGGAATTTGTATTCACCTCCCCCCAGAGATTCCCCAGGAAAACTACTTAACACTTTTTGTTCTAAAATTCTGTTGTTGTTTGGCACATTGTTCACTATAGACCTTTGAACCTCAGCTCTCACATCCGTCACATCTGCTAACTTGAAAGGTTATATACAATCCCAGCCCACAAAAAAACATAAACCATTCATTTAATAATATGGACCCTTTCATTCAATAAGGTCTCCCAAGGATATTGCAGGAAATTGCCATATCTGTCACCATAGGATTCCTTTTGCTGGTATCTTTTTGTCATTTGTTTTCATTTTAAACTTTCAGTGGATTTTACAAAAATCATGGAAATATTTTCATTTGCTTTAGGTTTTGTAAAAGCTACAAAAACCTAATTTGATATCAGGGATGAAATTTTGGCCCCATTGAAGTCAATGAGAGTTTTGACTAACAACGAGAACCTCAAATATTTTGAGTGCTACCATAAATGACATAATATAAAATAAATAATAGGAGCAAAAAAAAATAATGGAGCCAATAATCAAACAAAGAATTTGTAAGCATGGTCCAGTGGATAGGGAATTGGACTGGGACTTATCAGACCTGGGATCTGTTTATGATTCTGCTACTGAATGCTGTATTATTCAGTCTGGGCAAGTCGCTTCTTTGTTTCTTCTCCCACCCTTTGTGTGCCTTATTTAGACTGAGCTCTTCAGGGCAGGGATTGTCTCTTGCCATGTGTTTGTCCAATGCCCAGCACACTGGATTAGGGCACTCTAGGTGATACCACACTAATACCAAATAAATAATAATGAATTTTCCTACATGGCTTTTGTCATGATGGCCTTTGTCATGTAAGCCCTCTCCCTGCATCTAATGGCAATTTTTTAACAATATGTTCTATGGAACTTTATCAGAAATAAACTTTGTGAATTTTGTTTGTTAATTCATGGCATTTTGGTTCAGCTAAACAGCTTTCCATCAAACACTGCACCAGATGAACACACAGCACTGCAACTGTCAGATAGTGGCTGCTCAGGCACTTGGGAATTGTAGCTGGTGTTAATTCCCAACAGTAACACTTTCATATTTCATTTTTGCACCCACAAAAGTTGAATGATTTATTGTGTCAGATTCTTGCAATGCTATTCACAGCTTTAGTCCCACTGTAATTTCTTCTTACAATGGATTGCTTTTTCTTAAGCTTGCTTATTTCTGCAAAATGCCACTGTTGCCAATGACTAACTACTGTGAGTGGAAAGAACTACACTTGCAGGGCCTTCTGCTTGTGCATTGCTGAATCTCACACCTCTGACATGAGTAATCTTGGGAAGTGCTTTAGGATGTGTGACACAGAGGCATAGAAGAGGCATTCAATCAATGCACTTAAGACATGCACCATTTCTAATTAATCTAACTGAATCCTTTCAAGGGTTCTAAATTAAGGATGGATACATATAAACAGGGGCAACTGAACCTTTCATTCCACTGACAATTGATTTTTCCATTAGGATGATATCTTGACATGGCTTTCAAGGACTAGTAAAAGAGAACACTTTAGTAAATGTAAAGGGAGGATTGCACTTCTAGCATATATATAAATAATAGTAAGCAAGTCTGCCCCATATAAACTGTAGACAGGCTGTATCTTAAATAGGAGGTTTAGGGGAATATTAGTTTTACCTTCATTCTAATGCTATGTTTAATATAACCAGAGCAATGCAATGCTTTCAGATAATATTTCACTGGGTCAAGCAAATGAGCTAGTGCAAGAGAGGAGTCACTAGGGCTGATCCTCCTCTTGCTAATGCTGGTGTAAAGCAGGAGTGACTTACATTAGTAAAATACTATTCAATTTTGTGGAATTACTCCTGATTTATACCTGCACAATCAAGAGGATAATTGGGCACCAATGATGGTAGTGGGTCCTGGTCCCTTGCTGTTCTAGGAGTGGGTTTAGCCAGGGCATTTTTCTACACTGATGATCCTGCTGCCAGAACAGCCTGTTTGGATTGTGAACAGCTGGGTGTGAGTTAGCCCTGAGGCTGATTTAATTTATATCCAGTATCACTACAGTCCTTGGACAGAATTGCAGGAGAGAAAGAAAAAAAGTGTTTTACAGCCAACTTTGCAACCCCCTACCTCTCCAGTTCTGAGCTGAGAATAGCTTTATTCAACTTTTTCAGATAAAGATGGAGACTGAAGGGGGGTGGGGAAAATATGGCATTATGGGAGACTGAAGAGAAGGCAGCAACCCCAAAGGCAGCCAAAAATCTATTCAGGAAAACAGCTGTGTGGTGTCAGTCAGAAAAACCCCAAGGATAATAGAAGCAGGAGATTTTCAGTAGCTGAGGGTGAAGATATCAAGGGATAATTAAATGTTTATTTCTAGTTCTGTTGACTAGTTGCTTATGTAAGTGATCTTATAACAAACAAGAAAACACTTAAGTAAAATGCCACTTTAAAAAGATGACAAAGATGGAAGAACAATAGCATGCTAAACTATGACTACTCTTTTCATCTCCGTTAATTGGTATGTCATAAGGAGGAAGAGTTAATTTGGGCTGTTGTATTGCTGAAAGTCATTGTTTAACAATTATTGATTTTCAGATGAAAAACCTCCTAGCATTGTTTGTCTTGTCTTTCTTTTTGCAAACAAAACAAAAGAAATATATAAACCAGACAAGCACTTGGACCAAAGTCTGGCCCAAAGCTTCTCCAAAGTTGTCGGGATTTAGGGAGCCAGAGATAGGTTTGGGACCTCTTACTAATTTAAGTCACTATACGTGAGATTTAGAATATTAGAAGCATGGGGGTGGAAGGGACCTCTAGTCCATCCCCCTATGCTGAGGCAGAATTAAGTATACCTAATCATCTCTGACAGGTGTTTGTCCAACCTGTTCTTAAAAGTCTCCTATGATGGGATTGCACAATCTCCCTAAGTCACCTGTTCTATTACTTAGCTATCGTTATTGTTAGAAAGTTTTTCCTAATATCAACCTAAATCTCCCTTGCTGCAAACTAACCCGATTACTTCTTGTTCTACCCTCAGTGGACATGGAGAACCCATGATCACCATCCTCTTTATAACAAGCTTTTAGATATCTGAAGATTTTATGTCCGCCCTCAGCCTTCTTTTCTCTAGATTAAACATGCTCAATTCTTTTATCATAGTCCTGTTTTCTAAACCTCTTATTTTTGTCACTCCCCACTGGATTCTCCAATTTTTTCACGACTTAAAATGTGGTACACAAAACTGGACACAGCACTTTAGGTGAGGCCTCACCAGAGCAGAACAATGACCTCTCCTTTGTTTTATGTTGTTTGTAGACTTGGTCAAAAAACCACACTGATAAAGTGTAATAAAAATATACTATATTCTCAATTTCAATGGAAAATTTACACTTTCCAACCAATTATAACTAGGCCCAATATTCTGAAAATCTGTCCACTTGTAATTATGATGTGTATTTTGTAATCCAGGCAGATCAGATTGGGAGTGTTGGAACCTGTGGAACAAAGGAAGAAAATATCTGTTTAAATCACCCATCTAGAAAATGACCCTCAACATATTTTATGAATGTAGTGTTACTTTGTAAAAAAGTACTGCATTTCTCCCCCCTTTACAATTGTATGCATTGCCCCTCATATTTTAAAATGTTAACGTTTATTCATTTCAGTTCTAATGTCAGCTATATGCAAACATTTGGATTTTAGAGGAGAGATAGCCTAATGATTTGAACCCAGGATTTTGAACCCAGTTCTAAACACAGCTATAACACAGGCTATTATTGTGGCTTTGGCCAAATCGCTTAAGAAAACAGCAGCATAGAGAAGTTATCTTTAAACTGAGGATAATACCTGTCTCTAAGACAGTGGTTCCCAAACTTGTTCCGCCGCTTGTGCAGGGAAAACCCCTGGCGGGCCAGGCAGGTTTGTTTACCTGCCGCGTCCGCAGGTTTGGTGGATGGCGGCTCCCAGTGGTTGCAGTTCGCTGCTCCAGGCCAATGGGAGCTGCTGGAAGTGGCACGGGCCGAGAGACGTACTGGCTGCCGCTTCCAGCAGCTCCCATTGGCCTGGAGCAGCGAACCGCGGCCAATGGGAGCTGCCATCGGCCAAACCTGAAGACGCGACAGGTAAACAAACCGGCCCGGCCTGCCAGGGGCTTTCCCTGCACAAGCGGCGGAACAAGTTTGGGATCCACTGCTCTAAGGGATGCTGTGAGTATTAGTTAAGAGTTTGTAGCATACTTTGAAGATAAGGTTCTATATAAAGTGTTGGTGATTATTTTAAAAGCATGCAGGTGGGAGATTATTTATGACACAGTTGATTTAAAACATATATAATGGATGGCAATGCTTGATCAATGATTGTTTTTAAATTTTCTCTAATCTCAGTAAGAGATCACATAGTTTTCTGACCATGTTTGCTTTTGCAATACTGAATGTCTCCAAACAGAGGGGGGAACCTAGAAAAGGGTATGCAGAAGAACTAAGATACCACCAGAGATGAGGCTGGGGAGAATGGACCTATCAGGATATCAGAAAATATTCTGCTTTATCATTTATTTGGCTTTTATAGAATTCTGAGTCAAATTCACAAAAGGAACAGTTTAAACTCTTCAGAGTTAGATATTCCTTGTGATTATTGAATATATTTCCTTCCTCACACAGGTCGTCTCTTTCCTCCTAGGTAAAATTATTATTATTGTTATTTAAGTGCTGATGACATACTTAGCATTACACAAACCACGCTGTCCCAGGTAGCTGGACTCTAAATAGCCAGACAACACAAATCATGTACAAAATGCAACAAGACATCTGCCCCATTGGGAAACCAAAAGAAACAGGTAAAATGACCTTGGCTGTTCGCCACAGTGGGAATCCATGTTAATGTCAGATTTAAATGTAGGGCAGTGCAAAAAGTCTCATATTGAAATTACAAATATTTTAAATGTGTGCTTGTAGCAGGGTTATCAGTTCAGTCAGCAGCCCTAGAGGTCAGGGCCTACTGCCGCAGTCTCTCTTTTCATCCAATGTGTTCAGGACCCCTGAACAGGATTCAGCTGGGTCAGCTTCTTTGTAGGTAAACCCCTGATCTGCCCATTCAGAGGTAGGCATAGGGGAATCTGGAATGGATAGGTCCCCCTACTCTACCAGGTCCCAGCCCAGGGCCCTGAAAAAGTGTGACAGCTCAGGCTGGCCTACGTTTGGCTCATCTCTTGTTCACCTTCCCCTGGGCCACTTCCTACCCCACCCAATGCCTCGGTTTGGGGCGGGGCTGTTGTTTGATTATAGAGCTTTGCTACAAGCCCCCAGAGTCTCGGGCTGATACAGGCAATCCTCTGGTGCCCATTCATGTGGTTCTCTCTATGTCTATAGTGATATCTCAAAAGAGGAGGGGAAAAGACTCAGAGCTGGACCTCCTTAGTAAGAGCTTCTCCTCCCGTCCGAGGGCAGTGCTCCTCCTGGAAATGGCTTCTTTCCTCCCCATGCCTCAGCTACTGGAGTTCTTTTTGTACTGCTCCTTTACCCTGGAGCATGTTCGGCAGTGGTTGAGGGACAGAGCTTTCCTGGTCCAGTATTGCTCCATCCTTTCCCCTGCCTCTGCCTCAGGGAGGGGTTTGTAAACCCTATAGCAGAACTGTTTAGCAATTTTCTGTAATGAAATCTGTAATGCTATGGGAGAGCCACCAGATCAGCAACTACAATCCAGAGAGTATTAAGCCAAAAGAGACCATTGTGACCATCTAGTCTAACCTCCTGCATAACACAGATCATAGAATTTCACCCAATGATTCCTGCATCAAGCCCATAATGTCTGGATGAATTTCTAGTATGACACATTTTATTTAACTGAAGGCATAGATCAGCAGAACTATGAGAAATCCTGCAGTTACTGTAGTTGTGAAACAGTGTTTTGCAGAAGTTGGGCTGTACCATTGTAAAGCTGATTCCTCATCAGATTCTGAGCAAATCTTTTTCTTAGCTAAGAGTTGCTGCCAACATGATGTACCATGCAAGCAAAGAAAAAAAAAGTTACTTAACCAAAAATTGCCTTATACTTCAGTAAAAGATTATCAATGTTTTCACTTGAAAATGAACCATTTTTCAAGCTGAACAGGATGAAATGACACCCATTTCTGCAAAAGATGTCAAACTAAATTAGGCTAATTTCTGAGCTGATGTGGATTTCCAGTGATAACATGTAGAAGTTTGCATTTGTGCATAGGCCTGGTGTGAAAACCCCGTTCGATGACATTTCCATCAAAAGCTAGATTTTGCCAGTGTAGAATTTTGAAAGATTTCACAAACATTTTCTATTATATGAAACAGACTTAACCAGAACTCTGGAGTTCCTGGCTTCTATTGCCGTGCTAAAACCACACCTTTTTTATGCCTCTGATTTATGTAAACCTTACGGTAAGAGCCTTTTAGTTTTCATTTCATCTTCAATGTTGCTCACAAATCTTCAGGAATGTGCAAAGTCTTACCACATGTCCTATCTCTAAGTGAGCACATTCATTTTGAATTAGATATAATTTATATAAAAACCACCTCTCAAACTTTGGTCCGAAGTAATCAGAGGAAGGAAAGCTAGCCAACAAAATGGAAACTTCACTATGTTCCATAAAATGAATAGCGGGGGAACAGATGTCATGATGAAAGTGACAGGTTAACCTGAGATATATAAACTAAAAGACACCAGTAGGGAGTCCAATCAAGTCTCAATCAATGCTCGGATCTTGCACAGCCTGACAAATCTTTCTTGCTATTTCTGGCTGCAGTCAGTATCATCTCTCTGGGATTGCAGGTGGCAATTATGGGCGAGCCTGTCAGGCATTTTTCACTTTTTGTCACTGTCCAGCTTATCAAACTGTCTGTGATTTACCATTGAGGGGCGAATAGAGTTTGTTACCTAAGCTTTATACATTTTGGAACCCTGGTTGTGCAGTTATTGTCACATTGGTTTTTATGTGCGTGTGTGTGTGTTCATATTGATTTCTGCTGAAGACAGGAGGGGTGTGTTCATTAGGGACACATTAACTAATGGGCACTGGCAAGTTTTTTTTGTCACTTAAATGAACTCTTTGTTCCAAATTCCAATTTTCACAAGACACCCGATCAGAAAATAAAGCTATTTTTCCCTCTGTCTCTCTCTCTCTCTCAGCATGGGGGAAAGCTATAGCTTTATTATGGGGTAAAAATAGGAAAAATGAACTTGCCTTCAGATTTTGAACTATTTCTAAAACAGAACCTAAAACCTGAACATGGTCATAATGACACAGAGTTTAGAACAGGAAAAAAAACCTATTGGATCAAGTCCATCTCACTACCAATGCAGGATAGTACAAGGCCCCTTCTGAGGTTGTAAATCAAATAGGCAGATCCCCATGCAAAGGAAAAATTTTGCCCTATAACTTGATTAATTCCAAAGCAACTTTGTGGTACCAATGTAAAGTTCTACCTCTGGATTAAAACATAATTCCCATGTACACCAAGCCTGGGAACAAATCGTAATCCTCCAGGTTCCATAACAGGATTCTGAACTGAAGAATCATTCTCAAGACTTATTTTCTCGTCCCAGAAGGTGCACAAACAAGCTTTCCAAGATCATCTTCACACAGCCACAAGGAAAAATGCCATCTGACATTTGTTATGATTTAGTGCCAAAGAATGCCAGCTGTTTTGCAAACATAAATGAAGACATTGCTTGCTATTCTGGGTAGAGGCTATGTATTGTGACAAAGTTATGTCCTTGCCTCCGTGGGTCCTGCATTTCCTGGCGGATTTCACTAGCCTCAGAGGCTCACTGTGACCCTCCACGTAACCCTTCTCTCTCTAGAGACAAGGGTCACAGTCTACTGAGCCATTTTCATCATAAGCCAGAGAGGGAGGTGAGGAGAAGTTATCCTTCCTTGCACAGTCTCTGTGGTCTCTCAGTCTCAGTGATTAAACAGGGGGCAAAGATGGGGGGGGGAGCCCGGGCCCACCCTCTACTCCGGGCCCCAGCCCAGGGACCCTAATAGTATCAGCTATGGTAGCTGACCTTTTAGAAACATGACATGTACAATTCCCTGGGCTACTTCCCCCACAGCAGCCCTCACTTCCTCAAGCTCCACTTCACCCTTACCTCAGGGCCTCCTTCCTTGTGCCTGATATGGTGTGTACTACTCAGTCTCTCCAACAGCGCAACTTCTTCCCACAGCTCCTGACATGTACACCCATGTGACTGACTGGGAGGCTTTTAACTAGTTTCAGCCAGCCCCTGATTGGTTTCAGGTGTCCCAATCAACATAGCATTCTCCTTGCCTTCTGGAAAGGTCTTAATTGGCCCCAGATGTCTTAATTGATCTGGAGCAGCTGCCATTTCACTTAACCTGGTACCAGGGATTTGTTTAGCCTGGAGCTAATATATCTATCTCCCACTACTTTTCTATATCCCTCTGGCCTTGCCCCATCACAGTATATAATCTTCATATACAACGATGAGTATCTTTATGACAGTGAGCAGATTTTCAGAATAATTCTCATACTGGGTCAAGGGTGTCATTTCAACATTTCGTTCAGAAAAGTTTTATGGAGGTGAAAAATAAAAAGATTTCATCCTGGAATGTCTAATAAGTCTATATTTAGCCCATGTGAAACATCAATCAGCCTTTTGCACAGAAACTCACCCTTTTTAATTGGTAAAAACTAACTTTCCTACTAGAGAACAAAAGTCAAGAGTTTTAAGACTAAACAGTAAGATGTTTTATTTATTAAACATTTTCAGGAAGCAGAATATTTTCCCCCAACTTTTGCACATCTGTCCATCCTGACTATTATAAATATGTACAGGCCTCTAAAACCTCCTGCAGGGGAGTGAGAGAGGTGAAAAGCCAGTCACAAATCTGACAGATAGTCAAGAAGTATTACTTAAGCAAGTCAGACATATACATGTCACCACCCCTTAATCTTATGTTTGTAACTGCTCAAGGCATAGTGAATTCTGATTCATCTGATGTAACTGTTGAAACATAACATAACTGAAGGGCAGGCATCTTCCCCTTTCAATTTCCTTTAACTAGAGGTACAACAAGATTATGAGGTTACCATTATGCACAACATTTATTTATATACCGCAACATCAAAGTCAAGAGAGGTTGAATAATACATACAGAAAAGGAAAGACTTCTAGTGTACACACACACACACATCCCAAAAAGAAGCCAATGGAGTATACAGATATATACATATGTGCACACATTTTGGGGGTACCAAATTCTAAAGCTAACTCCCTAATTGTAGGAAAGAAAGATTCCCTCTTCATGCTTATGCAAAAGAACTGCTCAGACCACATTGCTCATCACTCCACTGGATTTGTCTTGAATTCCACATCAAATTCAAGCTTCTCTTCCTTTATTTCAAACCTTTAGACAACTCCTTTGCAACCTACACTTGTTTTAGCTTCTGATCGTATCCTCCATTCCCTTCTTTTTTCTGCTAGCGAACTTACACCATTACTCCCTTGGTTTCCTTCTTTTTTATTCATGCCTTCTTCTGTACTGCTCCCTACAAATACATGGAACTTCCTCTTTATCCTAATGCACCAGGCATTCTCCTTTGCCAGATTTGTCTCTCTTCTGAAAACTCCTCTTCTGCACCAGTACCAGCCCACCTTGGTAAAAAATTGCCATGCCAAACTTACTCTCCCTCCACAACTATCTCTAAATAAAGACCATTCTCTAATTCTCCAAGTGCGATCTTCTGTTGTCTACACAGACTGTAAAACTCCTTTGGCAGAGTCTGTGTGTTGTCCTTTTCTTGTACAGTACTGTAGTCATTTCATAAATAAAAAATAATACAGAGATGCCTCATGTACCATGATCCCTACACTGGGTTTTATGCTTCCTCGATTTTCCTTTGAGTGGTCACTGGTAAATATCCCCATTTTGTGGTTTTCAGGAGTTTCCTAATTGCTATGTTTCCACTTCTCCTTTCCCTATACCACTTACATTACTGTAGACCAGATGTGCCCCATCCCAAGTGATTTAGTCTTGAGCTGAGCTTAAACAGTTTCCTTTAGCTGACAGTTAACCCCAACTGCCTGAAGCTGGTAGCTCATATCTCCTTCCAGAGTACAACCCCAAGGATACCCAAAGCAGTATCCCTTACCATTTCTTCAGAAATCCCTTTTATGTCTTAATTTGAAGTCCCAAGTTTTTCTTTAATTTTGTCACACCGCCTCTTTCATAGAGTTGCGCCTCATGTGTGCTACAGATCCTCATGCAAATAGAGTCAACTGAATCTATTTGACTATGAATACTACCCTCATTTTACCTTCTGAACAAAAAGTATGCTGCCTCAATATGAAGACTGCCTAACCTAGTCTACAGCCCTTCTCCAAATTTTTAGTTAAAAACAAGACAAAAATCAAATTAGAACTGGAAACAACTCAAAGGAGAGCTGTACACCTCCTTGTGGCTAGCTCTGGGGATTAGCTCTCACCTCCTCTGGTGCCCCCTTCCATCAATTGCTTGCACTGTGCCCTCTTCTCTGGGACTCGGGTACTTCCTCTTTGTTACTTAGCCCTCTGACCACATCATGATGTAGTCTTGCCCTTCCAAGGTAACAAACTCCCAGCAGACAAGCAGTCCGTACACCATCTCAGGAAGTCTTCTGTTCCAACTCCAGGTCCTGTGCCACTTTGCTGGTTGCTGATAGGAGAACATGGGCCTGCCTGCTACACAGGGTTCCATCCCAGGAACCCTTTGACTAGCAATCCAGGTCTACTCAGTTTTAGTCCCTACTGCTGTTTCCCAGGACTCCTTCCCACCACACCTCTCAATCTGGGTATACCCCAGGAGTTTCCTTCTCTCCCTGTGGCTACATCATCCCTCTCAGCCTCTTGCCACATTCCCTAGTCTAGGACAGGGCCTGGGGTTTACTCTCCCCCGGATTTCCTTGTTGACTTTGGCCAACTCCCTTTCTCTAGGAAGTGACTGCAGATTTTTCATCCCTGCCCTTTGTTCCTGGCTTTATATTCTCTCTCTGGATTTCCTTCTCCCATGTGGACTTCATCTTCCATTAGGCCCTATCAATCCCTGGTTCCTCTCCAGGTGTCGCATCTAACATTAGTTGGCCCACATTAACCCACTCAGGGCTTGTGTGGGGTGGACAGCCCATCAGGAGCTATTATATCCCTCAGCTTGAATGATCAAGTTAACCCTACCATGTTGCTGGATGGTGATTGAGCAAGAAAGCCATTTGCACTTTGAGGTGAGCAATGGAGAAGTGTCAGGAAGAAAGCTGCCTAGAACATGCAAATACCTTCCCACAGGAAAACAAACAAACTGTGATGGGTTTAATCACAGAGACCCCTTCAGACTGCCACCTGATGTGCTGAGACTACCTCTGAGCCCATTTTCCCTGCCAGCCAGGGACTTCAGAACCCTGTCTTGTTGAGCCAGACATGCTAGTCTGCTGCAAACACAGACCCAGGTCTGAACCACATCCCCCAAAAGCTGCAGACTTAACTGAAAATGGCTTAGCAAGTGCTCCTGTCTCTTGCACCCAGACACCCAGCTCCCAATGGGAACTACACCCCAAATTAATCCGTTTTACTCTGTATAAAGCTTATACAGGGTAAACTCATAAGTTGTCCGCCCTCTATAACACTGATAAAGAGATATGCACAGCTGTTTGCTCCCCCCAGTATTAATTAATTACTCTGGGTTAATTGATAAGCAAAAAGTGATTTTATTAAGTATAAAAAGTAGGATTCAAGTGGTTCCAAGTAATAACAGACAGAACAAAGTAAGTTACCAAGCAAAATAAAACAAAACATGCAGTCTAAGCCTAATACAGTAGGAAACTGAATACAGGTAAATCTCACCCTCAGAGATGTCCCAATAAGCTTCTTTCACAGACTAGACTCCTTCCTAGTTTGGGCCCAGTTCTTTTCAGACCAACATATGGTTTATGGTCTGGGTCCAGCAATCACTCACACCCCCATAGTTACAGTCGTTTGTTTCCGTTTCTTTCAGGCATCTCTTTGGGGTTGAGAGGCCATCTCTTGAGCTAGCTGAAGACAAAATGGAGAGGCTACCAGGGCATTTGATATTCTCGCTCTTCTGAGTAGAAACCCCTTTGTTCTTCTGTGCAAAGTCACAGCAACAAGATGGAGTTTGTAGCCACCTGGGCAAGTCACATGTCCATGATTTTTGCAGGCCAATGCCATTGTTTACATGTTAGTTTGAATGTTCCCAGGAAAGCTCAGATGTGGATTGGTGTCTCCCAAAGTCCATTGTCAGATAAGTTTTTCTTGATTGGGCACTTACTGATAATAGTCCTTTCTAAAAAAGATGACCAAATGCTTCACTGAATCAAACACATTGAGGTACAAGTACATAGCTAATATTCATAATTTCAAATGATACACACATAGAGACAGCATAATCATAACCAGCAAATTACAACCTTTCTATAGACACCTTGTTCTCCTTTGTACAAGATTTGGTGCAACTATAGGACCTTGGTTGCAACAATGATCTATACGGTTTCAGTTTATGTTAATAATGTCACACAAACAAACAGGGGTTTTTTTGGGAAAAAAATTGTCTTGAACTGGAACAAAACGTCAAAAATGTTAATTCTTTTGTGGGAGGGTTTTCAAGAGAAACATCATTGTGGGAGAAACACAATGGATTTTTTTAGCTTCCTGGAAATCATCCTGGATGGTTCTTATCAATTTCATTCTCTGGGCAGGAGAAGCAGAGAGCTTGAGTACTCAGCCTCCCCACAGTGCCTCTCCCCCACCTCCAGGTCCAGAGAGGCAGAGTCTGGGCTCTCAGTCTTCCCGCCTTCCCCAAATTGTGACAGAAGCTAAGCACCCTGGCTCATTGTCTCTCTGGCCCCAGAGCTGTGGGGAGGGCGACAGAGAATCAGGGAAGTCAGCCTCAGCAACCCTTCAAGAAAGCTTGTGTAAATTTCCCTTGAAGAAAAAGAAAAATACAGGAGCCTTGCAGGTGGGCAGTGGGAGAGCCATCATTTCAATTTTTCCCACAGGAAAATTTAAATTTTTCAATAAAACTGAAGTTTTTCATGGGAAAATTTCAGGTTTGAAAAAAAAAAAACTCTGGTGTGTGAGAATGATTTTCTGATTAAACATTTTTGACCAGCTTTAGTCAGGAATCAGGTCAGGGGAATTTAGGGGACAGAGATGGGCTCAGAGAAAACAAAAGTGATTTGGTTGGACTGAGGAGGAAGTGGGTAAGGATGGAATGCAGAGGATACTTGTGCAGTGTGAGGCAAACTTCAGAGAGGCATTTAAAACAAGTTTGTCCTTATTGAAAATTAACTAAACTTCCAAAACCCACTGAATGTAATCTAATCATGAAAGACATCAGTTCCTGCGTAATGGCAAGTAACAAGTGGAGAAAATGTGCCTTTTAAAGTAATAGCTTTTGTAAATCACTATTTTATTAAAGGCAAAAAGAGAGGGGGAGGTAGTGACTCTCCAAAAAGGGGCACTGCTGTAGGTGGTATTTAAACATCATACGCCATTTGGCTGAGTAATACATATATTCAGGAACTGGATCCAAATACAATACAAAAGCTATTTCACACTTCTGTGACCTTTTTGCTTAGAGAGCTCCTATTTAATTTCTCATTAATAAGATTCATTCACCTCATGGAAAATTCAGATTGAATTGTGAGAGTCACAACAGCCCTAATGCAAGGGGGGTTTACTAAAAGAATTAGCCTTGCATTTTGTAAGTGAAGGATCAATATTAAATTAGTTCTTGCACTGAAGGAATGGCGCTGCTTCTTTGCACCAGGCTATTACATCATGTCATACTAATCAATATCTAACTATCTAGAAAGCCCGTGATAACCAAAAAAGCTACTTGTAAAGAAAAAACAATTATTGGTCCTTTTACCTTTCCATCAGACAATTGAAAGAAGGGGATACTATATCCAAGAAAGATATGACATTCAGCTGGGATTACTGACTTCATTATTGGCTCTGTAATTTCAATCCAAGTGCACACCAGTACAATTGTTAGAAGTTATTAAATGAGTATGGTGGTTCTCAGAGGCGCTTATATCACTACTAATGCCAGTATGTACTAATTGGAGCCCTCTCTGGCTTCAACAGCAGAAAGCACTATGGAATGATTTGGAGGATAGACTGCTTCTATGCCCATTTTAAGGGTGGTCTCTCTAGATCAGAGTTGAGGCAAATAGCCTAAACTATGTGGAGAAATTTGTACTACTAATACCCATACCTACCACCCATTACATATACGCTATCTCATTTTCATGTGTTCTCAATTGTGCATTTGTCTTTTAAACATAGTGAAATATGTATTCTCAATAATACCTTTTACTGAACTGTCTTCCAACAGTCTTTGCTCTAGGCACTTAATCTACCCTGTGCCTCAATTCTCTTTCTGTAAAATAGGGATAATATTTCACTACCACACCCAGGTGGTATGAGGATAAAATCCATCAGTGGTAGGGTTGCCAGGTGTCCGGTTTTCATGGTTTTCAACCAGAACATCCGGTCGAAAAGGGACTCTGGTGGCTCCGGTCAGCAATACCGACTGGGCCACTAAAAGTCTGGTCAGCAGTGCTGTAGGTCTAAGGCAGGTTAATCCCTACCTGTCCTGGCATTGTGCCATGCCCCAGAAGTGGCCAGTAGCAGGTTCAGCTCTTTGGCAGGGCCCACAGGGGGCGGGGCCCCAAGTACTGGCTCTGCGCTCCCATTGGCAAGGAACCACAACCAATGGGAGCTGGGAGGATAGGGTGACTGCATGCGAGAGCAGAGCACAGAACCTCCTCTTTCCCCCGCCCAGGAGCCAAACCTCCTGGCTTTTCTGGGGCACAGCAGGGAGCCAGGACACGCAGGGAGCCTGCCTTAGGGCCTTATTCTGATTTTACCAACTCTAGCAGCCCGCATTCAAGTGTGAGACACTCAAATAATATGTTTGCTTCCACTGTCGCTCTACTCTAAGCAGTTAACGACAACATGATACTACCCACATTTTTATTAAGCAGAACTTCCAATTATGTTACATTCCAGGTTTTTATGCTACTCCTTAGGAACCGGTGTAATCCAATGGTGAGTGTGTTACAGGTTCCTCTCTGTGCCAATCCCCAGAAGATAGGAGTGGTTAAAACTCCCAACTAGAGAGTTTTAGCTTAACCTGCAGTAGCTTATGCTTTTAGCTCTGGAGAACCCTGGTTCAATCCCAGATGTGTCAGTCAAGAGGGAGGCCATCACACCAGCACCTTGCCAAGAGCAGGTGCCTTCTGTAGTACTGTGCTGGGTGTCACTGTCCAGCATTGTCCAACTCTCAAACCACAGACACCACAGGTCTTAAAAGAGACTATGATACAGCACAAAAACAACACTAAGAATATGGGCAGCAGGTGCTCTTGGTAGAAGAGTGGCACTGACAGCAGTCCAGTCCTGCAAATATTTCACAGATCATAGTCTGTTCCAAGTTGGATGTGGAACAGAGCAAACTTTAAATAAAAGAGCAGAGTATATCCATTAAGCCAGGCAAAGAGAGTGAGTGCACAGTTCAAATCACTACACCAGCCAGATGGGATCAAGTAACATTGAAATACACTTACATCAATTACACAGAGCCACACAAAGCACTCAGTTGTCACATGAAAAGCATTACAAAGTCCTTTGCAAGCTATCCCTCCTTGGACTGCCCTAAGTATTTCCTGACCTGAGATAAAAAGACTTTTTACCTGCCAAAATAGAGTTCAATTCCTATGTTTCTCTGTAACACATCGAACACCTAAAACAGCAGGAATCTGCACACCTTGGACTGCTGTAGGTGTTTGCAAAGTCAGCAGGAGATATTAGTGATGAGCGTAGGAGAAGGGTTTTGGATATGGATCCAGATTAGGGTTAAAATGAGATTTGGGTTAGAGGCCTAATCAGAGCTAAGGTTTGGCATGTGCTTAATTCTTATGAAATTCCACCATCTTGGGCTACAATAGTGCGGGAATGGATTGTGCTTGTGAGACTTCAGCTATATGAAATATTGGGACCTGAACTCAGATCAAACCCACTGGGCTGGCTTTTGAATTAGGACCTGAATCCCAAACCCCAAATTCAAAGATGTATGGATTGGGGATCAGATTCTGAGTGGGTCTAAAGTGACTTCACTAGAGATATGCTGACGATGAGGCCTTCTAGTTTTTGGCACCTCTCTGGCAGAAAGAGAATCCTTAGCTCTGGTCTTGGCAGGTAAAAGAAGGAAATTTTAAAACAATTTAGCTGTATTTATTTGGTTTTAGTCCATGCACATTCTGTTGCTGATTAGTGATCTTATACAGGATTTAGTGTTTATTTTAAAAATATTTCAGTTCACCACTATTATTATTTTTTTAAAAAACCTCCATTTGTTGAGGAGCAAAGAGATCAAATCAGTGGATGTCACAAATAATAAAAGTTACCATCTACAAAGTTTTGGTTAGCAAAAACAATTGGCCCTAATTAGCAAGCTTTATTCGTTTGCCATTTGTTCAGCTTTGAAATTTTCCTGGCACCTGACTGATTAGCTTCAAAAAACATTTCCCCTTCAAAGGTTTTCCTTCAAAGCTAACACCTAACTGTTCTCAGAAGGGTAATAGGATCTGAAAATTCACAGTGTGTCTTAGGTTACTTATTCTCTGAACTTCTTTCAAGTACAGGGCTTGGTAGCAATTGCATGTGAAACACAGGTTGGTTCTTCACTGACACTGGTATAACATCATTGTCTTTTATGGAGTGACTCCTGATTTACAATGGTGTAAAATAAGAATCAGGCCCACTGGATTCAGCAAAAGACACAAACAGACAGTCTTATATAGCTTTATCAGCCATTCGAATGGCAGGCATTAAATGTTACAGAATTACTTCCAAGAAGGTTTTGCTATCATTTTGCTTTATATTTAACATTTTACTAACTCAACAGAAATTGGAAGTCAAGCAGCCACACCCCATTCTACTCCTTAATTAGGGATATAGGTAGCAATTTGTCTGCATGGACAAAGCCATTGCTCCCAAAGCCAACTTGCAGTATCCCCTATATGCCTCAGACAGAAATGCCTCTAATATTTTTCTTGATCCTGAAAGACTCTGTAAAAAATGTTCTGTTTCCATAAATACCCCAAAACCGCTTCCCTTGGTTCAGCTCAATGCAATCCAGTGAAACACTATTCTAATTCAGAGGATTTCATCACAAACTGCATTTTTTACTCATGTCTCCATGCTGCAACCCTTATACATGCAAAACTTCTGTTAACATGAGACAAAATCATGTTACTTATAAGAAGCACAATGTGTGTGATCGTTGTTGCTATCCCATGAGCAGCCTCATCTAATGTCGCCTATAGAGATGAGCATGTGACCAGATGGCCTTCATTTAAATGAGCCTTGAACTCTTCCTTTGCATCATCTGGCATCTTGTCTGTAAATTTAGACATTGAGACCCAGAGAGGATAACTATAGAGGGCCATTCATAAATTGTAAATCTGCGGACAAATATACCTTCTTCCAAGTAAGTCTGGTTTCTTTGAGTCTTTATTTTTAGTAGTAGATTTAAAGTTCCCTTGCCTTGCCTTCTCATTCAGAACCATCCCCAAAGAACCTGAAGGGAGGGTGCTGCAAGTAAAAATATTCATGCCCCTGAAAAGGTACATAGTACCTCTTCTCTGTTCTTTTGGCAGTAGGTGTCAAAGAAGCAGGAGTCTGGCAAATGGATTTTTGCAAGCTCTAGAATAGCCTAATTAAGAGGCAAGCCTCTCTAGCAGGTCCTGCAGAATGTAAAATGTCTACCAATTTGTGCAGATTATTTTTGAGCAGTTCAATCTGCTATTTCCTAGGGAAATAGTAACTCTCTTAATCCGTTCCTGATAGGTTTGGTAATCATCTATGATTGGATCTGATGATTCCAACACCGTAGCCTCATCAGGAGATGAGGAACAGAGGCAGTAGCACTTTCAGCTGCTCAGGTGGCAGTTGAATTGCTACAGCAGGAGGGTAAGAAGCTGAAGGGATAGCCTCCATCTTTATTATGTGCCAGTATCAGTATTGGGAATGGTATTGGGTGGAGAATGGTGCCCCAGTGGCAATCTTGTAGCGCAGTGTCACAAAGAAGCTGCCCTGGAATCTAGATGATCTCCCCACAGATTCCAAAAGGGCCACTATTTCAAAGGGTACAGGACTGGAGACCATCTCATGGCAGTGTCTCTCTGGATCTGCTGCTGTAAGGGTCATGGTTCTGGTACTTGATGCACACACTGAGCAGCAAAGAGCTACGATGAATCAGCATTGGAATGCCAAGGCAATGCAGTAACAGATGGAGAAGACAGTTAGCAGGATCAGAACCAGCAAACAGAAGACAGTACCAGCAAAAGTATCTGGGGTTTTCTGGCAGAAGATAGTATGTGGTTTGATCTGGGGCCCCAAAGAACCAGAACAGAATGGTACCAATACTAAGTCAGTGGTTGATGGTGCTGTGAATGTGGGTACTGAGGCAGATTCCAGCCTATACAATGGAAATAGTGGGACCCACAGACTCTTTTTGCATCAATGATGAGACTGGTACCAACAGACACAGAAGGTCTTTAGTGGCTGCATAAAGCCACATTTCAGTGTAGGAGAAGTTGATGTTATCACAAGTCCAGACAACAGATATCGGTCATGACGGTACTACATGAAGTGCCAGAGTCAACAATTTAACAATGCTGGAATGCAGTAACAGGGAGCCTCACTGTGGTTGCTCTACCCTCCGTATATTTTTCCTCCTGTGAGAGTCTGATGGTGACTTAGCCCTCTAAAAGCAGGACTCCTTCTGGCCAGAAGAAGTCAAGGTACTAGACTTTCTGGCACTTATAGGGTACCCAGGACAGAGAATTGTGTCTTCTCTCTGATTTCTGTCATGGCAGGGAAGCTGCTAAGTCTAGTGGTTTGCTCCAGGAAGCAGTCAAGTCTGAATCCCTGTGTGCTAAATGGCTGGGTAATGAATGGGGATGGTATGCTGCATCAGTCAGAATGGGGAGGAAGACAAACCTCTCAGCTTCTTTGTTTGCATTTTAAACCCTCTACAAATGGGGCCTTTTCCTAATGTGCCCTTCTCCTAAACACTGTAAGCAGCTGGAGTGGGGATCACTTACTGGTATTGATTTATTAGAGCTAGAACAGTGCTTGAAGCCCAGGGACTTTGGCATGCCCCAGTACCAAGCCACAGCTCAAAGAAAAAGTAAGACTGAGTATAAAAGACATCCTAAAAACAAGTACCACTAACTAACTATTGTGGCTACGCTAACTAACTAGTTACAAGAAGATAATCTAAAGGGAAAAAGGAAGAGTGTAACAAGCACATATGATCTCTGACTACTGACCACAGGTGGTTAGAAGGAACTGAGGGGAAGTCGGGTTGCTTCTGCCCTTGGGGTTGGTCAGATATAGACGTAGGGTAAACTACATGTTTGAACAGGCGATCAATGGGAGAACCCCTTTGAACTGTACAGAGATGAAAATTAAGACTACGAAAGGGATTATTTTTAGATCTGAGAGAATAGAAAAAAATTGGCAAATAGGCATTTGAATTTAAAAACAAAACTGAATTTGAAAACAAATATGACAGTGTTCACAACCCTTTCATATTCACGCTTCAAATTATTTGAATGTTTAGCTTTATTAGCGTGAATATTCACAAAAAGCAGATTTTAAGATCAAATGTGCAACTGATTGCCAGAAATATATTTCACATTATATAGTCATTTCAGTTCTAACAATCAAAATTCACACTGTTTTGTCTGACTGTGTAAATAAACTAAATTAGGAAACACAAACAATGCCATGTGACTTATATAACTCACCAACACATTATCAGTTTCAAAGTTCAGCTATTCAGAATGAATTACACATTTTGATGGCATTCATAAATCATTTCAGACACCAAACCTGAGAATTCCATGAGCTGCTCATTAACGGAAGCAGGCAAAATTAGACTAATTATTCATTATAAATTATTCACTCAGCTCTACTTGGTAATCTAATGTCAATTGATGTTTATGTGAAAATAGAAGGAAATGACTTTTGTACTGACGAGCTTCAGACAAAAGGGTTATAATCATATGCGGTTTGTTGTTACTTATGACAAGTTCACATCAACAACTGACTGAAGGTGACTGAGCACATTCTTATATTCTCTGAAGGTTGGAGGGGATATACTTTTGATAGACTGTTGGAGATCCAAGATTCCAGCCATAATATGGCCAAGTAAAAGCTGTAATACTGTGTAATTTAAGGGTAAGGTCAACTTGAAGGGACATTCTATCCTCTCCATATCCTAGGGTCAATAGTTACATCTTTATTTTCTGTAAGGTATTGTTTACTCTGAACTGAACTGAGATTGGTCCATTACATCTGGGAAGAGCTGCTATCAGCTGTTCTTGAAGGGGCAAAGCTCTCCTCTGACTATTGTGACAAAGCTCAATCCTTGTCTCCGTGGGTCCAGCGTTTCCTGGCGGATTTCGCTAACCTCACTGTTACCCTCCACGTAACCCTTCTTTCTCTAGAGACAAGGGTCACAATCTACTGAGCCATTTTCATCATAAGCCAGCGAGGGAGGTGAGGAGAAGTTATCCTTCCTTGCACAGTCTCTGTTGTCTCCCAGTCTCAGTGATTAAACAGGGGCCAAAGGTGGTGGTGGGGGAAGAGGGGAGCCCGTGCCCACCCTCTACTCCAGGCCCCAGCCCAGGGACCCTAATAGTATCAGCTATGGTAGCTGACCTTTTAGAAACATGACATGTACAATTCCCTGGGCTACTTCCTCCACAGCAGCCCTCACTTTCTCAAGCTTCACTCTTACCTCAGGGCCTCCTTCCTTGTGCCTGATATGGTGTGTACTACTCAGCCTCTCCAACAGGGCAACTCCTTCCCACAGCTCCTGACATGCACACCCACCTGACTAACTGAGAGGCTTTTAACTAGTTTCAGCCAGCCCCTGATTGGCTTCAGGTGTCCCAATCAACATAGCATTCTCCCTGCCTTCTGGAAAGTTCTTAATTAGCCCCAGGTGTCTTAACTGACCTGGAGCAGCTTCCATTTCACTTAACCTGGTACCAGGGATTTGTTTAGCCTGTAGCTAATATATCTATCTCCCACTACTTTTCTATAGATCAGCAGCTCCTTTATCTCCAACCGAGAGGTCTTCTGCGAGACCTCTCTGGGCTGCCGGTCTTCTACCAGGACCTCCTCCGGACCTGGAAACTCTTTACAATGACCAGGTCCGTGGCGGCCACCGAGGGGGCAGATCTCCTTGCGGAGCCCCTGCTACACAACCCCCAGCTCCGTCTGCAGGTGGCAGAGTCCCGCTCGGTGCGCCAGAGTTTGGTCCTGGCAGAGGTCACAAGAGTCGGAGACCTCCTGGACTATGACCGGGGAGACTGGCTGGATCCCCTAACCTTCGCTCAGCGCATGGGGCTTTCCAGACCTTGTACTCCCCGGTGCATACTTCAGGAGGTGAAGGCCGCTTTGCCGCCCGCTGCTCGGGTTTATCTCGACCGGGTCCTGCACGAGGGCACGCCCCACCCACCCGCTACCCCAGGCCCGCCGGACCTTTTAATTGGACCCCTGCCCCGTGGACCCAACCGATCCCTTCATCCCTTCACTAGAAGCCGGCTGCACGAGATGCAGCCGGTCTGTTTTCAAACCGCGCCAAGAAAACATCTCTACTCGCTCGTGCTCCACGCCCTTCACGCCCGCACCCTCGTGTCCCACCCCGATACAAAATGGCGGGACCTCCTGCCACCTTTGGAGGGTGAGGAGCCCCTGTGGGCCAGCCTATATTCCACCTTAGTCACAAGGCCCGCCGGGGATGTCAGTTGGCGGCTCCTTCACGGAGCTGTGAGCACGGGCGTGTACTTGGCGCGGTTCACTTCAATCCCAGACACCTGCCCCTTTTGCGACGTGAGGGATACCCTGGCACATGTATACCTGGAGTGTGCCAGGCTGCAGCCCCTATTCTGGCTCCTCACCAATATTTTATTACGTTTTTGGTTGCACTTCTCCCCTCACCTTCTCATTTATGCACTCCCTATCCGTGGCCCCACAAAGTCACGGGATCTCCTGGTCAACCTCCTCCTGGCCCTAGCTAAAATGGCCATCTACAAAACCAGAGTGAGGAGGTTGTCCGATGGAGTCTCCTGTGACTGTGGGGCCTATTTCCGATCCTCGGTCCGTTCACGTATCCGGGCAGAGTTCCTCTGGGCAGCGTCCTCTGACTACCTTGATGCCTTTGAGGAGCAGTGGGCGCTGTCCGGGGTTCTCTGCTCGGTGTCCCCGTCCGGTTCCCTTTGTTTGACCCTTTGACCGCACTCCTATCCCTGTTATTTTATTAGTTGTTTCCTGGAATTTTTTGGACATCTAGGTCCTGTGGATCCCCCTTTTAGGCTGGGGAGGATCCTTTAGCAGTGTACGGGCTTCGCCCGCCCACTTCCCAGATTCCAATAAGACTACTTTTCTATAGCCCCGGTGGGCCAGCCTATATTCCACCTTAGTCCCAAGGCCCGCCGGAGATGTCAGTTGGCGGCTCCTTCACGGAGCTGTGAGCACGGGCGTGTACTTGGCGCGGTTCACTTCAATCCCAGACATCTGCTCCTTTTGCGGCGTGAGGGATACCCTGGCACATGTATACCTGGAGTGTGCCAGGCTGCAGCCCCTATTCCAGCTCCTCACCAATATTTTATTACGTTTTTTGGTTGCACTTCTCCCCTCACCTTCTCATTTATGCACTCCCTATCCGTGGCCCCACAAAGTCACGGGATCTCCTGGTCAGCCTCCTCCTGGCCCTAACTAAAATGGCCATCTACAAAACCAGAGCGAGGAGGTTGGCCGAAGGAGTCTCCTGTGACTGTGGGGCCTATTTCCGATCCTCGGTCCGTTCACGTATCCGGGCAGAGTTCCTCTGGGCAGCATCCTCTGACTCCCTTGACGCCTTTGAGGAGCAGTGGGCGCTGTCCGGGGTTCTCTGCTCGGTGTCCCCGTCCAGTTCCCTTCGTTTGACCCTTTGACCGCACTCCTGTCCCTGTTATTTTATTAGTTGTCCCCCGGAATTTTTTGGGTATCTAGGTCCTGTGGATCCCCCTTTTAGGCTGGGGGGGATCCTTTAGTGGTGGACGGGCTTTGCCCGCCCACTTCCCGGATCCCAATGAGACTACTTTTCTATAGCCCTCTGGCCTTACCCCATCACATATCCCACCCCTCTGCTCAACACCATAGAGTTGGGCAACTTGGGACGCCAGGCAGTATGCTCGTGACAGACCATCAGCGTTGCCATGGTGGCATCCAGCTCTGTGCCGTATGCGGAACTGGAATGGTTGGAGGGATAAGAACCACCTGGTGACCCTTTCATTCTTTTCCTTATTCCACTGCATCCACTGGAGGGGTGCATGGTCTGTCACAAGCATAAACTGCTGGCCTAACAGGTAATAACGCAGTGTCTCCATAGCCCATTTGACAGCAAGGCATTCTCTCTCGACTACTGCATATTTCTGGTCTCTTGAAAGAACTTTCTGCTTAGGTAGAGGATCGGGTGTTCCTCTTCTCCTACCATTTGCAACATAACTGTTCCCAACCCCACCTCAGAAGTGTCTGTTTGTAAAACAAATTCCCTGTTAAAGTCGGGGGCTATGAGTACGGGGTCATTACAGAGGGCCATCCGAAGGTCTGTAAATGCCCCCTCTGCTGCGTCGGTCCATTTTACCATGTCTGGACCTCGGGCCTTCACCAGGTCTGTTAGGGGACTTGCCCTAGTGGCGAAGTGGGGAATAAACCATAGGTAGTAGCCTACCATGCCTAGGAACGCACAGACCTGCTTCGGGTCGTCCGGGGCCAGTTTTGAATTGCCTCTAGCTTATTTGTTTGGGGCTTCACTATGCCCCTTCCCACAATATATCCCAGGTACTTAGCCTCTGCTATTCCTATTGTGCATTTAGTGGGATTAGCAGTGAGGCCAGCCCGCCTTAAGGTGCGCAGTACTGCCTCAACTTTCTCCAAGTGGGTTCCCCAGTCTGGCATACGGATGATGACATCATCTAGGTATGCAGCTGCATAATTAGTATGGGCGCGCAGCAGCTTATCCATGAGGCGCTGGAATGTGGCTGGGGCCCATTGTAGCCCAAAAGGGAGGACGGTGTACTGGAATAGCCCATCCGGGGTGGAGAATGCTGTCTTCTTTAGCTTCTTTGGTCAGAGGAATCTGCCAGTACCCTTTTGTCAGATCCAGTGTAGTCAAGAATCGGGCACTACCCAGTTGGTCAATGCGTGGTATGGGGTATGCATCAAATTGGGATATTTCATTCAGTCGGCGAAAGTCATTACAGAATCTCATGGTAAAGTCAGGTTTAGGCACTAGAAAAATTGGACTGGACTACTGACTGTAAGATTCTTCAATAACTCCTAATTCTAACATTTTCTTTACTTAGGCCTTGATTTCCCCTCTTTTGGTTGCTGGGATTCGGTAGAGTCTCAATGTTACTTTGGCTCCGGGGATCGTGTGGATATGGTAATATGTCTCAGTTGTCCACCCTGGTTTTGTAGAGAACACATCTCTGTTGCGATTAATCATGTCGGCTGCCTCGATCTTTTGGATCGGCATCAAGTCGGATGATATCCTCACTTGCTCGTGTAAGTTTATCCTCCTGGGGAAGGTTCTCCTGCATGACTAAGCATGTCTCTCGATCGTGCCAAGGTTTTAGAAGATTGATGTGGTAAATTTGCTCCGATTTCCGGCGGCCTGGCTGACGCACCTTATAGTTCACCTCTCCCATAGCTTTGATTATTTCGTAGGGTCCCTGTCACTGGGCCAACAGTTTACTTTCTGCTGTGGGCATCACTACCATCACCCGATTCCCTGGTTGGAACCGTCGAAGCTTCCCTTGGTGGTTATAATGGGTTCGTTGGGTCTCCTGTGCTCTCTCCAAGTGTTCCCGTACAATGGGTGTAACTCGGGCTATCCGATCTCTCATCTGCAGTAAATGCTCAACTATGTTCCTTCCGGGATTTGGTTCCTCTTCCCAGGCTTCTCTGGCTATATCCAATATGCCCCAAGGGTTGTGCCCAATAGTAGTTCAAATGGAGAGAAACCCATGGAGGCTTGCGGAACCTTCCAGATGGCGAACATGAGGTAAGGCAATAGGGTATCCCAATCTTTCCCATCCCAGCTCACCACTTTCCTGATCATGGCCTTGAGGGTCCTATTGAACCTTTCCACAAGGCCATCTGTTTGCGGGTGGTATACAGAGGTCTGTAGGGCTTGTACATGGAGCAATGAACAGAGATCTTTCATCAACTTGGACATGAAAGGTGTCCCTTGATCAGTCAATATCTCCTTGGGTAGCCCAACCCAAACAAAGATCTGTACTAGCTCCTTAGCTATTGTCTTGGAAGTTGTGTTGCACAGGGGAACAGCTTCCGGGTACCGGGTTGCATAGTCCAGTACAACAAGCACATGTTGGAGGCTCCGAGCTGTCTTCTCTAGGGGCCCTACCAGATCCATGGCTATCCGTTCAAAAGGAACCTCTATTATTGGAAGAGGTATCAAAGGAGCCCGCAAGTGCGGGCGAGGGCTATGTAACTGACACTCCGGACAAGAGGTGCAGTATCGCCGGACATCTTCATGTACTCCTAGTCAGAAGAACCTCCATAGGATCCATGCCTGGGTTTTCTCTACCTCTAGGTGTCCTCCAAACAGGTGACTGTGGGCGGGACTCAATATGGCTTTTTGATGTTTTGCACCACGCGGTACAGGAAATCTTTCTTCACTATAAAGTAAGGTCCAGGACCCCGGACCTTCCCATCCACGAGTATCCCATCGATCTCGGCCACGTCTTTCCTGGCATTATCATATCTGGGATCCTCCGCCTGGTCCCGCCCAAAGTCTCTCTCCCGGGACTAACCTGCCCAAGCTCCCAGGGGCCGGCTTCTGCTTCTTCCAATGGCTCGCCGCCGTCATGGCTGGGGGCAGCTTCTGGCTCACCTTCTGTGGTGGAAGTTTCTGTGTTGGCTGCTCGCGTCCATCTGCCTACTAGAGAGGTCTTCTGGCCCTGGGTCAGGATCTGGGTTCCCAACGCCTTCATGGCCTTCTTCTCCTTTTTTGTCTTCCGGGTCTTTCGGGGGGCTGAGAACAGATCCTGAGAAATCTCAGCGAACATCGGGGGTTGACATTCCCCCGGTGACGAGTCGCTGTCTTCAGAGTCCCCACCTTCCTCCAGCCTCTCCGGGGGGAGTAAATTGTCAAACCATGGATAGTCCCTTCCAATGACTACAGGATATGGAAGTTTAGGAACTATGCCCACGGTCACCTCAATGGGGTTTCCCTGAACCTCTATCTCCACTGGGATGGTGGGGTAATGGCTCACAGCCCCATGCATGCCCATCACTGCTATGCATTTGGCTTGTAGCAGCTGACTATTTTTTACCATCTTACCCGATATGAGGGTGATAGCACTCCCAGAGTCCACAAGCGCTGTAGTCTCTGCTCCATTTATCCTCACTGACCTGGTGTAATTAAGCAGGGCTAATGCGACCCCCACAAGGTGGATAAGGGAGCCTGGGACCTCCCAATCCCCCAATGACATTGCATAGGCTCCTCGGTGCAGGGACATTGTGCTGCTATGTGTCCCCACTCCCCACATGCATAACATCTATAATTGCTTTTAATCACTCCCCTATCCCAGGGGCTAGGGGGTTTAGTCCCGGCATTCCCCCCACTCAGGCCAGTCCCTTCCTTCTGGGGTCCCCGCTGGTTTTCGGCCCCCCCTTCTTCCACCTAGGAATCCCCGTGGGTTTGGCTGCCCAACCTTCCAGGGTTGGGGTCGGGTGCTTGCTTCGAAAGGGGCCTTCCTTGGGTAGTTGGGTCAGTTCCATGGCTGTCATCCGTCTTTCTACCAGTGTGATCATCTCGTCGTATGTGGACGGATCGTTCTGGCCTACCCATTTGTGGAGAACTGGCGGCAGTCCCCGCATGTAATAGTCTATGACCAGGGTCTTCAAAATCTCCTCCGGCTTGCACACCTCGTGCTGTAACCACTTCAGTGCGAGGTATATGAGGTCAAATACCTGGGACCTCGGGGGTTTGTTCTCCTGGTATTTCCACTCATAGAACCTCTGGGCCCTTACCGCTGCCATTACCCCTGATTGTGCTAGGATCTCTGCCTTCAGATGGGTATAGTCAGTGGCATCCATGGCAGGCAAGTCAAAGTAGGCCTTCTGGGCCTCTCCACACAAAAAAGGGGCAAGAATGCTGGCCCACTGCTCCTGGGGCCACGCCTCACGCTGAGCAGTCCTTTCGAATGAGAGGAGATATGACTCTACGTCATCTCCTGACGTCATCTTTGGCAGACAAACAGTGGCCCTCAGCGTTCGCGTCCCGTCAGACCCCCGGGCCTGGGTGGTGAGGATCTTCAGCTGGTCCACCACCTCTCACAAGAGGGCACTATCTTGGGTCGCCTGGCTCATCAACAATTGATTGGTTTCCTGCTGTAGCCGCATAGACTCCTGTTGTGCCATTGCCTGAACCCGGGTGGCCTCCTGCTGGGCTGCCATGGCTTGTACCAGAGCTCTTACCACCTCCTCCATTGTGGTATAAAGCAAACAAACAAAAAACAAAACAAAAAAAATCCAAAACCCCAGTGCCTCCGTGGGTCCCGCGTTTTCTGGCGGATTTCGCTAGCCTCAGAGGCTCACTGTGACCCTCCACATAACCCTTCTTTCTCTAGAGACAAGGGTCACAGACTACTGAGCCATTTTCATCATAAGCCAGCGAGGGAGGTGAGGAAAAGTTATCCTTCCTTGCACAGTCTCTGTTGTCTCCCAGTCTCAGTGATTAAACAGGGGCCAAAGGTGGGGGGGAGCCCAGGCCCACCTTCTACTCCGGGCTCCAGCCCAGGGACCCTAATATTATCAGCTATGGAAGCTGACCTTTTAGAAACATGACATGTACAATTCCCTGGACTACTTCCTCCACAGCAGCCCTCACTTTCTCAAGCTTCACTCTTACCTCAGGGCCTCCTTCCTTGTGCCTGATATGGTGTGTACTACTCAGCCTCTCCAACAGTGCAACTTCTTCCCACAGCTCCTGACATGCACACCCACCTGACGAACTGGGAGGCTTTTAACTAGTTTCAGCCAGCCCCTGATTGGCTCAAGGTGTCCCAATCAACATAGCCTTCTCCCTGCCTTCTGGAAAGTTCTTAATTGGCTCCAGATGTCTTAATTGACCTGGAGCAGCTTCCATTTCACTTAACCTGGTACCAGGGATTTGTTTAGCCTGGAGCTAGTATATCTATCTCCCACTACTTTTCTATAGCCCTCTGGCCTTGCCCCGTCACACTATGTACAGGCAGTTTTGTGCTTTGAAGCAGTACCGAGAGGAGAAGAAACTAACACAGAAGTACAGTAGGTAAATAGATTGCTTAATAGTCCATCCCCTGAAGCTACTTAAGCCCATCTTTCACAAGTATCTTTGCATAAAGTAATAATGGAGAAAGAAAGCATAAAGGATTACATTAATGGTGATGGGTTCTTCTAACCCATTTCTAATTACTATTTTTTCCCTAAAGTTTTTTTTCCCTAAAGTTTTCCCTAAAGCAAATGACAACCTAATATAAAAGAACAAACCATGTTGTATGGAATACACAAGCCTGCTTAATACATCTCATGTCACCTGTAGGAACAAAAGGAAGTGGTGGGCATCAGCAGATGAGGGAAACATCTTCCAAGGTCAAAATGCATGGCCTCTACTCTGGTTAGAGTGACTGGAAGAAGAGAATTTAAAGTATATTAACAGTAGACTGATTTTTACACTTAATGACTATTTTGCAGCCTGTAGAATCAGCCAGCTTCACTTCTTGCACAGAGGCTAAACAACAGACACACGCTGTGGTTGGCTGTATTTTTAAAAGGCTTTATACATTTTTTTTCTCTATTTGTTTTCTCTCCTCTACAGACATGAAGGGAACCTGGAGGTATTTATAAAAAAGACTGTGCTACACAAATGAATGGGAAGGTGCCTTGCCCCACCGCCAAAACATGTTACTCTGAGTATGCATCTAAGCTCTTTCTGCAGAAGCCACTTTAAGAGGGGAGGAAATGCTGGAGTGACATTTTGGGGGGAAATAGAGAAACAATTTGAAAGGACATGTGTTGAATACAAACTGTATTGTCCCAAGTAAAAGGACAGTGTGCATCACCACTGTCCCCATTGTCAGCATAAATCTCATCTCTAAAAAAAAAAAATCCATGTATTAATCTTCTGCTGGCAAGTTTACATTAAACTCAGAAGACTCTTCTTTTCCAATGGTGGAGCCATATATCCAGTGGTATGAGAATGAGACATCTGTGTAGTAAAGTCCATCCCTATTATGCATAAAGCATGTGCATTATGGAATTTGCCAGATTTACATCCATAGCCTGTGACCACAACACATGATTTCTTTCTTCCCATATATCAAATGTCTTGGAACAGAATCATAGAATCAAGTGAACTGGAAGGGACCTTGAGAGGTCATCTAGTCCAGTCCCCTGCCCTCATGGCAGGACTAAGTATTACCTAGACCATTCCTGACAGGTGTTTAACCTGCTCTTAAAAATCTCCAATGATGGAGAGTCCACAACCTTCTTGGGCAATTTATTCCAGTGCTTAACCACTCTGACAGTTAGGAAGTTTTTCCTCAACCTCCCATGCTGCAATTTAAGCCCATTGTTTCTTGTCCTATCCTCAGAGGTTAAGAAAAACAATGTTTCTCCCTCCTCCTTGTAACAACCTTTTACAAACTTGAAAATTGTTATCATGTCCCCTCTCAGTCTTCTCTTTTCCAGATTAAACAAATCAATTTTTTTCAATCTTCCCTCATAGGTCATGACCTTCCAGACCTTTAATCATTTTTGTTGCTCTTCTCAGGACTCTCTCCAATTTGTCCACATCTTTCCTGAAATGTGGTGCCCAGAACTGGACACAATACTCCAGCTGAGGCCTAATCAGCACGGAGTAGAGCGGAAGAATTACTTCTTGTGTCTTGCTTACAACACTCCTGCTAATACATCCCAGATGTTTGCTTTTTTTGCATCAGGGTTACACGGTTGACTCATATTTAACTTATGGTCCACTATGATTCTAAGATCCCTTTCTACAGTACTCCTTCCCAGGCAGTCATTTCCCATTGAAGATACAGATCAGGGCCAGATTCTGCCCTCAGCCACCCAACCTCACTGTGTTCAGAGCAGCAGACATATCTGATACAATCTTTAGGACTGATTAAAAAATTTCAAAACAACCACCACAACCAAACATGCAGCGGAATAGTAAACTCTTGCTGTGTTTTCTCTCACATTTGTTTTCAACGCATTCGGAAGTGTTGTACAGACCAGACCAGATCCTATGCTGTTGTAAATCAGTATAGCTCCACAGATTTACACCAGTTGAGGACCTGGCTCATATTCTTTTAATATTTGTCAAGAACTCTCAGATGAATGCACATTTCGTAGCTTCAATAAGATCTCTGTGCGTTTAACCTTCCAGCAGATAGCAGGGTAGATTTTCAAAGGCACAAGAATTTAACTCTTTTTGCCTTTTAAAATCAACCCCAATACTTCTGTAGAATAAAGATTCATGCATATAGAGGTTTTAGATTCCTTTTTTCTCTATATGCAGTTATTTTGTTTACTGTAGTCATTTCTATGGTACTCAGCACTGTAATATCTATTCTGAGTTACTCAAATTTCATGGGCACTTTGAATTCCATTTCTGATATTAGCACATACCCAAACTATGGCCCTGCTCCTACTGTGGAAGTCAATGGAAAAATTTCTGTTTACTTAAGTGGGGACATACTGGTCCCTATATCTGTTTTTTAATGTCCAAAGGAAACAATGTCTTGGTCCTATGGGATGTTCTGTGCAATACATGTGGAACTTAAATTACTATAAATAATAGGGCTATCTACAGGAGTATGAGTCCACAAGTGCAAAGCAACTTGAAGAACTAGGACATAAGTAATAAGATGCATCTTCTTTACTATTACAGTAACTGAAGGAATGCAAAGCTATGTGATTAACCTCTGAACAGGTATTCCTTTCTGATTGTATAGCATAGGGTAGTTAAAATTACATACTTACCCAACCATGCAAGTTGCCTATTACTTGCGTTGTTCATGAAATTCCTCGCTGTAGTATCTTTCTTCAGCATGTCTGCTGAGCATAATCTGTGTCCTTAAATTTACTTCAGTTCCACTATGTTACTTTCATGACTGAACACTTTTACCCACTCTTGTAGTTGGTTGTGAGCAGGAAAATATTATCCATGAACCTGAAGTGGTTCAGTTATGCTCTTTTCTTTTCCCTTTTCCTTCCCTTCCCTTCACCCCACCTCCCCAGTGCAATGCATGCACTTCAGGTTCAGCTCCAACAGGGAATAATCTATAGTAGTCAGGCTTGGATTGTCCAATTATTGCAGAAAAATAAATTTTTCTGCAATAATTGGACAATCCAAGCCTGACTCTGGCCTGATATTTTCTTAACTAGTAAGTTGCTTATTTTATGTACAGTAAAAAACCAGTAACTCTTAGATGCTAAAGAAGAAATGAACACCACAGAGAGGCGAGCACTATCTAAGGTAATTATATGCATGCCCCTGCCCCCTCCCCCCATTACTGTAGCATCCAAACACCTCACGCTCTTTAATCTATTTATTCTAGCAATACTCCTGTGTGATAGAGAACTAACATCCCCATTTTGGTGGGAAAAAAACACTGGACCATCCTTCTGCTCTAAGCAATTCTATGTAATTGAGATATGAGTAGAGTCAATTGGCCACAAATATATCATGCATGCTTTACTAAAAGAAAAAGCTGAAGTACATGCAGCTATCAACTGCATCTCATCCTGCTTCAGCTCTGCTCTTGTCTTATTAAGATATTGTTAGGTCCATTTTAGTTGACTCTTTGTTCATTTTAATGCAGACTACAATACCTTGGGCTCAATCTTGAGGAGCTGAGTGCCATTGTCTCCCACAGAGGATGATGTGAAGGTGACTTAGCAATAGACAAAGCCAGGTTCTTAATCATCTGTCATCAAGGAACAGGAGAACTAGCACACATGGTGGGCCTTCCAAAGCAAGATCTGCCATTGGCATTAGAGGTCATCCAACAGACCTAGAGCAATCCTAACTGGAATTAGGCTTAAATTCATGAGGCTTTTAGACTGAAGAGACTTTTGCAAAACAAAATGTCTCTTCTTCTTAAAGTCCTTTGATTCCTTATTATACTCACATTTATGTTTCCTACAGAATGATGCAGATTCCTGGTCTTTACACTCTGATTAATAACACCTCTTTACACTTTGGCAATGCAGGGGAAGTCAGTAGACAGATAGTGGACTGTGATCCAGCAATGACAAAACAAATAATTAAGAGCCCTGAGCACAAAGATGCAAATACACACTTGTGAGCATATGAAGATTGTTGTAGAGTGATCATTCAATAGTCAACAACTTTCAGGCTGTTTCTTCACAATCATCCTATTATTTTATTAAAACATTTCAAAATGATCAATTCACATATCTAGTTAAAAAATCTGCCTATCCCTGTGCTACAAATGGTTTTGAATAGATATTTGTGCAGAGCTCACTACAGAGGGAGAACCAAGAGAAAAGCTTTTAATCTCAGTGGCAACTTTACTTTTTCAGTTATTTCATTACCAAACAGGAAATTAATTTTCAGAGCATGGATAATTTTATCAGTTACTTGCAAGAAGATTTTTTTAATTACAAATTAATACATCCCTCTCTGAAGAACCTCATAGACAGAAATGTAGGTTTCTTTTTACAGCGGGAAATCTGCCAAGAAACTTTCATATTAGAACAGAATAAGCACTCTGACTTGGGCCAACTGAAAATCCCTATAGGTGTGGGTTTTAAGTGAAAGCATGAGAAGGTAGGGTTTAGGGTGAGCAACATAAGAAATTGAAAGCATCTCAGACCCATCCAGCAGGGAATGAACTCAGGCCATCTGGACTGATAAACATGACCTTCTATAGCTTGAGTTAAAGGAGCCAATCAATTATCTCAGAGGCATTAGCACACTCAAACATTTACCTGGTCCAGTCACTGAATGGTACAAAGTCACACTTCGCCAATGTATTACATAAATATGAAACAATATTTACTCTTTTTATAACAGCAAATGGTGACACCGCACCTTGCAGGAATATTCTATTAATCCTTTTGTACAGTCTCAATTTTTTTCCAGCACCATCTCCATTCCTGGAAAAAGGATTCATCCTCAAGATATTCTGGGAGTGAATAATGAAGTCAGTTGCACTACTTGTGGAGTAAAGTGTTACTTTCCATTGTGCTACATTTGTGATATAGCAGAGCTGTGAAACATAGGCCTGTTTCAGTTCCAAAATGCAATAGAGATCTCAGTCAGACCCAAAAGCTGCCCATGTTCTCAACAGAACCTGATTCACTCATAACTAAGCCCAAATTCAGTTGAAAAGTCCAAAAGGCTATGCCCCAGTGCTGATTCATCACATCTGGCTGAATTTTCCTTATTTAATAGATCTAGAAACTTTGGGCTATCTTGTACTTTTAGGCACTACCCTGTGTAGGAGCCCAGAGAAAGATTCCTTCCCTGCTCCCCCCTTGTTCCAACAGGGAATAATCTGTTACTGGCCCTGACCAGGAGAGCAGATTACTACCCCCATAACATGCCAGCTCAGTGTAACCCACACACCTTCTGGGTATGGTGTTGTGTTCCATCTAGTGGCACTGAGACCACTGAGAAAGAGTTAAATGAGTCTGCTCTACACCCTTAGCTAAGAGCCAGTTGGCTTTTAGTTCATGCAGTAGAGGCTCATGCACTAAGCTCCAGAGGCCCAGGTTCAATCCCGCCAGCCCGTGACCGGGATTCGTCGGTGTTACAAGTGGGGGCACTAAGTGTGTTTGTTACTGTTTCAACTGGCCAACTTTCTGGTTGCTGCTCACTAAGAAACACAAATGAAACCTGGCAGTAAACCGTCTTTTGAATAAACCAAATGCAATTTCAAATCAACCAGGCTTTGTCCTTGTTGTCTGGCTGCACAAGAGAAGACTGACAGCAAATACCTGAGCTAAGTCTCTCTCTTTGTTTTTGCCAATCAAATTAAATGAAACCTATGATTTTGAAAGCCGGGTAGAGAACTTATTAATGGAGCTGGAGAAATAAATTGCATTGTGGGAAATCTATGAACTTCTAGACCTTGGCTGTGCTGAAAATGGGCTCATTATTATATAAAATTAGCTATAAATATCAATTAGCTGACATTTAGAGGGAAGTCAGTCCCAAGGCCGGGGATCCAGACTTCTGTGATATCTGCCCAGCAGTCAGCACCGCTACTTAATTATTTCTACATCCAACGCACTATGCAGAATGGACAGGGCATTCGTCATAGCTTCTTTCAGTAGTTAGTAGAAGTGAATGAGAGGAATATGTTCAGTGAGACTTTTTGCCATAACAGGTGTGAACTCAGTATTTTCTATATGGGGAATGTTCTGGGGCATTTATTAGCATATTTTCAATATTTATCACCCATAGTTCAGTCCCAGACTATCACACAATCACTTTATCTCAGCAAAAGCATCATTGGTGGGAACCACAAAGGTATTTAGGTGCCTAAATCTCAAGTTTAGGTGCCTAAGTCCCAGTTTTGGCTCCACTGCAATTCACAAAACTCCTGACACATTCTGTTGGTGCCTAAACTCACTCAGTGCTTAAGTTTTTCTGAGTAAGAATTCCCTTGACGCCTATGTTTTGAGGGTAAAGTTCCCTCAGCATCTATGTTCCTGCCTCTGGGGGTGTGCACGGCTACCTCCTTCTAGGCACTTGGATGCCAATCTCACATCTAAACCCCACAGTAATTCATTTACCAAGGAGAAGATAGGCATTTGGCCACCTACGTTGCATGCAGGAACCAATCGCGTAGGCATGCTCAGAGGCTACCTATGGGATCAGGTCCCATTCAAAATCTGACTGAAGGAGGTGGTGGTGCCTGCCTTGTAACTTTAGCCCAATCATTAGAGCACTCATCTGGGAGGTGGAAGAACCAGATTTAGTTCTCCCCTCTCTGCCAGTGGCGGAGAAGGATTTGTACAGGGGTCTCCCACCTCTCAGGAGAGTTCTTTAGCTACTGGGTTAACACTTACAAGGTGGCCACCACCACCTCCTCCTCCAGTCATTGTGCATGGAATGAAGCAGGCAATAACTCATTCCTTCCAGGAGCAGCTTAGGTGCCTAAGCTGTCTGACTCAAGCCACCTGGTCCTGTTCAAGGATTGCTAAGCAGAGCCACATACCTCCCTATCGCCAAGAGAGGAATGGGGCTTGGCACACACCCCTCTGGTTGGCATCTCCACTGCCTAGCTTAGGCAGCTCCCCACCTCATGTGCTGCCTTTGTGAATCACATTCTTCAGCATCTATCTCCCCCTATTCATTGTACATGGAGCCTACGCACCTAACTTGGCTTTGTGAATCACAGTGTTGTTCCTTTGATTTTCTAGTGCTTAAAGTTGGACACCGTGACATTCTGTATTGCAATGCTGAAATCCTTTGGTGGATCCCACCCCACCTAACCAAAATGGCTGCTAGGTTGAATGATGTCCCCATGTTCTAATGGAATGTGAGCTCACATGAGCTACAGCAGAGTGTGTCATTGATTAACAGGAAAGCAATCATGTATATTTTCTACAAAAGGAAGTGTTGCACAAATCCCTGAAAAGTTCTCATGATGCCTCACATGTAAGGCATTCAAGATGCCTGGAGACAGGCTCATGATTGTTTGAACTTGAGAAGTTGGTCACTTGGTAGTTATAGCTGGTGCATAATATGGGGTTAACAATAGTGGCATTTAAACTGAGCACACTGGAGGCCTAATGCAGTTCCCATGGACTTCAATAGTTACCTCTTCAGTGACTTCCATAGCTGTTGGATCAAACTATTAGCAAGTTGGTTTACTTCAGGAGTGCAGTTGTTTTTCCATCTTTCTGATGATCTCCTTTCTTGTTAGGGTTTTAATAACTAGTTTGTATTTAGATAAAAATTTAATTCTGCTTAAACAGTAATTCCATAAGAGACACAAATAGGAAAATTCAGAAGAATTGGATTGTGGGATATAGCAAGTAAGCCAAGAGTTATGATAAAAGCTGTATTAGTGAGCAGGTTCTCATTTTTTGTCCATGTTTCCTTCAGTAGTTCATTTATTTCTATATATCTTAAGTATTTATATGATTTCAATGGGAGTTAGGCATCTGAAGACTATTGAGGGTTTGGGCCTAAGTATCTCACCCAAGGATATAAAGTAAGGCTGTGGGAGAGGAAAGAGGCAGGTCTCTCAAGTCTTAGGCTATCATAACCACTGGACTATCCTTCCTCTTCTTAACCTAATACAGGCAATATGTCTTTTGATTTCTTTTATTCTCATGTTCCAATTTTATGTGAATTTAGTCCTGATGAAGTTTGCTGAGTTGGCAGCTCTGGAGGTCAAAGTGTCCTAGTTATTATCTATCAAACATTACAGGTACAGGCATAGGAATGGGGACTAAGCTTCCAACCTTCTACACAACACTGTGCCAAAATGGCTCATTGCTGACTCAAAAGGAACACCCATTCAGTCGCTGGTCTCCTTTAGACTTTCAACAAATGTGCCAGTTAGTGAGAAGTGTTTGATAATGGACCCTTAGAGGCCTAAATACTGTTGAGGATTTGGGCCTAAATCCCACTGAAATCAATGGGTTATCTGCCTAAATACTTTTGAGGATCTGGGCCTTAAAATCATATTATAGGTTAGAGTAAAACATTTCACAAAGGGCTTTGAACAAGTCATCTGACTGACTGCTTTTGGTCACTATTTTTCTGTCTCAGATCAGTGGCCCCATGGGGGTAGGGCTCTATAGGCATATCATAGGAGACATGCCCTCAAACTGATACAATCCAACTAGATGAGACAAACTGTGGGGAAAAGGAAGTACTGTTATCCGATTTACAGATGAGAAACTGAGGCAAGATTAAGTGATTTGTCCAAAGTCAGCCAGGACATGTATAGAAGAGCCAAGAATTAAACCCAGGTCTCCATATTCCAACCAGGTGTTTTAACCACACAAGCATCCTTCCTTCCCAAAACTCTAAAGTACAAAACTCACAAAAGCTTATGCTCAAATAAATTTGTTAGTCTCTAAGGTGCCACAAGTACTCGTTTTCTTTTCACTTATTAAGAATCCTTTGAGCCATCCAGTCCTTCCCCCTCCCTTTGTTTTTTTGTAAGTAAATAGTGATGATTAACACAACAAAAACACAAGCGCATTCAGAGCCCTCCCTCCCACAAAATATACTCAGATGAATGAATTTTGCCACCTCAAGTCACAATTTCTACTAGAATGGCCATATTTTACCTTGGTCAAAAATTTCTCAGCTGTGCTGCATTTTCTTATGCTATAATTACTCAGATTACTCATGTCACAGCTACAGTGGTGTGTGGCTCTTCAGTTAACATCCATTTCCTCAGCAGCATAACATTTTCTCTCCTGATCTCTCATCCCCAAAGCATGCATTGTTTTTCAACCAGATAGCATTGAAAGCGCTTCCCGTAAATGGGCTTTCTTCAGTATTCATTTTTGAAAGCAGCTTGCAACAAAAGTCTGCCAAGAAGTATTCAGGGAGCCATGCAGGAGATCATCTAACTATTCATCTCATCTACGACTTACATTAAAGGGCTGTGAAAATACAAGTTAGAGACTTTAATGACTGTAGCCCCATTTACATTTGAACGCTAGAAGAGGCAGAGAGTTGGGGAAAAAATCCATGAAATAGTATTATCAAATATGTTGGCAAGCCCTATTTTAACTTCTCAAAGCTTTCTCTGGCATCTCTGTTATTTGTGCTTTTGCTAAACTCTGGTGTGAATCAGAACATGTACTTACAGTTAGGAGTTAGGGCAAGGAAGCCAAACCATACACTGATATTTGATTGTAAAATGTCCTTCAGTTTACAAGAAGTAAGCCACCCTGGTGCCACAAAAGTAATTTAAAAGTACATTGTATAATACAATACAATGAAAAAGTTACAGGGCTTTTGGCAGAGCAGAAAACAGCTTGTCACAAATGTATTAAGGATATTAAAAGCAACTTGCTTCTGTCTTTGCTAACACTTTTGCCAACAATCTCTAGCATATGCCACTCATCTGCAAGCTCACCATCGTATAACAGGACTAAAAGATGTAAGTCAAACATGGAAAAAAAGAAATGTCATTATGGACTTTCATATTAGGTATTAGTTAGAAGTGGGTGAACAATTTATTCAACAAATGTAGTCTTTCTGTGTGTCAATTATACATAGTAATAAGTTACATATTTTAGGCCTTGGATCAATAACTATCTGATGCTATGTTTCAGAGTAGCAGCCGTGTTAGTCTGTATTCGCAAAAAGAAAAGGAGTACTTGTGGCACCTTAGAGACTAACAAATTTATTAGAGCATAAGCTTTCGTGAGCCACAGCTCACTTCATCGGATGCATCCGATGAAGTGAGCTGTGGCTCACGAAAGCTTATGCTCTAATAAATTTGTTAGTCTCTAAGGTGCCACAAGTACTCCTTTTCTTTTTATCTGATGCTAGTATTGTTTTTTGTATTCTCTATTTGTAATTCACTATTCATGCTATGCCACCTAAATCATATGATATCAGTTTGGCTACCTGATTTGGATGGTGGAAATGTATAAAAACAAGAGAAGTTGCGTGAGCTATCTGTGGAGTGAATCCAGCTGACAGGTCACAGCACTTTGAATGCAAATACAAATTGGCATGAATAATTTCAACCATTTTTTCCCTGTGAATTTTCTTCCTAATTTGTTCATGGAAAGCAAATAAAAGAAGTTACAAATATTGGAACACATTTAAGTTATTAGAATTAATGTTCATAATGACATTTTTTCAGTTGTCTCACAGCTCTAATTTTATTAATTTAATTTTTTGTATTAAGTATTACCAGTCCTCTTTCCAAATGCTCTTTCCAACTAGGGGGAGCGCTTTTCTTGACCTGCTGCTCACAAACCAGGTAGAATTAGTGGGGGAAGCAAAAGTGGATGGGAATCTGGGAGGCAGTGACCATGAGTTGGTTGAGTTCAGGATCCTGACGCAGGGAAGAAAGGTAAGCAGCAGGATACGGACCCTGGACTTCAGGAAAGCAGACTTTGACTCCCTCAGGGAACAGATGGCCAGGATCCCCTGGGGGACTAACATGAAAGGGAAGGGAGTCCAGGAGAGCTGGCTGTATTTCAAGGAATCTCTGTTGAGGTTACAGGGACAAACCATCCCGATGAGTCGAAAGAATAGTAAATATGGCAGGCGACCAGCTTGGCTTAATGGTGAAATCCTAGCGGATCTTAAACATAAAAAAGAAGCTTACAAGAAGTGGAAGGTTGGACATATGACCAGGGAAGAGTATAAAAATATTGCTCGGGCATGTAGGAAAGATATCAGGAGGGCCAAATCGCACCTGGAGCTGCAGCTAGCAAGAGATGTCAAGAGTAACAAGAAGGGTTTCTTCAGGTATGTTGGCAACAAGAAGAAAGCAAAGGAAAGTGTGGGCCCCTTACTGAATGAGGGAGGCAAGCTAGTGACAGAGGATGTGGAAAAAGCTAATGTACTCAATGCTTTTTTTGCCTCTGTTTTCACTAACAAGGTCAGCTCCCAGACTGCTGTGCTGGGCATCACAAAATGGGGAAGAGATGGCCAGCCCTCTGTAGAGATAGAGGTGGTTAGGGACTATTTAGAAAAGCTGGACGTGCACAAGTCCATGGGGCCGGACGAATTGCATCCGAGAGTGCTGAGGGAATTGGCGGCTGTGATTGCAGAGCCCTTGGCCATTATCTTTGAAAACTCGTGGCGAACGGGGGAAGTCCCGGATGACTGGAAAAAGGCTAATGTAGTGCCCATCTTTAAAAAAGGGAAGAAGGAGGATCCTGGGAACTACAGGCCGGTCAGCCTCACCTCAGTCCCTGGAAAAATCATGGAGCAGGTCCTCAAAGAATCAATCCTGAAGCACTTAGAGGAGAGGAAAGTGATCAGGAACAGTCAGCATGGATTCACCAAGGGAAGGTCATGCCTGGCCTGACTAATCTAATCGCCTTTTATGATGAGATTACTGGTTCTGTGGATGAAGGGAAAGCAGTGGATGTATTGTTTCTTGACTTTAGCAAAGCTTTTGACACGGTCTCCCACAGCATTCTTGTCAGCAAGTTAAGGAAGTATGGGCTGGATGAATGCACTATAAGGTGGGTAGAAAGCTGGCTAGATTGTCGGGCTCAACGGGTAGTGATCAATGGCTCCATGTCTAGTTGGCAGCCGGTGTCAAGTGGAGTGCCCCAGGGGTCGGTCCTGGGGCCCGTTTTGTTCAATATCTTCATAAATGATCTGGAGGATGGTGTGGATTGCACTCTCAGCAAATTTGCGGATGATACTAAACTGGGAGGAGTGGTAGATACGCTGGAGGGGAGGGATAGGATACAGAAGGACCTAGACAAATTGGAAGATTGGGCCAAAAGAAATCTAATGAGGTTCAATAAGGATAAGTGCAGGGTCCTGCACTTAGGATGGAAGAATCCAATGCACCGCTACAGACTAGGGACCGAATGGCTCGGCAGCAGTTCTGCGGAAAAGGACCTAGGGGTGACAGTGGACGAGAAGCTGGATATGAGTCAGCAGTGTGCCCTTGTTGCCAAGAAGGCCAATGGCATTTTGGGATGTATAAGTAGGGGCATAGCGAGCAGATCGAGGGACGTGATCGTTCCCCTCTATTCGACACTGGTGAGGCCTCATCTGGAGTACTGTGTCCAGTTTTGGGCCCCACACTACAAGAAGGATGTGGATAAATTGGAAAGAGTACAGCGAAGGGCAACAAAAATGATTAGGGGTCTAGAGCACATGACTTATGAGGAGAGGCTGAGGGAGCTGGGATTGTTTAGTCTGCAGAAGAGAAGAATGAGGGGGGATTTGATAGCTGCTTTCAACTACCTGAAAGGGGGTTTCAAAGAGGATGGCTCTAGACTGTTCTCAATGGTAGCAGATGACAGAACAAGGAGTAATGGTCTCAAGTTGCAATGGGGGAGGTTTAGATTGGATATTAGGAAAAACTTTTTCACTAAGAGGGTGGTGAAACACTGGAATGCGTTACCTAGGGAGGTGGTAGAATCTCCTTCCTTAGAGGTTTTTAAGGTCAGGCTTGACAAAGCCCTGGCTAGGATGATTTAACTGGGACTTGGTCCTGCTTTGAGCAGGGGGTTGGACTAGATGACCTTCTGGGGTCCCTTCCAACCCTGATATTCTATGATTCTATGATTCTATTATACTTGCTAGCATAATTTATCACTAGTGCTTGCGATTACATCAAGAAAAAGAGTTATCCCTACAAGTCTTAAAAGGATCAATATAGGACTCTACAAACCCAGTTCTAGAATCTTGCAATATTCACTGCCCATAGGTATGACAAATTACCTGTTTTTCATTGTCTCAGTACATTGGTTACTCAAAAGGATTTGGACATAGATAACCCAGCCCACATTCATAAATGGGAAAATGTAGTGTGAAGGAACTATGGAAGTGAAATTTAGGCTACAAGTGGACAGACCCTCTTCGAGTTAAGAGGTACTAAAAATCTATGGGAGGATAATAGCTGTAAATCAGTAAGAAATTCTCTGTCACTTTTCAAAATGGCTATTGCAGCACTACCGTATTTGAGCTAGTATTCAGAATCCCTTTGCTTTCCTCAAATATTCTTGCAGACAAACTTACCTACCCAAATGCTTGTGTTGAAGTAAATTAAAAGGATCAGAAACAGCAGCATAGCTGACTGGCCTACTTTGCAAGAATTTCCACAATTACTTTTTAGCTGCATTCACCTAACTACTTAATTTATCCTTGAAGAAAGCCACCTCCAATCCAAGAAATACCTGCACAGGCAGGTATTCACCCCTCCAGATTCATTCACCTCAGTGAGGAATGAGCTTCAAAGCCTAAATGGAACCATTTAAATGTTAACATTAAGCAGCCCAGGAAATATTTTCTTCATTTAAAAACCCTAGGAAACTAAATGAAAAGGTTTGAAATGGTAAGGAAGCACAGTTAGTCACAATGATGGGAAATGCCAATTTAAGGTTCCACCAGCAACATTAATTGGTCTGCGTGGTAAAAGTGTATTTTCTATTCCACTTTTTTCATGTTAAATATGAAGCTTATGAATTCAGTTATTCTTTGTCATGGAAGGTATAACAGAGAGAATTTAGTAAGGCCTGTTCTACACTAGAAAAGTTGTATCAGTATAACCATATCAGCTAGGGATGTGATTTTTTTTTTAACGGATATAAACCCTAGGGTTGACAGAGTTATATAGGTGCTTTATAGTTATTTTGCTTTCTAAACCAGAATAAGCTATACCAGTGTAAGTATTTTTATACTGGTATAACTCCATCCACACTAGTGTAGACAAATCCTAAGCATATAGAGCAGAGGTGGGCAAACTACGCCCTGCGGGCCACATCCGGCCCATGGGACCGTCCTACCCAGCCCCTGAGCTCCTGGCCCAGGAGGCTCGCCCCAGCCCCTCCCCCATTGTTCTCCCTCCCACGCAGCTATGCCACCGCACGGGCAGCGGGGCTGCAAGCTCCTGCCACTCTGAGCGGCATGGTAAGGGGGCGGCGGCAGCCTACGCGTGCATGGCAGTCTGGGGGTTGGGTAGGGAGTTCCGGGGGGCAGTAAGGGGACAGGGAGCGTTTGGATGGGGCAGAGGTTATGGGGCGGTCGGGGAACAGGTTGGGGGTTGGATAGGGCGTGGGAGTCCTGGGGGGGAGCAGTCAGGGGGCGGGGTGTGGATAGGTCGGGGCAGTCATGGTATATGTGCAAGGGCGGTTGAATAGGGGGTGGGATCCTGGGGAGGGGCGTTTTGGGGCAGGGGGTCCCAGGAGGGGGCAGTCAGGGGATGGGAAGTGGGAGGGGGCGAATAGGGGTGGGGGCCAGGCTGTTCGGGGGGCACAGCCTTCCCTACCAGACCCTCTATACAGTTTCGCACCCCGATGTGGCCCTCAGGCCAAAAAGTTTGCCCACCCCTGATATAGAGTGACTGAGTTGATCTTTCAGAGTAGCAGCCGTGTTAGTCTGTATTCGCAAAAAGAAAAGGAGTACTTGTGGCACCTTAGAGACTAACAAATTTATTAGAGCATAAGCTTTCGTGAGCTACAGCTCACTTCATCGAATGCATTTCATGCATCCGATGAAGTGAGCTGTAGCTCACAAAAGCTTATGCTCTAATAAATTTGTTAGTCTCTAAGGTGCCACAAGTACTCCTTTTCTTTTTGAGTTGATCTTTTTGTTGGAAAATTAGTATCACAGTCTGCCTTGTAGAGACAGTTTTTTTGCATTTAATGGATATGCCTAGTGCTTGATATAGCATTCTGGGAAACTTACATATATATATTTGAACTTGCACAGCATGTTAAATGCATTGATTCATGGTGAACGTTTTTTGAGAACAGTTTTTACCAGCTGAAAATTCAAATAGCAATATTGCTTGGCTTTCTACCAAAAAAGAAAAAGAAAAAACAAATTGAGAGCAAAATTGCCATTTCCACTTTTTAAAGTTACATCTGCTCATCAGCACTGAATTATAACTGAAGTAGATTACTAAATAATCAGAGTAACCATAGGCACTGTGAGCCAGGGGGCTTTCAGCTAACCATTGTATCATGTTGTGCTCTAAGAATGAGATATTTTAGGCAACATATACGCAATATTTTAGATCACCACTTTTTCATGGTTCTGATCCAAGCCCACTGAAGTCAATGAAATCTTTCAAAGACTGAAGTCAACATAATCAGGCCCTTTAAGCTTTCAATTCCTGTTAGAGAGCAAGAGGATTATCCAGATGTTTGGAGAAATTAAGCACTCTGAGTAAGGTATGAGGGGAAATAGACTTTTAGAACCTGCATTATTATTATGACAGTCACCACAATTTCATTGCATGTCAAAATACTTGCTGTGGTTCCTTGAATTGGCTTTGTTATAAAGAAAATAGCCACTTATCCATAGTACCAAAATAAGAGTGGTTAGAAGAGAAGTTATGTATGCCTTTTGTCCAGTTTAACTCTGAGAACTAATCGTGAGATACTATGACCATATCTTGCAAGAGAAGGGACAGGAAAGAAAGGACAACTCCTGATTCACTGATAAGTCTTGGTTGTGTAAGGGGACTGTTGCCCCCTTACTAACATTCAGTGAGGGTGTTTTAGATGCTAGCCCCCAGTACTAAAAAGGGGGAAGGGTGGATGGGGAATCAGGACCCTGAGACTGACAGCTCCCAGGAACAATGGGGAGAGGCCAATGCTCCAGGTCAGCCTGAATGACAGAGTGCGCAGGCTAATCAGGGAGTCAGGAGGCCAGGGAGGTCCCGTCCTCTGTCCTCCGTGTGAGCTGGAATTTCCTGGGTCAGACAGAGTGGGGCGAGCTAAGGAGAAAGCAGGGGCCCAAGCTGAGCTGGGAAGCAGAGCTGTGCCGGATCCAGAGGGACCAGAAAAGCAGCCCAGAGAGAGCAGACCCTGTCCTGGGAGCAGAGCTGCAGCCCCAAAGCCAGAGGCACAGCCCAGAGAGAGCAGACTTGCCCTGGGAGCAGAGTTGCAGCAACCAGAGCCAGAGGGGCCAGAAAAGCAGCCCACGAAGCAGGTCACTTCTGGGAGCAGAGTCACAGAAGCAACCTGCAAAGCAGACCTGAGCAACCAGAGCCAGAGGGGCCAAAGGAGCATCCCAGGGAGCTGGAGGCAGAGCAACAGCAGCAGTGCAGAGACAGAGTGGTGAAGCTGAGGCTGGAGCAGTCCGGAGCTGGGTGCGGTGAGCAGCTGGGGAGAGCAAGGGGGATCCTGGGCAGCGGGCCCAGCACAGGGAGACGCCTCAGCCAAGAGGCTCTGCAGGCCAGGCTTGGATCGTAACCCTGACGGTGGGGGTGACACTGGGAAGAAGGGTCCTACCACTTAGAGCTTGAGAGTGTGTGGCCACCACTAGAGCAAGTGTCCAACCCACAACATCACTACAGCACAGCCAGGGCCTGAGAAGAAGGCCTGGGACTTACAAGGAACAGACTGTGAACTGCCCTGGCATTCCAGAGACACTGTTTGTGATGTTCCCTGCCACAGAGCGGGTTGATGGGTTTCCTTTAACCTTTCCCATTTTTCCTTATTCTTTTTAAAATTAATTGTTGATTAAATAACTTGCATTTGCTTTAACTTGTATGTAATGGTCAGTGGGTCAGAGAAGTGCCCAGGGCAGAGAGAGTACCCCAGAGTGGGGACACCCGAGCCCCTGTCCTAGGTGACCACAGCAGGGTTGGTGGTCAAGTCCCCCAGAAATCCTGGGCCCAGCCTTGTTGGGGTTATGAGGACTCTGCCAGACAGGAGAGTGGAAGGAGAGTCCTCAAGGGCAGGGAGGCCACTGGGTAAAGGAAGTGGGAGCGAGGACTCAGATCCTTTCGCTAGCCCACTTCACCGGGGTAGTGCAGAAGCCAGGAAAGTTCCCCACAATAGCGGGACTATTCCCCCGCTTACAGTTGCTTCATCCACATACTTCAGGTAGTAAGTAGATGGTATACACACAGAGCCTCTGGACTTGGGCTCACTTCCCCAGTCTGGGGCAACATCTGGCAGAAATGCTCCGACCTCTTCTCACCAGTCCTCAACACTGGGGCAAGACTGCTTATAGTGTGTAGCCACTTAGACTGTGAAGGTATCATGTAGTTCAGTTACTTCGAAAGTTGTTTAAGCTTTGACTTGATTAGGCAGAAGCCAAAAGGAGAAGAAAGAGAAAATAGAATGGGGATGAAGCGACACCTGAGGAGAGGAGAGTAGGGAACTTAATTCTTACATCCCAGGAGTTGCTCAGGATTCAGCAGGTCTCATCATAACAGCCTGGTATTCTCATTGGTCTGTTTGTAGTCCAGATGCAGTGGAAAAGTCTATCATAGTCCACAGGCAAAAGTGTTTTCTTTACAGGCAAAGACAACTTTCAGGAGCATAAGCTTCCTGAAGGTGCTACGATACTCCTCTCCAAAGCATCCAGAAGGGTGTGTAGTCAACCATCGATCTCATCAAAATGATCAAATACATTCTGATATGCCAAACACAGGCATTTCTGTTTTGGCATGGCCTGGCAACTGGTGTGCTGAGATTACTGCTTATTACCCTATTCTTTTCTGTCTCATTGTTAACTTGAGCTATTCCCAGTCTGTCTGTTGTCTTGTCATTGACTCAGACTATTAGTTCTCTTGTTGCAGGGACAATTTCTTCTTTATGTGCCTGTGTATAATGCCTATCACACTGGGGCCTTGGTCCCTGACTGAGACCTCCAGATGTTACTATAATACCAAATATTTTAAAGAATTCCTAGTCCATTTTTATGTCCATATGTGATATCATAAGAGTCCCTGAGGACATTATATGGTCAAGACAGTTTTCATATCAGCCATATAGTCCTGTGGAAGAAGTAGTATGTGATCATATAATTAAAGACTCTATCAAAGCGTACATATGCAAAGGCACCAAATTAAGGTTCCACAGACAATCTTAATACTGACATTTCCTAACTTTTCAGTACTTTGCATTACAACCTTAACACATTTACTGGACTTCTTTGAATGCAATTTCTTACTTTTTTTTAAAAAAGCAAACAAAAAACATCATGTGGAACCATAATGATTCCCACATGGTCCAGCCATGTAAAAATCTGTAGATCCAACACACAGGCCTCTGCTGCTTGAGCTAACAGAGTAACTGATAGTAACAGCAGGTCATCCCAGTCTTCCATTTCATCCCAGTCCCACTGCCACACCCTCTTCTGTTTCTTTGTCTTAATTCCCACCTGTCTTCCACCCCTTTATCCTAATCTCCCCTCTCACTTCCCCCATCCTAGCCCTCCCCGGCATGGCTCCTCACCCCACTGCATTCCAAATAGATGATTTCTTCCTTTTCTTCCTTGCTGCCTGGGAGCCAGCTGGAGGACCACTGAAAGCATAGGAGAGGCCTTCTCATGGCTCTCTGTTCCAGTGCCAAGCACCATCAAGGCCCCTTGCTACTCAAATGAACAATTGTGGGGAAAATCCTGTGTAGCCCCTGCAGTTGCAGGATAGAGCATGTTGAGTTATTCTGTAGGGATGACTCATGCACAGTCCAGTCAGCATGTAGGAGTTCAGAAGATGGAGCATGCTCATTACAGGCAAAATCTTTGGAGAATATCTGCTATATGTCTAACAAATCTCTACTGACCATAGGCAAACAGATTTTCAGAGACTCCAAACTTGGCAAAATTTGTGCAGATTTTCATGGAAATATCAAAAGGCACATCTCTGATGTGAGGGAAATCTCTCTGCCAAATTCCAAGTTCCTGCTCCAAAGCATGGAGATTCTAGAGTATCTCAAAGAAACTGTGTTGAGAACATTAAAAATTCTTACACTGTATTTTCCCCTAACCTCATTCTGAGACACAGCTGAACCCTTTTGCTAAAACTTTCAAAAAATACAAAGAAAATATTCAGCCTGAGCCAGACACAGCGTAGGAAATTTCAGTCCAAGTAGTTAAAGTCTGGTAAAGTTATAATACTGAAAATAATTTCTAATGGGAAGTGGTCAGGCAAACTTAACTATAAGTGGTTCTACTACTTCCACCAATAACAATAGAATCCTGATCATTAAAGTAACCATTTTTAAAAAGTTACATTTGTACAGTATTTTTGGAGATAATACTTTCTCTATATTTGTGCTTGTGGATGTGTGGTAATGGCTAGCAAGTTTTCTTACTTTGAGATTTGACTGTATTTGCTTATTAAACAAACATGTATATAAACACTTTCATCCTGTAGGATTTTAAAGTGCTTTATGCAAAGATTGAGGCTGCCTAAGGGAGTTGAATGCTGAATTCCCATAGAAATCAGTGGGAACATAGCATCAATCCTACAGGAGGCTTTGAAAATCCTACCTACAAGGTTTTATTTCACTCACCACTGCCATGCAGCTACCAGCCTATTATGTTCAGGACATACACACAGAAAAGTCAGATAAAAACATGAATGCTCTTGCTAAAATATTGCAACATAACACTACTTTATTTCTAGAATTCAGAATGATAACACACAAGAACCCAAACTAGAGATAAAGCAGGCTACTCCCTAAAACAGAAATGCACAACTCACCCCATTTTACTCTAGGTTAGCTGCTGCAAACTGACTGCTGCTACACAGCCAGATTGTATGCTTACCTACAGAGGCCCCTAGCCTGCAAGCAGGACCAGGAAAACACCCTGAGCATGGAAAGTGAGAACTTACAGTTTCAAGACAGTTCAATACACCATCCAAAGACACTGAGCAGACCTCTCCTCTTATGAGGAGTGTCATGGGACAGTTAACCTGTATGCAGAAATTAATACACAGGGGGGAAATGAAAGGAGTAATAGGAAGGGGGAGAGCTGGAGACTAAGCAGTGTTCAAGGTGAAAAACTGTTAGAGAAAGGGAACTCCATAAAAGATAGATCAAAAAGACCAGCACTTGGCAAATATTAGATCTGTCCAAATGTTATTTGTCAAACTTATTATTTGATTAAATTTTACTGGTTTTGGTCTAGTAATTAATTTGACCAATAATTTTTTTCTAGTATTTGACCAACTCTATTAAAAGTCAACTCCAGACAGTGACTAAAGGAATGAAACTAGAGTAGAAGATAAATGAGTCAGTGAGAGGAAATGAGACACAATGGAATCACAGGGGAAGTTAACATAGATATTAAATTAATACAGGAATTCTCATCATCATGGATGAGGCTTGAGGACCATGGTGAGAGAAAGAAAGGAAGCAGGGTCAGAGCTGCCCTTCTTGCTAGTTTTAAGAAAGTGATGAAAAGAATTTAGTAACTGTTTACCTAGCAAGATATATAAATCTCTATTACTGCAGAATTATATCATTGTTAGAAAGTCATTGAATCCTTAGGTTTTAGCATCTGGCAAATTAGGATGTCAGATGTTTTCTAGTAGCTAAACAGCATATACTTTCTTAATAAAACTCAGGGCAGAGATGGGCTAAACGCATACGGAAAATTGTAGGTGACTGACTGGAAGATACAACCCAGAAGTTGTGATGTATTTGGAGCTGCTCTGTAATAATCCATGAATACAGTATGTTGACCTGGTTGTTGGGATGTTTGCTGTATGTATATAGTGGGTCAGTTTAATGGGGGGGGTGCTGGGAAAAAAAAGCAGGGAGAGAAAAATATTGCGCCAGATAAGCCATCCCTCAGTAGACACTTAAGGGCTGTTAAGAAGACAGTGCCAGGAGAGGAAAAGGCCCAGGAACACAAGAAATCAAAACAGCCATGGCAGGTTTAAGAAAAGAATACTCTCTCTGGGAAGATGGGGAGAGGTTGTTGTTCAGGGGAATTAGACAGACACAAGCACCTGCTGGAGATGTCTGAACAAGTTAGGCCTGCTATACTGGGATCATGCGATTCACCACTTGGTGGCATCTCCTTGTGGTATAACTGGGGAATTAGCTTGCCACTGTCCATGCCCTGTCCACTCAGCCTGTTGCCTGTCTCACTGGTCAAGAGCTGCAGCGCCTCTCCTTCATGGCTTAGTCCTCTGGCCAAGTCACAATCATCCTCCCTTTCCAGAGTCTCACCAGAGTCTCTCTCCACTCAGTCTCAGGCAGTCTCCATGTTCAGTGCACTGATCACACCACTCCTGAAGTGGCTCGTAGGTGAACCTGGGCCCCCCTGCTACACCAGGTTCCAATAAGGGGCCCTTAAATCTGTAGTTCAGGTCTGTTTTCTCAGGCCTTACTGCGCCTTCCCTCAACTTCTTCCTTCACTCCTATTACGGGCTCCTACTTTCCCCACTTGTATCAGGGAATGTGACTGTATGCTTCCTCACTGCTGCTGCTTCTCTATTGCCAGCTCCCTGACTTTACAGAAACTCTGTCTATTTCTGCCCAGGGGAGCTTCATCCCCAATTAAGCCTCATTGCCTCCTAGCTCCCCTCCAGGTGCATCCTATGGCTAATTGGCCTCTCTTGCTTCTATAAGCCCTTCCAGGGCTAGTGTGGGATAACCTGCCTAGATTACCTTCATGGATAGTAAGTCTTTAGGTAATAAAGACATACATATAGATGGTTTGTGGTTTTAAAATGTGCTTTTACTCTAAAAGTTTTGTTCCTACTGCAAAATAAACAATACTTAGGTTTATGAAGATAGATTGGTCACTATATGCACATCTGGTCACAGATGCCCAAAGGGAAGAACTGCAGATGCAAAATCTCAGAGGATTGATACACAGGTACTGAATCCCAGAGCCTGGTCAAGGAGCAGGAGAATTATGGAATTCTGCCCTAAGATAGATAAAAGCATAAGGTCTAACAGCTGAGGGGTATCTGGACATACAGAGCATTCCACTAAAGGGCAAACGTTAAGATTTTCAAAAGTGACTAGGGATTCTGAGTGTTTAAATTACTGAGTGCCCAATTTGAGACCTATTGAAGGGGTCCAAACTTCAGAATGTACTCAAAACCCATCCATTGAAATATAGACCTTCTAAGATGTCTGAAGTTGGGCACCCAAACATTGAGGCACTAGTCACTTTTGAAAAGCTTGACCATATTGTTCAACTGAATATTCCATCTCCGTGCATAAAGAATCACATAGCCTCAAGGTCTGAGGTCTCATTAACCTTTCACATAGGACACACCAGCCTTATACTATTGGAGAGCAAAGAGTCCCCCCTTTTCCAATGGTTTAGAATATTCTTTTATAGGCTTATGAGATATTAAGCTTGAAAATAGTGCCTTCTGGATTTACTGAAAAAATATTCTAGATTCGTTTGAGGATTTCTTTTAATTATTGGTACAAAAGTATCTCTCCCTCCACATGCACCGTTGGACTCAAACTATCTTTTCCCTCTCTCCACTCACCTAAAACAAACTTCATCTCAGTCCCTCCCTATAAATTCAGTATTGTTGGTTTGACAGCTCTCCTGTGCAGCAAAATCTGCGCACTTCTTTATATCTCTGACTCCACAGCTTTTCACATTTCATCTGAGATAGCGTCTCTTTCTTGCCTCCTTCTTTAATTCTCTCCCCCAATATTATATATTTTTAACTTTCCCTACATGCAATGTTATTTTCCATAAACCTTTACAGGTTTGAATATGGTTAGAGTTAAATAGTAATAAGAAAAGTGTATGAAAGGTGCTATAGAAAAATGGTTGGGGTGAACTGAAATGGGTATCCTGTTCAATACTCCATTCACCATTTACATGGACACTCTAAGATCCAGTAACAGCCAGAAATCAGTCTTTGATGTTAGTTCACTTTGAAAGGTCATATTATTAAATTAGCTTTAAATGCAGTTCTGTTCTGAAAGGTGACTGTGAAATGGCACCCCTGGTTTCTATTTGCATTGTAATTCAACAATTCCAGCATATATGTGTTCAATTTACAAAAAAAAAAGTCTTTTTACTACCTACCAGTCTTGTAAGCTCCACCTTGAATTTGAAAGTCAAGCTGTATTCTTTCCTTCACACATTGTCATCAGTTATAAAATTCTGCAAATCACATTCTCCCACCAATGACACCTGTACAACCCCCCTCCCCCATTGTCTTCTTCCTGTGAAACATGCATATTGCCTACATTTTACTGAAGAGGTATTTTGAAGACAATTCAATTGTATTCATATACTGTTTTCAGTTATACCTTTGACTGATTGATCATTGATGTTGCTGATTGACTTGGCAGTTTAAACTTAACTAATTAGTTAAAGTTAACAATTCTATTGATGGAAGGGATAAAATCCAGTTCAATCTCTCAAGATGCATTGGCTCTGCTGAACTGAGAGTACTCCAGAGGGAATTCTGTGCCAAAAAAAATAGAAGATCTGTGCACAATATTTTAAAATTCTGAAAATTTTATTAGTCAATAAATAAATGTGGAGGCTCCAGTATGGCAGTGTGGAGCACAGGCCACTGGCTGCACAGAGGTGGGAGATCACCCTGCAGCCCCCCTCCCACTCCGGGACATGAACTTGGCCTTGAAGCTGCACCGAAACCTGACACAGTGCATGGGCCAGACCTACCCCAAAAACACCCCAGGGCCCTGTCCCTCCATACCAGGCAGGCTAGGTGTGGACAGGCAGGATCAACTCAGCAGGATCCAAATGTGGACGGGTTTAGTGTGGGTTGAGAAGGTTCTGTGTGGGGCAATCTGGGTACAGGCAGAATAGTGGGAAGTCTGGATGTGAGGGGGATCTGGATGCACAGAGGCTTGTTGGAGGTTTATGGTGCAGGAGCAATGGGACTCTGCAGGGGAGTCCAGGTGAAGGTGGTTGGGGCTCAGCAGGTGGGGTCTGGGTGTACAGTGATGGGGCTCAGCGGGATGGGGGTCCAGGTGCTGGGGGAGTGGGGATTGGTGGGGTAGGGGTCTGGGTGCCAGGGGCTCATTGGGATGGTCTAGGTGCAGGGTGGAGTGGGCTCATTGGAGTGAAGGTTTGAGTGCAGGGGGCTCAGAGAGGGGAGGTCTGGGTGCAGGGGTGGAGGGTCAGGATGCAGAGGAGTAGGGATCAATGGGGGTTCTGGGTGGAGGGAGGCTCTGGATGCAGAAAATGAGGCTTGCTAGGTGGGAGTTTGGGTGTGGGGTGTGTGCGGTGATTCTGGGTGCAGGGTGTGAGGCTTGGTGGGAGGGTCTGAGTATGGGGGTCCATATGCATGGGGTTGGCAGATGGGGAAGCAGCTCGCCATATTGTGACCCCCCTCTCCCCCCCACAGCTGAGGATCAATGGGGGCAGGAAGTGGGGGGGGGAGTGCAGTGTCAGGGGAGGTTTCTGGAGTGGGTCTGACATGGCCCCAGCCACTCCTTGCAGGGGAAGAGGAAGTCCCATCCTCCCCCACCCCCAGCCCAGCTGGGTCTAGCAACTGAGCCCAGGACAGGTAGGAATCACTGGCCGGGTGTCCCCAGCCGTCCTCCCACCCTAGCGGTGATTTATCTCTCCACCAGCTGCTCTGGGTGCCTGAAATTACATGCCCATGCTGCTGGGGAGGGGTAAGTGACTGCTTTTGTGGCTTACCTTTGCTTCCCTGTCAGAAACTCATTTCTCTGCAGGGAAGCAAAGAAATCTGAAGGGAGCATGAATTCTGCATGCATGCAATGACACAGAATTCCTCCAGGAGTAGCTGAGAGGAGGAAAAGCAGTAAAAACTTATTTTTTCATGTAGGGCAACAGATAGGATTCTGAATGTGCATAGGAAGTAGATGGGTTGAGTAGGAAGCCATTTTTCATAGTTATTTTTCAGAGTACAATCACACAGTTTAAAAAAGCAACGAATTTGTACACAAACTTGGTCATCAAAAGGGTCAGAGGGCATTAGTTTGTTTGGCTACAGCCTCTTTAAAGTGAGTGCCTTCCTCAAAATCAGATAGTGGCATCCTTTTCTTCTTCTGAAGTCAGGAAGAAAATTTCTAACATCTATCTGACAAAGAGATGCTTGAGCAGAAAACTCCAAATTGGGCTCTATAGACAAGCACAGATCCATGTAACAATTCAAGTTATTCAAGCATCTAAAGATTTGTAGTGTAAACTTGTCCCCATTGAAGTTAACAGCAAAACTCCCATTGATGTCAATAGCACCAGGATTTAACCCTCAGAATATCAGTTACGGGAACTATCTGTGTGCATTATAGTAATTCTTTATCTCTGGCTTTTCTGCACTATCCTAATTTAATACATTGGTCCTTTTATCTCTCTAAAAAAACACTCTGGCTATCAGTAGAATCCATTTAGTGTCCTCAGAACTTATCATTACTTCCTGATATAATTTAGATAAAACTGCTAACAGTGCTAGCAGGATCCATTTAATTCTAACAAGTTTGTGAGCTGTAAAGCAAATGAAGAAAACATTCTCATTTAAAGAACAGTGTACACATGATTTGAAAGGCTGTGAAAAACTGTTTTCACATTCTAGCATGTTAAAAAAAGACTGTCTCCTTTAACTTTCAGTATTGTCAACTTTATCATGGAGCAGATTCAATATTGAGACATTCCTGAAGACCCTTTATTAGTTGTTCTGGGGAAATGCAGTTACCAATTAAAGTGAATCCCTTTGTTCAATACACTAATGCTGTCCCTAGCAACATACAGGAAACATTTCCCAATGAATTAGATTCTTGGCTCCTCTCCTAATTTAGGATTGGACTCCAAATATGATAAATGTCCTTTTTTCCCATTGACTTCGGCAGGAATAGAGAATCTTTCATACCTTGCATGATAAGGTGCTCAGATATCTGGTTGAAAGAGAACATGCCCTACCAATTGGTTAAATTGGTTAAAATTGGTTAAAATTACATGACAGTCCAAATCAAATGAAATGATGGCTATTACTTGGGACTCCAAGAACTTGCTATTTCATTTAAGGTGTGTGTGTGTATATAAATCTCTCCTCTGCTTTTTCCACCAAATGCATCCGATGAAGTGAGCTGTAGCTCACGAAAGCTTATGCTCTAATAAATTTGTTAGTCTCTAAGGTGCCACGGGTACTCCTTTTCTTTTTGTTTCATTTAATGAAGATGTTAGTTATTTTTGTTCAAATGGCCATGTAAAATATATGAAGCAGTATATATGCACATATGCCATTCTTCAGTTAGAATTTGTTACTACTTTTTCCCAAGGTAGCTTTAGAATCCTACATGTCATATATTTTATAGTGCCCTACAGCATATGAATGTGCAATGGCTTCTGTGCTGTTGTCTAATTGTAGGCTCAGGGCTTCTGTTTCCCTTGCATAATGACAGGTTTCAGAGAAGCAGCCGTGTTAGTCTGTATTCGCAAAAAGAAAAGGAGTACTTGTGGCACCTTAGAGACTAACAAATTTATTAGAGCATAAGCTTTCGTGAGCTACAGCTCACTTCATCAGATGTGAGCTGTAGCTCACGAAAGCTTATGCTCTAATAAATTTGTTAGTCTCTAAGGTGCCACAAGTACTCCTTTTCTGTTTCCCTTGGATTGACACAGGCTAGAGTTAATGCTTTGGAGAGGTCAATACAAGTTCAGGCTCTGGGTGAGAAATGTAGTTTTCGCCTCCTTAAATACCTCTGCTGGCTAAATAGGTTCTGTGCTTTGAAAATGCTTCCTTTCTGGGTGTTTTGTTTTGTTTCTTTAGTTTTTGTTTATTAAAAATGTGACTGATGGAGTCAGTAATCTTACAAAAAACAAGCAAAAATTAATTGAGGGAATTCATGCTGTCATGGAGGACACTACATCATATTGCTATACATGGAATCAATATTTGAGCGCAACATGGGTACTTCATTAGAGCTGGAATGGCACAAGACACTTTCAGAGAATGCTCTTCAGTCACATGTAGAGTTGTGAAAAATCATTTTTTCTACTGTCATACCAAATATATTATATATTTTTTTTTTATTATTATTATTTTGTTTGCCACTATTTAAAAAAAATTACAGATCAATCCGAAATGAATATATATATATATATATATATATATATATATATATATATTCATTTCGGATTGATCTGTAATTTTTTTTAAATAGTGGCAAACAAAATAATAATAATAAAAAAAAGATAAATGCATGTTTTGGGTCAAACAAAATGTTTAAATCAAACCCCAAATGGAACATTTCCTTTCATTTTTGAGCTTTTAAAAAAGTTTCTAATTTACTTTAAAATAAAATTGAAGTAAACTTTGAAACCAAAAGTTGTTTCAAATTGAAAAATTGAAACATTTTGTTTAGAAACTGTCAAGATGAAATGTTTAGATTTTTTAAGGGTTTTTCCCCCCCCGGTTGAAACAATTCAGCAAATTTGGCAAGAATTCATAATGTTTCAGTTGACCAGAATCTGTATTTTTTGACAAAGAAAAAGTTTTGGATGAAAAATTACACCCCTCTGTAGTCACAAGTTCCTTCTTGCGGTTGGTTTACAGTGGCATTATTGTCTTGGCTACAAGACATGGTACTGCCAAGACAGAACTGTTGAAGAACAATGATAGTCAGAGTCAAAAAAGAGGTAAAAACCCTCATAGACTCCGCTGAGACAAGTGATGATGAACCGGAAAGCCTCTTTGGTGAATGCCTTCAGGTTTGGGGAAGAAAAGGGCATGCTACAGTGTTTGCACTTCAAAAATTGCTTCCATTTTTAAGGAGATTACCCACTCTGGCGGAATTCTCCGTTTTAAAAAATGTGGACATATTTCTTTGCCATTTCAGCTCCCCACTTGTTTGTCTCGCCCACCTGTTAGATCTCGTCTTTTAGATAGTATGATCTTTGCATCAGGGACTGTAATTTACTCTGTGCTTGTATAGCACCTAGCAAAAAAAGCCTTGTGACCAAATCTTCGTGGCCCCTTGCTTCAGGACACCTGGTCCTATTACACTCTACCCCAGGAAGGGAACAGCGAAGGTGGGTCCTTCAGACCTGCCTAGAGAGACTGCATAGAAGCAGCCAATCAGAGCCCAGCAGGTTCAGATAAAAGGAACTGTAGGGACTGAACAGTTCTGTTCTGGGCTACCAAGGAGCTGAGAAAAGGAGTTCTGTTATCCCCAAAGGTGAATATCTGGCTGCATTTACAGGTCATGGGAGAGATAAGGTTGCCAACACTGTATTTCAAAAATAATGGACTATTTTCTTAGCACTCCATCCCACCCCTCCTCCTGCTATTATTATTAATAATAATATAATGATGATAATGATAAGTAGTATTCACCCCTGGTGAATGTAGGTATTTCTTGCTGCCTTTTGCAGCACTCAGCAATTCTCGATCTTGTTTACAGAGATGAAAATATAAGGGATGTCCCTTGTAATAAGGGATTTTTGGCAACCCTATGAGACAGGACCTGAGAACTTTTACTCTAAGGTAAGGGATGAAGATAAAGGGGCTGGGTTGGAAGAGCCTCAGGAAAGTAGCAGCAACTCACTGAAGGGAACAGTATGTGGCTGCCCTTTAAAGGGTCCCTGGATTGGAACAGGTGGGCCTGGGTTCCCCCACTGGCCACTGATGAAGTGGGCTAAGTCCTGACAAGGGGACAAGGCTTGTTTAGAAGCCTGAGTGAAGGGCTGGAATTAAAGGTCCCAGAACAAGGGCTGAAGACCCTGGTGAGGATAGATAGTCCAACAAAACTATCAATTTTGCTACCCTGGAAGAGGTTCATCTTGACTTTGTGACCTGGTTAGAGGGCTGACAATGTATACGGGGTGTCAGCAGTAGGAACCGTCTTGCAGTACTGAATGCAGCAGCATGGGGTGCTCAAGAGATAAGCGCCACCATTAGAAGTCCCAACTTGGTTGTGCTGTTTAGCCACTAACACAATATAAATGTTTATTAATAATATTGGTCAGAGAATCTCTGTTGAACTCACAGAATCTTTCAAAATGGGAGACTTTTTTTAAGTGTGACTGACTTACCGGACCAGGGGGATGAGGTGGATGAGGCTTTCTTCCGGCAACTCACGGAAGCTACTAGATCGCATGCCCTGATTCTCATGGGTGACTTTAATTTTCCTGATATCTGCTGGGAGAGCAATACAGCGGTGCATAGACAATCCAGGAAGTTTTTGGAAAGCGTAGGGGACAATTTCCTGGTGCAAGTGCTAGGGGAACCAACTAGGGGGAGCGCTTTTCTTCACCTGCTGCTCACAAACCGGGTAGAATTAGTGGGGGAAGCAAAAGTGGATGGGAATCTGGGAGGCAGTGACCATGAGTTGGTTGAGTTCAGGATCCTGACGCAGGGAAGAAAGGTAAGCAGCAGGATACGGACCCTGGACTTCAGGAAAGCAGACTTTGACTCCCTCAGGGAACAGATGGCCAGGATCCCCTGGGGGACTAACATGAAAGGGAAGGGAGTCCAGGAGAGCTGGCTGTATTTCAAGGAATCCCTGTTGAGGTTACAGGGACAAACCATCCCGATGAGTCGAAAGAATAGTAAATATGGCAGGCGACCAGCTTGGCTTAATGGTGAAATCTTAGCGGATCTTAAACATAAAAAAGAAGCTTACAAGAAGTGGAAGGTTGGACATATGACCAGGGAAGAGTATAAAAATATTGCTCGGGCATGTAGGAAAGATATCAGGAGGGCCAAATCGCACCTGGAGCTGCAGCTAGCAAGAGATGTCAAGAGTAACAAGAAGGGTTTCTTCAGGTATGTTGGCAACAAGAAGAAAGCCAAGGAAAGTGTGGGCCCCTTACTGAATGAGGGAGGCAAGCTAGTGACAGAGGATGTGGAAAAAGCTAATGTACTCAATGCTTTTTTTGCCTCTGTTTTCACTAACAAGGTCAGCTCCCAGACTGCTGTGCTGGGCATCACAAAATGGGGAAGAGATGGCCAGCCCTCTGTAGAGATAGAGGTGGTTAGGGACTATTTAGAAAAGCTGGACGTGCACAAGTCCATGGGGCCGGACGAATTGCATCCGAGAGTGCTGAGGGAATTGGCGGCTGTGATTGCAGAGCCCTTGGCCATTATCTTTGAAAACTCGTGGCGAACGGGGGAAGTCCCGGATGACTGGAAAAAGGCTAATGTAGTGCCCATCTTTAAAAAAGGGAAGAAGGAGGATCCTGGGAACTACAGGCCGGTCAGCCTCACCTCAGTCCCTGGAAAAATCATGGAGCAGGTCCTCAAAGAATCAATCCTGAAGCACTTAGAGGAGAGGAAAGTGATCAGGAACAGTCAGCATGGATTCACCAAGGGAAGGTCATGCCTGACTAATCTAATCGCCTTTTATGATGAGATTACTGGTTCTGTGGATGAAGGGAAAGCAGTGGATGTATTGTTTCTTGACTTTAGCAAAGCTTTTGACACGGTCTCCCACAGCATTCTTGTCAGCAAGTTAAGGAAGTATGGGCTGGATGAATGCACTATAAGGTGGGTAGAAAGCTGGCTAGATTGTCGGGCTCAACGGGTAGTGATCAATGGCTCCATGTCTAGTTGGCAGCCGGTGTCAAGTGGAGTGCCCCAGGGGTCGGTCCTGGGGCCCGTTTTGTTCAATATCTTCATAAATGATCTGGAGGATGGTGTGGATTGCACTCTCAGCAAATTTGCGGATGATACTAAACTGGGAGGAGTGGTAGATACGCTGGAGGGGAGGGATAGGATACAGAAGGACCTAGACAAATTGGAAGATTGGGCCAAAAGAAATCTAATGAGGTTCAATAAGGATAAGTGCAGGGTCCTGCACTTAGGATGGAAGAATCCAATGCACCGCTACAGACTAGGGACCGAATGGCTCGGCAGCAGTTCTGCGGAAAAGGACCTAGGGGTGACAGTGGACGAGAAGCTGGATATGAGTCAGCAGTGTGCCCTTGTTGCCAAGAAGGCCAATGGCATTTTGGGATGTATAAGTAGGGGCATAGCGAGCAGATCGAGGGACGTGATCGTTCCCCTCTATTCGACACTGGTGAGGCCTCATCTGGAGTACTGTGTCCAGTTTTGAGCCCCACACTACAAGAAGGATGTGGATAAATTGGAAAGAGTACAGCGAAGGGCAACAAAAATGATTAGGGGTCTAGAGCACATGACTTATGAGGAGAGGCTGAGGGAGCTGGGATTGTTTAGTCTGCAGAAGAGAAGAATGAGGGGGGATTTGATAGCTGCTTTCAACTACCTGAAGGGGGGTTTCAAAGAGGATGGCTCTAGACTGTTCTCAATGGTAGCAGATGACAGAACGAGGAGTAATGGTCTCAAGTTGCAATGGGGGAGGTTTAGATTGGATATTAGGAAAAACTTTTTCACTAAGAGGGTGGTGAAACACTGGAATGCGTTACCTAGGGAGGTGGTAGAATCTCCTTCCTTAGAGGTTTTTAAGGTCAGGCTTGACAAAGCCCTGGCTAGGATGATTTAACTGGGACTTGGTCCTGCTTTGAGCAGGGGGTTGGACTAGATGACCTTCTGGGGTCCCTTCCAACCCTGATATTCTATGATTCTATGATTCTATGACTATTGTAGTTGGCTTTATCTCTAATTCAGGTTTACCTGTATAACTTGTGAAGTAAGAAAAAAATGAAAAATGAATGAATAAATTAAAGATGAGTCATATATATGCCAAAGTGATAAAATACTTACAACAAAGAGAAAATATGTTCAGATCACAAGATAAGAGTATTTAGAGTAGGATTAACACAAACAGAGAGAGAGAGAACACACAACAAAGGTGGGAATCTATATGAAAACTTTTCAGCATTACCTGGGTATGTATCTGAAATGCTAATTACAAAGTTATTTCAAAAATAAAGTGATTAATCCTAAATCTTAACTGTGTCAGATCTTCCATTTTTAAGAAAGAGACACAAGATGTGGCCATACTTTTTCCTAATGGATATTATCTCCTCTATTGCCATTCAGTAGTTTTCATCCCAAAGTCTTCAGAAAGATCTGAATGATATTGCTAGTTTGCTCAGCTGTGATATTAAGGTAAAACACAGCTAACCTTGTGGGACTTCACAGAGTGTTCCATTACCTGAAATGTCTTCAGATTATTAATAAAAGCAAAAGTCCCGATCCCAGGGTTATTATCCCACTATTGGAAACTTAAACTTCAAAATGATTGAATGTGCTCCTTTCACTGAGCATTAGGGTTTTTTTAGATCCAAACCAACTGTGACTATGCATATATGTCTTCTGCGGTCTCCAAAGACTTTAGCTGACCCACAACCACTATACAAACTACTATATGGGTGTCTTCCTTAAGGCGCCAGTCCTACAAAGACTTTCATGTCATGTTCATTTTACTTTGATTAAACCACTCACATGCATAAAGTTTATCATATGACTAAGGCTTCATGCTCCCTGAACATTAAGGGTGATATCCTGACCTCCCTTGAAGTCAACAGGAAAACTCACATTGTCTTTAATGACGCTAGGACTTACCCCAAGTAACTTATATATACCACTGGGCTGAAAGCACTCCTCTGTCAGTTGGTAGAAGGATGCACTAGCTTTCCACTAGCCTCCTCCTCCCCCCACCATACATACTTTAGCTTTAAGAAGACTTTCATTTAAAATGACTAGCTCCCACAATTGACACACATATTAAATGAATAATGGAAGAACTAGAACACAATTGCAATTTATCACCATATAGAAAAAAATTAGAGAGGTGCTAAGAATGGAATATATTAAAATTAGGATTAACATAACTTTTCAGTTTTCAGGAGACAGCACAGCTTAAAATGTATTGAGAGTTCACCGTCTACTTGGCCACAATGTCCCCTGCACAATACGTCTAAATACAAGATAAAATGTATTTAAAATAACTAATTTGCATACAGACAAGGTCATCTATTAAACGAATCCTCATGGACTACAGAACAACAGCAGGTCTACTGATTTATGCCTCAAGGGAAATATCAACTCTGTTATCTTAATAATGGGTGACTATGAAGAAAATGTGAGTTATAAACCTCAAATGCATATGCATGTATTCTATATGCAGATATTTGCATAAATATTTGTCCTGTATACTGAAATGACATGGAGGAGATAAATTGAATTTTTTGGGATGTAATTACTATAATTGTACCTTCTAACTTCCTTCTATTCAATCCGTGTAACATATTTCATTTCATATTTATCACCACAAACAAGCTAATGTAAAGGAATGCTGGATTTTCTTTGGGATAATCTTATGATTAGATTTTAGGAATATTCATTATGGATATATTGGGCAAAATTATGCTTGATTACACCTATGAAGTGTCCCTGAAATCAAGAGGATTGAAAGTACTAGAGTGTTTGACCCATGGCATATAAATGGTAATAGAAGTACACAGTGTGACTTTCACTACTCTGAACCAAAAAAGGCTTATTTTAAAAAATGCAGCAATATGCTACATACAAGTTCAAACTGAATGGGAATAAATGATAGTAATGAAATTTAGTGGATCTGTTCTCTGAAGAAACTAAAAAAGCAGACATCTTGAATAAGCAAATTTTGAGATAGGCCCAAGCTGCTTCATTTGGAGGAAACCTGCTTTGCAAGAACACAGTGTTAATGGTCAGAGGACTATCTCAGATCTAGTCACAATGATCCAGGCAGTGGTGACCAGGACTTGTATTTCATCATGATTATCATTTGGGAATGTGTCATGAAAAAGCTCCAATAGGTACAAAGCACAGCAACCAAACCTATAAATCAATGCAAGTCTGAGTGTAGTCCCTGTTGTGTAGCGAGGGGAATCATATACCTTAAGTAGATAGATATTAAGTATTTTTAATATACCACAATCTCATTGTTCTCAGGAGTACATTTTCAAAATGCTTCATGTAGTTTTTGCTGGTTATATCCAGTAAGAGCAATGGAAACCCTCAGGGCTAGCCTGGGGTCAGATGGGCTCCCAGCAAATATCAAATTGTGTGCATTGTCCATAAGGCTGTGAAGTCATGAAAACTCCCCATGCCATAAACTGTTTCCACTGAAGGGCTCCTGAAGTCAAAGAATCAACAGGCGATATAAGAGAGTAGGAAGCATGATGAGACCCCACTGCACTAATCTGAAAACTTACTTCACAAAGTCTCCCTTTGCCCTCCAAATGCTAACATTCTGCATCAAATTCAAACACCTTAATTGATCTTGCTTTTCATTCTGAACACAACCAGTGAGTTATCAAGCTATACATTAAGACTTTCAAATGAAGCCTATGAGAACTGGCTCACCAGAGCTGGAATCTCTCATCAACAGCTAATTGGACTGCATTTTTTATTATTTAGATCAATTTCTTGGTAGTTGATATGATTTTTTTCTTCCAGCTCACAAATACCCTTGACAACTACACATGACTTGGTTAAAAAAACGGATGTACATTTCCTATTTCCACCAGGCATTAGCCTCCTGGGTACTCACGGGGGCTTATAGTTAAGCAGAAATTCAGTGAAATGTAGGCATCTGTACTACTTGCAGCAAAAAACTGTGGTTCAACAGCAGATGTTGTTTATACAGTATTATCCCTCCCCACTTTCACCTGATCTGACACAACTCACCATCTGTATCTTAAAACACAAGGGAACCTGAAGGATAAAAAAAGGAATAGCTCACTTGCTAACTGGGTCATGAAATATATATGGTGTAGCCCCAATCTCTCCTTTTGGGTGATGGGGCAGGGGAGTGGAGAATTTGGGCTCCTGTGGTCTTCCCTCCCTGCTGGGCCAGGGATGTTGCTTGGCCTCTGAGCCTATCCCACTGACTCCTGCTGTCATTGGACAACTGGGCTCAGGACAGACCAACTGAGTGGCTCCCACTTACAAGGGCAGGGGGAGGAAAGAAGGGTTGTTTTTGTCCATTGCTGGTCTGTACCCGTTTTTGCCTTTGTTCCATCCCCACCCTTTCCCAGGGGTCACGCTGATAGCCAAACTTTATTTGGGGTCTGGAAGAGACATTTCCCCACATGACAAAATTGGCAAAAGCATGTGCGTCTTTTCACTTTCCAATTGGTATCCCAGAGATCTGATTTAGTGATAACATCACAATTGTTGCAACTCTGGTCAGTTCCATGGTGCTGGGTGGGTTAAGAAAGCCTCTGAATGTGAAGTCCCTCTAACCCTATGAGTAGCTAGGGCATGGGCCTTGAGCACAAAATTGCACAGCAAGGGGCTACACCTCCATGTCTCATGCAGTGTAGGGCTCCCCTCATTTCTCCTACGTCTCATGTGGATGAAAGGGCAATGGATTGGGACCCTGGCTTTATGCCAGAGTCCCTAGGTAGGCCAGGGGGTGTGCAGGGGACATTGCCATCATACCCATTCTCAGGCTTGTAGCACTGGTAACTACTGATGCCCAGTTAAATTCCACCTTGGAATAACCCTGCTTGGGAGTTTGGAGATGGGTTCATTGGCTAATAATTTAATAAAAATGCAGCCTCTGCATTTAACCATACATCAGCATCTGGCTCATTGTTTCTGTGTTCACCTCAATTCCTTATTTGCTATTGATTTACTACAGAGAAAAGGATGGGATTTCAGTGGCACTCACAGGGCTTGTTAGGTACCCGGACAGTTGAAGCACCAACTACATCATGGTCCTCATGTTAAAAAGTTGGTAGGTCAAAATGTAGCAGGTTGTCCTGCTCATCACTACACTAACAAGAGCGCTAAGATTTCTGCTAAAATGTCTCTATATCCGAGTTGCAATTTTCATCTATTTGTGGTTCATTGGCAATATTCAGTACTTATATAGTTGCTAAAACTATTAAACCTGAAAGAGAAAAGTTAAGACCATTGTTAGATTCTGTTTCTGTGAGGGAAGGAAAACTTGCCACAAATTCAACACAATTTTGACGAGGGCTGGCCTTATCATGAGGTGAACTGAGGTGGCTGCCTCAGGTGCCAGACTGTGGGGAGGAAGAGGGGGCGCCACTAAGACCCAGAGTATAGAAAATTGTGTCTGCTGCTGGTGCATATGTATTCTCTCTAGATGCACAGAGATGGTGGAGTGCTGTGCTGGAGGAAGGAGGACACAAGAGACATAACAGGCAGGCAGGAGAAAAGGTGAGAGGGAATAACAGAAAGCAGCAGGAGATGCACGGAGAGAGAGGAGGAGCAGCCTCTTATATACCTCTCTAGCACACCCAAGAGCCTGGACTGATTAACATCAGCTTCTCAGGGAGCTTTCTGTTTCCTGCTGCTTCCCTGAACCCACTTAAGGAGAACAGGCAGTCAACTGAAGTAGTAGGAGCCATTTAGGCCCTTAAGATGCTGATATTTTCCCTCACTCAGGCCCTGCTACCAGCCTGCTTATTTTTCCCCTTCAATTGAGTGTTGAGAGCCACTATAGCTGGCACAGAACAGCAGTCATTAGTGAAAGAAGAAAACACCCCTTTGGGGCAGCATTCAGAAAAAGAAAGAAAGCAAAGGAAGCTTTTCTATCTAAGCAGGAAGGAGCTCTCCTGAGATACATAAACACAAATGTTCACGGTGAGCCTTCCGGCCCCTGTCAAGATGTGAGTGGTGAGGAGATGCCTGATCTTCCAGTTAGTCAGAGTGCAGGTGACCTGGCAGCTACTGCAGCATCCGTATCTCCATCTCAAAAGGATGTAACCATGCACATTCCTGAAGAAAAGTGTAGATCAGAGAAGAGTGTGGTGGAGGTGCAAGAAACAGCTGCTGCTGAGTTTAGTTCCTGAAGTCTAGATGATCCAGGACTGTGGACCCACTTGAGCAGTAGCCTGAGGACTTCCATGTACTGCATGGGCCACAGCAAGGGAAAAACTTCATGTTCCCCAAAGACAATGAAAATAGAAGTTTCCATCCAACAAATTACTGGCGTGAAATCCCCAATGGTGACAAAGTGAAGAGACCATGGCTTATGTACTCAAAAACCCAGACTGCTGCATACTGTTTTTGTTGCAAACTCTTCCAGTTTAATGTTCCAGCCACATTGGGTTCTACAGGAACAAAGGACTGGAAAAATCTGGCTAGAAATCTGGCGTGCCATGAGAAGGCAGCAAATCACCGGAGAACATTCCATAGGTGGAAAGAGCTTGAGATGAGACTAAGGTTAAAGGCCACCATAGATGATCAGCATCAAGAGGAGATTGCATCAGAGTCTCTTTACTGGAAAAATGTTCTGAAAAGGCTCATTGCCATTGTGAGAATGCTTGCTACCCAAAACCTAGCACTGCGTGGCACTTCAGATCAGGTGTATGTGCCAAACAATGGAAACTTCCTTAGAATTGTGAAGCTGATGGCTGAGTTTGATGCTGTACTCCACGAGCATCTAAGAAGAGTCACCAACCAAGAAATGTACACACACAACTACCTTGGAAAAACAATTCAAAATGAGATCATACAGTTACTGGCAACAAAAGTCAAACAGAAGATTGTGGCAGATCTGAAGTCAGCAATATATTACTGTTATTCTAGACTGCACACCTGACATCAGCCATACGGAACAAATGACTTTAATGGTGCGTTTTGTAACAACAACAGAACCTAGTGAAAATGTCCCTGCAATGGTGACTGTCAGAGAGCATTTTCTAGAATCTATTGACATTGATGATACTACAGGAGCTAGTATGACAAATATGCTTCTTAAAAAGCTGGAAGATACGGGAGTTGCAATAGCTGACATAAGAGGTCAGGGCTACGATAATGGTGCCAACATGAGAGGAAAGAACTGAGGAGTTCAGACATGGATCCGAGAGTTAAACCCTCAAGCTTTTTTTGTCCCATGCAGTTCTTATTCATTGAACTTGGTGAAGCATCAGCTTCTAGTGAGGCTGCTGAATTTTTTAATGTAATTCAAAGCATCTATGTATTTTTCTCTGCATCAATTCATCAATGGCAAATTTTGAAGCAACATCTGGGAACATCCTCTCTGACACTGAAACCACTGAGTGCCACATGATGGTAAAGTCGAGTAGAGGCAATAAAGCCTATCGAACACCAAACTGGGAAGATAGATGATGCCATAGTTGCCATTATGGAGGATAATGCTATGATAGGAACTGTTCATGGGAGATGGAATCACCAGAAACATACATAACTTCAAATTTCTGTGTGGCTTAGTGTTGTGGCATGACATACTGTTTGAAATAAATGTTGTAAGCAAGAGACTCTAAGGTGTTGACCTTGATATATCTGGAGCAATGGAACAACTGGACAAAGCAAAGTCAGACCTACAGTCTTACCAGTCAGATGAGGGATTTCAAAACGTTCTGAAGAGTGCACAGAAGTTGGCAGAGGAACTTCACACTGAAGCTATTTTCCCACCCATTCAAGAATACAAGAATCACCGAAGAAGAAGACATTTTGATTATGAGGCATGGGATAATCCAGAGGTGGGTAAACTATGGCCTTCGGGCCACATCCAGCCTGCGGGACCATCCTGCCCGGCCCCTGAGCTCCCCACCGGGGAGGCTCGCCCCCGGCCCCTCCCCCTCTGTCCCCCTTCCTCTGTAGTCACGCCGCCATACACACAGCACTCTGGCCCGCCACTCCTGTTGGACAGTGCGGCGGCATGGCTGGCTCCAGCACGGTAAGGGGTGGAGAGCGGGGGGGTTGGATAAGGGGCAGGGGGTCCCGAGGGGCAGTCAGGGAACTGGGAGCAGGGGGAGTTGGATGGGGATGGGGTCCCAGGGGACGGTTAGGGGTGGAGGTGTGGATAGGGGTCATGGCAATCAGGGGACAGGGAGCCGGGGGGGAAGGGTTGGATAGGGAGTGGGGTCCCAAGGGGCGGTTGGGGCCGGGGTCCCAGGAGTGGGTCATCAGGGGACAAGGAGCGTTGGATGGGTCAGAGGTTCTGAGGGGGCGGGAAAAGGGAGGGAGTAGACAGGGGATGGGGGCCAGGCTGTTTGGGAAGGCACAGCCTTCCCTACGCAGCCCTCCATACAGTTGCCCAATCCTGATGTGGCCCTTGGGCCAAAAAGTTTGCCCACCCCTGGGATAATCCCATATGAGATCGCAAACAACAATTCAAAGTTGAATTCTTTAACCAGGTGCTAGATTATGCAATCCAGTTAGTTGAAGAATGTTTCATGCAGCTCAAGGAACAGCAGTATATTTGGGATGTTGTATGATATTCCAAAACTCCTCACTATACCTGAAGAAGATCTATACCAGCAATACAGGGCACTAGAGACAGTGTTGACACATGATGACGTGCGATATTGACGCGAATGATTTAGATGATGAACTGAAAGCTCTTTCAAGATACATTTCAGCAGGATCAACTCCAAAGCTGTTCTGGAAAATATGTGCACAAATAAATGACCACCCTCTTTCCAAATGCTTTTGTTGCGCTACATATACTGTAACTGTTGCCAGTGGAGAATGCAGCTTCTCCAAGCTGAAGTTAATAAAAACACATCTATGCTCCACAATGACACAGGAGAGGTTGGTCGGCCTTGCAACCATCTCAATAGAAATGGCCCAGACTGTGGACCTTCAGGAAGCAGTTCAAATCTTTGCAACCAAGAAGGCACGGAAGCACCACTTTGATTATTCAAACAGATAAAAATGCCAGTGTTTATTATGTAGACAAGAAAATTTACATTTGCTGTTCAGGCATTTGAAAATTAAGTGTTACTTAAAATTTTTGAACAAGGCATTTTAAGTTGTTAGTTCTCCTTTATTGGGGTAGGTAGCAGAGCAGTACCATGAGAGGAGTAGAACAGGAAGAAGACAGAATTGAGAGGGTATGGGGGTGTCATTTGAGCTCCCTGCCTCAGGTGCCAAAATGTTGTGGCCGGCCCTGGTTTTGACCCATCAGCAATATATGCTTTCCTATTCCGTGTGTTCCCTCCTCCCTATCCTCTTTACATTATTTTTTCTCCTCTATTTTCTACTCTACACATTAGTGCAGTCTTTGTACTGCCTACCTACAGCAGGATTTGTGTATCAGGAACATTCAACAAATGGCAATTAATTGCCCCAATACAAAATGAAGGTGTAATGACCCACCAAGGGAAACAAGAGGGTAACCTCCCATGGAGATTATGGTAAGAGATTCAGAGTGTATGACTAATAGGTAGCTATGCAGGGAATTCTTCAACCTTATCCTGTGGAGCACTTTGCTGGAATTCACTCTCTCTTTCTCTAAAATCTTCTTATGCCTATACAGCAACTTAGTTTAAGGATGTATCTGAGTCACTCAAGGATCTTCCTATTGTGACTATGACTATATATGTTTGCAGTGTTGCTGGTAGCAGAATATGAGTGAGGCAAGGTGGGTGAGTTAATATCTTTTATTGGGCCAACTTCTGTTGGTGAAAAAGACAACTTGAAAAAGAGCTCTGTGGAGCTCAGCAGCTTGTTTCTTTCACCAACAGAAGTTGGTCCAATAAAAGATATTAACTCACCCACCTTGTCTCTCTCAATGATGTACAGTCATCTAAAATACTTTGTTAAAGATATACTTTGTGAGTAGACTTAAAAAATCTCCTGTATGAAAATCAATGGGTTAATGGCTGCAATGGATTACAAAATGGAAGTGCGTAAAAAGGCATGGCCAAGCATGACCTAGAACAGGGCAAATTATTTCCCTGCCACCAAAAACATCTGAATTGGATGTCAGTTATGTGCAATGCTGTTAATTAGTATCCTGGGTGTTCTGGCACTGGCTTTAATCATTCTTTTGCAAGTTAGTGCATGCTCAATATGAACTGAACAGATCAAACTACCATATAGTGTATATAAATGGAGTTTATGGCCCTGACAGCTGCCAAATAAGCACAGACTTATCTTGGATATCTCCCAAGCTGCTTTCTTTTCCTCTGAATTCTGCAACAGCCAGATTCTCACCACTGCCCATTTCAGCTTCCACAGCAGCTGTGCCAAGTTTCCTTGACAATGTCAAACCAAATCACTTCCCAAAATATTTCTTTTCCTTGCTTCTTTAAGCTATCAGACATCAGGACAGCTGTGGTCTGCTACAGTAAGCATGGAGCAGGGGATTCAGGAGATATCCAGACCTAGCTCTGATACTCACTCGCTATGTGACCCTCTTGCCACTGACCTGCTCTGAGAGTTTGTAGTCCCACTCTGCCAATGCCTTGCAGTGTGCCTTAGTCATCACAACTGTAAAACATGGCTAAAAATCCTTACCCATCCTCACCCATCAAAAACATTATAAGGGAAGAGTATTATTGATTTATTATTATAAACCTATTTTATAACCAAAGCTACTGTACCATATTGAAGTACTTTTTGTTAATGTTCTTTCAAGCCACCAAGCCATATGTTGACTCAACATGCTTTTGGAATCCAAGGGCTTTCAGGGCTCTCTGGATTCAATATATGAACTGTGTTCTCTCTCAATAAATCTGCCCACATAGAATATGTCTGTAAAAAATGGCATCAAGGTGTCGATCTCATGTTCATTGCCATTCAGTGGCTTCGTTAGCATGCATGTGCTCTTCATAGATAAGAGATTTTTTCCCCTTAAAAACTAGTCCTAAAAATTCAACCTAGACTCAGAAACAAACTGGGTTCTTTCCATCATATTCATCATTATCAGTAATTGATGTTCTGCAGGCCTAAGAGGAATAAAACACAGTCAAGATTTGTTTTTTGCCACTAAAGTCAGATTATGTCTGAATACACAAAAGGAGCTGATCTGTTGTGCAAGATGCCATTTTTACATAGTCTCTTCACAGAGCAAACACAACACTTCCAGAATTAATTATTTATTGATCTTGTCCCAATAGTCACATCTTGCCCTTGAATTACAGGAGGAAGAAAGGACTATTCAGAGACTTCCTAAGTAAAAAGCAAAGAGACCATCAATGCTACAGGAAGGAGAATTGCAGAATGTTTGGAAAAAGAAAAATGGATTGTCTGGTTAATCTAATGTTTGTACCCAGGGTTCTTCTACTTCCACCCCCAAAATATTACACTTTTCCTTGTTTTGAATACATACTTCTAAGAGGATGTGTTAAATAGGTAGAGCTGGTCAGCAAATAGGGACATTTTCCATGGAAAGTACTGACTTTTCATCAAATCCCCAAATCAAAAACTCTTTAGTTTTCTGCTAATTTTTAGCTAAAAATCTTTCTTCAGGTTTTGGTTTTCTGATGAAAAATGTTTAAGGAAAGCAGACTTATTACATGAAAATGTTCATTTTGTCAAAAATCCAGTCTTCTGTCAAATGATAGTTTCAAGAGAATCAGCCAATAAATCAGCCAATAAATAAAACTCCAGTCCTGCTTTGGGGAATGCATTTTGGGACAGGAGCCCATAGAGAAGGAATCCTGTGTCTTTAAAGAAACGGATCATAAATCACTTTTGAACAAGCTGCTTCTGAGTCAGGGTTTCAAACATAATGAAAGCACTAACTCATTATTTTAACTGTCAGCCTTTGACACAAGGGTTGTGCATTAGTGGCCTGTTTTTCATATCTATTGAGCACCCACAGATCCCATTGTCTTTAAGAAAAGCTGCAAGGGGCTCAGGACCTCAAAAGGTATGTCTACATAGCGCGTGGTGCCCAAACTCCCAGTTCAGGCCAACAGATTTGGACTAGTGCCCCAGCACTCTAAAAATAGCAGCATAGACCATGCCTTGAAGTTGTGATTGAGTTGAAGCTCAGGCTCTGAAGTGAACACTGTCTACCCAGCTATTTTTAGAGCACTGGAGCAAGCTCCACAAGCCCAAGTCTGTCAGCCTGAACTGAGGGGCTCATTGCCACAGGCTGTGTATTCATGCCTTAGGGAAGTGGCATAGTTAGGACTGGAAATCTGGGTGGACCCCAACTTTTGGATGGGTGGGCAATGACAGAGGGTTGGAGGGAGGGGGCAGGAGGAATGGGGGGCCTGCCTCCCCACCACCCCCTCCAGCTGGCCTTTGCCACTAGGCAGGCACCAGAAGTCAAGGCTGCCTTGGGCACACAAGCTACAGGACATGCCTCTGGGGCATAGCGGGGCCCACTGGGGCTCAAGCTCCACCCCCACCCCTGCCAACCCCAGCTTGGTGTCCGTCCGCCCACATCTCTCTGTCCTGCTGGCACCATGGGCTGCTGCCCCGGTCTCCAGTGCCCTGCACGAGCGCAGCCCAGTCATGCGCCTAAGTACCTGGCCCAGCTTTGCTCCAGCCCCAGCACTAGCCTTGCCCAGACCTGCCTTCATGAGGCACACTCCCCGTCTGGGACAACTCACCTTCTCCCAGCCTGTCGATTCAGGGGGATCCAGCCCCACCTGCACTCTGGCTCAGATTTGTCTGGGTCTGGATGCTAAGTGGGTAGGCCACAGCCTACCCGTGGCTGAGCTCCTGGTGTAGTGTACGTCTACACAGCAAATGAAGAGTGATTATAGCACTGGGTAACAATAGCAGTGACCATGCAAGACATTCACTTCAGCATGGGCTAGCAACCCAAGTATGTACCCAGAGTTCCCAGTGGACATGCACAGGGAGCTTGTGTACTGGAGTGGCTAGCCCATGCTGAAACCAATGCCACCACATCCTCACTACTACTGTTACCTGCACTAGCGAGACTAAAGCTACGATGGGTATGCCTACCCGCACTACAGTCACACCTTCATCTGCTGTATAGACATACCCTAAAAGTCAGGTCTTGCATTGCTATGTGAGCAGATCAACACATGTCTGGGGTTTTCACTGGTTTCTCACAAAGGCTCTGAAATGCTTCAAATTGCACTACAAACCTTCGATTATCTGACTATAGGGAGTCAACACATCAGGAACCGCACTTTAAATGAACAGTTTCGTGTATGACATAGTGTTCATGCCAGGATGGAAAGCTTACGCATCATGCTGATTTGTGTCAAATACTTGTTATTTTCAATGTTCTGCTGCTTTCCAAGAAGTTTAATTCTGTGAAGCTGGTGGGGTGGAGAGTCACTGTAGCCACAGCGCAAATTATTTCATATCTTTCATAACTCTTGAAAACTGCTCAGGAAACATAGTTTAAAATCTATCATCCATCCCAACTGAGAACAAAAGCAATTCTACTCGGTGTTTTCCTTCTCACTTCTGCCTTTTCCCTTTGAGCAAAGTGCAAATTACAGCATTCAAAGGTTGAATATAATGGGGTCTTACTCGCTGCTACCTGAAGGACATAATCACTACTTCTTTGTAATAGGAATACAAGTCTTTCACTGACCAGGGTTTTGTTGCTATGGTGACTTATTTTTCCATTTACTTTCGTGTTTGTAATATTTCACTGTGTCAAGAAACAGAACAAAACAAAAATACCCCAACCTCTCCCACCTCCATAAATGATAGCAGGTTTTATTTTTCCCCCTCCAATTTGTGGATGGTTTCTAGGAGAGGAACAAAGTTTGCTGTATTCCATAATTACCCTTTCACAGAAGAAAAAAAAGCTTTTTCCAGCTAAATAAAACCTGATAAGCATCATGCCCTTCCAGTCGTTCAGCTCAAGGATTTGTTTTTAATGTTCAATATTTTTTGACACCGGGAACATGATTGGTACCATGACACAGGTCTTGCAAGCAACAAAAGATTTATTAATGAGAAGAGTGGACCTTTAAATGGTGGATTTTGTTTTGTTTTGTTTTGAAAATGCTCTCATTAAGGAGAGATGAACTGAATAATCCAGTTGCTGGAGTGTGTGAATATCAGCGATACTCTGAATATAGCCTAATATAACTGATGTTCATGTGGTTTCGATTTGTTTCCTAGGGGCTGCTGATGTCAGCATCTTGACAACAGCAGACCAGAGCTAAAGTCATAAACTAAGAGCTATTAGCCTTCCTCTAGCTTATTTTGTCTTAGTCTAGAGACTTAAAGGCTTGTTTCCTGCCCCCTCCCTCTCCCACACAAACCTCAGTTAAGGGTATCATATTTTTCTAAAATAAAAATAGCTATGCTGGCACAACCCATAGAGTACACACAGAGCAGTATAAGGGTGCCTTACATCAGAATAGCTTATTCCTCTTCCCATACAGGTATGAGCTATACTGTTATAGGCCAGTATGAAATTGCTAACTGTCAACAGTAGAGGACTTGCACTGCCGTAACAATACTGCTATAATTAAAGTGGTACCACTTTTGTGTTTAGACAAGGCCTTAAGTATCCTAAGGTTACACTATCCTGGTTCTCTGTCTGTCATTTCCTCTTTCATTCACATTGTTAGCAAAAAGGTGACTTCTCTGTATAAATGTAGATCATAGCAGTATTCAGTATTTCTGTTGTGTTTGATTTGGATGAATAAGGAAGGTCAATGCATTGAAACAGCCTTCCATTTAATGTTCAAAAGTCAAAAATACAACAAATTCAAGCAGGCTTTGTACTGTAAATGAACTGTTTCCAATAACCGTATGAAAAAAAATGAAATATCCTTATCCAGCCTGCAAACCCTGTACGGCAGGGCAAGGATGTTGCTATCACTAGAAGCAGAAATTCATTGGACAGAATATGATCAGATTTGTTTGTAGTCTTACCTCCTAAGATTCAGAGATGAATTCATCTCATGATCAAAGACATATGCAGCATTTTAGGCTCTGAGCTGAAGAGGAAAGCCTGCTTCCCCAGCAAATATTTTTTTCTGCTTACCCTTACAAAACCAACAGATGTGGGTTGATCTCTGTCATAAATATAAAGGGAAGGGTAAATACCTTTAAAATCCCTCCTGGCCAGAGGAAAAATCCTTTCACCTGTAAAGGGTTAAGAAACTAGGATTACCTCGCTTGCATCTGACCACAAACACCAATGAGGAGACAAGATACTTTCAAAACTTGAGGGAGGGAGAAACAAAGGGTTGTCTGTGTGATGCTTTTGCCAGGGACAGAACAGGAATGGAGTCTTAGAATTTAGTAAGTAATCTAGCTAGATATGCGTTAGATTATGATTTCTTTAAATGGCTGAGAAATTAGACTGTGCTGAATAGAATGAATATTCTTGTCTTTGTGTCTTTCTTGTAACTTAAAGTTTTGCCTAGAGGGATTCTCTATGTTTTGAATCTAATTACCCTGTAAGGTATTTACCATCCTGATTTTACAGAGGTGATTCTTTTTACCTTTTCTTATATTAAAATTCTTCTTGTAAGAAATTGAATCTTTTTTCATTGTTCTTAAGATCCAAGGGTTTGGGTCTGTGGTCACCTATGCAAATTGGTGAGGATTTTTATCAAGCCTACCCCAGGCAGGGAGGTGCAAGGTTTTGGGGTGAAAGATGTTTCCAGACAACACTTTCTCAAAAATAAACCCAGACGTTTGGTAGTGGCAGTGGAAGTCCAAGGGCAAAAGGTAAAATAGTTTGTACCTTGGGGAAGTTTTAACCTAAGCTGGTAAAAGTAAGTTTAGGAGGTTTTCATGCAGGTCCCCACATCTGTACCCTAGAGTTCAGAGTGGGGAAGGAACCTGGACAATCTCATTTAATCAATTCCCTGCCACTGAAGGGGCCTCAAGCATTGGTGCACCTTGGTCTCTCCAATGTTCTGCCAGTAGATAATTTAGCCTCTATGACCAGCAGACACTCTGAAGATGACACAAGGGGGCTAATTGAATCGTAGAATCACAGAACCGGAAGGGACCTCGAGAGGTCATCAAGTCCAGTCCCGGGCACTCATGGCAGGACTAAGTATTATCTAGACCATCCCTGACAGGTGTTTGTCCAACCTGCTCTTAAAAATCCCCAGTGATGGAAATTCCACAACCTCCCTAGGCAATATTAAAAAGACAGTTATCATCTGGTGAGAATCAAACTCCCCACCTAGGAATACAGATGGTTTGCTGTATTAACTGCTACCAGTATTAGAACCCTTACTAACTTTCCTCCAGCAGACTCCATATGGTGAAACAGAGGGAGCACTGGCCTGGTGATATGGAACATATATAGTAGAGTCAGGCTACTAAAGCTAGTATCACTGCTCAACTGCAACTTATTGTATCAATTTAAGAACAACACATTTCATAGGAAATCCTGATTCATTATTACCTGCTGGTGGCCCAGTTTAAATTATTTGTTGAGGCAAAGGAGAGAAAGAGAGAGAGAGAACACAGATAATGAAAAGCCAGGAGGTATTTTTCCTGGAAAGGGAGTGTTGAGATGACTGTTTTCTCAAGGAGGCAGAGGCAGTTTAGTAAGGAAAAAGGATTCACCCATCTCCTCTTCCTGAAGATAGAAAATTAGACATGTGGTGCCTATTTGTTTATTTATTTAGTATCAGAAGCCCAGGGAGCAGGGCCAGCTCCAGGCATCAGCGTTCCAAGCAGGTGCTTGGGCAGCAGTTAGAAAGGGGCGGCAGTTCCTCTGGCTGTGGCAGCAAATCGACGGCAGCTTCTCCCCTTTGCCGACCGTGGTGGCAGTTTTTTTCATGGCTTGGGGCAGTAAAAACTGTAGAGCTGGCCCTGCCAGGGAGAGCCTTAGATTTGCAGGCAAGTAAAGCTTCCCCTCGCTACTAATAGATCTGAAGGACGGACTAATTAAAGGCTAGAAGAATCTTTGGATAAGTTTGATAGGGTCAGACTTTGGTGTGAGAAAAACAGAGCCTCTAATTTTTTTTAAAAAAGTTGATAAAGTGATAGATATGGATGATAGGAAGGCATAGTTTACTTGGATTTTGAAAGGTTTTAAATACATTATCTCATAATAGATTAAAGAAAAAATTAATAACTATAGGGTAAGAGGCAAAGTCTTGTGATGGATTTAAAAATAACTGATTAAGTGATAGGAAACAAAGCATCACTGTGAACAGCTGCAATTCAGAGTAGAGAGAGGTAAATAGAAAGCTTGGCCAAAGGGATATCAAATATTAAGGAAATGGGCATGGAGTTGGGAAAGTGCATTGAAAAGCAGAAGTTGTTTCAGTTGACAGGCTATTGAGAATGGTTTAAAAAAACACCTCCAGAATTGTTTATAGTATTTGAGATTCAGAAGAGTTTAATGAAAATTGATTAATTCCATCCTTTGGCCTACAGCAATCCCTTGTGGCCTGGTTTTTGTCTTCTTTAGAAGTCTTTTATGTTTATATCACAACAGTGGAGGCACTCAAGTGAGCAATTTCCATATTTATAAGGCTGTAGGCAGATTCTTAAGAGCCCTCAACTTGAGCATCCATTTACTTTCTCCACTGGACTGACAGAATCCAGTGACTCAGTTCTCCACAGCAATGCACCTGGTGTAGTTATTTTCCCCTTGTGCACAGTGGAACACCTATTTTGTACAGATATAAATGTAATTGTACAAGGTGCAAAACAGTGAAAAACCGGGTCCCAAATTCGTTGGATTTTAGTTTTTCCTGCAAAAGGCCTGTAAATCTGGGGCTTGAGGTTTTTATTGGAGTCATGGGTTTTGGTTGTTTTTAGTTGATATTAGTTCAATTTGCTAAGTTCTGACCCAGAGGTGTTCCCTCATGACCTCAAGAGAAGGATTAAGAACAGCTGCACCTGTTGTTCAAAAGGAGCGATTAAGACAGCAGTCACCTAGGCAGGTTGCAGCTGCTAGTAGAAAGCTGCTTGCTACATCCTACAAAGGTATGCACTTTGTTTTCACACTTTGCATGAAACCTTCCACCAATAAGCAGGCAGGAGTGGCCTTCCTTCAATTATGAGGAGGAGTGACCCCTAGAACTGTGCCTGGCCTGAAGAATGAAAGAACTTTATTTTTTGTTGATACTCTAAAATAATCCACCCTCTTTCCTACAGTGCAGTTTTTTTTTCTTTACCAAAAACGGTCCTTTTTGTTCTTGGAGGAGACTCTGGAAGTGTGCTTGGCCCTATTGCATATATCTATTTACTGTTGGATTCTCTTTTTAAGACTTCTCAGGGAATCCTGTGTATATAAATTTTGTCACGAGGATAATCTAAAAAGTTGAGATTTATGAGTTCTTGGATTCCCAATTAGAGCTGAAGAGAATAATCGAAGGCATGTCCTTACAAGTGATTATGCAACTGAGTTTAGATGTTGAAATGAAGATTAAATGCTTATAGGATTTCAATTAGGATCTCTGCTCTGAGAGTTAATATTGTACAAAAGTAGGCTGAAGATAAGGAGGGTAGGGATCTGCCTTTGGTGTAAGCAATATGTCTAAAGTTAACCATCTCTGTGTTAGTTTTCCAGAGAGACTATTTTTCTACGATTAAGGAAAATAGAAGGGCTGTTTCAAGATCACGGAATTCATTTCTTTCCTGATTCAACTCCAACCACTTACACAAGACACTGAATTTGCAGATAAGGGGATAATGGCTTCTGTTTGTTTTAAATTGAGGGTTAAAGTTCAGAAAAGATAACAACATGTCAGTGAGCTGTAGCTCACGAAAGCTTATGCTCTAATAAATTTGTTAGTCTCTAAGGTGCCACAAGTACTCCTTTTCTTTTTGCGAACATGTCAGTAGTAACCCTAAAACTTTGACTTGCAATTCAGACCAGATGATCTATGATAATCAAAGAGGTTGTCCTGCTCCTCTGTGTCAAGCCAAACCAATTGATCAAAAAAAATGTGGTAAATAAAATAGAGATGGGGAGGAGGGGAGTTCATTTATCCACTTTTTTATTCCATTTACATCAAGAACTCAGTCATTACATTAAAACCTGATTATAAGAGTTACTGCTACATTTATCAAAGCAGGGAATAGAAACAATGTGTCATTTATGCCTCTCATCAAAACTAGCCAATGCATCTGAGATTTCACATCTTCCACAAATCAGTTAGAGAAGCAGGTTTTATCTGACAAAACCATTTGGCCCATTTTGAACGCATTAGCAAAAATTGTAAGCAAGACAAGAGAAGTAATTCTTCTGCTCTACTCTGCGCTGATTAGGCCTCAACTAGAGTATTATGTCCCATTCTGGGCGCCACATTTCAGGAAGGATGTGGACAAATGGGAGAGAATTCAGAGAAGAGCAACAAAAATGGTTAAATGTCTAGAAAACATGACCTATGAAGGAAGATTGAAAAAATTAGGGTTCTTTAGTCTGGAAAAGAGAAGACGAGAGGGGACATAACAGTTTTCAAGAATGTAAAAAATTGTTACAAGGAGGAGGGAGAAATTTTTTTTCTTAACCTCTGAGGATAGGACAAGAAGCAACGGGCTTACATTGCAGCAAGGGAAGTTTAGGTTGGACATTAGGAGGAACTTCCTAACTCTCAGGGTGGTTAAGCACTGGAATACATTGTCTTGGGAGGTTATGGAATCTCCATCATTGGAGATTTTTAAGAGCAGGTAAGACAAACACCTGTCAGGAATGGTCTAGATATTACTTAGTCCTGACTTGAGTGCAGGGGATTGGGCTAGATGATCTCTCGAGGTCCCTTCCAATTCTATGATTCTTTGAAATGCTGGAAGTATTAAAAAAATATATATATTGAGAATAATAATGCAACAGATGTTTAATACAACACTCTTTATTAAACAGCCCAAAGCAACCTGAAGCTAGAACATCAAATAGCTATTAAATATTCAATATGACAATATATAAACTGATGGATAATGATGATTCTTTCAAAAATTAGTAAAATCAGCATTTGAACCACTTATATAAAGAACAATATTCTGAAATATTGGTAGTTATCAAGAACATTCAAATAGTACATTAGGTTTATGATCAGATAGATAACATAAATACTTTTTGAAAGGTAGATAAAATGGCTTCACTTGTTGATCTAAAACATCACTGAATGCTTCATTAATTTTCCTCTTGTGGCTTGTCAGCATTTCTAATTATCCCAAACTAGCCAGGAGGTTGTTTTCTGATGGTGCATTGTCTTAACACATTATGTTTCTGGACTAAGTAAAAAGCATTTGAGAATTGCATGTCACCAAGAGCACTAAGCTCTTGCCCTATAGTTTAAATTCTTTGTTTCTGTGCTAGGTAAAGAGATTCCAAATTTATAAATAGGCTTTGAGAACTTAGACATGGACACACCAGAGGACCCATAAGAGAGTACTGTTTATTTCCTAGCCTAAATCACATGACATGTATTGCAAAAGGTTATTGTAGCTGTGGCTCATGGCTGAGTTTAGTGTACATTGAGTCCAGTGACTACTGTTATACCATAAATCCCCATCCAGAGACATAGTTTCCTTCTACACACACAGGGAAACCTCACCCCTAAACAGGCCTCTAGAAGGACATATGTGGTTTCAAGGGCAAAGGGTATCAGAGCACATAGGAATTGGTTAGTATATCTTTAAATAGTTTGAGCCCTGTAGTCGCTTTCACTATGTTTCAGAAGCCACCCTAACCCTGCCATAACTGTGTGTGTATATGCAGCAAGACCTTGCAAGTTGTATATCATTTGTGCACATGGTTACTTGGACTCTACTGAGCCCATGTGTTTTCTTTATATTATGTTTGTTGTGCAAAAGAAAGACACACTTGGATCTGGTCAGCATTTTTTTTCTCCCATGGCAAATTTTCATTTTTCAGCTTAAAAACAAAAGCTTATAATTTTCACATAAAAAGCTTCAGTTGAAAATTGAAATACTTTGAAACAGAAATGCCACTGCAATGCCTTATGGGAGCTGTAGTTCTGGGGCCTCATATCCCCTCCTCCTCTATGGGTCATGCTTCCCAGTCAGATTACATATCCCATGATGCATGGCCATCTCTTGTTTTAGAGGCTGCGATGGGTGATGGGAAGTACATCATGAACATAAGAATGGCCATACTGGGTCAGACCAAAGGTCCATCCAGCCCAGTATCCTGTCCTCTGACAGTGGCCAATGGCTGCTGCCCCAAAGGGAATGAACAGACAGGTTATCATCAAATGATCCATGCCATGTCACCCAATTCCAGCTTCTAGCAAACAGTGGCTAGGGACACCATTCCTGCCATCCTGGCTAATAGCCATTGATGGACCTGTCTTCCATGAATCTATCTAGCTTCTTTTTGAACCCTGTTATAGTATTGGACTTCACAACATCCTCTGGCAAGGAGTTCCAGAGGTTGACAGTGCATTGCGTGAAAAAATCTCTCATGTTTATTTTAAATCTGCTACCTATTAATTTCATTTGGTGGCCCTTTGTCCTTGTATTATGAGAAGGAGTAAACAACACTTCCTTATTTACTTCCTCTATATCCCTCACGATTTTATAGACCTCTATCACATCCCCTCTTAGTCGCCTCTTTTCCAAGCTGAAAAGTCCCAGTCTTAGTAATCTCTCCTCATACGAAAGCTGTTCTATACCCTTAATCATTCTTGTTGCCCTTTTCTGAACCTTTTCCAATTCCAATATAGCTTTTTTGAGATGGGCCGACCACATCTGCACACAGTATTCAAGGTGTGGGCATAACATGGATTTATATAGAGGCATTATGATATTTTCTGTCTTATTATCTATCCCTTTCTTGATGGTTCCCAACATTCTGTTCACTTTTTTGACTGCTGCTGCACAGAGTGGATGATTTCAGAGAACTATCCACAATGACTCCAAGATCTCTTTCTTGAGTGGTACCAGCTAATTTAGATCCCATCATTGTGTGTGTATGTGTATGTATATGTGTGTGTGTGTATGTGTGTGTGTATATATAGATATATATATCTCTATATAGTTAGGATTATGTTTTCCAATGTGCATTACTTTGCATTTATCAACATTTAAATTTCATCTGCTATTTTGTTGCCCAGTCATGCAGTTTTGTGAGATCCTTTTGTGAGAAACATAGTCTGACTGCACAACCTGGCCCATAGAGAAGAATGGAAACATGAGGCACCTGAACTATAATTCCCATGAGACTCTGTGGTGTTATATCCACATAGAGATTTTTCGAGGGTTGGACTTAACCAAAACTTTTCAGTTTGACTGTTTCATGGGGTTTGGGGTTTTTTTACTACAAATTTTGAAATTTTTCTCAGGAAGCAGACACTGAAAAAGATTGTTTTGTTGAAAACAAAACCAATCCAGATATAATTTTTAAACCAGCATTAGTATCATGCATTAGACTAAACATACCCTTATTATACATTTCCTTAGTGCCTCCCCAAGTTCTGTTTGTCTGTGCTAGCAGAACTGGAGGGGAACCACAGACCCAAACTTATAATCCAATTATAGAAGACATCCTCATTAAGTGATGGGACAATGGCTGCCATCTAATACCACCATTACTAACACCAGTATAGCCTGAAAGTTAACTTTAAAAAAACAAAGATTAACAGAAGTCACAAAAGCATATAGTAAGCAAAAACTAAATTAATCAGACAAATTCTAAACAAAATTATTGAGACTTACAATGTACCCTGAAGCTACCCAAATAAAGCACAGATGAACCAACGGGATAAGAGAATTCTGAAGTGTGGGGTTGTTTCAAAATGACTCTTACATGCCAAATCAAGTTCTACACTAGAAATCAATAGCATCCCAGCTGATCTCAAATACCATAAAAAGGCAAAGTGAGAGACTGTTTCTCAGATAGTTGGGTCTCAGACCATTAAAGATAATTGCCAGAAGATTGAATTGCAACTGAAAGCAAATATGGAGCCAATGAAGAATTTTGAATACTGCCATTACATAGTAAAACTGGTCTAATCCACTCAGGAGTTGGGTCTTCTGTATCATAGATTCATAGATACTAAGATCAGAAGGGACCATTCTGATCATCTAGTCCGACCTCCTGCACAGCGCAGGCCACAGAATCTCACCCACCCACTCCTATGAAAAACCTCACCCATGTCTGAGCTATTGAAGTCCTTAAATCATGGTTCAAAGACTTCAAGGAGCAGAGAAGCCTCCCTCAAGTCAACCATGCCCCGTGCTACAGAGGAAGGCGAAAACCCTCCAGGGCCTCTCTAATCTGCCCTGGAGGAAAATTCCTTCCCGACCCCAAATATGGCAATCAGCTAAACCCTGAACATATGGGCAAGATTCACCAGCCAGATACTACAGAAAATTCTTTCCTGGGTAACTCAGATCCCATCCATCTAATATCCCATCTCAGGGGATTTGGCCTATTTACCCTGAATATTTAAAGATCAATTACTTACCAAAATCCCATTATCCCATCATACCATCTCCTCCATAAACTTATCAAGTAGAATCTTAAAACCAGATAGATCTTTTGCCCCCACTGCTTCCCTTGGAAGGTTATTCCAAAACTTCACTCCTCTGATGGTTAAAAACCTTCATCTGATTTCAAGTCTAAACTTCCTGGTGGCCAGTTTATACCCATTTGTTCTTGTGTCCACATTGGTGCTGAGCTTAAATAATTCCTCTCCCTCTCCTGTATTTATCCCTCTGATATATTTATAGAGTATCAGCCTAAGGATCCAGATAGTCTTTGTTACTATAGTGGAAGATTCTAGACCGAGAAATTTAAGGAATGAAGGATAAGCCAAATCTGCAGGAAGCGCAGTCAGGGACTCTTTGCCTACCATAGATCATTACAGGCCATCACTACTACAAGAGAATTGAGAGGAGGGCTAGATCCAATAAGAAATTGCAAGGTAATTTGGCAATAGATGAATACCACCTCAATGACTGATTCAGACACTAACCCAGATCACTCCTCTGGATTATCCTCTCAACAAGCATTATTTCCATACTACTTGGGTTGAGCTACAGCTAGTTTACCACCATAGTTATCTGGGAAACCCTTTATAGTCAATTCATCCTCATCTAGTTTATTTGCCAGGCACTGCCAAAGTTATGACACCATAACATCTTGGTTCAGTGAAAATGTGAAACAAGCCGCATATCAGCATATGTCTGACATTGCAGCTCTACATGTTTCAAATCTCTTCTAGTTGCTTTAACATTGAGAGGAGAGTGTGTAGCATGCATCTTGTCTAGATATCTTCAAATTGTCATTCAAGGACAGAGTATCTTATAAATCTATTTTAAGATTTGTAGAGAATTAATGTAAATGACTGAACTCAAGAAAACTGGAGATATTAATTTTGATGTCATTAAGCAGATGGCATGAGATACTGCTTATTATCCTGACAGCTGTCAAAGTTGTTAAGAATAAAATAAAAAATCTTGATGTAAAGTCTACAAGTGATACCCTTGCTTAGGGCATAATTAACAGGTTTGAAATATCTAGACTCTGGAACTTCTTGTTCCAATTCCAAAAGGGTCAGTTCAGCCCTTCATTCTTTCTCAGGTAGATAAGTTGAGTCTCATGCACATCCCACACATTGTCAGGTGCTGTGGAAGAAATCTTGGTAGCAGAGGTTCTGTGTTCTCTGTGTCAACAAAAAGGGCCTGATTCTCAGAGTCACTGGGATTCCACAACCCCTACTGAAGTCAGCACAGAATAAGCTTTCCTTTCCCTAACCCCTTTGGTGTTCTTTGCCAAAACTTTCCCTCTAGCCACTTGTGTGCCAGTTTCCTTTTGTCCTTCCACCTCAGAGATAGCAGCATTTCAGCAGTGCTGTATTTCTATTGTTTTTAAAGTGCTTTGGAATCTCTTGGGATACTGTGTAAACCTTAATTATAACAGACTTTTCAATAACTCCAGTACAATCCTGGCTTTTATTCTGTTACTCAATTACATAAAAGAAATGTAGAAGAAAGTAATTGAATTAGCTCTGAGTTCAATTTGCTAAAATTAAAGTGCAGTTCTATACTCTGAAGAGTGTCTCTGTGAAAACGTTATTGCGTCTTACTGATTTCTAAATCAAAATTTATTCAGCTTGCAAGGAAAAAGATGTCTTTCTAACAGCCAGCCCTGCAAACTCCCCTGGAAACTGAAAAGCAAGCTGTGTTCTTCCTGGCTCACCAGTAATAACAATCCTGTAATTAGAACTTAGTTATTAGTTTTGTTGATGAGAAACTAGCCTAAAGAATAAGAGCAATGGCAGCCCACCAACAATTGTTCTTTCTCTCCACCATGTTGGCTCTGGCAGTGCAGGTAGCACAGGCAGGTGAGAGTAATGGGACTCCTTATACACCCTCCTCTCCTCTGTCATTACTCTCCTGCCTAGGCATCCATCTGGGTTCAGAATAGAGCCCACAGCAAGCAGATCTGGGGAGAATAGAAAAAAATTGATTGTGGGGAGGTAATTCTGTTTCACTTTTTTGACCAGAAAACCCACTTTGACTTCAGAACGTCACATGGGTTCAGCTGGCAAACATAGATAGATAGCTATAAAACTTTGCTTTTGATGGCTTCTGGCAGCTACTCATGGGGGTTGAACTCAAGATCTCTAGATTTACCCATAGATTCTACCAGTTAAGTTGGCACACTTTGCCAGTGGGTTCCAACAGTCTGCTGTGCTCAAGCAAACAGTTGCATCCATCAGTATTTCTGGGATCTCTTCCTAGCTCTAAGAGGTTAACCAAATCAGCATTTGGAACAGGAACTAGAGACATGTAGTGAAGTGGCTGCCTCATTCCTGCAGAAAAGGGCTTAAAAGCAGCCCTGAAGAGGGCTGCAGCAGGGAAAGGGATTAAGAACAGCTGGGGGAAGCTGACTGAGTTGCTGATCACAGCTGTGGCCAGCTCAATCAGGGGCCTGCTGGCCCTTATAAGAAGGCTGGGAGTAAAGCACTGGTGGAGTCTCACTCTAGTTCTGGAGTGGGAAGGGTGAGCTGCCTGAAAGTGAGGTGCCTTAAGTGGAGCAGTGCTGGGGAAGGGCAAAGGGAGCTGGGGAGGTCAGGCCTGGTAAACTCACAGGCTGCAGGCCTTGATAAAGGCCCAGAAAGGTACTGTGGCAGCCTGGGAATAGGCAGAGGCAGCTGGTCCTACCCCCTTGCCTGTGGTGTAGTGGCCATTACAGACTGCAGTCTGCCCCAGTGAGTGGGGGCTTGAGGATGGCTGGCAGTAGCCACTGAGGCAAGGTGGGTTTAGAGGGTTGGGGAGACCCAGAGTGTGGGGGTACTGCTGGGGCAGAACCCTGGAATAAAGGGCACTGGGGTCTAGGAGGGACATGAGAGCCAGCGGCAGGTGAGACACTGGCCTGCAGAGGGCCCTCTGAAGGCTGGAAAGAGCTAATTCCTGAGACGACCAGCAGGAGGTGCCGTGCCAGCCGTGCCGTCTCGCTTCGTTACAAGACACAATAGCCAAGTGTAAAGAATTGGTATGGTCACTCCAAAAGGCAGTATGGATAACTGAATGGGACTTGAGTGTAGCATATTAGAGATGTGGGCACTACCATATTCCCACCTCTGCTAGCAGTGACCTTGTGCAACTTCTCTTATCTGTAAAATGACATGAATGATAGTTACCAACCCCTAGGGTTAGAGTCTGGTTAATAAAGTGAAGTCCACATAATCAAAGAAGGTTTGCCTAGAAATCATGATCTTCTAGACTGCAACCTTGAACACATCTTCCTCTAGGCCAGGGAATGTTTTGCATGAGAAGTCTGTGTGATGTGTCAATGGAGTGCCAGCTGCAGTGTTCCACCTTCAATCTGGAATTGGAGTGTAAACTGGTGGTATGAGTCAGCAAAATTAAAAATCAAAATTAGTTAACCTAAACAAATAAATAAGTAAATCCCCAATTGTGGGGTTCAGCCCAGTCCTATAAGCTCTGGGTGTGGAGCTCTCCCCTCCCCTTCCCCTCTTTCCCAGAAAGCCATCCTCATGGCCTTTCCTCTGAGCACTTGCACATGGAGAGAGGGAAGCTAAACTAGAGTTAATCCCCTGTGTCGCAGAGACTAAGCAGTGCCCTTATGCCCTGTAATGGGTGGACTAAGAACTAAATATGACCTTTTCAGTGTATGTATTTGGAGCATTCTAGCAAGGAGGGAAATCAAGATTTTGTAACATTTATGGAACAGCTGCTGCCCAGGTTGCTTAGCATAAATATTAAAGATGATTCCCAGTGTGTGCAGAAAGCCAGTGGTGAGAAATAATTCAGGGGGAACCAAAATCATCTTTTTCATGGATATGATGGACTGAGTGGTGAATAAAACAAAACTTGGAAGAAATCCCCTATGAAGGGAAAGCATTCTTATCTTCCCAGACTTAATTCTTCTGGTCTTAAGGGCAGAATTTAAAAAAAAAAAAAAAAAAAAAGAAAAAAAAAAGAAAAAAAGAAAACACTTCATAGCAGAAGGAGTGGAAATAAGTTTGTTATAGTCACCCTACTCCATTGGGAAAATAGGTATTTTCTTGGGACCAGAAGGCTGCAAATTGACTGCTGGAAAGAATCTGAGTACAACATACTGCACAAGAAGATGATGATCAATTGGTCCATGCAATTTAAAAGGCTGTTTTTATTGATTAAAGCTTTGCTCACAGAATGGTGAACATATGGCATATTAGCAATAAAATATTGTGCTTATTGTTTCTTACAGTGGAATATCAAACTAAATTTTTTTGTTAAATGGCTGCTGACATCCTCTGGGACTTGTTAGCACAGAGTGTAACTACAACAGACAACGAATACTCACCATGCAGGCCACTTAATTGTTTTCCTTTCCTTCTCCTTTCCATGGAGTACAAATATTTTGTGGTGAAAAAATTTCTGAGAAAAGAGACCACAGGCTCCCAGAAAGGACAGCAAAGATTATGTGAAAATTATTTTACCTCTCCCAGTGAAAATCTGACCCTTTCAATAATCCCTTCACATTCCCTTAATTTTGTGGATTGTTTCCTCTCTCTCTCTCTCTGCTCCTTCCTCTATTTTAAAGCTACTCTATTGAGGAATAGTACTTTCCTCAGTATAGATCACAGTCCTGAAAGTTTTCCCTTGCAGTTTCAATAAGGGTCTGTTCAAGCATCCACCCATAGATAGCTCATTGCAAATGGGGTCCCAAAGAGAAGCAGAACTGAGTTTCTGTGAGCACTGCCACAAAAACTGAAGAAATGTTTAAAATATTCCATCTTAAATTATTAAACCTGAAAGAAGATTAAATACCTAAGACTTAAATCTACAATCCTGCAAACTCTTGTGCATTTGATTAGTTCCTTTGTGTTCAGTGGGACTAATCATGTGTCTATGTGTTTAGCAGGACTGTGACCTTAAATTGCTTTTCACCATTTATACAATTTTACTATTTGCATTACATTCAGGTGGAACAATGACAACAGACTTGCAAGTTTCACATTCTGGTTATAATGAATTAGCACAATGGTGAAATGTTTACAATGCAAGCACTTGTCTCATGCAAAGGCTTTTAAGAGTTTCACAAAAAAAATTTCTATTAGGCTTTGTAAAGTTTCCTGTTCAAAATCTAAACACAGGGCCTAAACTACATGTTAGTGTTTCTTTAAAGATCATAACAATGAACCAACACAACCCACTACCACATGTCAAGCTTTTGTGGATTTTATTATAAAGAGGTAAAAGGATACTTGAGATAAAGATAAAACCTTTCCTGCCTTTGTGTATTTTGAAAGGTAATGGCACAGCTCCTATGTTTCAATGCACCTTAGGTAACAAAAGCAGGCATATTTTGTGTGTGTGTGTGTGCGCGCGCGCGTGCGCGCGCTCGCGGTGAGGTCTCTGTCTACTTCCCATTGGATTGCATCCATACTAAAAAAATCATAGTGGTTAGCAATGAAACTGACAACTATTTTGCAAAAAGAAAAGGAGTACTTGTGGCACCTTAGAGACTAACAAATTTATTAGAGCATAAGCTTTCGTGAGTTACAGCTCACTTCATCGGATGCATTTGGTGGAGTGAGCTGTAACTCACGAAAGCTTATGCTCTAATAAATTTGTTAGTCTCTAAGGTGCCACAAGTACTCCTTTTCTTTTTGCGAATACAGACTAACACGGCTGCTACTCTGAAACCTGACAACTATTTTGGCAGTCTTATCAAAAAGGCCAAAAACTGATAATGGCATGGAGACTAAACTACTCACCTCTAGAGGTGATCCCTTCACTTTAGAGTTGAGGCACATTGCCAAAGTTTGCACAGCTTTTGCCCATAGTTTTGCTGTCAATCCAGCACTAAAAACCCATCTTCCTTTTAACTCATCATCAGTAGAACTCAACTATTTAAAACAAAGGAGGCAATCCAGTCCAGTCCAGTCCAGTAACATTGGTCAGGATAATAGGGAAGCAGGGTGATTCTATTGACTCACTCTGTGGTGAAGTACTGATTGATTTCTGATGACCCTCTGTAGCTGTATCTCTCTAACTCCACTTTGGCTAAAGGGGAGGTAGAAGAATTCTCTGTCAGAGGGATCTAGGACAGTTTTTATAGGGAAACCCTAGGAAGAGCCAAGCTTGAGGGGGGGAAGCTTAGGCTACGGCTTACATTAATGATGGAGGTACCAGTTAAACCCAAATTTCAGGAAGAGGACCGATTGCACAAATGGAACTATCCCAATTTATACCCACTGAGGAACTGGGCCACCAATGATAGATTCTGCCCACATCGGCATGGGAAAAACACCTGTTTACAGTCAGCACCAACCTAGATTTGCAGATGTTTATTCATAAAATAGAAGGTATTTAAAAAACAAACACACACCAGTACATCACTTTCCACAAAAGAAAATTAAAATGGTGTCAAAAGCTAGTCATTTCTGTTTAGCTGTCTCAGCAGTAACTGATGGAAATTAAACAAATTGAGTAGAGATTTCAATAAAACTTAGTTCAAAGGATTACCCAATCAGTTAAACCAAAGAGGATTTAAAAGATAACTCTTCCGCCCTTATTGGCAGGCCAATGGCAAAGATTGTCAGAGGGCCTTTGAATCTCAGCTTCTGTTTTTCCTTAAAAACATTGTCTAACTACTGAATATTGAAGAATTTGTTTAGGGGTGGATTTAGCAAAACAGTCTTTGTAAAATCAGTCCAACATGGGTTCATCAGACTCATCACAAAGGAGCTTACTTGCCAGTCACAGATTTGACGTCACTTGTAAGTTAATCACAGTGATAACTGGAATGTTGTTATTGACCTGCTACATGCTGATTTAAATGATTGCATCAAGGAATTATTCTGTCCAACAACCCACTAGAAAAGCTCACAATAAATACCATCACACAGCATATCACCAACACTGGATTTGAACATAGCCCTTTATTCATTTTAAAAGATAGATGTGTTATAATAAGAACTGAGCATGAAATATGTAAGCAAAGACCAGCATGCATTTTTCTACCATGGATATTTATTTGTATCAATATGGCACAGTTTTTTATATTATAATTTATATTGTGTATTTTAATTTATAGAGTGGGCATATGCGAAGTAAGGAAGTTGAAAATCTTATCTCAAAATTCTGTGCCAACTGTTGTTACAAACAACAGCTAGGATTACTATAAAGCAAAGAGTTTGGAAGAAAAGTGTGTGTGTGTTTTTTAAAAATGGACAACACTTTGAGTAAAATCCTGCTGCATTGAAATCAGTGGCAAAACTCCCATTAATCACAATGTGGTCGGGATTTTACCTTGTGTATCTAGTTCATTGGTTTGCACCCTGTGGTCCTCGAACACCTACGGGTCCATAGACTATGTCTAAGGGGTCCGCAAAAGGATGTTGTTACCATAGAACAGTGGTTTTCAACCTGTGGTCCATAGACCTCTGGGGGTCTGCACCTCCATTCATAATTTTTTAGTAGTCTGCAAATGAAAAAAAGTTTGAAAACCACTGGTCTAGGTAGTTTCACTGCAGTTTTTTGATACACAGTTGCACTTCCTATCTTGTGTACTAGCATATTGATATCACTCTTGTGAACTGCTCATGTGTTTTACCCTTTCCTAAAGTGTTGTAAGAGGGTGTTTACCACTAATGCAGCATCACAGCAGAAAATGAGGCCTCAGTTCAGCAAGGTACTTAAACAGATGCTTTATTTTAGAGCACATGAGTATCCCATTGGCTTTAAAGGAGAAAGTGGAGTGATGGACCTGTGTATGTTTGGTGTTGCTCTTGGGTCTGCCCACAAGACTCCTGTAAAAAGATTTTGTAAGAAAGAAACAGGACATACTGTACTATTTAAAGCAGTGATGCGCAATCTGTGGGGCATGCCCCCCCAGGGGAGACACAGAGAAATGTTTGTGGGGGTGAGTAGTGATGCCACGTGGCTCGTGCCAGCTTTGTGAAGTGGGGCCTGGGCCAGTCCCTACAGGTGGGGAGGGAGCACCACCTCTGCCCCCTCACTCACCTCAGTGATCTACTCAGTCTGTGGGTCATTGTGCTGTGCCAATTTCAACTCCCAGCAGCCTCCACACGCAGTGCTGGCTCCAACCCCAGAGACTGTCGCACATTCACACATTCCTTTCTCCACCCTGAAAACCCAAGACGAGAGATGTCATACCCTGTACCCCTTGTGACACCTTGTATCCCATGTTCAGCACTTCTATAGGGTTATATTTTGTACAAAGTATGTATTATGAGATATCATTTGAAAACTCATAATCTGCTGAATATTATTATCCCATTGAAATGTGTCTAACAACACTGCATGTAAAATTATGAGATTTTGCTATATGATTATTACTTAAATATGCTGTCGTTCTGGGTAATGCCCAGTGATGGGGTGGACTAGGAACTAAGGTCCCCTGCTAGAGGCCTTGTGACCCTGCCACACCCCACCCCAGAAAAGGGCAGTAGAGAAGTCCTCCAAGCTGCCTAGACTGGCTGTATGTGAAGCAACCAATCAGGGTCCAGCGGGCTAGTATAAGAGCTGCAGGGCCAGAGCAATTCAGTTCCCTTTTAGAGCTGGAGGAGAGTGGATGGAGGTCTGGGCTGGCTGCTGGGATTCCACCAGGACAAGGCCCTGAGGTAAGGGTGCAGAATGTGCTAGAGCCACGGAGAAGTGGCCTAGGGAATTGTAGCAGCAATGTGGTGTTTTTAAAGGAACATGATGGACAGCTGCTATCTACAGGGTCCTTGGACTGGGACCTGGAGAAGAGGGGAGCCTGGGTCCCCCTCACCAGCCACTGGGGAAAATGGCTTGGACTTTAATTCACCCCAGAAGGGGGAACTGAACTCTTTTAGTGGCCTAGCTGAAGAGCTGGGGGTCAGAAAGGCCTGCAGAGGCAGAGTCTCCAAGGAGGGAGCCCTGGAGGTGTGGCTTACAGAGCAGGGATAATTTGAGGGAGCCCACAAGGGGCTAGAGACAGTTTAGCCAGTGTATTGTGCTAGGCCCTGCTGGACTGATTGAAGAGTGAGCCCCAGGATAGAGCTGCAGATTGAAGGACCTTACCGAGGGTGCTGAAATAAGCCCCAAGTTGGACTTATACCCTGAAAGGGGTTTGCTTTACTTTTATCACACAGACAGGCTGTGTGTGACTTGACCAGAGAGAGAGAAAGTGCAGGCACACTCAGCCAGGGGGTGCTTGCAAGAAGGGATGGTGACAGAGAAGGTGTAAACAAGAAATTAGCTCCGATCTCACATACAAAGGGAACTGTTTGGCTATACCCCAGTGGGGGGTAATTCTCAAAGAGAGGAGGAGGATATAAAAATAAGAGACAGTGATCTCCACATCACCCCTCTCCTTCTTCCATCTCTCTGCTCACTGCATCAACGAATACCTGAAGATCACTGAACTGGGGCAGGGGTCCCTGGCTGAAAGGAAATCCACCCTGTGAACTGTTGCAGTTTATGGAGAGAGAGAGATTTTGCTTTAAAACCTATTAGCTTGCATTTTTATCTTTTTATTTCTTTTGTAACCAATTCTGGCTTTTATGCCTTATCACTTGTAATTGCATAAAATCTGCCTTTCTGTAGCTAAGAAATTTGTTTTATCTAAACCAGTGTGTTTGGATTGAAGTGTTCTGAGAGCAAAGCAGTGTAAAAGACATCCGAGGCTAGAGAATCAAGGCGACACAGCTGTTCAACAGTCCAGATTGTACCCTGGGGAATGTCACAGGAGGGGCAGGTGGTATGCCTGTTCTACTGGTGCAGCCTGACTGAAAGCTAGAAGCTGTCTGCTGCTGAGGAAGCCTTGACTGTGCAGTAATGGAGTAGGGGCACAGACAGATACTATTAATGGTTGTGGGGAGAGGGCACGCAACTGGAAAAGTTTGTACAGCACTAACTTAAAGGATGCTTTATGACAAAGCTAGCAATTTTAATAATTAGCTAAAATCATAGGTTAAAGGGTTTGTATAACTCACTGAAGTTAACGGGTCCATAGGAAAGGTGCATAATATTTCATCAGGATCTGACCATATGAGCATGTACAGATACAGTAATGTTTTGGCTGCTTCTCTATATATAAGAAGTTCCATATAATAAAAATAATGGCTAATAACTTTAAATATAGGCAGATAATAAATGAAATAGCTTGCACAAGGCACAGAGTCCATTCAGCTGAATAGAAACAACTCAAAGGAGTCACTGAAGATAAAAAATCTTCCTAGGTTTGCTTGGTTGATTTTAATCGTGTAACACAGTTCTGTGCTATAGGTTATATTCTCCTTTCTTCTGCTCTCAGAATGATGCAATACATGGCCCTCTAGTTTCTATGCTCCAGGAGCCTCTCAAGAAAGGTGTCTCTTCTAAAGGCGTGGGAAATAAGCTTCTTTGATTAAGGTCCCAGTCCTACAAACACATATGCAGAGAACTTTACACATGTGTTCAATAGGATTACATAAGCGAGTAAAGTTATTCATGCACAGCCTGATCCTGTAAACATGCACATGTGCTACCTACCTAGCTGAATCAACAATACAACTCCACTTCCTTTGGCTGCATATAAACTGGAGATGCAGGCACGCCTGCGTCATGCCATTCTGGAAACCCTCAGACTTGTAAGATCTGAATTCACTGGCAATTCTAGTTCCCCTGGGAGCAGTAGTTGGCTTTCTAGGTAGCTACTGGCAGCCTGGTACTCTACACATTTACTTCAGTGCAGGCTATTGAGTGATCAGCACTTGGGGGCGGGGGGGAAGAAGTCAGATCACATTTTTAGGTGCCCAAATATAGAGCTATGAGACTGACTTTAGGTGCCCAGTTTTGAAAAATCATGGCCAACTTCCCAGAAATTTCCCTTATAAAATTATACTGTATTATTCAACAGCAATGGTCCAAATTACTGCAATAAAACTATTGGAAAAATAGTAGTATTTTGGATAATGCATTTCATAGTTTTTCAAACATTTCTTTTCATTTTGATAAGGAAAATAACCCCTTTTTGACATTTTTTTTTTTTACTCTCCATGCCCCCTCTTTTTCCTGTGGGGGAAAAGAAGTTTAAAATGTGGGCTTTTTTTTTCCTCACCAAAGAAAAACTTTAATATTTTTTACAGAACATTTTGTTGGGGGAAAAAAAAATTCCTGGAAAATTTTAAGCAAAACTAAGTTTTCATTTCTTTCAAAAATTTTCACAAAAATATACACTTGGGCCCAGATCCTCAAAGGTATTTAGAAACCTAAATCCCATTGATTTCTTTGAGTTAGCTGCCTAAATCCTTTTGAGGCTCTAGGCTGTACCTTTTTTTTGACCTGGTCTACCTACCAGCTAGACAGGCATTAAAGATAGGTAGTTTGAAATACGAAAGAGAAGCTGATTTTTATTGGTTAGGGATACATGTGTGAAAGCATTCAACTATTTACACTGTAAGCTCTTCAGTGCAGGAACTTTTCCTGGATCTACATCTGTAAAACATCTGGTATTCTATACTTAAAGCACTATACAAATTAATATAATTATTCATGGTAATAATTGGTGCTTCGCTACCTGAGTGCTAAACTTGCCAAACATTTAAATTAATTTCATGCTTATCTTTGAAAGAGCTCAGCTTTTGATCTGTTTTAGTTGTGTACCAATTATTAGTAAACAGTCCACTTAACCTGACAAAGGGCCAAATCCCTCTTGCTGGGACTTCAGTGAAACTACTTGAGTAAAGCAGATAGGATTTGGCCTGTTTAACAAAGAGCTGACAGTCAACTAGTTGCTGATTGAAATCAAATGTGAGAAAGTCATGAATAACCAGTCTAGAACATTATTCCACCTAAAAGTAGATGACTGTATTTTCAAAGGTTATCTGGAATTTTTAAAGGGCTTGTGATTTGCGACATGGCAGCTTCATAGAAATTCTTCCATCATACAGAATATAAAAATGTGTATAAAATTCTTCCTGGTCAGAGGTTAATATTGCACTGATGACAGTAACGTCAATAGTTTATTTTAGTGCTTGAATTTGGCAGGCATGGGAGTTGAAATGCCATGCCCACATATTGGAGTAATCTACACACAGAAATCTAAAGCATAGATGAATAGGAAGTCCCACAGGACTGAGAAGCAGTTACAGCTTCCTGGCCTTCCAAGTTGATTACAAGGCCCATCTACTGTCTGGGAACTGAGAGAAGTGTTAGTCACTAAGATCCATGAACTGTATAATTTGGCAAAGACTGGAAAGACCGCTTCAATGATTGGTGCAGACACCAGTCCAATGGACGTTCCTACCAACAATCATTAACTTTATTTTGTCAATGTCTCATTGCAGCCAGCTTGCTAAGTTGCTCATTACAGCTATTTCATCATCCAGCTCTGAGAAAGTAATAAAACCATGGCATGGTGGTTCAATGAAAAGAAGAAACTGAGGGTGGCCAGAAAACACTACTTCCATTTTGGAAAAAAAAAAAAATCAAAGTTTTGACATTTTGTTTTTGTTCCAACATGGAATGAAACTGAGACCTTTCAAAAAAAAAAAAAAAATTAGGGGGAGAGACAGAGACTGACTCCAGAATAGCCCAGTAATTAGGGCTCTCAGATGGGATGTGGGAAATCCAGCTTCAAATTCCTAATCTGTCTGATCCAGAGGTCCATGATGGAATTTCTGGTCCAAAGAAACAGCTCCAGCAGGAGAGGGTTAACTTTGTATAGCTAATTAAATACTCATTGGTTCAGAGAGACATTAACCCTCGAGCCCAGGGGATGTGGGAAACCCAGGTTCACAGCCCTGCTCACCTTGATTTGAATAGGGGACATGAACCCGAGTCTCCCACCTCCCAGGTGAGTGTCCTAAACCTCAGGCTAGAGTGTCTGGCGCGCTCTCTCTCTCTCATTTTGGCCCTGACCCCCAGGCCTCAGAAACCTTCTTGACAAAGATTTAGTTGAAACCAATATGTTTCCATGCAAAGTTTTGGTTTGACAAATCACCATTTTGTAATGGAAAAAATATTTTGTCAAAAAATTTCTGACCATCTCTAATCAGCATATTGATGACACATCTCAAAATTCCTCTAGCTACCTTAACACTGGGTAAGAGAGATTGGTCTGATTTTTCAGAGGCTCTATGCACATGTAGATTGCACTGATTTGAACTGGAAATGTGCTGCTCAGAACTTGCATGAAAATCATGCCCCAAGGGCACCCAATGTTAACTACAATAAAAATAGCACCCATTCCCCAACTTGTTTACAGAAATAAACTCCTTTACTGAAAATATACTCAGAAAAAAAGGGCAGTTGTCAAAATAAGTAACATCTTTAGATTATGCAAACTGAGAAATATATTTTTACCATTTGTGCTGGTTATGGTTGGTATTTCATTCAGCTTTGCTCATTAAGATAGTTTGGTTAGTTTCACTTGGATTTACAACAATCCATCACCAGTCAGTTCCACTTTCCAGTTTCTGTGAAATAGCGCAATATTTGGTGTCTCAACTGTATAGGGGAAGGTTCAACATTAAAGAATCTTGAAACTATGCACTTATATGTAAAAATAAACCTTTATATCACTTCTATTCATAATATTTTATGAAACTTTTTAAAAATATGAACCTAAAAGTAGATGACATTGTCCCTTTAGCTAGTGCACATGCAACCCTGTTTAATCGTGCTAGATAAAAGCAAAGATTTCATAAAGGATGAAAACGTTGATCAACTAAATTAAGGATAACCAGGTGCTTTGCCAATGTATACACCTGTGCATATAATAGAATTCAGATGCAAAACGTAATTGTAGATGTTACTTATGGAAAATATTCATGGTTTAACAATGCATACACTCAGACTCTCAATCTATAAACAGAAAAGCTTTTTAAAATTTACATTTCGATTATCTGTACTCAGACAGGGATGGACTCTCATTGCAGCAATCTTGTACTGGTACTGGCAGCCACAAACTGCAGTAAATATTGAAACAATTGTCATGCTAGCATGACATTGAAACACAGTTTTCTTAACTGAGTGCCAAGTCAAACCTAATGCACATTACCATGAATGTCACACAACACTTAATAGAAAAATTGACTTGCAAATGTGGCCTAAATAAGATAGGTACAGAATGTGTTGTAGTATACTCAAATATACCATGCATGCACTACAACTAACTTAGTGCTCTAAACAGTGAATGCTAGTTCTGAAAACCACTTAATTGATTACAACTTCCCAGTTCTGTATCTATTGTATATAGGAAATAAATTAATTAGGCAAGTGTAAGGATGGTTTTAAGGTCCCCCTACTGTAAGCAGAAAATCCAAGAAGTGCTGGAATTTAGTCTAGCGAATGAGATGTAACAATCTGGGGCAGACTTCTGGAGCTCTGATAATAAAACAGTGTTAACTCCTGAGTGTGAGTACTTGAATTTACTTCTACAAGACACTCCAGTAGCATTCCCATGGGGCTTTAACACTTACAACTGTAAAGATCTCAGTTTAATGTGGGTTTTCAAGTCTAGCGTAATGGAGAAAAGGGTATAGCATATTTAGAAGCGTCTTAGTATACTGAGCAGGTCTGGACTTCAAGAAGAGTGTTGAAGATCCACGGGATATACTGTGAAGATCTTACCAGAACCTAGTGTCATTCACAGATCGTGGGTGGCTAGACCTAGGAGCGAGAGCCAAAGTCTGCAGTCACAAGACAGGAGTCAAAAGTCAGCAAGTTCAGTACATCAAGAGGTCTTAAGCAGAAGACAAACTGAAGATCTGAACCATGAGCCAGGAACCAGAGTCAGAATAGTAGGGGGTCAGAGGCAGGAAACACACTGGTGGTCAGGAACCATGAGTCAGATGCCAAGAGCTCAAGCTGGGCAGAAAGACCAGAGCAAGGTAGAGCTCAGTTGTCAGACAGCTTCCTGTTCCTGCTGCTGGCTTAAGTTGGGCCAGCAGGCCAATCAGTTGCTCTGGGACTCTGCCAGACCTCAGGGGTGGAGCCTCACACTGGGCTTCCTGGTCTCAAGTAAGCTATTGTCAGCAGGTTACCAGATGGAGGGCTGGAGTGTGGCTGCTCCTAAAGACTTCGAGGGCCTAGGGTTTTGACCTGTGGGTCATGACACCTAGAGAGTTGGCTTTTAAAACTGAAGATCCGTATGTCTTTTGGTAATACTGCTTCTCTAAAGATGTTGCCTGGTTTAACTTCTTATTGCAAGTCTGGTGGAAGTCTCCTAGCCACCTAACAGGGCCCCTGTTAGTCTTTGTGCACCATCCCATCAGTATAAATGCTGCCCTTGGAAAGTTCCACACAGTGAATGGTGAAGGAGCTTATCACAAGAGCTGAACCTCATTGGCTGTGCATTAGTTCTTCTGCTGGGGCCTCATTTGTCAGATATCCTTTCCCAGATACCTTGTGTTCCTAGCAGGTCAAATTAAAATTATTCTAATTTTTGGAGGTGTATGCCTTTGGTGCTTTGGTATTTGTTTTATTAACTGATCTAACATAACTCTGGTCCTTCCCTATTTGCTATTCTTGGGTCAGATTTTGTGCTGTCCTGAATTTAGGGCTAGAAACTGATTCTTTTTTTTTTTTTTTTTTTTAAGAGATTTGAGATTCTTTTGTATTTTTCATAGCTATAGGTGTGCGCAAAATTATGGGAGGGTGCTGGTTCTGAACAGGCCATCTGATTTTTTCAAGTTGTTGTTTGTTTTTTTGTTTAATGGAGTTCAATGGAGCGACACTGATTTACAGTGAGAATCTAGATTAGTATCTTTTTTACAAAATTAAAATTCTCAGGGTTTCAGCTCAACAAGTTTAAAAAAAGTAAAACTCAGACAAACAGAAAAACATCAACTTCAATGCAAGTCCATCATTCTGCTTTATTCTGGGTCTTCATTAATTTTTTAGGCAATGCTTATTTCCCATGGTGAAGGGATATACCAAATGGCCAATGAAAGCAGATAGCAATTTGAGGAAGTTTCCACAATCCCTTCCCAAGCTACATCACTTCAGTTCCTAAACAGGGGAATGTAGTCACCCTGGCTGTCAGTTCAGTCTACATAATTTTTTTTTCTTTTTTTAATATTTCAGGATCAATTTGAGCAAAGTTTTGTATTTTTAAAGTTTCATCTAAGCCAAGTCTAGTTACTGTGTCTTTCTCTCCCAACCCTGTGTGCAGTGTTTGATTAGAAAACAAAAAACAAGACTTCATTTCAAACATAAAAGTGGGAACAAAATGTTTATAGACTGACAGCATGCAATGAGACATCTGTGAAGAAATGTCCTAGACTCTCCCCACCCCTTTTATGTCTATTTTTTTTCTATTTTTTTCCTGGTACAGAACTTTTAGATTTTTCTGTCATCTACTTTCCCAGTAAGTGAAAGCTTGGAAGATTGTTTTACTCTATTAAATCCACTCATTGGGACATAGAGAGTCTGCATTCCATAGCCTTGGTCTACACTAGGAGTTGAGGTTGAATTTAGTAGCATTCAATCGATTTAACCCTGCACCTGTCCACACGATGAAGCCCTTTTTTTCGACTTAAAGGGCTCTTAAAATCGATTTCCTTACTCCACCGTGCCCTCCTGTGCTCTAACTGCCCTGGTGTCTGGCTGTGCGTAACCAGCGGCCAGGCGATTTGCCTCAACCTCTCACCCCGCCATAAATGGCTCCACCTTACTCTCACAGATATTGTGGAGCACACAGCAAGCAGTAATAACAGTGGGAATATTGGTTTCGCTGAGATCTAACTGAGTCGGTAAACTGCGCCAGCACGCTTTTAAACGTCCAAATGCACATTCTACCACCATTCTGCACTTGCTCAGCCTGTAGTTGAACAGCTCCTGACTACTGTCCAGGCTGCCAGTGTATGGTTTCATGAGCCATGGCATTAAGGGGTAGTCTGGGTCCCCAAGGATAACTATAGGCATTTCAATATCCCCAATGGTTATTTTCTGGTCTGGTTGATTCCCAACTGACTGGTAGCTGTCTAGCATTGCAGCTTCCACAGGGCTATTGCCACTCACTTCTCAACTGTGAGGGCTGCTCTCATCTTGGTATTCTTGCACCTCAGGGCAGGGGAAAGCAAGTCACAAAGTTCCATGAAAGTGCCCTTATGTATGTGAAAGTTTCGCGGCCCTTGGGAATCATCCCAGACCCACAACACTATGCAATCCCACCAGTCTGTGCTTGTTTCCCGAGCCCAGAATTAGAGTGAACTTGCCCCATTAGCACCATGATGCCCACATTGTCAGGGCCTGTGCTTTGAGAGAAGTCTGTGTCCATGTCCTCATCACTCTCGTCACCGCGCTGATGTTGCCTACTTGCCCGGTTTTGCTTTGCCAGGTTCTGGTGCCACATATACTGCTGGATAATGCGTGTGGTGTTTAATGTGCTCCTAATTGCCAAAGTGATCTGAGCAGGCTCCATGCTTGCTGTGGTATGGCATCTGCACAGAAAAAAGGCACGGAACGATTGTCTGCCTTTGATCTGAGGGAGGGAGGGGCGACTGATGACATGGCTTACAGGGCTGGCTTAAAGGGAATTAAAATCGACAAAGGGTGGTGGCTTTGCAAAAAACAGAATGGCCCCCTCAAGGATAGAACTCAAAACTGGGTTTAGCAGGCTGTTGATTTCACAGAGGGAGGGAGGAGAAAATGAATACAAAACAAATCTGGTCTATATCTTGTTTTGATCCACTTCATCTATCTTTATACATCTTGCTGGCAGCAGACTGTGCAGTATGATTGCTAGCCATTGTCATCTCCTGGGTGCTTGGCAGAAGATGGTGCAGTATGACTGCTGGCCATCGTCTTCTGGCTGCAGATTAAAATGAAACTTAAAAGGGAAAGGTGTTGGCTGAATCACTCCCATGTTTGCCCAGGCACCCCTGCCCTCATTGAGGTTGGTTAAAAGAGCACCCTGGACTACGTCGACAATGGCTACCAGTCATACTGCGCTGTCTGCTGCCAAAAGGCAATAAACTGTTGCTGTGTAGAAATGCAGTACTGCATCTGCCAGCACCCAGGAGACATACGGTGGCGATTAGCTGAGCGGGCTCCATGCTTGCCGTGGTATGGTGTCTGCACAGGTAACTCAAGAAAAAAGGCGCAAAACAATTGTCTGCCCTTCCTTTCACGGAGGGAGGGAGGGAGGGAAGGGGGGCCTGACGATATGTACCCAGAACCACCCGTGACAATGTTTTAGCCCCATCAGGTACTGGGATTTCTACCCAGAATTCAAATGGGTGGCAGAGACTGCAGGAACTGTGGGATAGCTACCCACAGTGCAACGCTCCAGAAGTCGATGGTTGCCTTGGTACTGTTGTCACACTCTGCCGACTACATGCACTTAGAGCATTTGTGTGGGGACACACACAATTGACTGTATAAAAACGCTTTCTACAAAACCAACTTCTATAAATTCGACCTAATTTTGTAGTGTAGACATCTGTTCAGCTATGAGTGAATTATTTATAACCTATTTAATGGGAATATCACTGTAAAATATTTTAAAATGTATTTTAGACTTTAAATCAAAGTTAATATAAAACAAATCTAGACTTTCCTTAGAGAATCCCATGGAATTTTTCCCAATCTTATTTTAAAATTCTCCCCGTTATGTAAAATGTTATAGAAGGGCTACACAGAGGTTTTTGTGAGTTCAGGGCAAAATCTGAAACTGAGGGCTCTCACCATTTCCAAAAAATTACCATGAAGATGAAAGAGTTTGAGAAGGGGAGGAGATTGGCAAGGGGCATAGGGAAATCCCAAGGCCTACACCTGAGGGATTGCTGCTCTCCCCGCAGTCCCACCTCTCTGTGCAATCTGGCCCTACTGCCAATGGGAGCACTATCCCCAACCCTGCTGTTACCTCTGGCCCCTAAGCCTGGCAGGTAGCCTTGGGCCCAGTGTGATAATTGCAGTGATGGCGGGATCTGGGCCTGGTTGGGACAGGCAAGTCGTTATTGTGTTAGGCACCAAACCTGCGAGGTGCTCTGACCCCAGGCACCAAGTCACAATGCCTCTCACTCAAATTTGGCCTGGCCATCCCACCATCATTTTGGGGGCCCTCACAAATAGGGGGCTTATGGCAAACTGCCCTGTCACTCTTCTCCCCCCCTAGTTCACTCTGTGTTGTAGCAGAATAATCATTTTCTCTCAAGTTCCTTCCAATACAAAACACGTGTTTTTTCTGGGAGAAAACTAGAGCCATGTTTTAAAAATAAACCTTTCACAATTTAGGAAATTGATGTGGAAATTTTTTTTCCTCAAGTTTCATGAAAAGCTATATATTCTGCAATTTATCTCAAATTATGCATCTTTTCCCACAAAAAAAGAATAATTCATACTTTCATGGTAGGATCTCAGCTCACTTTTACAAACATTGTTTCCCAAGATTCCTTTGGGGTTAGTATTATGATTTATATAAAGCAAAAAAAAACCTCACTTATGAATGTCTGAAATATCATGTAATAAAGTGAATTTCTTTTCTTACCACCTCATCCCATGTTACTCAATCAAATCAAAGGAGGAGAATAATGTATATTTTTAGGATGAAAATAAAATATTACAGCAATAAGCAGCAAAGTTAAAATACTAACTTTCTTTCAAATGTTTTAATAAGACAATTACAGGGCTGGGGAGCCCATGATAGATGAGGTTAAATAGTGCAAGTTTCTAATTTTGTCTAGCAGTTTAAGTGTATTGGAAAAAGGATTAAATCAGGCTAAGGCCTCAATCCTGCAAATACTTTAGCATGTGTATAACTTTACACAGGTGAGTCATCCCACTGAAGTCACTGGCACTTCTCATGTGTAGCAAGTAAAGCATGTATTGAAGAATTTTTAAAAATGGAGACCTACTTTTTATGTTGAAAAGCTAGAAGGTTATATCTGGTTTAAATATTGCTGGGTGACACAATTTGAGCATTTTGTCAAATTTTCAAATTATTATATTAAAAAGATTAGAATGTATTTTAGGGTATTTGGTACTTGTTTCAGGAGATAAACTGGTGTAACGTCTCTGTTTAATATTTCCTCTAATATAGCAAACTCTATTTTGGTGGGTATAAACAATTAGATCATTTTTACAAATTTATATATACATACACATATGTTTGACTCATATTTCCTCTTGCTATCCTTTTAACAGTAACACTGAAATATATTAAGCTTATATTAATATATTAACCTTAGCTAACAGTCTCCTGACGTTAAAAAATAAATAACTAAAGCTCTAGTAAACATTTCCACAGGGAATAGCTCCTGTACTATCAAGAACATAATACCCGACGTAACTCAGCATAGCCTTTTTCCTAAACAGATTTACATAACATCAATTATAATTAACCCAACAGGACATTATACCCATATATTTCTGTTACTGAAAGCAAACAAAACTAAAATAGGTGCTATGAGAGTGGCAACATTTGATAATCGGAGTTATAAGTTTTAATAATGGTTTCACAATCCTAACTGTTACATCAAATCTTCAATATTCCATCATGGGAGTTTGTTTTTCTTCTAAACAAAATTTCATTATATTGTTTCCCCCTTCCCATTATGTTTGGCCTAAAGGAGTATGGTCCCATGTTTATTCCTATCTGACATGGAATTTTCTTCTCTAATTGGGTGCCTTTATTCATGTCAAAAAGTTAATTATCATAATTAGCTCAACATTAAGTGTCAACAGTTTAACTGGTGCATTACAGAAGTAGACATACCCAGTCTCAGAATACTGTTTGGCCTAGAGCAGTGGGGGGCAACCTGCAGCACATGGGCTGCACGTGGCCCATCAGGGTAATCCGCTGGCGGGCCACCAGACAACTTATTTACATTTGCATGGCTGCCTGCGGCTCCCAGTGGCTGCGGTTCACCGTTCCCAGCCAATGGGAGCTGTGTGAAGCAGCAGCCAGCATGTCCCTGTGGCCTGTGCCACTTCCCGCAGCTCCCATTGGCAGGGAATGGTGAACAGCGGCCACTGGGAGTTGCGGGCAGCCATGCAAATGTAAACAAACTGTCTGGCGGCCCACCAGCAGATTACCCTGATGGGCCACATGCGGGCCGCAGGTTGCCCACCACTGACCTAGAGGGAGATGCACTGGACTGGGACACAGTGGGTTCCGGTCTTAACTCTTCCATTTGTTGCTGATAATTCTATGTACTTCACAACCCTTATTACAGGCCAAGACTTCATGTCCTTACCCCCAAGAGATATGCAACTATTATTTCCTCCTATTGTACAAATAAGGTAACTGAGAGATTGGTAAACATCGCTTCATGCAGAGCAAGGAATAGATGTCTGGTCTATACTCTCACAAAGCCTTTCATCAGCGTTATATATACACTGTTTTAAGATGGTGTATATAGTTATATGCAAATAAATGTGCAAATTAGCTCATTAAATCATTTGTATAAATTTCACATGGAGCATCACAAAACTTGGAGTCGCACATGGAGCATCACTACTGATTTAAAAAATGCAAGGAAGAAGAGACAATTGTAAAGGAAATCTGCAGTCTAATGTGAGAGGCATTTCATTTTGGTATGATCGGGTGGGGCTTGACAGAGTAGCACCACTACTTTCTTCCCAGTCTGACCCATCTCTAGTAAACATGGAGAAAATCACCCAGTGAATGAATTAACTTCCAGTATAAAATTTTCATGGCCCTATCCTTCCCAAATTCCCACTGTAAACATACCTAACAGATGTCTGCAGTTTACAAACATTTGTTACTGTTTGAAGCCTCTGTGCTTTGAGAAGCACAGTGAGAAACTGCCAAAAAATTATCTTCCTGCACTGTTAACCAACCAGATAGATAATCCTTCAAGTGTGCATCATAGATAATGACAACGTTCCAAACCATTCACTGATACCATCTGTAACAACCAATCAGACAAGAAGCTATACCTTCTTGGAGGAATCTGGTTCAAAAAAATGTGCATCTTGCCAAACTCCATATGCTAAAGAGATCCACATTATTCATGCTCCTGTAGTATATGCTTTCTATTTGTTCGAACTACTCTTTGTTCATTCTAAATCATGTTGTAGGCATAGAGCTGAGGTAGTCAACAAGCCAAATCTGGACCACCAGATGCTTTTGAACAGACCCCAAAATCTTTATTTACTTATTATTTATTGTTTATTGTTTATTTATTATCATTATTGTTGTTTTTGATGGAGTCTGGATCTTGACTATACTTTGACCTAGAAATTTGGACCTTGACATAAAATAGACTATTCCTGGTGTAGGGAGTATGGTGATGGACACTCTGTAAATGCCTGTAATAATAAAAACAGCACTGTGAGTGAGGAATGCACATTTAGGGGAAGATCTTCCAAACCCTTTAATTATATAAGCCATCCTATTAAAATTAGTAAGACTACTCTCCTATTAAGTTTCAGAGTAGCAGCCGTGTTAGTCTGTATTCGCAAAAAGAAAAGGAGTACTTGTGGCACCTAAGAGACTAACAAATTTATTAGAGCATAAGCTTTCATGAGCTACAGCAAGTGAGCTGTAGCTCACGAAAGCTTATACTCAAATAAATTTGTTAGTCTCTAAGGTGCCACAAGTACTCATTTTCTTTTTTCTCCTATTAAGTATTACTCACACCAATAAGGATTTGCAGCAACAGGCCTTTACTGTATAAGGGTTAAAAGCCAAAGCATAGGTATGGAAACACATACTAATGTACCAAGACTGCAAGCTTTCCAACTCATTGGGAAGTCCTAATTAAGTCAATGGGAGTCACTTACACAGCATTATTGAAAGACACTACTTGACCTTTGGCTGGCTGTTACCTGTTAAGCCTACAAGTATGTGTTTTACCAGTGACACTGACAGGTGCAAGTTGGTGTTTGCAGACAGATACCAAATTGGTTATAGAAATGGGGACTTTTTTCCATTAAACTCAGAGTATATTAACAGTATGTCAAGGTTATACATTCAATTTTTCAACAAAACTTAAAGATTAAATTCATAACCACAATTCTTCTCTTTTGGATGTATTCTCCAGAATATAGGTCCACTGATTTCCATGGAGTTTTGTCTGTCTTTGCCAGTGGTAAATTTGGCCCATAGTCAAATTTGTGATACACACACACACAGTGGCAGGAGGGAGGGAAACCCTACATTGTGGAAACCCTGGATGTTGTCATTTGTAGAACAGAATATTTCTGCCTATAAAGCCAGTTTGGGTTGTATTCTTAAAAATATATGTAGTATTCGTACAGAGATTCTTCTTTGGCAGGGAAGGGAGAAAGATGGTTCCTAACATCTCAGACATAAGTGTACCATAAGTGTCATATCAGCCATGAAAGAAATGGAACAAACACATCCTACTGGGTGAGGCCGAACTGACTTGTCTATCAGATGACTTGTCCTCTTATATATTCAAGGTTTAACTCATTGACCTATAGTGTACATATAATATGAGAAGTGAACTGTCAGGCACAACCAACTGGTTTGGGCTTGTGTTATAAACAATGCATAAGTGTGAGTTATACTGTAGAGAAAAGGAGTAGAAATTCCACAATAGGATTAGAAATTTGGATACCTATACCCCAGTCTAGAATTAATCTGTTGCACAGCTTGCTATTTGCTAATGTCTTCCTGGACAAGATGAAGTCAAAATAGGGTCAAACTAATTAATATCGAACAGGTACCTGTAATGGAGTGTAGCCTATATATGGAAGAAATTGATGAGAGGTTGGTTTGCTGCCAGAGTCAGAGCTGTCAGCAGTTAAAATTGGCCTTCATAGGAAGCATTGGAAATAATAATGAATTCTGATTAATAACAGAATGAAGATTTCTGATTTAACCCTGGAGTTAGAGCAAGATGAAAGGTTACTCTAATGCTAAGGTAAACAGCTTGGTTAAGAAGACTGTCTTGTCCAATAAAAATTCTATTTCCTTTTGAGACCTACAAATTTTACTGCCTTACATATTTAGACCCAACCAACATGTTCCTATGTTCAGCTCTCATCCCCTAATGCCCCTACTCTACTTGCGCTACATTGATGACATCTTCATCATCTGGATCCATGGAAAAGAAGCCCTTGAGGAATTCCACCACGATTTCAACAATTTCCATCCCACCATCAACCTCAGCCTGGACCAGTCCACACAAGAGATCCACTTCCTGGACACTACAGTGCTAATAAGCGATGGTCACAAACACCACCCTATATGGAAACCTACTGACCGCTATTCCTACCTACATACCTCTAGCTTTCATCCAGATCACACCACACGATCCATTGTCTACAGCCAAGCTCTACGATATAACCACATTTGCTCCAACCCCTCAGACAGAGACAAACACCTACAAGATCTCTATCATGCATTCCTACAACTACAATACCCACCTGCTGAAGTGAAGAAACAGATTGACAGAGCCAGAAGGGTACCCAGAAGTCACCTACTACAGGACAGGCCCAACAAAGAAAACAACAGAACACCACTAGCCATCACCTTCAGCCCCAACTAAAACCTCTCCAACACAACATCAAGGATCTACAACCTATCCTGAAGGACGACCCATCACTCTCACAGATCTTGGGAGACAGGTCAGTCCTTGCTTACAGACAGCCCCCCCGCAACCTGAAGCAAATACTCACCAGCAACCACACACCACACAACAGAACCACTAACCCAGGAACCTATCCTTGCAACAAAGCCCGTTGCCAACTCTGCCCACATATCTATTCAGGGGACACCATCATAGGGCCTAATCACATCAGCCACCCTATCAGAGGCTCGTTCACCTGCGCATCTACCAATGTGATATATGCTATCATGTGCCAGCAATGCCCCTCTGCCATGTACATTGGCCAAACTGGACAGTCTCTACGTAAAAGAATGAATGGACACAAATCAGACGTCAAGAATTATAACATTCAAAAACCAGTCGGAGAACACTTCAGTCTCTCCGGTCACTCTATTACAGACTTGAGAATGGCTATCCTTCAACAAAAAAAACTTCAAAAACAGACTCCGAGAGACTGCTGAATTGGAATTAACTTGCAAACTGGATACAATTTAATTTGGGCTTGAATAGAGACAGGGAGTGGATGGGTCATTACACAAAGTAAAACTATTTATTTATTTCCCCATGTTATTTCTCCCCCCCCCCCCCCCCCCCCCGCCCCACTCTCCACTGTTCCTCAGATATTCTTGTTAACTGCTGGAAATGACCCACCTTGATTATCACTATAAAAGGTTCTCTCCCCCTCCCCCCCCCTTCCTGCTGGTAATAGCTCATCTTAAGTGATCACTCTCCTTACAGTGTGTATGATAAAACCCATTGTTTCATGTTCTCTGGGTGTGTGTATATAAATCTCCCCACTGTATTTTCTACCGAATGCATCCGAAGAAGTGAGCTATAGCTCACGAAAGCTTATGCTCAAATAAATTTGTTAGTCTCTAAGGTACCACAAGTACTCCTTTTCTTTTTAAGTGAATATTGTTTTCTTGTTCACACTAATACATTTCAATGCACTCTGTCATCCATCCATGGAACTCTGAGGATATTATTGAGCTGAACTCTTTACTAATATTCAAAATAGGATTAGAAAATCACTTATGTGCATTTGCAGTTACATCAGCAAGGATGTATGTCACAAAGGTTATTAAGCCTGATGATCCAAAGAAATAAGCTGAGGAAATCTCTCTCCATGGTACAATATTGCACAACTGAACACATGCATGTGAATTGTGGGAGTGTTTTGCCTTCATCCAAAGTAGAGCTATATCAGCAAACTTCCTTCTCTAAGGAGAAACGGGGAAATGGTTTTCCTGAACGTTTTGTGACAACTTTCCTCACCATTTTCTAACCAGCTCTACTCTGAAGCTTCAGGAATAGGCCATTGTCAAAGGAAGGTGTGATGGGGCCTATATGCTCCATCTCTGGTTGAACCAGAGAGGGGTTAAACCACTTGCCTTGTGCTAAAAAGAAACCCTAGCTCAGCGACTGAGGTGTCAGGCCTTCAGAAAAAGCTGACAGGTGTTGACTGTGAGGCTGCTGGAAAATAGAGCCAAGAGCTGGGCCTCCTAGGCAGGAAAGTCTTACAAAGCCCAGGCTTCCAACAGAGGAGAGAGGTACTCCTGGGAAGAGAGTGGAGTTTCTTCCCAAACAGGACGAAAATCAAACCTGGGCATAAGAGCTGGAGACTCCTCTTTATTCTCTTTCAACTTTCCCCAGGGAAAGACTAGTGTATGGCCACGACACAGAGGGGGGGGGGTCTTAATTGCTTCTGTAGGAGTTTTTATCCTTTTACTCTTAGGTTCCGGGCCATTTCAATCTGTTAAGTGATATAAAACAAAAAAAGTTAGAGAACAGAATTACATCTTATTATCTATGCTGTGAAGAATATCACATCTGAAAGAAATGTGGAAACATTTTTAAGTTGTATCACAAGACAAAAGTAAGTAAAGTAAACCACCTAATAGAAAATGCATACAGGTCATCCAGCTGCAGATAATTTCCCCCTCCCAGATCTCATTGTTCTGTGTTACATGAAGGTAGAAAAATGTAAAATGTGTATAAGTTTTCACTAAAGAATCTTTAACAAATTGTAGGGGGAAGTAGTCATGACACAATGTCACCCACAATTTTAAAAAGGTCTAAACCCACCCAATCACACCCATAAATGGTCTCCCTCTTTCTTAAGTAAGGGTAGCCACTAGCCACCTCCAGATGGACCAGTCTTCCTCTCAGGAAATCTGAGAACTTGTGGTGATCTAACATGCATGTCTGCCTGCAATCCCTTCCCTTAGTCAAAGCCTTTTGATTTGCATATATATATATATAAACTGTCAATGAAGTCACACAAATGAGGGTCATTCTTGTCAGTTGCCAGCTTGTGCAGATCAAGGAGTGACTGATTCACATTCTTTTCCAGATGCAAGGCACACTCCATTGCTGTCAACCCATTCTCCCAATCATCATGATCTGGTTTCTTGATGTCCCGCAAAAAGATGCAACCGGCCCTCTGGTTCTGCAGCTTCATGAGTTCTTCAGCATGCTCATGCACCTCGTGGGACTGGTGCAGGAAATACTTGGCAAAGTTCTTTGGAGCGACATCATCCCGGTCAAAATAGAAAGACATGCTGAGGTATACGTAGGAGACAATCCTTTAGTCCTTACTCAAGTCTCTAATTTCCCTGGAACTATTCATATGAGTAAGGACTACAGGAATGTGTAAGGGTTTGAAGGATTGCACTAATAGGTCCTGATTCTACAAACTACTACCCTGTGAGTACTCCCATTAGTTTGTATGTTCCTCTGTACTGTATTTAGGAGTGTATGCTCACGGAGCTATGTTCTGCCCTCAGAATTTGTCATTCAAATTTGTAATCAAATGAGATTACATATATTTTCAGAGCACTGTCTGGCCTAGCATTTAAAAGCATACACCATTTCTCTCTGTGTGTGTTCTTCCATAAAGAATAATATTTAGCACCATTTGACTTAATTACACAAGTGTTCAGAAACATTTATTATTTATTTAGGCTATTTATTATTAATTATGTTCTATAATAAAAGTAGGACTAAATGTTTTCATTTGTACAATAATGGTTCATAAACAAAATACAATTCTAGCATAAATTTCATTTGCAGTGCTTTGAGACTGTCAGAAGAGATTTGGATTTATAACTACATGAAGCCATTCTTTAAATCTCATAGGCAAACAGTTGCACACAGTGTTTGTTTATGGTAGCTCGTGTCTTACTGTTATAATCATATAATAAATACGGTAAGTATGAATAGTGCCGTTTACCAGTCAAATTTTCTCTTATCACAGCTTTGTTTCATTTTTCTTTAACAGTTTTAAAAGGTCGACACTTTGAAGGGAGGGAGATGTGAAGGAGCCAGAGTTTAAAACTACACTGGATCAACTGCTAGAATTCAGTCTTGTCTCAGCAGAGGCATTGAGTCACTAGATGAAAATATTTTTTTTTCTTAATTTATTTCTGGAAGTCAATGGGTACAAGCACTATTCCAGAATCAACAACAGTGGGCACAGACAATCTAACAAGTGACAGGCTGTTCTAATGAACCTTGGCGCAAAAGTTCTGAGCATGTTAGCTATTATAAAATCACAGACAACGATCAGAACTACTTAGGCTGCAAGCTTTTTGGGCAGGGACAGTCTTTTTGTCACGTGTGTACAGACATGGTGACCTGACCCTTTACTGGTGCCTCCAGGCACTACAGCAGTACTAATAAAGAAACTACTTATAATGAAACTAAGGTTGGAATTTTTAGCAATTGCTCTGGGCCTCATTGAGACCCCAAATTTCATACTAGGAGGTGACCTTCCTCATATGGATCTACCACCTGCCAAACACCAGGGGACACTGTTCTTGACTTTGGATGGGGAACCAAAAGAAGGAAGGATTAGAGGCAGCCCAGTGGTGGGGAGAGGGGTGGAACTGCTGGGGATGCACATCTCCTCTCCTCTCCTCCTCTCCAAGCAGCTCCATAGAGGTTCTACAGGAAAGATAATGCAGGCTGGAACTGTATTGCATTTCTTGTGGATTCTCTTTAGCGGGGATCTCCCAGAGTGGTGGGGGGGCATGAGGGCATGGTCCCTCCAGCCTCTGAAGCCATGCTATCAGAGGGAAAGGAAAGGGTAATAGGCTGCAGAGCTAGTGCATAGGCACGGGAGCCTGCTTTCTGAAGACCTACAGGGCCTGTGGATCATAGAAGGAAGAGTTTTCCTTCCTCTTAGCCCTCCCTTCCATGGATTTTACTGGAGGAGGCACCAGTCCAGACTTATGGTTGTAATGACATTAGGCTGCATGGCTTACTACCAGACAGCTCCAGGAGAATTGAAGGGAAACCATCTAGCAAGTAGGGAGGGGCAAATTTCAGATAGGTCCATTGCCTGCCTGTGGTCAAATAATCATTCAGAAATATGAATGCTCAAACATATAAAATTGGTCGGCAAAATTGGGCTTGCAATCTCATGTGAACACTCCCCTCTGCCAGTAATTCACAGTAAGTCATTTATTCAATAGATTTAAGCCTCTCTCTGTTCACAAAATGTTCATGAGCAATGTATAATTTTCTCAAGTTTATTTGCTATTCAAAATTATTCACTGTATCATTAATTCTTGGTCTATACAGGTTGTTCTCAAGTGATTCATTATGAATATTCGGTGTTTTAAATTCCAAGCTTTGCTGGTTGTTACAACGGGACATAGATAGAATTCTAGAAATGTATGGCTGGCAGGGACTTCAACAGGTCATCTAGCCCATCTTCCTCCCATCCCTCCCCCCGCCCTCTGTACTGAGGCAAGATTAAGTGTACTTTAACATTTACTTATCATTATTCCTCTTCCCCAATTGGTTAAGAAATATACTTAGAATCACTTTCTAGTGTGCATACTTATAATTATGAGTTCATAATTTGCTTCCAGTGAATATTCTCTACTCTAAATTTAAAATTAGCAATTTCTGTGAATATTCCAGCTAGTGAGCTATCTTGCTAGAATATTTACAGAAAACACAGAAGGGGTCCTAACATAGCCAAGGCAAAATCATCCCGCCCCAATCAAATATTATCAGAAAATGTTGAGGTATATTCACCCAGCTCTCCTTTTTGAGATTTTTTTCCATCACATTCACTTGTGATCCTAGCCAGAAATAGTGCAAGCACAGCCACTCCTATGTTGTTTCAACTCTTCCAGTCCTGGCTAAAATCCAGGAGTGTGAAAAGATATCCATTTCAGAACCACCCCACCTTCCCCCCTAAAAGTTCTGTTCTCCTTCAACAACAGGCAGAAGAGAGAGGGGCACAGATTGTTCTTATTTTACCATAACTAGTTCCCCACTCCCTACAAAATAATTATTACACATTAGCCTTGATAATCCATGGAACTGGAAATGTCACTAAATAGTCCTCCAAATGAAGTTTCCATAGATGATGAGAATTATGTGAGACTATCCTCAGCTGATTTTCTGAGTCTGAGTTCTAGTGCTAATGCATCTCCTGAGAGAAATTGTCAAGGTACACAGAACATTCTGACAGGCACTGTGAGAACTGTCTGTCTGCTGCTGTTCAGAGAAAGGGTTCCTTTTATAACAAGAAGTGATTTGTTGCCAGCTATCTCCCGGCACACAATCTCCATCCTGTGAGCTGACACTATATGCAACCAGCACTAATCAAACTGAGTTTCTCAAATGAATAATGATCTTAAAACTCTGCACCAGAAAATTCAGTTTATGCATGTCACCACTTTCCACTACATTTATTTCTGCGAAAATATATATTTGTTAATGTAATGAACTAAGCAGTGCTTGTAATATGATCAGTGCAGAAAACATTATGGTGCATTCCACAAATATAGTTTTCATATTCATTGCCATTCCTAAACAGTTTTCAAATTTTAGGAAGAGCAACTTTAGTGAACAGCTAAGACTGAAAGTAGCTGGAGGTTGGTAAAAACTTTAGGTTATTTGCATTGAAAAACATAACTTTTCTCTATTACAGCTTTGGGGGTCAGATGTTCTGGAAGATGATTTGTTGATATTTCAATGGCGTATAAACACCTCCATCTCCTTTGGGGTCTCTTATTGCTTTGGTAATACAAATAGTCAGGGATAAAACCCAAAATGGAAATATTTTTGCAAAAAGTTCATTTCTTTTTTTCATTGAAAATTTTTTAAATAAATAAATAGCTAGATAAATAAACAGAAGGCTGGGCAGTATCTTACCATAGTGTGGGAAAATGCACTGCACTCTGTAGGTCTGAGAATTCACCACAGTTCCCTCGTCTGCTGTTGGTGGCAGTTCATCAGGCTGAGAGAGCAATCCAATCAGATTCTTTCACTGGCTATGGATACCAGCGGGTCAGTGAACTCAAACCAGTTTACTTCTCCTGAAGGTAGAGTATCCTTGCTTCTCCAACAACAAGCAATCAGGACTCATTTCCTGATAACAAACAAAACCAGAGTGTGGCTTACTTTAAATGAAATCTTTATTTTAAAAAAAGAGAAGAAGCCTGGAAAAAATAAAGCACTTGTATAGGCCATCTCTGTTTAAAGCCTCATTAGAGCAAACTAGGAACCTTAATTACACAGACTACAGGTAACTATTGAAGGATTGGGTCATGTCATGTCATCTCAGAGTTCATTCCCTCTCCCCAGATGCAAGGCTTCTCCCAGACTCTCTGTAATTCTCTCTCCTCCCCCTGTTCCTTTTACGTAGGGCAGGCTCCTTTATATATTGAAGCCAAATTCTTGGTTTTTTCCAAAGATCCCCCTTCTGCTCATGATAGTGGCAGGGAGTACATGGGCCAAAGCATGCAACTTCCTTATTTATATCATATGGAGTTTTGCCATTCCATTAAAATGAAGCTGGAGACAGGTGCAACTGATTGCCACTCATATCCCTTGTCCTAACATCACCCTAATACTATTACCAATAGGTCAACTGAATGAAGTTTAATTTTATTAAATACTACTTGTAAAAAATTAACAGAAGGAAAATTGACACTTTAGTATCTGGGACACCATGACTCATTTTTCCTAACAGCCCTGTCTTCGTTCTCATACAATTGACAATGTGCAAATATCGGAAAGGGGAACTTTGTTAATGGTCACACAAATAGCTGACATCTGCTATTCCAGAAATGAACCTGATTAATTCAATTTATATCTCAAAGGAAAATTATATGAACAAAATGATGAGGCACAAAAGTTTAAAAGGACCCAGTCTTGCATTTCACAAAGCCATTCACATTCATTCCAGTGACAAGGTGTGTATGAGAATAGAAGAGTGCGAGGAAACCCAGTTTTCACAAAGATTCTTTCACAAAGATACATTGAAGAAGCAGACACACAAAACAGATTGAAGGAGGGTTAACATAGAGGTGAGATTACATTGGCAGAGATGCAGAGCGAGTGAAAGGGAGAGAGAGAAGCTAATGCAGATACCACACTGTCACATGATGTATTGGTTGCTTGGCTTTCTGTGCAAAAATCATCTAAATTGGCCCCTGGAAAGAAAAATCTATTTTCCCTGTATCTACTGGAGACACATGTCTATGATCCTCTGACATTAAGAAGCTGGGTTTGCTAGGCAAATGATTCTGGTTACCCTGCCACTTTAATCCAGGAGAAGCTACAGCATATCACCTGCAGACTTTTCCTAGGAAGAGCTCTGAGAGGTCACAAAACCAGCCAGAGAACCTACATTAAGAAATCTGGCTCAACAGCCGCAAAGAGAGTTTTTTGTTTGTACTGCTTAAAAAAAAATTTTTACTTGCTGCAGTCCAATAACTATGAGAGAGAGAGTAGATCTGGGACCATGGACAGACATGTCTTTGGTGTGTTTCATGTATTTCTCTTGTTAAAGGTCTAAAATATAGCACAGGAGGGAGATGGAGAGGAGAGACCTCCTTGTTAACCAGGACACAGAGAATCCAGTGTCTTTTATGGACTCTGTTACACATTCATTGCAAACACATCACATTCTCTTCCTTCTTTTTGTGGATATGAGTGAATGGACTATTAAAGTACCATACAGATAATTCTTTAATAATTTTTTTCTAAAGACATATTTACTCTCCTTATGCCATACCACAAAAAACAGAAACTAATCCAGAAACACATTCACATAAATGAGGAATACATTGATCAACCATTTTTATATCTGAATTCCATGAACACTGATTTTTTATCCAGGTGCAAATCTAGTTAGAATAAATCATTCCTTTTCCTTATGGTATATCTATATCGTATAAAACCTTATACTACTTTAACCCGACTGTGATGGGGTGTTCACCCCACACAAGGCCTTAAGGGGTTAAGGTGGCTAGGTGGACCAATTAACTACCTCAGCTGAACCTGGAGGAGGAGCCAGGGAGCAAGGGGGAAAAAGTAGTGATGAAGCTCAGCTGGGGAAGAATAGGAGGGGCCCGATAGAGCCCAGTAGCTGACAGTTGAAGCGGCTGCAACTCTCAGGATGAGAGAAGGCAAGATAGGAAAGTAGCCCATGGATACAGTAACAAGGTTTAGGACTGGGCAGACATTGACTGATCGTTGTAGAGTCCCTGGGCTGGAAGCTAGGACAGAAAGTGGGCCTGGGTTCCCCTACCTGTCACTGGGGAAGTGATGCTGTTAAGGAGCAGAGGGTCCCAAGAGACTATGACACACAAACTCCAACCCGGAAGGGGACAATTATAGTGACCTGCCGGAGCGCCAAGCCATAAAGCAGGAGCAGTCAAGTCCCAAGCAAGCAAGATAGGGAGAGAGGCAGAGTGAGCAACGACAGGAAGTGACTGGCAGTCCTAATCCCCAGAAGGAGGCGCTCCAGCGGTGAGTAGAGCATCCCCTGACACCTACCTTAAGAAAAATACAGCTTTAAAAGTACTTTATTAAATCCTAAGAGGGGATGGGAGCAGTGGCAACGCCAGGCAGCTTGGGCCAGCCCTGAGTGGCAGGGCTCGGGGAGCAAGCCCCACTTCCACCCGTGACTCACCTCAGCAGGCCACCTCCCGGCAGCCTCTGCTCCTGGCTCTGCCCCCAGAGATTGTCGCAAACACTTTCCCCCACCGTGAAAACCCAAGGGGAGAGGGGCAGGTATTGGCCCTGGCCTAGCAGGTAGAAACAGCCCACTGCTGTGGTAATTTAAAGTAATTTAATTTAATTTGTGGTAATTGAATTCAAGTTGTGTTACGGGTATCGAGCATACTTTTTCCATGCATCTATTTTTGGCTAGTTTGGGGACTGGGGGGCGCAACCAAAACTTGTAACTCAAAGCTGGGAGAGGAGGCTCAACTCAGCTCAAAAAGTTTAACCACCCCCCCCCAGCTTTCCTGGCTTCCAGAGTAGAGGAATTTTTGAGACAAGTAGTGATGGACACTAACCATCTGAGCTGGGAAAATAGCCTTCAGTATTTTACTGTAGTAACAAGTAAACTGCATAAGGCAAAGCACCAGAATAAAATAACCGACTCAAATCTTGTCCTAAACCCCTATATCGAAGCTTTATCAGAAATTACCCACTGTCATGCTACCACTGGCGCAGTTCTGTTGGGGAAAGCTGTGACAGACTGACAATATCCTGCAATATCCAGGCCAAACCTTATGGAATAAAGATAAAATTAAACCTTATGGAATTAGATTTTAAATCTTTGGGGTCCACTGTATTAAAAATGCAGTGATGTGTTATTGTGGGATTGTATGTAACTCCTCTAGGAGGAAGGGGATTCTAATGCAATTCCTCCAGTTATCAGTCCTGTGAAGACACCCCACAAAGCAGCATACATATGCTAGTTCATTCTGGATTATCCCAGGACCAACAGACACAGAAAAGATTTTTGGATAAATAGCTTACTTTTAAGCAGGCTCATGGCTTTCTTCTTGATCCAGCAAACAGACAGGACTCCTGGTCTACAGAGAGCCCCAATCCTGAGGGAAGGGTTGGAGGGACTGAGCCTACTGAGGCCCCATAAGACCACGTGCTTGTCCTCAGCTGAATCTGTGATGAACTTGAAACCACGAGGAAACTCCTTGGGTGAGTTATTGGAGGACTGCTCCTCCCAGACTCCATGTTAGGTTTTGATGATATCTGGTAAACTGATTAGTGTGCATATACTTTTTTCTTGTTTGTAATATGTTTTCATTGTAATCCCTTTTCCTTAAGAATAAAATAAGCTTGCTTAGAAAGAATTGTGTGGTAGCTTGTAGTTGTGGGCACTCACAATGTTAACGGTCTCTGAAGAGAAAGTAAACAGATGTGCTTGGGCAGCCTGTCTCTGCTGGGAATAACACAGAGAGGGCAGGCAGCTGTGCAGTGTAGAAATACCCTGGTCAGAAAGGAGTGAGATGTGGGTCTCCACCCAATAAAGGCAATGGCTAGAGAGTGGGAAGCCTGAACATGGGTACCTTTAATGGACCACTGAGGGGAAATTCAGGTTCAGTTGCTGTTATATTCCTGGAGCCAGCAGAGAAGAAGATAGACAGGCATATGCACAGGAAGCTGATGGACACACAACTTTCTGCTGTGGTAGCTTTATGGTTCTGGCTTCAAAACATAAAGTGAGGCTTTGCACTGGGGAGATGGAAGAGTACAGAGCCTCTGAATATTTAAAGGGACACGACATCACAGTTGCTCTGAACTGTAAACAATAGCAATGAGGGGAATGCTAGTCTAGACAGCTGTTTTTCAAGACTCTGTCATTTAATCCTGCTCATATCTACTCTAGATGTCATGGTGGTAAAATGACTGGTGAAAGTTGTAGCCCTGTGTACTATAGTATTTGCATCACACCCAGAGCTGGATTGGTTCAGGTGCAATTGGGGGGGAGGAGGGGGTGATTACCAAAAAATGTTAAATAGACAAGTCCTCAAAGTTGTATATTTCAGTTAAGGAGAAGCCAGAAAAGTGATCCCACTTCCCATAGTGGTGAGATCTGGCTCCAAATTGTCTCTGTAGCACCACAAGTTCAGAACATACCAGAGTTGAACAAACCAGCTATTAAACTTTACATAGTTGATGCCAAAGGTGCTCTGCCATTGCACGAGTGGGGTGGGGGAGGACAGATATAAGAATAGCTGTCATGAGGAGAAAGAGAACATTCCCCTTGAAGCCACCTAGCTGGAGTGGTACAAGACAAGCAGGAAAAGTTAGGTTCAGCCTATCCTGTTTCAAACACAAGTAGAGAGCAGCCATGCCTAGGGATTGATGAGGGGGATATTTTTTATGAGAAGATAAGTAGCTTATCATAGGGGGTGGGAGTGGGTGGTTGTGAGGAGGGGGGACAGAGAGAGGGGGGAAAAAGAGGTGGTTGGCATAGTGGGGGTGGGGGTGGGCAAGGGCTCCTAAAAGGTTCAGAAATCCAGGTTACATTTTGGATTAACACCCAGTCTTTTGGATGTCTACCCAGACTAAATTACAGCATATTATAGCTTTGCAGGGTAATTCAGATGCAGCACAGGGAAAGACAAAGCTAGTGTATTTTCAGTAAAGCAAAATCAGAAGAAGGTACCTCCTTGTTCTTTGCAACCATAGGATTTAACTGAATTTGAGTCACAGTTCTCCTAATGACAGGTTTCAGAGTAGTAGCCGAGTTAGTCTGTATTCGCAAAAAGAAAAGGAGTACTTGTGGCACCTTAGAGACTAACAAATTTATTAGAGCATAAGCTTTCGTGAGCTACAGCTCCTAATGTATCATTTTGCTTAAGGAGAAAAAGAGAGAAGGGACTCGGGTGCTACCATAACCTGGAAAACTTTCACATTCCAATTGTAGAGCACAGCCAGAAAGTATAAGGCTTTTAAGTGAGAGAGACACTTTGTCTCATTGTTTACTGTGGTCTTTTATTCTCTCTCTCACACACACACACACACACACACACACACACACACACACACACTCTTTGCTTCTCTAAACCAATGTTCCTCACTGCTCTGAGGTAGGTGTTTAGATAGAAAATAATACAGTTTCGCTCTGAGAATACCGGGAGATCTCTATTTCACACACTTCCACCTCAGCAGGAAAGCAGCATCACTATAATTATTGTTCAGACCACACAGCAATGCCTCAAAATAGCTTTTTGAAAGCACTTTGGCCATAAACACACACAAAAATTACAAAAACGTAAGTGACAAGAAATGAAAGAAAGAGGATGTATATGAACTACTCTGTGCAGAGAACATTAAACTCCACCACGAACAGTATTCCCTTCCCAGTGTTTACTGTTGTCATCTCTTCTCTACCCCTACACATTACTATAGGATCTGGGCTAGATTCTTAGCTGATGTAAATCAGCAAAGCTGTATTGAAGTCAGTGGGGCTATGCAGATATATGACAGCTGAGGACTTAGAAAGGGATCTTGTTAATCCCCTTTAAAGATCCCTGCTACCGTAAGAGATTTTTGACCACCATCAACATAGAATCTGATTGGTGGTTATGTCTCACTGACTAATGTGATGAACTGAGAACTGTCTTTGAATTGCAAGCTATCACTTTGAAGTGGGGAGAGAGAGTGTTCTGGGGGAAAGGCGGCTTATGGCCCTTCTTGCTGGCTAGGGTGGCCTGTAGCAAAATGTCAGTCGGTCTGGAAAAAGGCAGCTTAAGGCAATGGGGGGCGAGTTGGGCCTCACTGCCTTAAGGAGCAGCCTGCTTTGTGTATCTCTGGTTTGGGGTTCTTGGGTGTTATCACTCTGAATTCTAAGCAGTCAAGTAGTGTTACATTGCAACCTTCCAGCAAGAGTATGAATTATTTTATCTAACTTCTCTCTGTGTATGCTCTGAACATAACTGTCTAAACCACTTTTGAAAATGGGAATTAGGTTCCTAAGTTGCTTTGGCACATTTGAGAATTTTTCCTGCATCTAATTTAAAGTCTGATTCCATACTATATTACAATAGTGCAAGTTAGCAACTTCACTTCAGTCAATGGAATTAAACTAGTGTACATGAGATTAATATCAAGATAGAAGCTTGATATTACAGTGGTCACCATTAAAACATTACAGTTTAGTCATTTGCTTTAGTCAGTGAAGCCACTGTATTCACAGTATGCTTAATATAAGGAACATCATGGGTATACTGATTACTTGCAAGTGACAATTGTAAAGTTTTATATGATTAAAAACTGTGGTGCCTATGTTTTTATATTAAGTAGAGTGATTATAGATTGATTAGTTGACTTTTATATTGCCCCCATCTTCATTTTTATCTTTTATAGCAGTAATTTATATTTAAGGTCCCAGTTCAGGGAAGTACTTAAGCATGTGCTTAAATCACATTGACTTCAGTAGGACTTAAATACCTTTAAAATTTAACACATGTGTAAGCACCTTTTCTGAACAGGGCCTAGAAGGAGAAATGACTTCCAAAGGAGAATTCCTCTTTGATAAAAGCAGTTGTAAAAATCGCTAGTTGTCGGTCTTCTTCTCTGGTGTAAAACTGGAATGTACTAGTGAAGGTAATGGAGTTAGTTCTATGCAACTTGATGAAGAATTGACTTCCTAGAGTTCTTCAGAGATGGGGTTCCTGCTTCCTGAAACTCCACTTCATGGGAGCCGTGGCAGTAGACAAATAGTAGAAATTGGCTTGCAGCCTTTTAAAGGCTCTTAAACCAGAATGACTCTTCTAAAGCATGATTATGGTCCCATTGTCACTGTAGAAATGGCATCTTGCTCAACATAGTGGTATCTGCTCCCTGTGTGTTTTCGAATCATACCCATGTAAGTTAATTTTCTAAGGTGTGATAAACTTCCAGGGAATTCAGTCTCCTATGTTGTTAAATATAAATAATGCTGCACCTTAAACTAGCACTTTAATAAATGTGAAAATTAAAAATAGTCTTAAAGAAATTACCGTAAGTTTTTTAAATGTTAGTTCCATTTCAAGATGAATACTTCAAATCCAACTCAAAAACCAATATCATTTCAGGGTTTTTCTTGTAAAAATTATTGTACTATAGTACAATAATAGATAGAGAAAATAAATAGAGGGTGTTTTATTGTTATTTTGCACTCGTATTAAATACTGCTTATCTGAGATTATGGTTGAATTGGATGTGAATCTATTCATTAAATACAAAGAAATTGGTGTGTTTGATTATGTAGAACTAAAGCTTTCAGTTTTTTACTAGGAAGCCAACATCTACATTTGTCATTATACTTTCCTCCTCCTTTGTATCAGGCAATAATAGGCTTTTCTAGGAAAATAATGCAGGTTTGTTCCCCATCAGTATCTCTGCCAAGCAGCAGGGAGAAGTTGTTGCTCTGCTGACTATTCTCCCCTAGCTTCTAGATGCCTCCCATAAATAATGAAACTGAGCCTTTTCTATAACTTCTCTTGTGCAGTAAATAATAAAGTAGCAATGGCACCATACTTCCTGTGGCAAAAAAAAACAGTCCCCTTGCAAATTTGCACAGTAACAGAGGACAGGATCCTGAAGGCATTAAATAAAGAGCTTTTCATTTCTAGGTTACCAGCTCCAAACTGGAGCCATGTCAGCAGTGAATAGAAGTATTCAGAATCTGATAAATGAAACTTTTCATATTGAAACTTTTTTCTAAAGAAAAAATGACTGAAAACTTTCGTGGCAAAAAAATCATTTGTTGAAATGTTCTGTTTTTTGACCCAAAAAACCCTGACAATTTTTTGGTTTCTTGAGTATTATATTTTACCCTCTTTCATTCCCTTTCTAACTATCCTTTTTCCTTTTATCTCCTGCCCCTTTTTCCATACTGCCATTGAAAAAGGAGAATAACTAAAAACCAGAACTTTTGGATTGGGGGGTTAAAAAAAAATCAAAACTTTGTAATTTTATATGAAAAGTTTAAGAAAAAAAGTATCCATTTTTCTTTTTGTGGAACATATTTATCATTTTCCAACCAGTTCTACAGTTCAAGAGCAGCTTGGTAGTAAATGGCAACCTAGGCCTAAAGCAACAAGGGGCTCTGGTGACATGGCATGGTGACATGGCATCTCTCCCCCACAACATGAATTAAGGAGAGTGGTGATAGAGAATAAAGACACACATGAAGGAAACGGCACCAATAGCAGGCCTAGCAGCTTGACTGTTTCAACCCTGTTATCTGCCACAGGCAGAGATAGGAAATGGATAAGGATAAGGAACTCCTCCCTCCCCCCCAGCCTTCCCCCTCCACACATAGATTGTGGAGATAGGAACCTAAGGACCTATTTCCCAGCAGCATCCCCAGGAAGGTAAAGTCTTCCATTGCTTCAATCTTCCCTCATCTCTAGTCTCTCAGGAAGGGGGGGGGAGGAAAGAGAAGGAGAGTGTACTGAGGAGGAAAGAAATGGACTTGGCGGGGGAAAGCAAAATAAATGGAAGGAGAATATTGTACAATAAACTAGAAGCTAGAGATCAGAATGAGCAATCAGGCCACCTAGTCCCATCTCCCACTAATGCAGAATTATCTTCTCTAACATATTTTCTGGTGTTTTATCCATTTTAGATTTGAAGGTGCCAAATGATAGGGCTCTAGTTAATTCTCTTGTGTGACAATTCCACAGCCTAATAGATCTCCCTGTCAGGACATTTTCCTATTCAGCTTAAATATTCCCATTCTAAATTGCATCCTATTTCTATTAGCTATTTCTATTGATCACCCTAGATTCCTTTCTAACCTTAGTTTATATAACCCATCCAATAGGTACCCTATATACCCTCAATTAGATTATCTTGCTTCCACTACCCTTATCTTTGTCAAGCTATAGGCAGACAGATTTTTAATCTTTTTCTCATGTGGGGGGGGAGGGAGTTTTTGCAGCTCTCTGATTGCCTCTGTTCTACTTTGCACTCTGAAATTCAGTGTTTTCAGCCATGAACAGAATGCAGTATTCCACCATTACCATATGAAGAGACACTATGAACCCCTGATATGTGACATGATGCTTCTGGACATTGAGTCCAAAATGATATTGACCTTTCTTGGCAGCTGTGTTGTATTACAAAGTAATTTATTTTTTGCTCCCCACTACTGCTCAAGAAAATCTTTTCATCATGACATAGTCCTCCTACTTACATCAATTCTACACTGTTGTAATTTCAATGATTCTGGTGGAGTTGCTCCTTGTAATGGGATGCAGAACTGTATTGGACTGTTACACCACTGGGTGGCACTGTGTATAAAAGACCTTATTTAAACTAAACTAAGCCATACCTGGCAGAGCATTAAAGATCTTATGATGATCACATCTGGTGGGTATAAGCAAGCTCTGTGGCGAGTTCATATCCAGTACAGAAGTACATGATATTCCAGCATAAATAAGAGGAGACTCAGGCTAAGTCTGCATTCTTGTGAGTCTGTGGAGCAGCCTTCCTTGATTAAACTGCTGTTGCCTGATAACTGGATCACTCACTGTTACCTGGCTATTGGCTGGGATAGGAACATCAGTACACTTCAAAAGGACAGAATCGGAGAGTTTTCCCTTATGTCCTTAGCAGCTGTACCAGTCTGGAGCTTGCAGATTATGATTTACAAACTCTGGCTGAGACCTCTACTTCTCTGACTCCCCAAATTCAGTCTCTCATGGCCTTTTTTTCTTCCCACTTCCTTTGAGGAAAAATGCCTGGCTTTTCTTTGGTTGAAAAAGGCGTTGATGATCTTTCCCATCTACCATAGGCTACTTTCTGGAGAGACAGGCTGTCACTGCTGTGGCAATTGGAGCCTAAACCCAGAAATCTAATTAGCAGATTTTGTCAAGTGTTCTTACAACTACAATACCCACCTGCTGAAGTGAAGAAACAGATTGACAGACCAGAAGAGTACCCAGAAGTTACCTATTACAGGACAGGCCCAACAAAGAAAATAACAACACCACTAGCCGTCACCTTCAGCCCCCAACTAAAACCTCTCGAACGCATCATCAAGGATGTACAACCTATTCTGAAGGATGACCCATCACTCACAGATCTTGGGAGACAGGCCAGTCCTTGCTTACAGACAGCCCCCCAACCTGAAGCAAATTCTCACCAGCATCCACACACCACACAACAAAAACAGTAACCCAGGAACCTATCCTTGTAACAAAGCCCATTGACAAATGTAAAAAGAAAAGGAGTACTTGTGGCACCTTAGAGACTAACAAGGTGCCACAAGTACTCCTTTTCTTTTTGCGAATACAGACTAACACAGCTGCTACTCTGAAACATTGCCAAATGTGTCCACATATCTATTCAGGGGACACCATCATAGGGCCTAATCACATCAGCCACACTATCAGAGGCTCGTTCACCTGCGCACCTACCAATGTGATATGTGCCAGCAATGCCCCTCTGCCATGTACATTGGCCAAACTCTACGTAAAAGAATAAATGGACACAAATCAGATACCAAGAATTATAACATTGAAAAACCAGTCGGAGAACACTTCAGTCTCTTTGGTCACTCGATTACAGACCTAAAAGTGGCAATTCTTCAACAAAAAAACTTCAAAAACAGACTCCAATGAGAGACTGCTGAATTGGAATTAATTTGCAAACTAGATACAAATAACTTAGTCTTGAATAAAGACTGGGAGTGGATGTGTCATTACACAAAGTAAAACTATTTCCCCTTGTTTATTTCCCCTCCTGTTGTTCTTGTCAACTGCTGGAAATGGCCCACCTTGATTATCACTACAAAAGGTTTCCCCTCTTCCCCCCCCCCCCCCCGCTCTCCTGCTGGTAATAGCTCACCTTTCCTGATCACTCTCTTGTTACAGTCTGTATGGTAACACCCATTGTTTTATGTTCTCTGTGTATATAAAATCTCCCCACTATATTTTCCACTGTATGCATCCAATGAAGTGAGCTGTAGCTCACGAAAGCTTATGCGCTAATAAATGTTAGTCTCTAAGGTGCCACAAGTACTCCTTTTCTTTTTACAGATGTTGTCCTGTAATCATTATTACAGACTATCTTCACTCAAAGCAACCCCTGTCTGTGCAGGGAAAGACTGGCCAGCCTCACAAACACACATGGGCGGGGTAACATTAAGAAGCATAGGATATTTAATAAATTGTAAGTGCAATGCAATCTCTTTACCTTGGGCAAGGTAATTTGCTGGGGTGGCTGTGTGCGATTTGTTCCAATAGAGCACTGTTGAATGAATTGAATCAGAAAGATATTCCAGATGAGATGATACATTTAGGCTGGTGCTTTTCTCTTGAATGGATGAGTTTATTGATGGATTGTTCACATGGGTGACAAAGTGTCGCATGATTCTAAAATGAGCCACCTGAACAAGACATGGCCCAATTTACAATTGTATTTATATTTCAGCATTGCATGGATGGGGAACATGCATCTACCTGACAACAAAGGATATGGCAATTTGGATTACTGGTCAGATCACAGTGGGTATTTAATTTCAAGTCTCCTCCAGTCATATCAGCTGTTCCATCTGTGATGTTAGACTTTTCTATACCTTTCTGTCATGCCCAGCTGCCATTTCAGTTCCTCTCCTACTGCGAGCCAGATAAATCCATGGGCAGAATGTGTTGAGTGGGAAAATCCACTGAAACTTCAAATATATGATAGTCAAAAACTTCTAGGAGATCTTATTTATCTTCTGGGGAACCTTCATTTTATGGTCAGCACTAGCAATGACTGGAATCAAAACTCTGGATCCAAACACCCCACAAAGCTTGTGGCTCAAGCCCAGTTCTATCTCGTATACAGCTTGTAGAATTAGGTAGTTGCTACATAAAACTTCTTATAATTCATGTGTGTTACAAACTTAAGAGCTACATTGTGATCCATACCCTGTAATGAATACAATGTGGTGTGGCAGCTATGAGTTATCCCCACCTGATAAAGCAGCTTCTGTCTGTCAATTTGCTGTCCCAACAGCATTTGCGCAGGATCAAGACAGCAGCACTACATAAGCAGCCAATGAAACATTGCTTTCAGTCATACTCATTCTCAAGCACTTTCCTGGACAGGGCAGCATTTTGCTTGAAACTTTTAAAGGACAGGAAAAGAGAAGACCAAAAGATCATCCACATTCCTTTTTAAAGTATGCAATTATGTAAAAAGCTCTTTTTAAAACAGGTACATTTTTAGCATTACAGGGCCAAAATTCTAGCCCAGGATTCTGGTGAGTTTATGGTACAAATTCTTAGTTTATCACATCATCATCAAAACCCCTCTGCAAAATTAGAATGCCACCCTTCAATTTGCCTGTTTATTTATAGTGATGGGCCAAAACTTCAGTTTAAAACCAGACAAATGACAGAAGCTCCATTTCCCAAAGGATATCAAGATTTTGCTATGTTCCAAATGGGAACAAAACCAGAAAATTTAAATGGTTTGTGTTGTTCAAAATGTTTTGTTTAGACTGACTTTTATTTTGCATTATGCAGTACTTAATTTGTGCCAAGGCTTGCCAGGACTGAGCCCTGGCACCATGAGGCTTAGCGGTTCATTGCCCTGGCACCTCTGGTGCTTGCTATGTCACTTATGAAAGTAAAAAAATTGCTTGAACCCTGGCACCTCTTTCATTACAAATTAAGCACTGACATTACAATACAGTATCTAAAAAAGGACAAAATAAAAACAATTTCAAAATAAAAAATCAAAATATTTTGTTCCAAAAATGACATTGTCAAAACTCTTTTCCCTTTCTTCCAAAACAAAATTCCAGTGAAATCAACCCCATTTCACAATGCATTTTCTTTTTGATGGAATTGTGTATTCTGACAGAGTATGGTTCTATCAATGTTTCTCTGGCCAGCTATACTGCAAAGTTTGGTTCAACCAAATTCAGTGGGTTGGATCTGGGAGTTCAGTTTAGACCGATGTGAAGATGCCAGTCCTGTAATGAGATATGTATGTGGAACCCCGAAAGCACACAGAACCTCACTGCCATCAGTGGGTTCTAAGCACATGCTGTAATCCATCCACACACATCTGATTACAGGATGGAGTCTCTAGTTAATTATTTTGGGAGAGATTTTCAAAGGCACAAATGGGAAGCAGAACCCTGATCCTGCCCATTGAAGCCCCTGGGAACTTTGCCATCGATTTCAATAGTTGCAGACTCAAGCTCTATGTCCCCAACTCCCATTGACTCCCAATGGAAGTTGGCCACTTAACAGTGCCTTGTGAGTTTGAAAAAATCTCCCTCAACACACAGATTTCACTCAGTCTGCATGAATATGAAACGGAGAAGGGGGAGATATTGTTTAGAATGTAGATCTTGTTGGTTGAGTAATTTTCTTTTTCATTGCAACACAGCAAGTTGCAGTCTTGGTAAAGGATATGTCACTCCTTTACCACAGGAGTAAAAGAAAAACTAAGTAACAGCCCGAAATCTGGCATGGCACCAATTTTATTGTCCTGCATAATAGCAAAGTCACACAAAATCTCCAGAGGAAAATAAGACTGGGGGGGGGACTGGTTTTAAAACTTTTGGTGTGTCTTTATATTTGTTTATAACCTGTGTCAAGAGGAGTTGCAAGAAAAGCTGTTCTTCATTCCTTATTTATGAAAGGTACCTAACAAGTAAAGGAAAACAGACAGCAATAGATGCATCTTTCTCCCACAACTTGCTGCCAGAGATGCTGATGTGAGAGAAATGATAATCATCATTTTTTCCACAATATCTTTTTCATTTCTGTGCATGGTCTTCAGGTTAAGTTAAGTAAATTGAATAAATAGGAAAGAAGAATAGCATTTCTTGCTTTAAGGCTTCTGTATTGATCATTAGAGCTGGTTGGAACTTTTCCATTGAAAAATGTTTTCAATAAACAAAAATGGATTTTTGATTAAATTGACATTTTTTTGTGGGGAGAAATCAGTTTATTTCAAAAATTTGGGTGTGGTTGAAAAACCCAACATTTTTCAGGTTTTCCATGAAAACTCAAAAATTGACACAATGGAAAAATAGTTCTATTCAAAATTAAATAATTTCCCAGTTATTTTCTCTTATTTTGTGACCAATCTTCTCTTTTTCATTTTCATTTCCTTACCTAACTCTCACACTACCCATAGTGAATGTTGCCACAATCATGCCCTTCAATTGTATTTCTCTCCTCTGTTGATCCCTTTTTAATTCTATTTAGAGAATCCAAAGGCATGCACTTCCAGTATTGAAGGCTTCCTTGTACAGACTTCATCAAGGACAAAATATTGGCCCCTTCTGTTGACCCAGGCACCCACAAACTCCTTGTGCAGGTCAGGTTTATGACTCCTCATTCACCTGAATGGAATTATAGATGATAGATTTGGAAGAAGGGATCTTTCGGGTCACCTAGCCCAACCCCCTGCTGTGTGTAGAAATAGAAAAGGCAGCATTTCAGATAAATGTTTAAAACTCTTCTGGGAATTCTTTCCCATTCAGCAATAAATAAAATAGTATTAAAACATAAAATAAATGGTAATATCCTCTGAATAGAATGACTCAGCTACGAAAAGAGAACTTAGTGGGAGTGAACTGAATTTCATCTGATTTTCTGCCCTGGACATTTTCATGTGCAGTATAGATGAAGCTGTAAACGAACACTTCAGTAGCATATTTGACATATTGTCAGAAATTTTCATATGGGATCAGATTAGTGGTTCATCAAGCCCAGTTTTGAGCAACACTGAGGCCCAGACTGCCCAGTCTGCGCAGCAGCATAAGAAAGGCTATACATACCACAATTAGCAGCATGGAGAGGAAAACAGCCTCCATAGGGCTGCTACTTCCCCTGTATACGAATGGGTTTTGTGTTCAGTAATTAGTCTGAGCCCAAGGTACCTGAAAGAGATCCTTTTTATTCAGTGAGGCAGTACCAACTGTCTCTGCATAACAGAACATGGCCTTCTGCTGCACCCTTTCCCCCAGACTTCCTTAGGCTAAACCACTTAAAGTACAATTCCCAACACCATAGTAGGAGGTATTGGGCAGAGCTACTCATCCAATTCACCTATTAGTGTATCTGCGCTAGTACACAGCAGGAAGTTCACTACCCCAGGTATAGGTCCAGTGCAAGGTACTTCCCCTAGAGAACAGGGGAAAACTAAGAGACAAAAGGTAATTCCAGCATCACAATCTGTTGGGCTCATAACAAAGCTACAATAGCACCTGCTGACAGCGACCAGTATCAGACACTGCAGAGGAAGGTGCAATAAACCCTGCTATAGGCAATTATGGATTACCCTGTCCCCTGGGAACTTTCTTCCTAACACTCAATAGTTAGACATGGCTTAGGTGTGAAACATGAGGGTTCATATCCTTTCCTCAAAACAAATTAATCTAAATTATTTATTAGTACCCACTCGGTCAGAGTACCCCACTTACTGTAAGCCACTGGACTGGGATTCGGGAGACCTGGGTTCTATTCACAGTTCAGCCACTGGCCAGCTGGATGACCTTGAGCCAGTCACTTCACCTCTCTGCCCCCATTTCCCCTTATGTAGAATGGGAAATGTAGAATAGGCACCCAGCATTGGCCACTGGTGGAAGACAGGATACTGCGCTAGATGGACCTTTGGTCTGACCCAGTATGGCCGTTCTTATGGGAATAATGAAATGATACTGACCTCCTGATGAAAAGCGCTATACAAGACCTAGCTATTACTATTATTGAGAAAGAAGACCATGTGTCAGATGTGTTTTTCTCCATGTAGAGATTAGGTTCAATCCATTGTTTGATTTTTACAGCCTGGATCTCACATCCACTTATTGAAACTGTTATATTTGCCATTAGAAACGTTACTCAGTCTAAGCTTAAGCCTAGAAAATAGTCAACCCCTCCTCCCAGACAACACCACAGTGTTTCTCTTATGATTACAGAAGAGGGAATGCTGATGCTAGTATTTAAAAATGTGATTGTTCCAGAGAAGGATTTGCAGATATTCAGGTACTTTAGAGCAAATCAAACCTTCTCAATCAAGCACTGCCAACACTGGTTTATTTTAACATTAAGCACATAACTTCAGCAAGAATCCCATAGGGAAAGTATTTTGGGGGTAGCAGGAACATAGCTATAATCACTGCAGTACAGTGGTGGCACGAATACTCACTGTGGTTAGCCTACTTCCTGCCATTCCATGTTAAATCTGCCAGTGGGACAGGCTTGCTAAATGCTGTTGTGGCAATAGTGCTGCAAGTATTCCTGGTTGGGACAAATGTACTTTTTTAATGTATATTTGTTTTTTCTTTTTTTCAGATGCCACTATAGTCTGGAACAATTGGGGGAGTGGCTGGGGTTGTCCATCCCCCATCAACAGGGAAATTGTGAGCTATCCACCTGCATGAGTAGAGAAAACTGTGGGAAGGGAAAAGAAGACATTGCCCATGGTCCTTGAACACAAAGTATGGGCAAGGTTCTTCCCACCCCCTGAAGGGTGCATGAGGGAGGATCAGTTAGGCTTCCATTGTACTGCACTCCCAGGGAGTAGCATCAGGAGTTTTGTGGAACGTGGAATAAACTGAGTCACAACAGGTAGGTTAGGAGAAGGGGCCAGGGAGGAGCAGCTCTGTGACATTACAACAAAGATCTCTTTAATCTTCTTTTACAGTTCATATGAGGAGTCTACATTAGAATTTGTGATAGCAACACAAGGATATGCTAGTTATTACAATCTATGATTTTTAAAACATCTATTCTCAATAGGCAAAGTACAAGAATTCTCTGCCCTCTAAACTTCCAGGAACCATAGACAATGGAGAAGGGCAGTCTGTGAATAATTCTTCATTTTCCCAAGAGTGGTTTAGAGCAGTGGAGCAGTGGTTTTCAACCTTTTTTCATTTGCAAACCCTTAAAAAATTTCAAACGGAGGTGCAGACCCTAGGTTCATTGACAGCAATTCCGTGCCCCGGGGCCAGGACCATCCCTGGGGAGGCAGGCAGAAGTGATGAATCTGTCACTCCCGGGACCGCCCATCACTTCCGGGACAGACTGAGTTGGGCAATTGCAACGGCCCACAGGGGTCTGGAGTGGCTGTGCCTGCCTAGGAGCCCTGTGGCCCACCCGGGCAATTTAAAAGGGTCCGGGGCTCCCGGCCACCACTGCCGCCATTGCCCCCTTTGGCCCTCCTCCCTCCCCTTCGGCAGGCCTGGCAGACCCCTTTGGAAATCTTACACATACTCTGCAGTCCCCCAAGGGTCTACAGACCATAGGCTGAAAAACACTGTTCTATGGTAACAACCTTTTGTGGACCCCTTAGATATAATCTGTGGACCCCTGGTTGTCCACGGACTACAGGTTGAAAACCACTGGGTTAGAGAGATGAAATCTTGAGAGTCTGAAGGCAGCAACTTCTAAGGCCACAGATGTAACAGTTTCAGGACCATCGTACTGTATTTCAGAAATTTTCTGCTTTCAGTTGGTTTGTTTGCTGCACAGAGATTAAGTGGATTAATATATATGTCTGTGTATAGCATTCTGACAATGTCAGAATAGAGCCCTGAGTTTTAAATTAATGATTTTAAACAAACAAGGTAGTGAGAAACAACTGGAAACAAATAAGAAAATTTTGAAAATAGTGAAGGGTACATATTGGAGGGAGCTGAGCTTCATGTATGGATTTAAATGAATGAATGAATAAATAAAGCAAATGTTTTGTCAATATTGATTTGCTAGTTCCAAGACGTTATCTAATCCTTTATAAATAGTCCGTCATTCAGGAAGATATTTAAGCATGTGAGCTGTCCCACTGACACCAATTAGACTACTCTATGTTTCAAGTTAGACAAATGTTTGAGTACTTTGATGAATTGGGGATATCAGAACATAGGTTTGGGTGCAGGGGGAGGGAGTTGGTTGGTTGGTTTTGTTCTTGTTTTTTGCCAAGGTTCACAACATCTATAAATGTGACTCTTTATGTACAGTGCAAAATCATCTTCAACATGCTACCTTCTGTGACTTTTAAGAACACATGGGGGTAACATTAAGATGTGCATACTGGGTAAGCTTTTTTGCTGTTGCAGTCACCCTCCAAAACTCTTTAGCTCTTGCTAAAGAAAACCTAAAAAATGCTCAAGAGGAGCAAAAGGCCAGATATGATAAACATGCCAGAGAGTGTTCCTTCAAAGTAGGGGACCAGGTCATGGTCTTAAAGGCACTCCAGGCCCATAAGATGGAATCATCATGGGATGGGCCATTTATGGTCCAAGAGCACCTGGGAGCTGTTAACTAGCTTATAGCTTCCCCCACCTAAAGCCGAAAGTGTACCATGTTAATTCTCTAAAGCCCTTCTATTCCAGAGAATTAAAGGTTTGTCAGTTTACAGCCCAGGGAGGAGATGACGCTGAGTGGCCTGCAGGTGTCTACTATAAAGAAAAAAGTGATGGTGGCATGGAAGAGATGAACTTCTCTTTGACCCTTGGACATATGCAGCAACAGCAGATCAAGGAGCTGTGTGCTAGCTTTGTGGTGATGTTCTCAGCCACCCCAGGATGGACTGAACGGGCATACCACTCCATTAACACAGGTAATGCTCACGCAATTAAAGCCCAACCTTACCGGATGTCTTCTCAAGCCAAAACTGCTATAAAATGGGAAATCCAGAACATGCTACAGATGGGGGTAATCCGCCCCTCTAACAGTGCCTGGGCATCTCCAGTGGTTCTAGTTCCCAAACCACATGGGGAAATATGCTTTTGCATGGACTACCATAAGCTAAATGCTGTAACTCGCCCAGACAACTATCCAATGCCACGCACAGATGAACTATTGGAGAAACTGGGACGGGCCCAGTTCATCTCTACCTTGGACTTAACCAAGGGATACTGGCAGGTACCGCTAGATGAATCTGCTAAGGAAAGGTCAGCCTTCACCACCCATGTCTGGCTGTATGAATTTAATGTACCCCCTTTCAGGCTGCGGAATGCACCTACCACCTTCCAAAAACTTGTAAATAGTCTCCTAGCGGGATTGGGAAAATCTGAAGTCACCTACCTTGACTATGTGGCCATCTTTTCTCATTCATGGGCAAAACACCTGAAGCACCTTACAAAAGGTCTTCAAGCACATAAGGGAGGCAGGACTAACTGTTAAGGCTAAAAAGTGTCAAATAGGCCTAAACACAGTGACTTACCTTAAACACCAGGTGGGTCAAAAAACTATCAACTCCCTACAGGCCAAAGTAAATGCTATCCAAAAGTGGTCTTTTCCAAAGTCAAACAAACAGGTCCAATCCTTCTTTGGCTTGGCTAGATATTACAGGCGATTTGTACCGCACTACAGTCAAATCGCCGCTCCACTAACAAACCTAACCAGAAACAAACGGCCAAATGCAGTTCAGTGAACTAAAAAGTGTAAGAAGGCCTTTAACCATATTAAAACAACACTCATGTCTGACCCTGTACTAAGGGCCCCAGACTTTGACAACCCTTTCTTAGTAACCACAGATGCATCTGAGCGTGGTGTGGAAGCCGTTTTAATGCAGGAAGGACCAAATCAAAAATTCCATCCTGTCGTGTTTCTCAGCAAAAAACTGTTTAAGAGGAAAAGCCACTGGTCAATCACCGAAAAGAAATGTTACATCATTGTGTACGTTCTGTAAAAGCTATGCCCATACATTTGGGGATGGCGTTCGAATCGCAAACTGACCATGCTGCACTAAAGTGGCTTCATACCATCAAGGATAATAACAAAAAACTTCTTCAGTGGAGTTTACCTCTCCAAAATTTTAATTTTAAAATACAACACATTTCGGAAGTTTCTAACAAAGTGGCTAATGCACTCTCTTGTAAAAGTTTCCCAAAATCAACTGGTCAAAATCGTCCTTAAAATGTGGAAAATATTGTTAGTTTGTATATAATCAGTAGTATAGCTAAAGGTGCATGTGTCTTATTAACTGTTTTCTCCAGGAAGAAATCACAGCCAGTGTGGAGTAGGCTGTCCAGCACTGTCTGTAATTTGGGGGGCGTATCATAACCATACAGCTAAAGGGTAGCATAAAATCCCTCCTTAACCTATAAGGGGTTAAGAAGCTCAAATAACCTGGTTGGCACCTGACCAAAAGGACCAATAAGAAAAGAAAATCCTTTCAAATCTGTGGGGGGAGGTTTTTTGTTTTGTGCTTCGTTGTTGTTCTCTCGGGACAAAGAGAGGGACCAGGCAGGAAAAAAAAAACCCTCTCCTAAAACCATACCTAAAATAAGCCTCTAAGATTACAAATTGTAAGTATAGCAAAAAAAAAAAGCAAAAAAAAGCATTACTTTATCTTTTGTTTTAGCTTGTGAATTTTCCCTGTGATAAGAGGGAGGTTTATCCCTGTTTTTTTGGTAACTTTGAAGTTTTGCCTAGAGGGTAATCCTCTGTGTTTTAAATCTTATTACCCTGTAAAATTACCTTCCATCTTGATTTTACAGAGGTGCTTCTTTTACTTTTTTTCTTCATAATAAAGTTCTGTTTTTTAAGAATCTGATTGGTTTTTAGTATCCGAAAAACCCAAGGGTCTGGTCTGTGCTCACCTTGTTTACCTATCTGGTTGGTAGATTATTCTCAAGCCTTCCCAGGAAAGGGGTGAAGGGACTTGGGGGAATATTTTGGGGAAACAGGAACTCCAAGTGGTCCTTTTCCTGAATCTTGTCTAACTCACTTGGTGGTGGCAGCAGTACTCATCCAAGGACAGGGAAGAATTTGTGCCTTGGGGAAGTTTTTAACCTAAGCTGCTAAAAATAAGCTTAGGGGGTCTTTCATGCAGGTCCCCGCAACTGTACCCCAAATTTCAGAGTGGGGAGGGAACCCTAACAGATGCCTTTTCTATCCTAATAGCAAAGCATTTAGCAATGGGCAGGGATACCAGCCTGGACCATTATAGCCATCTGAATGGCTTCAAAGTTCAAAGTCATCTCTGAAAGCTGAAGAACAACTGAATAGCTGGATGTGACATTGGGGAGAAAAAAAGATTAACAGTTTCTGTAATATTTCCAGAAAAGAAACTAACGGCTATATAAAGCCAAGGGGAAACTGACATCGGGCCATACTGTGACCCATGTATATGTGAAAATAAGGGATGCAGTAGTCCTTTTCCACCAGGTAAATTAGTGGGGCTTCAGTGGACTGACCAGTCATAAGATGCATACTGGATACAGAGGATTCACAACAGCTCTGCGGGGAGAAAGTTATAGAGCTGCTTGGGGTACATGTTCAGTTCCTCCCCCACCACACCAGGTGAGCAGAATCACAGACTATTTCATGGGGCATGGTGGGAGAGTTGGGCAGCCACATAAGCCCAGAACCTCCAACATATTTAGGCACCTAACTCCTAATTGAATTTTCCTCTTTATAATATGTGTGAATGGGGTGGCCCACACAAGCATATGACCATGCTGCACTAAAGTGGCTTCATACCATCAAGGATAATAACAAAAAACTTCTTCAGTGGAGTTTACCTCTCCAAAATTTTAATTTTAAAATACAACACATTTCGGAAGTTTCTAACAAAGTGGCTAATGCACTCTCTTGTAAAAGTTTCCCAAAATCAACTGGTCAAAATCGTCCTTAAAATGTGGAAAATATTGTTAGTTTGCCCACACAAGCAGTGTTGCCCAGATACTCAAAGGTATATAAATAAAATACCAGTTCTGATGTGGAGGTCTATATTTTGTATGTGGGTATATATATATTTATATATACACACACACACACACCAGAACTGGTTTGGGCCATGTGCTCTGGCTGGATCAATGCCATAAAGATTCAAGCACTCCGAATTTAGTCTGTTCTACTATATTCTATATCACTGTCACCTCTGTAGTATTTGAGTACCTTCCAGTGATGCAATAAGTGAGACGACTAGCATCTGTCACATGGCTCATTATTTATTTCTTTCATCCTCTCTCCAGCCAGAAAAGTGTGTGTGCTGGGCTGTTTTGTTTTAAATTTGTTTAAAAATGTAACACGTACAGTGTGCTATGTGTTAGAGGAGGCAAAGATGAAAAAGTGCACTTTGCACTTGGAGCACAAGTTTAGCAAGGTATGTGGTGGTGGAAGGTAGGGAGAAGAGGGGTAAACAGAAAAGAGCAAAAGAAGGAAGAGGGTATACTGGCAGAAAAGGAAGAGTAGGAGATTGGGCAGGGGAAGGGCCAGGAGAAAATGGCTTGGCGGAATTAGATTGAGGGGGTGGGGTTGCTGCTAACATTTTCCTGTTTTGCTTGTAGGAGCAAGAACAAAGTGAGAGGGGATTACTAAAGCAAGGGGAAGCAAATGGCAAAGTAAAAGTGCTAGCATGCTGTCGGAAAGACAAGGAAGGAAGTGAGGGAGCACACATTGAAAAACTGAAGAAAATATACAGTGGCAGGGAAGGAGAAAAAAGTATGAGGCTTAAAGGGGGAAATATCAGAGATTCACTAGAGGGGAGGTTACAGTAAATAAGCAGCATCTTTTAACTATTGTAAGGCATTTTAGAAAACAGACACAGAAATGGAGAACAATAAGGCAGCATAAGGTAGAGGAGAATGAGTTAGATTTTTAAAACATTTTGTTTAAACAATTGCCTTAGAGTATTGTGAAATGAGGCTCCCTCCCTCACTTGAATTTGTCAATTAATTAAAATGTAATTTCTTACAGTTTAAATAGGAGTTTCTTAATTTTAGAGGTAACAGTAGTCAGTGGACATGGACATCTCTCTTGGGAGAGGCATATTGACTTTTGTCCCACTGACCCAGATCATATGACTGGGGACAACTTATAAAGTTCACTTTTGAACTAGCACTCCCATGTGTCATACTCTTATTACAATAGATACCACAATGATGGCAGGAAACCCAGTGCATTTAGTAATGTACTCAGCACCAATCCTGAAAAATAGCTACTTACAACATTCAAAACAGGGACAGTTAGAGGGGACGAGAACAGACTCCTCACAGTGGGGCTCAGGGGCAGTGGTGGTGGTTGAATTCCTGTATATTCTACATGGTAGGAGACAAGCCTTATCTTAACAAACTGGAGTATCTGATGGACAACAGTACAGATGTGTATGTGTACTGCCCTCTATTGCATGTCATTATCTTGCCACCTAGTGCTTGGTCTGAAAAGCCAAAAGCAAATGGAGAGACATTTCTTGAGTCTATACTGAGGGCTGTTGGGTTTGGGGTTTGTTTGTTTGTAGATTATGGGCAAAGTTGGGAAAAACTCAACGGCTTTAACTTAACCCCAGTTTCCCCACCTGTACAATGGGGATAATACCTGCCTACCTAACAGGGATATTACAAGGTCTTGATTCACTCTTAATGAGAATTAAGCGAAAAGTACTATTATTCTATGTTTATAAGTCAGTCCCAAACCAGACAAGATCAAGGTCTCGAACTTCACTGTTCATATATTATAAGGCTCTATGATATTCCAAACCCAATCAAAACCCAGAAGTCTCATCAGAAAGACTGCCTTTACAAGATTTCCAGCTAGGAGAAACAGGATCAGCTGTGCTGAGATAAGCCAGACATTTAAGGAGTTTAACCAAACACAAGTATTGCCAGTCACACTGATAGTGATCTATGTCCATAGCACCGAATATGAAGTTTTCTGTTAAGGGGTTACATCTAGGCACATTGAACACTTAATGAAACTTTGCCCAGTAGAAACTTAATAATAATCATGTAGTAAGGTACAGGTGAGCCCAGGAAACCAATGGTAGTATGTCTTCTGAGGGAGCCATACTGTGAAGTTCCTTTCCTCCCACTGCAAGTGTAAGGCAGAGTTGTTGCCACAAGATCTGTGAAGATCCTGAGATATCATTAAAATGGGAAAGCTATGACCCCTGTCCCCTGCACTGCAGGAAAAGCTCACTTTGGGAACTCTGGTATAATATTTGCGGAATTTCCTAATTAACTCTTCCCCTTTGGTGTTGGTGGGAATGATCTGGGGCCTTGATCATTATACCACTGAAGGCCAGATTTCAGCTGGTGAAAATCTGTACAGCACCATTGACTTCCAGGGAGTGACACCAATTTACACCATCTAAGGAGCAGAACCCTACAAAGCTAATGAGCGATAGCTTTCTCCAGCAGAACCAAACTTTAACACACAGCAGTATGGCTACTTCACAGACCCGTGCCCCTCCTAAAGTAATTTACTTGGCCCTGTGGAAATAAAAGCAAAAGGAACAATAGCCTTAAGGTAATTTATTTTCAATATTGGATGTATTACCTTCAACCTTGAGGGAAAATTTCCTTTTGTGAAAATAACTTTGTGCTTTTTCACTAACAAGCATTGGTTGTAAAGAAATACAATGAGAACATGTGAACAACTCCAACACTTGAAAGTAGTTGGACGTCTCAGTGTAATTCTCTTGATCAAATAAAGATGTATGCTATTTTGGCTTGAATATAATGGCTGTCTCATCTTCGCAAACATAATATATGGTCTGGTATGAGATGAGATTCCCAGTAGAGAGAAGCTAATGATGAATAGTAATAGCTTGCTGACATAATCATTTTCAGACCCCTTGAGAATCTGAAAGACATGGAATTAGAGAATATGCCAAGTTATAAATAATTCTTCAATAACGTATTGTGATGCTTCCCAAGGGTACCCACGGTTGTGAGGTTGCCCTTAGTATTAGGGAGTCTTGTCTGTGCCTGCTGGGAATCAGCTGCCTGACTCCACCAACCTCAGGCAACATAAGCACTGCCTTCCAGATGATGCCCACAGTGACACAGGCTTTTATTAGAGACTTTACATGACATTTTTGATGGACTAGTATGTAGATACCAGACCCGGGAGATCCTTGTAATCCTTATGTATCCCTGAGCCTTCGGCCAGGTGGCATCAAGCGATTCTTGAGTCACACATTACTCGAGCACTGGCATGACATATATGTTGTACAATGAATCCCACCGCCACCCCGATATTCCCCAAACAGAATATGAAAATAGCAGAATGGGATACATTCTGTTCAAAATAAAAAAACACACACAGTGCAGAGACAGGCCCTGAGTCAAAAGAACATCTCAATTCAAGAAAGCACTTAAGCATGTGATCAGTTTAAAGTTGATCATGTGCTTAAGTGCTTTTTTTGAAAAACATCCTTAAGAGTTTTCCTGAACTGGGGCCATAATGTGTAGCAGACTGGAAACATCAGCCATATAGCTGTAAAATGCAATCACTTTAGCTGAGACTTTCAACACGTGTAATTATCTTTGTGATCAAGGACATAAAAAATATGTGCATATTGGCCAGTGAGTGCACAATCCATTGTGTGCTACAGCTCACTCACATTGGGATGGAGCACGGGTCTGTTAGAACAGGAGAACGCATGAAGAGCCAACCTTTGGGTTTTTTTTTTCTTTATTGATGTGTGGAAGGGGACTTCTGAAGTAGTAAGAGAGCTTGAAGCTATCTGACCTCTTGGGCATAGGGAAATAATGTATTAGTACTTATGGGGGGAGGGCTAGAAAACAGCAAAGGCCTACCTTGTTGCTCTGAGAGAAAGAGTAAATTTAGGTCCTATGCTTCATTAAAGAACATAAGGGCTTAGTATAATTGTTCTTCAAACACCAAGAGCTAATGGAAGACTGCCGAGCTTAATATGTCCAAATTTTGATCTACCTTTCTCCATCCCTTTACAGCTTCTGATTTTGTAATGTATTTGAATGAGTAACAGAGCTCCTATAATGGTAAATTATATTTTTATATCCAGATGATATAACAGGAGTTACAGGATGTTCTTTTCTACCGTGCTGCTTCTTTGTTGTTCAAAAGCTAGATCAAGTCTCTCTCTGTGTGTGTGTGTGTGCGCGCGCTCACATGCCTCACGCTGTAGTTGATTCCAAAGAAAGTCTTAAAAATACCACAAATTGGTGATGAGGAGAGATTCCGAGATAGATAATCTGTATTAACATGTAATCATGGAAGACCAAAGGGGTAAGCTGCTTTATTTTATCAGCAATCTTTGTGGATGTAGATAGAATGGCTGTATTTACAAAGACCCTCTGAATCCTTCAAGGATGGGGAATTACATACTGAGAGAATGGAGCAGTTTCCTAGTGTTAATAGTGTGGCAGTTAACAAAAAGTTACTATCCATTTTGCATCTTAAGGAAAGACCATTGTGTGCACTCACAGCATGAGTCAAACTAAGAAAGTTATCCAGGGATTGTAGCTATTTTACAAAGGTATTGCTTCTAAAGCTAGAGTTGGTCGGGAATTTTTTGACCAAAATTTTTTTGACAGAAAATGCTGAGTCATCAAAATGGAAACAATTTTTTTTTTACTTTCCCCTCCCCACCCTAATATAGGATGTGTACTGGGGTGGGGGTGAGGGTGTTAGCCTGCATCTGGAGCACACTGCACTTCCCAGTTGCTGCACTGGCCACTAGAGAGGCCATTGTAGGCTGTTACGTTAAATTTGACAGGGGTCAAACTGGCCCCAGCTATTCCAGAGATCAATAGAGAACCAGTTTTGGCCTCTCTCCCCCGGGGTTCGACATCCAGCATCAATTATTCTGTCATCCAGTTTAAACAGGCCCTATGTATCCTGCACATTTTCTTGAGAATTCACACTCAGCCTTGTTTGCTGTCTGCCCATGTTCTCTGAACCACAGGCTTTATCTTCACTGACACAAATATGTTATTTTGTTCTGTTTTTAAAAAAAAAAAACAACAATAAGACAAATACTGTTGTCTCACTGTAAAATCCTAGGTGGAGACAAGGCATTCGTTGTGTTTACTGCAAGGTGAGGTTAGCTGTATACCCCTTGCTCACCTAGTTTATCTTGAAGTAAAATGCCTCATCTCCATTATGTTTTTACAGTAAGATAGCTAAGGCTAACTGTTTTGTATTAATCTTGTGATGTCATCAGGTCCCAAGAATTCCTTGCATGGTTTGTCTGCCAGATCTCAGGAGATGATGCATCTTCAAGGGACAGTCCATTACATTGAAACAGTACCTAATGAGAATGTACTGTGATCAATGCATGAGATTTTGGGATCATCGCCATCTGAAAGTAAGTATAAGTTACATCCTCTCTATCAATTTCAGCCCATCTGTCAATGTGAAATATATGTGTAGTCTTTACATGGTAAAGGGTATTTGTCAACAAGAACAGCTGTTAATTTGACACTCCCAAAAATCCTTACATCCCCATTATTCTTGACAGAAGCTGCAAATGGTGTTGCCCACTCACTGTGATTTATTCTATTCAAAATTACTTCCTATTTTAGCCACTCAAATTCTAGTTAAACTTTTGGCCTAAAAGTGCATGGAATTGGTCAGGCCTTCTTGCACCTTTCTGAGCACCATTCATATATCATGCAAAGTGGCTGGGTAGCATTTCATTTACCCACACCACCACGAAAGCTGTGGTATGTTCTTCCAGAAATTTGTCCCTTCCATGTCTGATAACTACATGTTGTGACGCTGCTTTAATGTCATGCCAATTTTGCTTAGTATAATGGATCTGCTCCCTCCCCAGAAATAGACACACACCCACATCCATGATAGTTAGCCATAACTGGATGTTTGCAGAATCCCTACTTGCAGGTCTACATAAATGTTAACAGATGAGCTTTCCTGGGGTTTGTTTACCTTGTATATAGTCATGCTAGTTCTGTTGTACAGTCACTATTGCTGGCAGATCAATACATGCCTGAACTATTATTTCATGTGAATTTGTCACAGTTGTATTTCCCTTTTCAAATGCTCTGTATGGCACTTCTGATGCTACTCTGCTTTGAAACAACCAAAGTCAGATACTGAATATGGTCTGCACAGCTATAGAGAAGAGTGAATGTATATAGAATGTGCAAAACCTGACAGCTGGCTAATGTGGCATCCATTTGATATACATCTTCTGTGTAATTTGTTGCATATGCCACAGATGCAGCAATATCCACAGCTTGTGGGGGAAAAGTAAGCTCAACCTCTGTTAGTGTTTTCGAATGGCTTTGTATCTCAAATCATGCACCAAATGACCCATCAAGAAGCATCATCCAAATCTGTTCCAAATGCAGAATGCTAGATTAAATTCTTCACTTCACCCCTGTCTTATAGACATTCCATAGCTGCATTGCTTTATGATTTATAAATTATCATCATTGCATTTTGTGAAACTTTGCAACATTCCTGCATCTGCCACAACAGGAAACATTTCAGTGTCAGACTAGTATCAGGTTAATGGTTACAAAAAAAATTGCTGTAAAGATATTAAAGAATGCCCTCGGGGATAGGTGGCTGCATATTATAGAAAGAGGAGAGAGAGTCTCTTTGATTACCAGTTTGAAGTTTATTTGCTGCATATCTGTGGATGTCAAAGTGCATTGTGGCCCAAAGCTACTATGGGAAACACAGTGAAGGTTTGACGCCAACTGTAATTTAACTTACTGTATTTGTTAATAATACATGGGTTGCTGGATACCATTGTTGGAAAAGTTATCATCTTTAGACAAGACCGTTTATCAAGTTTAACTAACGTGTCAGAGGAAACAGTGCAGAGAGATTGCACTGAGCTAACTACTGATAATACTAATTTCTCCATATTAGAGGGATAACCGCTTTAAGCATAGAAAAAACGTCAGTGATAACATTGAAAATCAAATAGGAAGGTTTTTTCTTTTTCAAATCAAATTCAACATTTTCAGCTAGTGCATTAGAGGAAAGAGAAACAATGAAAATATTCAAAGACTCTCAGTGACATTTTTCTTTTATCTGAACTGAAAAAGGGTTATAAGTGCATAGAGAAATATGGTGGTAACTTAATAAACATTCATTAATTACAAGGCAGCAGAAATATGCTGTGCCAGAATCTCAAGAGACTACTAATTAAGTTGTGTGTGTGAAATATCTGGCTCCAGCACACAAAGGGTCATGCTAATTTTTGTTTTTGTTTCTCATCCCTGAGTTCATATAGCTACAAAATAGCCAACATTTATGAATGTGCCTTGTTTGTTTGTTTTTGTTATAACTAAAACTATAAAACTAAACAATAAAAGTTGTCCCAGGTTTTCCTGAAAGGTTAGCTGAGGTCAGGCTTGAAATTAAACCTGAAATTAAACATGAAATCAGGCAGCTTTTATCTGGTTTCAGGTTTTATAATCCAGGTGTAACAGGAACTATAAGGTCTTCTCTGCCCATGGCTGGAGGCATCAGTGCCCTGATTCCCCACTACTCAAGGAAAACCTACTCTGACTGGTTTACCAACAACACTTAAACCTCTAGAGGCTTAGCAGGCCCAGGAGGAGACACTGACCAATCAGGAGCCAGCCAGCCACTTAAGACGACTTGCTGGCTTCTTCTCAGGGGCAGAGCTACGACACAGGAGGAGCTTCTACTGCTAGCCCAGAACCCCAAGGCCAGTAAAGCTTAAGGCCTGCCCAATTCCATACACTTTTAGTTCAAAAGTTGAACTAGCATTGAAGTGGTTAAGAAGGCTTGCCTGCTTCTTCTCAGAGCCAGGTCAGGCTTTGCCTGGCCTTGCCTTCAAGCACTGCAGCTAAGCACATGCCTTTGAGTTTTGTTTATTTAAATGCATAGGCAGCCACATCTTGAGTTGTGTTATCCTTAGTTAACTTTTAGAGACTGATGACAAACTTATGGCATAGGAAATCAGAAAGGCTAAGGCACAAATGAGTTACAACTAGCCAGGAACATAAAAGTGAATAAGATGAGATTCTATAAATACACTAGTATCAAGAGAAAGAAAAAGCAATGTGTAGGTCCTCTACCTAGCAGGGAAGGAGCACTAATAATACACAACATCAAGGAGCTATGTTATTTAATGTTTATTTTGCTTCATTCTTCCTACTTCCTACCTATTTTTACTAAAAAAATAAATTGTGACCAGATACTTAACACAACATTAACAACAAGGAAGGAGGAATGCAAGCCAGAATAGGGAAAGAACAAGTTAAAGAATATTTAGATATGTTAGAAGTATTCAAGTCAGCAGGGCCTAATTAAATTCATCCTGAGATATTTAAGGAACTGTTCCTAGTTCGCTTCAGCTAGTTATATTTGAGAACTCATGGAGGACGGATGAGGTCCCGGAGGATAGGAGAAGGACATACATCATTTCTGTCTATTAAAAGGAGAACAAAGAGAACCACAGGAATTATAGACCATTCAGCCTAACATTGATACCTGGATAGGATACTGGAACACCTAATTAAAGAATTAATTTATAAGCACCTAGATGATAATAGGGCTATAAGTAATAGCTAGCATGGATTTGTCAAGAACAAATCATGTCAAACCACCCTAATTTCCTTCTTTGACATGGTCACTGGCCCAGTGGATAGGGAAAAGCAGTAGATGTGATGCATCTTGATTTTAGTAAGGCTTTAGACACAGTCCCATGTGACATTCTCATAAGCAAACTCGGGAAACGTGCTCAAGAGATGAAAATACTATAAGGCGGGTGCAAAAATGGTTCACTGTCAAATTAGGGGGACATATCTAGTGAAACCCCCCTCCTGGATCTATCCTGGAGCCTGTACTACTCAATATTTTAATTAATGACTTGGATAATGGAGTGGAGAGTATGCTTATAAAATCTGTGACTGACACCAAGCTGGGAGGGATTGCAAGCACTGCAGAAGACAGGATTAGAATTAAAAATGACCTTGACAAATTGGAGAATTGGTTTGAAATCAACAAGAGGAAATTCAATAAAGACAAGTGCAATGTACGACACTTAGGAAGAAAGAAAATCAAATGCACAACTACAAAACAGGGAATAACTGCCTAAGGACTAATCCTGCCTAAAAGGATCTGGAGGTTATAGTGGATCACAAACTGAATATGATGAAGTTGTGAAAAAGGAAAATATCCTGAGGTGTATTAGCAGAAGTGTCATATGTAAGACATAGGAGGTAATGGTCTTGCTCTACTCAGCCCTTCTGAGGCCTCAGCTAGAGTACCGTGTCTAGTTCTGAAACTGCACAAATTCAACATGAATTTATGGAATGTTTCAGTTGACTTGATTTTATTTTATTTATTTAGGACAATAAAAAGTTTTGGCTGAAAAATTTCACCCAGCTCTACTCCTAACTTCTAATCTTAGCTCTGAAATCAATTTAAGGCCTCATCCAAAGTCCACTGAAGTCAATAGGAGGTGGTACTTCAATAGCTATGGACCATGTCTTTGTTGAGCAGCCGTGGACAAGTCACATAGGAAACACTTGCACAGAGAAACTACCACTTATTTGCTAACACATAGGAGGATTGGTCAATGTGTGAAAAACACTTTGAAATTGCAAAGTGCTAAGAAAATGCTAAAATAGATTTTTTCCATATCACCAAAATTACTCTACTGTTTTGACCAATTAATGTAAAATTGTATTTTCCCCCTCAGTTGACAAACTAAATATTGGGTTAATGATGGGCTCCTGAATTATATTTCCTGTGCAGTAAGTCTTCTTAATACTGTTTTAGAAAAAATATATTTTAATCGTTTCGTTACAAGGTATGACAACAAAATGCACTCTGAGGGCTACTACAGTATATGAAAAAGCATATCATAGCAATGTTTCAGGACAGAATTTGTAAAAGTATGAGCATATACAATTATATACATGGAAATGTGCTATGTGGCATTTCCTAGGGGACCCGATCTAACTTCCCAATTATTAGATCCCTAATCTCAAAAATCCAGAAGGAAGGAATCTAACCGCTCACATTCAAGGCTTTTTATTTTTTATGATCACAGTAGAATAGTGTGCGCATCTCTTTTTTGGAGATATCAGGATATTTTCCCATCATTGATTATAATCATTCATCCGTAGAAGCAGCTGACTGAATCCACACTCCCCCCATTTTTAGATTTGAAAAGAAAATGTAACAGTTCTATGTTTTATACAACTGTGGCACAACATACAGCACTCACTATCTGTATATCTGTTGATAATACTGCAGAAAATCTAAAAGTACTGGCACTTGCTAGTGTGACATCTGCCCTCTTGAGAGAGGCACAAGGGACAGAATCAGGGATTTCCAGAGCTAAGAGCACAAGCTACTACAGCTCTTTTGCCAGGGGCTCTAACTGTTCATATACTTTGTGCATTGGCACAGAGGGAGACCAGTAACACACATTAACCATTGGGTTACACTAGAAAATCTATAATATCATGCAGAGTATATAAGAACTTCATTTTTTTATTTTTATTTTTTATTTTTTTAGAAGACAAGATCTTTTCAAACAAAAAGTTGTGAGCCAGCAGCATTCAACTTTACACTTACAGAATGCAATTAGTACATTTATTTTTTTCCTCATGGGACTAAGGTAAAGGAAGATTGAGGCTGCACAAGTACCTATAGAATATGGAAGTGAAAACCCAGAGCAATCTTGAAATTAAGACCCCTTATTGCTTTGGCTTTCCTCAATCTACTTGCGTAACTCAGACCTGAAATACTATCAGGTATTATGGAGGGTAGTAAGTGGTTTCTCAAGAAACCATTTTGTAGGTGTCAGGTGGTATTTACAGAATGGCAACATTGTATAAATTGAACATTGCCCCCTCCTGCATTTTGGCTGGTAAGATCAGATGTCACTTACCTAAAATACCAGTGAGGCACAGCACAGAAAATGTAACCCCATTGTTGGGAGAGTTTTCATTAAACCATTAAGGAGGGAGCAAGAAACAAACAATGGTGGCTGAATGAATTGCATATAACCTTTCCTCCTCACCTTCAAAGAAAGGGAAATCACCTGGAAGAAACAGATGGTGATCTTAAAGCAACATCACTGGATTCAGTGTTTTTACTTTACTTGCTATGTGGCTGTACTTTAATTAAATTAACTTAAATTTAATTAAATTAAAGGGAATTACCATTCGTCTCAATGAGACCAGGATTTCACCCTATGTTATCTCTCTAGCCTTCTTCCTCCTGCCTCTGTACTTCCTATTGGATACTTGCCACATCCACAAGATGGCACTATGCAACAACTCTCATGACAGGGAAACAACGAGGAGTCCGGTGGCACCTTAAAGGCCAACAGATTTATTTGGGCATAAGTTTTCGTGGGTAAGAAAACCACTTCTTCAGATGCATGGAGTGAAAATGACAGATGCAGGCATTATTATACATGAAGAGAAAGGAGTTACCTTAGAAGTGGAGAACCAATGTTGACAGGGCCAATTCAGTCAGGATGGATATAGTCCACTCCCAATAATTGATGAGGAGGTGTCAATACCAAGAGAGGGAAAGTTGCTTTTGTAGTGAGCCAGCCACTCCCAGTCCCTATTCAAGCCCAAATTAACGGTGTTAAGTTTGCAAATGAATTTTAGTTCTGCAGTTTCTCTTTGAAGTCTATTTTTGAAGGGTTTTTGTTGTTGAAGTATGGCTACTTTTAAACCTGTTATTGAGTGACCAGGGAGATTGAAGCGTTCTCCTACTGGCTTCTGTATGTTACCATTCCTGGTGTCTGATTTGTGTCTATTTATTCTTTTACACAGAGACTGTCCGGTTTGGCAAATGTACATAGAGAGGCATTGCTGGCACATGATGGCATATATCACATTAGTAGATGTGCAGGTGAATGAGTCCCCGATGGTGTGGCTCATGTGGTTGGGTCCTCTGATGGTGTCTCTAGAGTAGATATGGGGACAGAGTAGGCAATGAGGTCTGTTACAGGGATTGATTCCCGGGTTAGTGTTTCTGTGGTGTGGTGTGTAGTTGCTGGTGAGTATTTGCTTCAGGTTGGGGGGCTGTCTGAAAGCAAGGACTGGCCTGCTCACAAGGTCTGTAAGAGCGAGGGATCGTTTTCCAGGATAGGTTGTAGATAGTTGATGTGCTGGAGAGGTTTTACCTGGAGGCTGTACATGATGGCCAGTGGTGGTCTGTTGTTGGGCCTTGTTGGGCCTGTCCTGTAATAGGCGACTTCTGGGTACCCATCTCGCTCTGTCAATCGGTTTCCTCACTACCCCAAGTGGGTATTGTAGTTTTAAGAATGCTTGATAAAGATCTTGTAGGCGTTTGTCTCTGTCCGAGGGATTGGAGAAAATTCGGTTACATTTTACAGCTTGGCTGTAGACAATGGATCGTGTGATGTGCCCTGGATGGAAGCTGGAGGCATGTAGGTAAGTATAGCAGACAGTAGGTTTCCGGTATAGGGTGGTGTTTATGTGACCATCACTTATTTGCACTGTAGTGTCCAGGAAGTGGATCTCTTGTGTGGTCCAGGCTGAGGTTGATGGAGAGATAGAAATTGTTGAAATCCAGGTGGAATTCAAGAGCCTCCTTTCCGTGGGTCCATATGATGAAGATGTCATCAACATAGTGCAAGTAGAGGATGGGCGCTCGGGGATGAGAGCTGAGGAAGCGTTGTTCTAAGTCAGCCATAAAAATGTTGGCATACTGTGGGGCCATGCAGGTACCCATAGTAGTGCCGCTGACTTGAAGATATAAATTGTCCCCAAATCTGAAATGGTTATGGGCGAGGACAAATCACAAAGCTCAGCCACCAGGTGTGCCGTGGCCTCATCAGAGATACTGTTCCTGACAGCTTGTGTCCTCCTAGGGGAAGGGAAAGTCCTCCTATGACACATCTTACAGGGAGTAAGACATAACATGCCATTAGATACAGATATTAAACACTAATATAGATTAATTCAGTTAATAAAGTCATTTAATACTTCCTAGATTTTTAACAGTAGAGATTTTGTTTCGAACATACAGAAGTATACTCTACATGCAATGACATCCACTGCATTCTTAAAAACCACTTGATGCTGTGATTCTAACATTTAAGGAAATATATTTAAATCTGTGCAAATGCATAAGAAATTTGACTTGTAAATTTGATACAGGTAATCTAGCTTGGGTCTCTCAGTGGACCTGAATCAATGTTGGAGTTTAACATTTAAAAGTATTTTTGATAGGTTATTCTCATTCTACCGCCTGTGTGCAGGGAGCTGGTTAGATAGGTGGCTGTCGTGAGCGTATTTCTGTCAGCAGATTAGTTGTAGGCAGTCATGCCTAGTGGTCAGAGCAGGAATCAGGGTCAGGACCAGAGGTGAAAGTAGGTTGGTACGCCCCGGTACAGTGTACCCAGCAAGAGCCGGTGCACCGTACCGGGGTGGATTGGCTTCCCCAGGCGCAATTTAAAGGGCCTGGGGCTCCCAGCAGCAGCTGGAGCCCCTGGCCCTTTAAATTGCTGCCAGAGCCCCGCTGCCTGAGCCCTGGAGTAGCAGCGGTGGGGCTGGCACAGCGATTTAAAGGGCCCAGGGCGGTAACGGCGGCTGAGCCCAGGTCCCTTTAAATCATCCCTGGAGCTCCGCCACCACTTCCCCAGGGCTCTGGCAGGCTCCGGGGACGATTTAAAGGGCCCAGGGCTCTGTCCGCTGCTACCACCCCGGGCCCTTTAAACCACTGCCAGTCCCCAGCTGCCGCTGTTACCCCAGGAAGGGGGAAGGAGGCACTTGCCGGTACAGGGTGGGCCGGGGCTGGCTCTGACCTCCCCCAGCCCCCCCCCTTCTGCCTGAGGCACTGCCCCTTCCAGGGGCCGGGGCCAGAGCCGGCCCCAGCCCAGCCCAGTCCCTAGACTTACTTTCACCCCTGGTCAGGACTCAGAGCTGAGAGTGAGAACCAGAATCAGGAAAGACAGGAGCAGGGCTGGTTCTGCAGCAGGAAAAGACTGGGTGCAGGACAGGATCTAGGCTAAAGCAGTGGAGGAGCAAAGTGGAAGGAGGGTTTGGAGAGGAACACAGGGAGATAGCGTATATGGGCATATACATTGATCAGCCAGCTAGCTACTGCTGCTGTTGCTAGGTTTAAAGACTGACCTGCTGGCTTTCTTAGCCAATCAGCCAGGGCAGTCCATCAGGCAGCCTAGTTGGCTCATTAGGGCATCAGAAGTACTGATCAGGCACAGCTGAGGGCAGTTTCACCGAGAGAAAAAATAATATGGATAAGAAATACAAACAAAATAATATAAATGTCTGATGAAAATAGGCATTTCCAAATGGTCAGTCTGAATATATTTCACTGTGTTTTTAGAATGTAAATATATTCCACTAAGCGGAGCCTCAATTTCACTCCCCCCCCCCTTTTGTAGATTTTAAGATTCATTTGGTTGAGCTGCCAGTTACAGACATGGACAGCTTCCAATTCAATGATTAGACCTTTGATTTTGCTAAACCTGCTTATCATAAATCTTATCAAATCAAGTCACAGAGACAACCCCATTTATAATTAGGGCCTATTGGAAAAAAGCAAGGATTTTTTTGTCTGAGATAATTTAACTTAATCCATTCTTTAGAAGGAGGTGATGTATTTCTAAATATTTAGAATGTTGTTGTTTATATAATACTTAGATATGCTCAAACAAATCCTTTTATCGCACACTCCTAAATTTTGCAGTGTTCATAATCCAGATGTGAACTTTGTAAATGTCCAAACAGTCCAAACACGGATCTGAATTATGTGGCTTGATCTTAAATCAAAATATCAGATATAGAGAGACAATGTTTCTTTTCAAAAGTCTTTATATTTGCACAATTTTCTGTGCATAATAATTTACAATATAAAATATGGGATTTGTAGGCATACACGGATTCCAGATTGAAGCTGCTTTGAAAATATGGCTATATTCATATTCATTATTGTAGGCTAATCTTTCAGTAACTTTAGCAAAGAAGAGTCGCACATGTGTACATACATACACATGCCAGACTGAACTCCGTAAGAAACATTTCCATCAGCTGTTACTTTCCTTCTATTACAGTAGTTTGCATGCAGCATTTAAGAAGCAGAAGTAACTTGCTGGTAAACCAAACCACAGAGTAAAATGGTATAAACCTATCTTTCCTGCCTGTGCAATAGACCTTCACTTGGAAAACAAAAACAAAAACCTTCTCTCTATTTTGTTCAGTTAAATGTCCCACAGTTTTGTTTTTTATATGAAAACATTGTTTGTTACTGCCTGCACACATGCAATATTCTGGATCTCAAGACACTTTTTCCACTGATTACTATTCAGAAAGAATATTTATAGGTTAGGATACTAACTCCCCAAATTAAAATTCAAATCCATATCAAATATATGCTACAACCCTCCCAGGAACAAGTGAAATGTGATCAAAATTATGAGAAATTTGCACAAGACATTTCTTTCTTCAAATACAGACTTCAAGAAAGTGATGCACTGGGCAAAACACTCATTGAAGTTTTGCCTAATTGAAAAAATAACTACTTCAGGATTTGTCCCTATGTGAATTGCAAACATTAGAGAAAGCTGTAGGCCAAGACTTGCATAAGTGACAAGCGACTTGAGGTGCCCAACTTGAGACACCTTAAAGGGCCCGATGCCTCCTCTCTTTAAAAACTGAGCTGCTTTAACGCATTTCCATTCAGGCACTCAAAACTGAGTCAACCAATATCTCAGCTATAATTTTCAAAAGCAAATTGAGAGCCTGATCCAGCTTCCACTAGAGTCAATGAGCAAGGTTCCATTGATGTAGTAGGAGTTAGGTCCCTAACTGCTTCTTTTACATTGTTACATGGTTAGAAATATTTCTATCAATAATTATTGAAATGTACAGATAGGCAAAGTAAGAAAAAATGCTGCTTAAAAACTTACTAGACTTCGATTTAAGGATACTTATTTTGTATATTTTGACATGTGATGTTGACAATTTGTGTTTTAATGGTTACAGATTTCATTTTTTGAATCTCAACATCTACTGTGATTAAATCATTATTGTCTGAGACCCCTCCCCAGAACTTCTCACAACTATGACAATGTAAATTGATATAAATAAAAAAGTGCTTAAACATACAGTGACGGGCTGGGTCGCAGAAACCCCCTTGGGACTGCCATCTGATGTGCTGGGACTACCTCGGAGCCCATTTTCCCTGGCAGCTTGGAACTTCAGTACCTCGCCTGGTTGTGTCAGAAATGCTAGCCTGCTACAAACACAGATCTAGGTCTGAACCACATCCCCTAAAAGCTGCAGGCTTAATTGAAAACAGCTTAAGAAGTGCTCCTGTCTCCAACACCCGGATACCCAGTTCCCAATGGGATCCAAACCCCAAATAAATCCGTTTTACTCTGTATAAACCTTGTACAGGGTAAACTCAAATTGTTCACCCTCTATAACACTGATAGAGAAAGATGCACAGCTGTTTGCTACCCCAGGAAATAATACTTGTTCTGGGTTAATTAATATGTAAAAAGTGATTTTATTAAATATAAAAAGTAGGATTTAGGTGGCTCCAAGTAACGACAGACAGAAAAAAAGAAAAGGAGGACTTCAGGGTACTCTTCTGGCTCTGTCAATTTTTTTCTTCACTTCAGCAGGTGGGTATTGTAGTTGTAAGAACTCCAGTCAGAGAACACTTCAATCTCTTTGGTCACTCGATTACAGACCTAAAAGTGGCAATTCTTCAACAAAAAAAACTTCAAAAACAGACTCCAACGAGAGACTGCTGAATTGGAATTAATTTGCAAACTGGATACAATTAATTTAGGCTTAAATAAAGACTGGGAGTGGATGGGTCATTACACAAATTAAAAGTATTTCCCCATTTTTATTCCCCCCGCACACACACACTCTGTTCTTCAGACAGTCTTGTCAGCTGCTGGAAATGGCCCACCTTGATTATCACTACAAAATGTTTCCTCCCCCCCCCCCCGCTCTCCTGCTGGTAATAGCTCACCTTAAGTGATCACTCTCCTTACAGTGTGTATGTTAACACCCATTGTTTCATGTTCTCTGTGTATATAAATCTTCCCACTAAATTTTCCACTGAATGCATCTGATGAAGTGAGCTGTAGCTCACGAAAGCTTATGCTCAAATAAATTTGTTAAGGTGCCACAAGTACTCCTTCTCTTTTTGCGGATACAGACTAACAAGGCTGCTACCCTGGAACCAGACAGAACAAAGTTAATTACCAAGCAAAATAAAATAAAACACACAAGTCTAAGCCTAATACAGTAAAAAACTAAATGCAGGTAAATCTACCCTCAGAGATGTTCCAATAAGCTTCTTTTACAAACTATACATCCTCCTAGTCTGGGTCCAGCAATCACTCACATCCCTGTTGTTACTGTCCTTTGTTCCAGTTTCTTTCAGGTATCCCTCTGGGGTGGAGAGACTATCTTATGTGCCAGCTGAAGACAAAATGGAGGGGTTTCCCAGGGCCTTATATAGTCTCTCTTGTGGGTGGAAACCCCTTGTGTTTTCCTAGGCAGAATCACAGCTACAAGATGGAGGTTTGGAGTCACATGGGCAAGTCACATGTCCATGCATGACTCAGTTCTTTACAGGCCGATGCCAGTGCTTACATGTTAGTTTGAATGTTCCCAGGAAAGCTCAGATATGGATTGGCATCTCTCAAAGTCCATTGTCAGCTTAAGTGTTTCTTGATTGGGCACTTACTGAGAATAGTCTTTTCTCAAGAAGCTGACCAAATGCTTCACTGAGGCTACTTAAAATCAAACAAGTACTATATTCATAACTTCGAAAATAAAAATGATACATGCATACAAATAGGATGAATATATTCAGTAAATCATAACCTTTGCAGAGATATGTTACATGGCATATCTAACATAAAACATATTCCAGTTATTTCATATTTATACTCATAAGCATATTTCTATAAAGCATTATGGGATACAACATCCCAAATACATTGATATTATCCAAATTACAAAGAAAATAAAAATTGAATTCACACACCACTTTGGTAATTTTCTTCTTTATGAGTCTGGATTGGATTGAGAGCTCAAAATGAAAGATGAACAACTGAGCAATTGAGAACTCCACTGTATTAAACATGCAGATAGAGAAAAATGTACATTAAAATCCATATTAACTGATCTCGCATTTCATACTTCCCTACTGACACTTGGGTAATAGAGCACAGCTCTGATCCAGGCTCTCATTATTCAGGTCAGCCAAAAGCTACTAATCTTTTTTTATTTACCTCTGCCCCTATGAGACACTGAACTCAAAGTTCCTTTTCCCTTTCTTCTTAAGAAATGCAGACACCTGCAAATATACAAGACGATGTCAAAAATCATGCCCTTCTTTCCTAGCCTGGGATGCTGGCATTCAGACACCACACATTCAATGCTGCCTCTCCGATCAAATGCCAGCTGGTGTGATGAGGGGAAACCTTACATATGTTAAACACAAAATGATTTGTAATGCTTTGCTGTTCCATTTCAGTTGTCTTTTCACAGGAAGGACTTTTCCCCCCTTTCCTGTAGTCAATGGATTTTTCAAGTACATAGGTTTTCCCTTGATCCTTAGGAGCAAAGACTGAACAGACAGTTGTAATAATCTATCAAGATGCAGTAAGAAATCCTTACTGAATTGCATCCTAAAATTACTGAAGAACGAGTGATGAACTGGCTGGATTAAAGTGCCTTTTGACTCAAATTCTCAGATTTCAAAAAGCCAGTCATCATGTATATAAAAATAGATACAGCGGGCTGCAGAGAATTCCAAACACTTTCATTTAAACAGTGAACAAAATTCTTTTGCTGCATGAGCATTTTGACTGTTTTCTTTGTGCCCGTGTGTGTGTTCACACAAAGTAAAACTATTTCCCCATGTTATTCCCCCCACACACACACACTGTTCCTCAGATGTTCTTGTCAACTGCTGGAAATGGCCCACCTTGATTATCACCACAAAAGGTTTTCCTCCTTCCCCCCCTCTCCTTCCTGCTGGTAATAACTCATCTTAAGTGATCACTCTCTTTACAGTGTGTATGGTAATACCCATTGTTTCATGTTTTCTGTGTGTGTATATAAATCTCCCCATATAAATTTGTTAGTCTCTAAGGTGCCACAAGTACTCCTTTTCTTTTTGCGAATACAGACTAACACGGCTGCTACTCTGAAACCTTGAATTCAGTGAAGTCTTATCTGCCCAGCCCACTGCCAGGGGCTACACTGGAACAAAGCACGGATATAGTATCAAACAGGGTGAAGAAAGGAGAGAAATTATGTGTTCACAGCCCCCACACAGGTTGTGTTCTCTCAAGGTCTAGAAACCACACTGGTGTTAGCTTTCTAAAAATCTTGAGTTGGGCAAGGGGAGGGCAGATGATTAGATGCCTGATCCAAACCTAACAGAAATCAGGGGAAACCTTTCCATCAGACTCTAGAGCAGGATGCTGTGAGTCAGCATGGCTGGGCTCTACTCCTGGCTCTGCTACCTATTCATTGTTTTATGCAAGATGCTCAGCCTCTGCCAGTCTTAGTTTACCTTTCTGTAAAAGGGGGATAATAACCACTGCACAGAGGTGACCAGGGCCACTGAGGAACCACTCATGAAGGAACCAAGTTTTGGAGGTTTGAGCACTCTTAATTCCCAGCCCCTCACAGTATCAGGGCCTAAAATAGCACCTCTTGCAAGCAGAATTAAGAACGTAAGAATAGCCATATTTAGTCAGACCAATAGTCCATCTAGCCCAGTATCCTGTCTGACAGTGACCAATGTCATATACTTCAGAGGGAATGAACAGAACAGGGCAAATTAATAAGTGATCCATCCCCTGGCATCCAGTCCAACTTCTGGCAGTCAGAGGTTTAGGGACACTCAGAACATGGAATTGAGTCTCTGACAATCTGGGCTAATGGGCTAGCCACTGATGGACCTATCCTCCCAAAATTTATCTAATTCTTTTTTTAACCCAGTTACACTTTTGGCCTTCACAATATCCCATGGCAATGAGTTTCACAGGTTGACTGTGCATTGTGTGAAGTTCATCCTTACGTTTGTTATAAACCTGCTGCATATTAATTTCCTTGGGTGACCCCTGGGTTTTGGGTTTTGTGAAAGGGTAAATAACACTTCTTTCTGCCCTTTCTGCACACCATTCATGATCTTATTGACCTCTTTCATATCCCTCCTTTGTCCTCTCTTTTCTAAACTGAACAGTCCCAGTTTAATCCCGCCTCATATGGACGCTGTTCCATACCCTTCATTATTTTTATTGCCCTTCTCTGTGCTTTTTCCAATTCTAATATATCCTGTTTGAGATGGAGTGACCAGAACTGCATTCAATATTCAAGTTGTGGGCCTGCCATGGAGTTTGTATAGTGGCATTGTGATTTTTTTTTTCTTTTATTATCCCTTTCCCTTTCCTAGTGGTTTCTAACATTATTAGCTTCTTTGACTACCATTGCATATTGAGCAGATGTTTTCAGAGAACTATTCACAATGACTACAATATCTCTTTCTTGAGTGGTAACAGCTAATTTAGACCCCCATCATTTTGTATGTATAGTTGGGATTATTTTTCCAGTGTGCATTACTTTACACTTCTCAACATTGAATGTCTTCTGCCATTTTGTTACCCAGTCACCTAGTTTAGTGAGATCCCTTTGTAACTCTTCACAGTCACCTTGGGACTTAACTCTCTTGAGTAATTTTGTATCATCTGCAAATTTTGCCACCTCCCCATTTACCTTCTTTTCCAGATCATTTTTTGAAGACACTGCATAAAGATAAAGGGCAAAATAATATCTATAATGAGTATATATTGTTATGTATCAGTTCCCTCCATAACAACCTTCAATTTTCCATCTTTGACAATTTTGCCCAATAGTTGTTTAGTTTGGCCTGCAGCGAATGGCAATTTTTATCCCCAAATTAATAGCAAGCTCATAACTGGAGGGTTTTTTTAAAACAAAACCAAAACACTTTGAATAATTTTCTCTTATGTCAGGTTTTTAGGTTCTCTCTGTGCCTGTATCCACTTACTGACTGCAGTGAGAGGCTAGGAGTTATACTGTAATGAGAGTTATGGAAGATGTCAGTAACATCATAGCTGGGGTAAGTTGTAGGAAGACGATTTCCTCCTTCTCTAATGAGCTATGTCTGAGAGGGCAGATGACTCCAAGAGACCGACAACAGCTGTGATGGGAGAAAAATGTGGGAGGTTTGATTTGATTTGGGGTTTTGGGGTTTTTTTTTAGCAGAATAGCAGACTGTGCACACAAAGAAATGTTGAGATGAGCAAGATATAGAAGTGGGAGTAAACCCAGGAAGGAGTGATTATTTAAACAATGAGCAAGGGATATGTCTTCCCCTTAATGACTCCTGGCAGGAAGAAAGGAGCTGTCTCCTCAAGCTGGTCAGGCAAAGGAGCTGGGGCTGAGAAGAACTGCCTGGGGAGACTGTGAGATGTTTTGGTGTGCAATACCATTACAGGAGAACCTCTGAGTTATGGACACCTCAGGAATGGAGGCTGTAACTCTGAAATGTTCATAATTCTAAAAAAATGTTATGGTTGTTCTTTCAAAGATTACAACTGAACATTGATTTAATACAAGTTTGAAACTTTACTATGCAGAAGAAAAATGCTACTTTTAACCATCTTAATTTAAATGAAATGAACAGAGGAAACTGTTTCCTTACCTTGTCAAAACTATTTTAACTTTCTCTTTATTTTTAGTAGTTTATGTTTAACTCAGTACTGTAACTGTATTTGCTCTTTATTTTCTTTTCTTTTTTTTTTTTTTTTTTTTGGTCTCTGCTGCTGAGTTATTGTGTACCTCGAGCTCCAAATGAGATGTGTGGTTGACCGGTCAGTGGTCAGTTCATAACTCCGGTGTTCGTAACTCTAAGGTTCTACTGTAGTTTCATTAGTGACACATCAATATCACCAGCTACCAAGAGTAGGATCTACATAACTTTCTCATCTGATCCAGGCAGTGCACCTTTCTTGTTTTCCCAGTGTCTGGATGAGATTTGAGAATGAGGTACCTGAGAACATATTAATATAAGTTGGTTGAGAATATATTGGGGAAAGTAACTTGATGGGGGCTGTGGTTATGCTGTTGATGAAACATGTCCACCATTTGCCAGAGCACTTTGCAATCTGGGAGTCCTTTTTACACAGAGATTTTAAGGTCAGAAGGGACCCTTATGATAATCTGTTCTGACCTCCTGCATAACAAAGGCCATGGAATGTCACAAAGCAATTCCTGCATCAAACCCTTAAAGATAACTTCTACTTGAGTTAGAGCATAAGAAAGAAATCCATTCTTGATTTAAAGACTTCAAGTGATGGAGAATCCACCACATTCCTTGGTCAATTGTTCTAATGGTAATTACCCTCACTGTTATATATGTGGGCCTTTTTTCTAGTCTGAATTTGTCTAGCTTCAGCTTCTAGGCTTTAAATCTTGTTATGCCTTTGTCTGCTAAATTAAAGAGCCCTCTGCTACCAGAAATCTTCATCCAATGCAAGTACTTATAGACCATGATCAAGTCACCTCTTAATCGCCTCTTTAATAATTAAATATACTGAGTTTCTTTACTAAGGCAGGTTTACCTGATCTTTCTGGTAGCTCTTTTGTGAATCCTTTCAAATTTGCCAACTACTTTTTTAGGTGGAGACACTAAAACTGGACACAGTATTCCAGTAATTATCTCCCTAATGCCATATACAGCAGCAATATCACCTCCCTACTTGTACTCAATATTCCTCTGTTTATACGCCTAAAGGTCACATTTGCTCTCTTAGCCAATGCACTGATGCAGGTCATGTCAGTGTTCCACATCTTTTTAAACCTATTTTAATGTTATCAACCCACACACACACACAAAAAAAACCCCAAACTCAACCCAAAGAACCAAACAAAAACTACCACCAAAACCAGGACTGATTCAAACTAAGAAATTTTTTTTAAAAAGTAATATTTAAAAAAAAAGGCAATTCAATTCTACTGAGAAGCTTCAATTACTGGGGATTGCAGGAGCCCGGTTTATGAGTTCAGACTGTTGAGGTCACCCAGTCAGATCTTTTCTCCTGGGACAGTGCTGGCTTTCCTTTACTTCTGGCTGTAATTCAAGGTTTTAATTTGAATCTGTAAAACTATAGGGGTAAGGACCAGGCTATCTTTCAGACTGCCTGCCTCTGTCAGGCACCATCACAAAAGGTAAGGTACTTTTGCTTTAGTCAAAATAAGTATTGGACTAAGTACAAGACTAACTGGATGAAATTCTATGTTAGGCAAGAGGTTAGCACAGATGATCTAATGTAGGGGTTCCCAAACTGTGGTATGAGTTCTCTTTGGGGACATCTCTGGGGTGTATGCAGGAGAAATTGTGTAATGGTGGATTTTATTTATTAATTATTTTATTCACTGCATTTTCAGAATAGGCTATTCAGACAAAGCTTTAAAACTCTGTGGGAATTTGTTATATAAAATACGGTAGTTTAATTTACTTTAAGATGTACCAGTGAGAACACAGATACACAGAAACGATGATGTACAGAGCCCGTACTTCCAATGACTATACAGCACGGGTTCAGTTGCCCAGCAACTGTCCAGTCTAATTGAGCTCAGAAATTGATCAGGGTTTTTTTCAGTTGTATATGTCGCACTGTAATATATCTGTATGTAACAGTGAAATACGGAGAGATGACTAAAGAGAGGTAGCATTGAGAAGAACAGTGATGAGAAGGGTAGGGGTACCCAGGCAGCTGGTAGATCTAGAAGGAGGTACACAATAATGAAAGTTTGGGAACCTCTGATCGAATGGCCTTAAAACTTAAAATCTATCCCTAGAAATGCATTCTCACATGGAGGCAGGACATTCTCAGTGGAAGGTCCTTGACTATGAATCTTGTTCCCTTTGGTGTCCATTAAAACCCAGGTTTGTTAGATCTTGGAGCATGGTGCAAGGTTTATTTTTTCTGGCCAAGTCTTTGCCTAATAGAAAGCGCTGTCTTGTCTTACTTTGATTTTTCTCTTTTCTATAAGTATAATAAGGCATACATTTTTTCTAATAATTCTGTAGATAAACACAACCACTGGCTGTCAGTGAAAGAGTTAACACTGTATCCTTGAGCAATCCAAGAAGAGAGAATTACAGTATTACAAGCCCTCAGTGCAGGAAATTCTCCCAAAAAGGGAGTGTGGCTGGATTTACTGAGTTACTTAATGCCCCTGCAGACTTTCTTAGGGAGTCTTCACCTTAGTAGTCACACTCTGTTTAGGGCCACAGGAAATTAACAGCTAAAAGAAAAAGCTCATTTGTGGTTTGTAAGAACAAAGCTGGAGAAGTTTGTTCTCTTTGCTTAAGGGAAAAGCTTGGGTGGAAGAAAACCCTTCCCAAGACCAGGATCATCCTTGCCCCCAAACCAACAGACAGAGGGTTCCTTCCACATGTGAGTTTCCTTTCTACTGTGTGAAAGGCAAGACATCAGTATCCCCAGACCTTCTCCAGATATCATGGGGATTACTTTGTGAATCCAGTGTGAATGCTAGGAGGAGGGGTAGAGACTGGGCAGGCCGGGAGCAGACCCAGAGTGTGCACTACATTGTCCCCACAGAAAAATTACCTCTCCCTAGCTATTCCATGAGGTGGAGCAAAGCCTGTCCCCCAAATGGAAAAACTGGCTTAATTTAAAAGAAAAGGAGTACTTAGTCTCTAAGGTACCACAAGTCCTCCTTTTCTTTTTGTGGATACAGACTAACACAGCTGCTACTCTGAAACCTGACTTAATTTAGGATCTGGCTGTGTAAGGGTTTTTCTGTATTCTTTCTATGATGTCTGGGCAGAGGAAACATGTTTTAAATAGACCTTCAATTTACTATGGGACTGAGCCAAAGCATGTTGAGGACAATGGGAGTGTTTATCCTCTTGTCTGAAGTTAATGGGATCAGGTTATATAAAATGTGGGATTGGGTCACCTGACCTTGTTACAATAAAAAGAGTTGACCCATATAGCTGAGGGGTCTTAAGACATATAATAGAAAATACCTGGAGGCAGCTAGGTGAGAACCATCTTTATTTTATTAACTAATTCCTGTCCAGGGTGGGAGTAAAAGCATATTCTGATCTTGATATCTCAAAGTGTCAACAAATTAAAGAGTAGTAGGTATAATGCAGAGAGCGCTTGAACTGCCATTTCTATGCATATGTCCAAGTCTGCATTCTGTTGCACCCTGGCAGCCTCTCCCTGAAGTCAGTGCAGTTTCGTGGCTATAACTGGTGGTAGGATCTGATCCTACATTTTTATTGCCAGTACCTGGCGTGTGTTGTTTCATGGATATTTATGGCTTGTTTTGTTGAAGACATTTCAAATCAGGTTAAAGATCTCATTTGTGAGTCTGTGTGGTCCAGTGGTGATGCTCAGGACTTGGACTCAGACATTTTCCCAGCTCTGCCATTGACATGCTGTGTGACCTTGTGCTAGTCATTTTGCTGTTCTGTGCCTTTATTTCCCATTCCCTCCATTTTCATTGTAAGCTGTTCAGGGCAGAGACTGTCTCTTACTATGGGTTTGTACATCACCTAGCACAATGGGGTCCTGTAGCTAGGGATGCAGGTGATACCGTAATACAAATAAAAAACCCACAGTAAAGTATTTGTTTTCCCTGCACTCATATTCAGAGAGAACAATCTGAAGTCCAATTTCCAATAGAATACTCTTGCTTTTTTTTTTTATTTTTTGCTTTTTTTCTTTTTGTAATGGTTTATACTTTTAGGTTTTGGCTTAGTACAGAAACTTAAATTTAAAAAGTAGTCCACAAAACGGACATTTTCCAAGCCACTTTCCACCACGTTTTAATTGGAAACTGTCATATCTCAATAGCCGCTGAAGCTTCGTTCCTTCCTGCCTTATAGGTCAAAGACTAATCAGAAGCGTACTCAATGTATAATTTAAAAGGACTGTTTTCTTAAGTTTCTTAAAATGAAATTTGGTCTTTTTCCCAATGTCATGATGCTTTGGAAAGAAAATAAAAAGTTTTGCAATCCCATGACCATATTCCTTTTTCAGTCCTGCAATGAAACACTCAACTAAACTCTGAGATCTAATCAGACATTTCCAAAGTAGACAGAGAAAGTGATAATAGTGATTTAAACACTGATGCGTATTATGGATTGGCAGTAGCTGCTCCATAACTAAGGCTGAAGTTGGCTTTCTGTTAGAAGCCTAATGTTCAAAAAAAACAGCAGTATTGCCAACTCTCATGATATATTTCCCTAGTAATGAGATTCTGGCTGAGCTGAAGCCAGTTTCATGATGATGCAACAAGTTCCAGAGAATCTGAACCCTGACTAGAGGGGGCAACTCCCTCTGATTGTCTGCCTGCCCCATCCGCCTGCCTCCGGAGGGTGAGCAACCAATCAGAGCTTCTACAGAAAGAGCTTTCTCTCTCCTGCTTCCTGTCCCCTCAGCTAACCAAAGAAATTCTCATGGGGACATGGGGGGCTGGAAGAGCCCAGCAGCTCAGGGCAGCTCCGCTCCCTCTTCCCAGCCTCCTCACAACACCTGGCTTGAGAAGGGGCAGAGGGGGGTGAAGAGTCCTGCAGCTGCCCCTCCCCAGCACTGAAGGGGGAGTGGAGACTGCCACTGCAAACCCTCCTTCCCCCTCCCCCAAGCATGGGAGAGGAACAAGAGAAACAGAATTGAGATGAGGGGGTGGAACTGATTGGGGGAACTGAGGAACAAGACTGAGCTGGAGGTTGGCAGAGAGAATTAATTGCTGGTCAGGAGCAGGGCAAATGTGGAGGTGAGAGCTCATGCCTTGGAGGGTTGAAATCATCGTACCTAATAAATTGCGGTGAGTGGGCAACAGTCATTGTCTCACACACACACACGCACACTCTGCAGATGGGCAGGGGGTGTTCTAACATCAAAACACAGACCAAAAAACTTAATGTAATCTTTGGCTCCCCAAAAATCATGAGATTGTTAACAATCTCATGATTTGGGGGATTTGATTCATGATTTTTGATTTCTTGATGCTAATAATATTGAAACAGTCTCTCTGAAATGTTAGAAGCAACATTATCCCAGGGAAGGATTTTTCCAGGAAGTGTGGGGAAAAAATATAAAAAGGAATTTTTAGAGTTATATATTTCAAAATTTTCCTGTCGCTCTAAAAATGTTCTTAATGTTTAGACTCTGTCTCTTACACTCTTTGAAAATGTTTCAGTGCTCATCAGATCTTTGTATGACATGGCTTATGAACTCCAACTTTGTTGTGTTGGCCTCAATGAAGAGAAATGGCTTTTAGGATTTGACACAGGGAATTAGATTATATCACAAAACTATATATATATATATATATATATATATATATATATATAATAACACCACACTAAAGCCCCCATCCTGCAAACTCCTACTCACTTTACTTAGACATTACAAAAAAGGCCTATTCTCATGAGATTTGTAGCCTCATTTCTAGGGTTCAAATAAGCTTCCAGCTTTAGAAAACTTATCAGACCCAAACTCACCCAAGCATTCAGATGTGACTATGGATCCTCATTTCAAGTTCTTCTAAAGAGATGGGACTGAAGGAGAACACCAGATCCCGCCCCCTTTGGAACATGGGAACTTGAGAGCAGTATCTAACTGTCCGTGGTATAGGATCATCTCTGATCAAAACTGAGCCCTTGAACCATCTGAGGTTTTCCCACCACTTGTTCTACCACATGCAAGCCCACATCCCATTCATATGCCCCTGCTGCTACACTTCTGCCCTTGATGAAAACAAGTAGCTCTTGAACTGGAGAGTAGAGTTTAAACTCCGTCCAAAACCTATAAGAACTGTGTGTTTTTACAGTGCACAGTTTCTCTTGCAACTCTAAAGCCACCCGAGCTATCAGGGATGCACTTTCATATGTGCAGGGGTCCTATGGCACCCTGTGGAGAACAGTATTTAAAAAGGGACATTTTGCTCTGATGAAGACTTTTGTTTTTTTCATACCTGCTTGAAATTGGCATAAACTACTAAGCAAGTTTCAGCAATGGGAGAGCTTGCAGGGTGGAGGGAGAAACTTGGATGACAAAACAATTAGTGCAAACTCTGAAACTTGATCAGTGCCCGCTGGCAGTGTAATGTTCGGGCTCCAAATTTGTGCTCCCCTTCACTGGAAGGTTTATTGGCTCAAGATACTCTTTTTAACATTATTTGCCATACAAGAAACATTTTGGTAGAAAGTCCTACCTGAAATGACAACCTGTTTTTTTGTTTAAAAAAAAAACTTCACTTATTCAAGTGCTCAGGTTAATTATAATTAGACAGCAAATTACCTATAGTATCCCCACCCCAGATGTGAAAAAAAATACTTTGGAAATGCTGAGGTCATTATCAGTGTTAGTACACATTTTTGTTGTCCTATGTAAAGACAGAACAATATTTTATCAGTGTGCACAATAATTAGTTGCACACTAGCTCTTAAGGCTTAGTTCTCAATTTTATGTAAATTTATCCAGTGATTGAGCCTTTATCAAGTTAATGCATCCCTAATTACCTAGAAAAGATACCTCCAAAGCGATAGTACACTATATGAATGCAATAGTTCTAGACTCTCTGAAGTTGAGTTCCAAGATTTATGTCTGAAAGATCCAGACAATCGAGTACCAATAAACCAAAATAGTGGGGATTTATACATTCTGGACAGACTACCAGAATAGTGTTAGCCCTATTGATGAAGAAGACTTTTACCAGCTTACAAGCCTCCTGTCCTCTTCCATTAGCTTTTTCCTTCTCCAAAGCTATTTTTAGAATGACCACTGCTGATAAAATATGTATAATCCCTTGCAGTCATTTTTATATTCTATCCTTCTTTTTAGGTCTGCATTTTATTATGTTTACTATATAAAATTTGTTTTACTTTGTGAAAGCACTCAGAGAGCTGTACAATAATGTGGGGAGGGAGAGGGAGCATTAACATTATTCCTATTCTGCAATTGTCAAGTCTTCATGCTCAGACACATTCATTCAGAAAACCCAGGACCAAACTAGTGACAGCATCTGTGCAACAGAGAGAGGCCTAAAGCATGGTTAAAGTGATAATGTTTACAAGAGAAAATGACTATTTCATCTTTTGATTGATTCGGTTTTTGTGAGAAACCCTAAATCAACACTGTGATGAGATCAGGTAAGACAAGGACAAGTATGGGAGAAATTACCCCAAATTTGATTTCATAGGATTGGTCCAAATGACAGGCATTCTCTGTTTGGAGAGTTCCTGGGATCAGTAGACATAGATATTGCAAGACATACATTTGTCTATCAGAAGCTCTCCTTAATGGAACAATAAGCCCTACTTGAACTCAGACTCATTTTCCTTAGCAAAGTAACATGCTATTGCTTACAGTAGGGACAGCCTGATTTTCTAGAGTCTCTAATGGTTTAAGCTTTATCCCTATTTATTCAGTAAGTCATGTGTGGGATTCACATTCCTTCGTAAATGGTTCAGTAACTAAATTTACTCTCTGTTGACTTTATCAGCTAATTTGAAAATCATAGTTTTATTACATTCTTATTAATTTCTCTCAAGAACCCTTTCCTTTTCCTATGTGCATCTAAAACATTTGGTGAAACAACCAGTAGTTTTTGAAAAATAATAAAGGCTTTACACAAAGCTCCATACTTCTCTGGGGCCTTGCATTCCCTAATTTAAACAAAATTCAAAAAGCACTCATTTAATAAATATTATCCATATATAAATATTGAGATAATTGTCTATAACAACATAACTGCAGGCAAATGGACAGTCACCCCAGCCTATGCTGAATCACAAGTGAAGATGCAAACATGCCTATCATTCAAAGCTAGAACAATATAAAGATAGATTATTAGTGTGGCAGTAACAGGCAATGAGAATACTCCATCAATAAGTGAAGGAAAAGACATTTCATCTCAAAATGATAATGTCCAAGAAGCCAAGAAAAGAGAAAACACACAGAATGATCAGCCTACATAAACTTGTCAGCCAAAAACCATGGAAACAAAATTCCCAGGAAATTTATAGTTAAACAGTTACAATTTTCTTAAAAATGAAACATTTTTAACACTATTCTAAATTCCAGGAATGGGAGTATTGTAATGCATCAAAATAGTGGGATTTTCAACATTTAAGACAGCATCTGTCACTAAGGCTGGTATTCTGGGATCTTTCACAAGCATTAGTTCACTTTTAAAATATGTCATTTGGCTTGTTTCTGAAAATCATTTGTAGTCATGCCTGCATTCGCACAATAAATAACTCAGCATCAGAGTTTTTTTTCCTGGCTATTAATTGTAAAACACAATGTAGACAGTTTAATGTTCCTATATTCATATGCCTCTATTTGGCAGAGTATCAAAGTAATGCATTAAAATGATTAAAAGTAGAAATGACTTGCAGGGGCAGAGGAGACAGCATAAGTCACCCTGTAGTAGCCCAACACAATGCTTGCACAGTGGGGAATTCTCCCTTGGCCCCATGTAGCCTTGTGGCCTGTCTAGGTCCCCTACGTGCCACTGAAGCAATGCGTAGAGACTAAAGTAGGGGGGCAGAATTCCTCTGCTTTTCTCTAATATGTTGTCCTTAGTATGAAAACATTTAACAACTCTTGCACTGGCATACATCAGACAATTCAATGTAACACAGCCCGATGTTAACTGAAATTGACCTGACACACTTAACACTTTTCGTCCACGTTTGCCAAATGTACTATTTTGTGAACAATGAGAATGTGCAGAAGTGGGCAATTAGTTACACAGCACAAAATAAATATTTTGTTCAGGACTGGAATGAGCACATTCTGGTTCCAAATAGATTGGAGTGATGTAAAGAAAAGTACAATCAAATACAATCAAAGATGGCACTTTTCCCCCCCGTGATGTCCATTTCAAATGAGTTCTGGCAACATCATATTGTAAGAGTGGGCAGTAAGTATTATCATATTCTTCTGCCAGCAAATTCCTTTTGTTTTGTCAGAGAAACAGATTGTAATTGATAGGTGAGAAAAGTGATCTTTGTAACCATTATACATCTGAGTAATTAAATTTTCTGCTGATATTTAATTTAGTAGTTCAGTGTTTCTAAGCCAACACAATGCATACTAATTATATACCTGCAATTTCCTTTTAACTAATGGAGAGTCATACCCTTTGGGCTTCTAAAGACAAGCTGAGGTGAAGCCAGCAAGTGAGCCATAGCAACATCAAGATGAAATATGATTCTTTAACAGCCAAAGCTTATACTGCCACAAAATACTGTATCTGTTTCCATGCTCTGAATAACACACAAACGGATGCACACATGAAGAAACTATAGGGGTACACAAACCACAAACATCAAATTATGGAAGATAGAAATGAAAAGGACCTTTTGGGTCATGATTTATCCACTGCCCTGCAAGGGCAAGATTATCATTCCCCACAGTGTAGTGGTGTGTCCAGTACAGTTTTCAATTTCTTAGGTGATGAGACATTTCCTTTGAGAACTCATTCTATGGTCTATGAGGTCTTGCTGCTGGAAGTTTTCCTGATAGTCAGTCTAAAATCAAATCAAGATGGATGTAAACTTTTTATCTTGCCACTTATTTGGCCTGGTGTTTGCAACTTGGTACACATTTTGTCAGGTATTTATTTGTATTGATCTAGACTCTTGGGTGAGAAATCAACTACACAGGGCCAAATCCAGCTTGTTTTACTCACCTGCATAATCCAAGGAAATTCAATAGAGGACTACTCAGGAGACTAAGGCAAGGAGTATTTGGCCTCAAATAAGCCAAAAAATGTACTAATCTAGGCTCATAAAGCTACATCTCTAAATATTTATGGGCCCCATTAGTATAGTATCTGAGTGCTTCACAACAGTCAATGTATTTAGCCTCACAACACCCCTATGAGATAGGAAAGGGTATTATTCCCGTTTACAGAAGGGGAACTAAAGCACAGACAGATCAGGTGACCTGCCAAAGGTCACACAGAGAGCCTGCAGTGCGGCAGGGAACTGAACCTACATCTCCCAATTCCCAGGCTAATGCCCTAACCCAGGGCCAGATTTACACCTTATGCACCCCTAGACACAGCATCTTCAGTGCCCCCTTTACCTACCACTGACCTCTGTATTTTCCATTCAAATGAAACTTTTAACCCACTTTTAAGTGCCCTTAGAACACAGGTGCCCCTAGGCACATGCCTACTATGCCTAACTGAAATTTGGCCCTGCCCTAACCACAGGACAATTGTGCCAATAGTGACAAAGCACTGGCCCACACTGTCTTCATAGGTATAGATCTAAAAGACTATAAATCAGGGGTTCTCAAACTGGAGGTCGGGACCCTTCAGGGGGTCACGAGGTTATTACATGGGGGGTCCTGAGCTGTCAGCCTCCACCCCAAACTGTGCTTTACCTCCAGCATTTATAATGGTGTTAAATATATTTTAAAGTGTTTTTAATTTATAAGGGGGGGGTCGCACTCAGAGGCTTGCTATGTGAAAGGGGTCACCAGTACAACAGTTTGAGAACCACTGCTATAAGTCTTAAGAGGCGGTATTGTGATTTTTTTTTCTTAAACTGTATTATGCTTGTGAAAGGTGCTGGGCTATCAGCACCAGAGACTGAAGTGACATTACAATATGAGCAACAGGTCCCTGCTCTACTAATTCCCAGGGAGTCTCAGCCCTCACCTGAAAGGGCCACTAGTGATACAGGATAGGTCAGTGTTTGTGTCTATTCAGCCCTTGGCTTATCTGTCAATTGTGCAGTGAACAGGACACTGATCCACTAGGGAGTGAAACTAGCGATTAGGTTAACATAGGCCAATGCAGGTCACTTTTTGGTTTTAGTCGAACTGGTGACCAAGAGGTGAATATCCATGGTTGTATGCATAGTTAAAACTGGATGAATAATAGGAAGACTTCATTAAGAACATCTGTGAAATCACTGTTTGATCTGACCAACTATGTACCTATTTTATTACAGGGGATAGACATTGGTCTTTAACTAGAATATTTAAACATTTTGACTGTGTAGCAGGATATTTTACTGTTCAACGCTGCAGAGATCAAATTTAAATTTCTTCCATTTTGAGAGAGATTACAAATTCCAGCAGTGTCCCCCATTTTAAGTTTAGGGGACTCTTTTGATTAAGTAGAATCTTTCAAAAATATAACTAAACATTGGCACAACTATTCCACATCTATGATTAATTATGTTATCTTCATTCAAGATGGACTGTAATGTGCCAATTTTAGAAAAAACAGATGATTATGCTATATAAGTATAGACAATGTATATTTACTGGACTGCAGTATTTTTGTACTCAAGTACTACAATCTGTTAAAAACAAAAGTTAGCAACCCATATGATTCTTTTATATGGTCTTTAAAAAAAAACAACTCCAACAAAAGCTGGTATATATTTGTTTGTTTTTTTAAGGTGTCAGACATATCTTCTTGGCAACTACAGTCATAAGGTTTTTTATGCCATCTGAAAATAGGTCCAAGTACTGTTCCTGCACTCAATTTGTGAAATCTGAGGCATAATTCGAGCTCATTAAGTGTGTTTTCAAAGTAATTATTCTTGAAACAGATTTGCATTTCTATTTAATTAAATGTGACAGGCTTCTCATGATAGTAAGTTTCAGGTAATTTATGAAGAAAAGGAGACTTGGTACTTTATTGTGTACTAAAATCAAGGGAGATTAGGAACTAGAGAGAACATTCTCTTGCAATAGTGTTATATTGTACTGCTGATTATACTTGACAGATTTCATTGTTTTCCTCAGCCAGCAGTAAGGCCCAAAGCCAAAATTTTCAGGCTTGGTTATCTAAAGTTAGTCAGCTAAATGCATGTGCAAGTTTGCAGGGTGCCCAGCACTTCTTTTCAAAATTGGCAGCTGACTGGGTGACTCAGAATGCTTTCTGTTACAATGAATGGTTTCCCAACAGGGGGGCTATACTAGATTAGTATACACACAGAGAGAACACTACTGTCAGAAAGTGCTTGATAACAAGGAAGGAATAAAGCCTGAATATTGCACTGTCTTGGCTATCCCTCACTTTATGATCTGTACGGAGTCCAAGAAGGGGAAGGCCCAAACCAAACTAACCAAAAAAATCACATCCCCTCTAAGAAGGCCTCCAAACCAACCCCAGCAGACAGATGTCCTGGTTCTTTTATTATTTGATGCAGGCAGGTTTCTCCCTTCCTGGGAGGTCTCAATTCAGAGAAGGAACAACTTAATACTGTTCAGTAGATCCTTACCTCAGAGTCTTGAATCAGACCAACCATACTTACAACCCAAAAAATAAAGCCTCTAAGGCTCTGGTCAGGGTAATATCCTGGGACCTATAACCCATAGCAGCCAACATGACTTCTGATTCCTTCTCTCTCATTCAGCTGTTTTTTTTCCTGTTTATATCTAGCTCCACTCCAGGGTAGGTCAGAGTACTCCTTGATTGCACCCAGGATATTTTGTCCATAAACTCCACTAACGAGGTAGTACACCTTGTCACATGCTCATGCACCAAACATGGTGTCAGAAGTGAGTTAGCTCCTTCAGGTACATGAAAAGCAGAAACTAAGAATATTGCAAACACACACACACAGACAAACAAAACAAATGAAAACAATAATTATGGCTGCATAGGATATCCCTGTCCCTGAGCAGATGGACATAAAAAGGAACATGATTAGCAACTAGACATTCTTTAGATCAGAGTGGAAAAACAACAAAATTGCAATGTGGCTGGATAAAAAGGAAAACAAAATAAGAATGGCCATACTATTAGCTGTAATGGGCAAAGGTCGGCACATGCTCTAAAAGCATTTGGATACATCAACAGCATACAGGGAAGACCCATGTAAAACCCTAGAAGCACTGCAAAAACATTTTGAACTCACAAAAAATGTCATGCATGAAATGGATCTTTTTAACAAGTATGATTCATAGATTACAAACCCACATGGGACTATTGTGATCATCTAGTCTGATTGCTTGTATAATACTGGCCACAGGACTTCATTGAATTAATTCCTCTTTGAACTAGAGAATACCTTGCAGTCTTGATTTTTAAAAAATTAGCTGTTAGGAAGGTGTTCCAATGGTTGGTTAATTACTCATTACTAAAAATATGCACCTTGTTTTTAGACTACATTTTTTCTAGCTTCAGCTTCCAGCCATTAGATCTGTTGTTAGAGCTGTGTGATTTCCGGGATGGGGAGACTAATAGTTTATTCAATGAAAAATAAGTTTTGGGTTGACCAAAACTATTTGAGAATTTGGGTGAATAGCTTTGGGCAAAAAAAGAAAATTTTGAAAAAGTCAAACTGGTTTGTTTCAACATTTTCAAAACAAAATGTTTTAAAAATATTTAATTTTGAAATTTAGCTAAATTTATTTTAAAGACTAAAAACATAAAACATATAAAAGGGTAAAACACATCCAAAAATGAAGCTAAACCAAATAAAAATATCATTTCAGGTGAAACAAAACATTTTCGGTTTTTCTTGTGCTGAAATGTCCCGTCCCAAAAAAGTTTCAATTTCAGGTCAACCTCAAAAGAAATGTTTTTGAACTTTTTGGTTCAGCCACTGAGTCAAAAAATCAATTATTTATTCAGCTCTAATTGTTATACCTTTGTCCGGTAGGGTTGCCAGGTGTTTGGTTTTCAACTGGAATACCTGGTCAAAAAGGGACCATGGCTGTTCAAAGTCCGGTTAGCGGCGCAGGCAAGCTCCATGCCTGGCTCCATGTGACTCTAGGGAAGCTGCCAGCATGTCCCTCCAGCTCCTAGGTGTAGGGGTGGCCACAGGGGCTCTGCGCACTGCCCCTGCCCTGAGCTCCGCAGCTCCCATTGGCTGGAAACCAGACTTGTCTTACCTAGAACAGATCATCCCCACTAAAGGAGGACCCGCTCTTAATGTATAATCTTAGTTGAAAGCTCTCCACAGAGAGACATACAACAAGATTGTAACTGAAGTAACCATTGTTTCCAGCTTGAGTTCTGCTTCTTGTTTTGTTTTCCCCTCTTTCTTTTCCTTTTTTAATAATAAAATAGTCAGTTAATAACTATGATTATTTTGTTTGTCTTTAATCAGTGTCCCTGAGGCATGACAAGAACCCCATGAGACCAAAATAGTGGGAATCCCACTCCTGAATTGGGATTGAGAGACATTTATTAAGATTTAGCCTGCCATTTCTTGTTTTTCTAGACTATAGGTTTTTTTAGTATTTTGGAGATAAAAATTACTTGGTACTTGTGACATTATTGACTTGAACTGGGACCGTATAGAACACTGTTGCAGCCAAGGTCCTGTAGTGGCACCAAATCTTGTATAAAGGGGGTCAAATAAGGTGTCTAAGATAAGGTTATGATTTGCTGGTTAGGATTATGCTATCTGTTTGCATGTATCATTTTTGTATTTAAAGATATAAGTATTGGCTCTATACTGTCTGTATTCCAAACTTATGCTATGCTTCTGGATAACACTCCAGACAAGTTGGTGTCAGCTCTGCCTAACCGGTTTGATGGCCCATTAAGGAACATCAGCTATACAAGTGACCTATTGAAAGAAGGCAGACAAGCCTTGTGACTCAGCAAGTTATGAAGGGACCTGCCTATGGACAGAACTCTGAGGTTTTTCCAGGCCATGTGATAGACAGCTTGTCCTTGGGACAAAGAAAGACCACATGGCAAGAGAACATAAAAAGCTGCTGCAGCTCCTCCATCTTGTCTTCAATCCTGCTTCTTACCTCTGGAGGAACTTTGCTACCCTGAAGTTTTGAACCAAGGACTGAATGACCCATCCCAGCTGTGGGTGTTCTCCAGAGACTTGATTTGAACCTGCAGTTTATTCTATCACTGCTGCAAGCCTGAACCAAGAACTTTGCCATTACTGTATGAAATTGATTCTATTTAACCAATTCTAGCTCTCATCTGTATCTTTTTCCTTTTATGAATAAACCTTTAAGATTTTAGATTCTAAAGGATTGGCAACAGCGTGATTTGTGGATAAGATCTGATTTATATATTGACCTGGGTCTGGGGCTTGGTCCTTTGGGATCGAGGGAACCTTTTTTCTTTTACTGAGGTATTGGTTTTCATAACCATTCATCCCCATAACAAGTGGCACTGGTGGTGATACTGGGAAACTGGAGTGTCTGAGGGAATTGCTTGTGTGACTTGTGGTTAGCCAGCGGGGTAAAACCAAAGTCTTCTCTGTTTGGGTGGTGTGGTTTGCCTTGGTGTGCATAAAAAGAGCAGCCTTGGGCAGTGACTGCCCTGTTTTAAGCAATTTGTCCTGAATTGGCACTCTCAGTTGGGTCCTGCCAGAACCAGCCTCGTTACAGTACTCAACAAGTTAAGTCATCCCTTTGTACCCACACTAGTATGAGTGAAGAAGCTAACCAGAGTTAATTTGTTATTTACAAGGTGGGAGATAAGAATCAAGAGCACTCTTCTTTATCATTTTTGAGTTTCATTATGTGACAAACTAAGTACCTTTTAATATATATTTTTGTGAAACCCCAGGAAAGTTTTTTTTTCTTAAAAGTTATCAAAAATCCAGGATTGGAATAATGGGTTGTTTGGCTCATGGCTGTATCAAATATACTGGCAGAGCTGTGTGTCGATGATTACCCGTGTGTTCAGTATAAGCTAGTGTAATTACTACTTTTTCGAAAATCTATATTCATTCACATCATTTAAAAAAGTTATTTTAGTAGTTTGTCATAAAACAGATGAGACACAATGGAGAAGAGAATGAGACCCACCAGACAACATATAAAACCAAATGAGACACAGTTGAGACAGTCTAAAGATACAAACAAAAGGTATTATAAATGAGACTATGCAAGACCAGCAGGAATCAGAGTAATGCAAGATGAGGAGGAGTAAAAACTGGGAGACAAGAAAATTATATTTATTTTAGAATTCATGTCTTTTGTCTATTTTAACCATGCATTTTAGGGATGGGTTTATCAGAAATGTGAAGATATATTTCTAAATTGTGACATTTTGCGTTGTGCAGTACTTTCTAACCTACAGTTGCACCTTACCCTTTCTCTCCCCAAAAGGGTTTCCTGGATTGATGAGTTTTCTCCTCTTTTACTCCTCTGCCTTCCAGATATGATGTTCTAGACGTGGCTTCCTCTAGAGCCCAGAAGTGTCCTTTATGTGGACCCCTTTCCTTAGAGTCTGAGTGTAGTGAGACAAATATGTTAAAATGAACATTGCAGTGCAGAAGGGAATCTCTCCAGCTTTGGAAATGAGTGTGGTATCCCTTCAGTGTTTCCAAGCAGCCCAGGGAATATTATTAAACTGTTAGGCCTCAGTCTTCCAACTGTCTCCACACAAGCAGACCACTGAGTCCACGTGGAGGCTCATTGAAATCAAATGGGCTGCCCACAAGTCCAGAAATCCACCTACACAGAGCCACTTGTAGGGCTGGGTCCTTACGGTGCTGGCTGTCCACGGAAAAGTCATTTCTATATTTATACCTGCAGTCGATGCTGTAGTACAATCCCATTGTAAATGAGGATAGCTGAGGATGTTTGATCTTCCTTAAAGTACTGACCCCTCCATATTTCCTTTGACATGAAACTTTATTACACATACAATTGTGATAAAGGTACAGTGGCAGAAACCATTGTAGAGTAGGAGTGTCCTTTTGTCGCCCATTGACCTTGAATTTCACAATACCACATGGACATGTCTTATTGCAAGATGGTGTGGTCTAGTGGACAGAGCACAGAATTGGGAGATCTGGGTTCTATTCCTACCTCTGCAGCCGGCCTGCTGACTGATCTTGGGCAACTCACTTCACCTCTCTGTGCCTTAGTTTCCCATCTGTAAAATGGAGATAATGATACTAACTTCCTTGGTAATGTGCTTTGAGATCTACTCTCAAGAAGCACTAATTAAGAACTAGATACTATTATTATTTAGATCAAGAAGGGAGGCATCCTTATCATGGTGGATTAAGGCAGCACCTAGATACAGCAGTGTTGGGAGAAGACTTACTAGAGGAAGAAATTGCTAAAAGTAACAATCCCCAGACTCATGTCTGAGAAGGTTTGCATTACTATGACCATTCCCTCTTCTTCCCACAAAATATAGTTTTATAGATTAAAGCAACAGGAAGTATTATGATCATCTAGTCTGACCTTTTGCATAATATAAGCCAAAGAGTTAAATCTGGTGATTAAGAATGCTTATAATATAGACTCTTTTTAATGAAAAAAAGAAATAGGGCCTATTCTGTTTTACACTAACAAAACTCTTTTGACACCTGCCCCACCTTCTCCATTGACTTCAACACATTGATGTAGACATGGCAGCAAATGAGGACAAAGGGATGGATTTTAAGTGGCAGGTCACAACTTTATTAAACTTAACACAGGGGATGGGCACTAACCAACCTACCATCCGTACTCTCACCTACCAGACATTTTAACTTGTCTCAGTGCAGGGGTAATAGGGCTCCTACCATACAACCCATAACTTAGGGTAGACTCTCCTCACCCTATGCCTGGACTCAGCTCACTCTTCTGCATCCTCCTATCTCCCTCCTTCACTGCAAAGGGGACAGAGGGCACTAAAAGGGGGGTGGAATCTCCATCCTTAGAGGTTTTTACGGACCTGGCTGGGATGATTTAGTTGGGGGTTGGTCCTGCTGTGAGCAGGGGGCTGGACTAGATGACCTCCTGAGGTCCCTTCCAACCCTGATCTTCTATGATTCTAAAGGGGAGAACCATGGCTCCCCACTGCCACAGGGACTTCCCCTCTCCCACATGCACAAAGCCCATTAGTAAAATCCCAAGTCTTTTACTTCTGGGAACCTTTCTTTTTATCCTCTGTATTACACTGGAAACCAGCCACAGATTGTGATAAGTTAACCTCCTTACCAAGTTCTATCACTAATTGTTAAATCCTATTCCTATCTAACTTAACTGCATGACCAGGATGCTCTGAGGAAGACAAAAAACTCCCCAGGCTTCTGCCAATTTGGCTCCTTTGGGAAAAAGATATCTCTCCCTGACCCCAAAATAGGTGATCGATCAGACCCGTAGCATCCACAAAACACAGCTCCAAGGCGACCAGCACAGGGTGGGGTGGGCTGCTGGAACAGAGCCAGAAAAGGCTTCTTATGGCCTGGGGTTGGGTTTAAATTAGCTGGGAGGGTGAGGGACCAATCAATTCCCTTCTTCCCCAAGCTAGCCAATGAGTAGCTAGAGAATCTGAAGGGGAGAGACACCCCTGCATCCCCTCAGCATGTGTTCTCTCCGTTCCTCTGGGGCTATCCCAATTGCCATTGGCCCCATCAAGGTTTCCACCCATTGAGGCAGGTAGGTGGCAAGTACTGATTTATCCTCATGTGAGATAAGAGTCAGGCCCAAAGTGTTCACCTTTACACTAGTTTAGGACCACATTCTTTCAGTATCGGCCAGCAACATGTTAATTTTTACTTCTCGCCCCCCTGTTGCTCCATCCCATTCTTGTTAGCTTTCTAGGTTATGTAGACAGGGAATTTCCTCTCTTGGTGGCTAAATTATTCAATGTCTGGTAAATTCTTTCCTCATCTCCTTTTTACTAGATTTTGCAAGTTAATTTAGTGCTTGTAAGATATAAAGCTATAGTATTGCTTACACATAGGCACATTGTGGCTATGCACTGTGTATTTTTCCCCTCCCCCACATCTCCGGGTGATCCCCTGAAAACTGATTGAGGACAACAGGCCTAATGGCCACCTCTATGAAGAACCTACTTGGAAAATGGGGCACCTGAAGAAACCAATCTGGAATGGAGCCTCTAGGTCTGGTTCTAGGTTTAGAGAGTCAGGGACTGTTCTACAGTGCCAAGATTGGAGACGTGGGGTACCTGTCTTGCTGCTCCTTTAAGAGAAAAAAAGTTCAGAGCTGAACTGCAGGATCCACACTTTCACCTATAATTTGTTGTATGTTAATAAGGTGTTGCATTTCCCATTCTCACCTGCTTCTCCTTTAGTAATAGGTTGGAGCCTTTTTTATTCCTTTCAGTAATCCCAGATCTGATGGGTTCATTTTGATAATGAAATTTTTATTTTCCCAAAACAAAAATTAAAAATAAAAAAAATTGAGACTTTTCTTAAGTAAAGACTTATTTTCAAAAGAAAGTTTAGACAGGAAAATAATAAAAAAATAAGATACCACAAGAAAAATATCACTATTAGGGAACTGAATCTTCTCTGAATTATACCAGGCTATTACAGGAATAATAATATTAATAATTGTTTGGTCTTATATTTGAAGATGTTGGCCATTTGTATATAAAATGTACATACACATTTCTAAAATACCTTTATTTTTTACCAACAAAGTATATGAGTTTAAGTATCATACAGATTACACTGCAGTTTCTGAGGTAAACTATTACATATGAAGTTTGTTAATGGAGTTACACCAGTGTAAAACAGTTTCAAAATCAGAAGAGAGATGGCCTCTAGACAACTGGCAGTGTGTGAAAGACAAGATAGGAAAAGTCTTGATTTAGAGCCAATCATTTTTAATGAGCAGGGAGCCAAGTAGCACTTAATGGCATGATTCCAAGGGACCGGAAGATAGTATTAATGTAATGCTCACTAGATTTCAAATGTGCCCTGAGATGACTGTTAGCACATCATATGGCTACTACTGGAAAAGGTAACCAATTACAGTTATCCATCCTTTTTAATCCAGCAGAACAATTCAGATATGTCTTTTACAGGTAGACTAAGTGACTGATTCAGTGAACCAAGCAAACTTTGTCTATATGATGAGATTTATGCATTTTCAAAATGGTACCAAACCCCTTTATATGAAGCAAGTGCTAGTTGCAGCTGAGTAGGGTGCATGGTAACTTCATATGTAATAGTTTACCTCAGAAACTGCTGTGTAATCTGTATGATACTTAAACTCATATATTTTGTTGGTAGAAAGTAAAGGTTTTCTAGAAATGTGTATGTACATTATATGTACAAATGACCAACATCTTCAAATATAAGACCAAACAAAAATAAGTGCCTATGGTGACTTCAGTGGAGCTGTTAGGTGCTCAGCTGAGCCAATTACTTAAACATGAACATGAATTTTAGCACCTATTTTTGGAAATGTTGTTCTTTACTTATAACTCCAGCAGCACTTAAGACCGTTTCAGAGCAAGCACTTTGTGGATGGCTGCATGTGTAGGTGGATCTGGGCAATTTCTGTTTATTTTTACATCAATAATTTCAGGCGGCACAATATTCTATATCTGATAGCTGTGTGCTTAGTACTGGTTCCATTACATTGGTGTTATAATAGACAGCAGCTGACTACCCCAGGTAAGATGTTTCAGAAAAATCACTGACATATTGTCAAAGGCTTGTCCACACTTCGCAGTCATCAATTTTACATTGACATCCATAAGTGCTACAGAATCAGCAGATTTTTGCATTGAAATTGCCCAAAGCCTCAGGCCAGAAAACTTGAGTGATGGCAAAGAGAAGTCAATGAGACTATCCCATGTTTTTCGGTGTCTCAGAGCTTGAGGGGGCAGCTGAGCTACTTTGAAAACATGGGACAAGCAATGTGGGCAGAATATTTTCACTCATATTAGTATCTCTTGCATCATTTATTATTCTTCACTTTATCAATCATTGCACCAGCTACTGCCACTGCTACTGCCTTGTCTCCTTCTCCATTTCCTTTATGAAACTGCTTCTCAGCTATGTTATTTAATCTTGTTGCACAAAACTGGGTTTGAGTTGTCAACTGAAAAGGCTCCATCTATCATCACACAGACAAGATAGAGATGCATTGTTATACCATTTGCTATGGCAAAACTTCTCCATTGCTGCTCTATCCCTGAATGCATTCTAGCATACAAAAAGTGGTCCTCTGTCATGTGGCTATATGCTGAATCAGCAGACCATAAGGTAGTCAGAGGCTTCCACTGCGGAAAGTGGGTACCTGAGATTCCATGTTGACAGAGATACTAGATGGAGCTGCTGAAAAGAGGGAGAACCAATTCTGTAAACAATTTTGAAATGTCAGAGTTGTTTTCATTTCACAGGGTTTAAAATGGACCCAATTTTTGTTTATTTTTCACTTTTATATTAGATTTTTCAAAATATTTTTCATTTACCATTTTCCCCTTTTCCTTGGTACTGTATTTTTAAAAAATCAATTTTCAAAAATGACTATGAATTAAAAATTAAATTAAATTAAATTAAATTAAAAAGAAAAGAGGAAAATAAACAAATAAAACAATAAAACAATAAAAATCTGGATTTTTTTCAGTTTTGGAAAAAAAATTTCAGAGATGTGATATCTGGACCCCCCCAAAAATATTTTGGGAAAAAGGGTAATTTTTTTTAATTTGAAAATACTGACCAACTCTATTAGTATGCTACACACATGTCTAAGAAGTAATGGGGCTCATTTAGAAATCTGTGTTCCAAGTAAACACTGCGTGAAATATTGGCCTCACAAACTGGCAAAACTCCCACTGATTTCAGCGGGGCTAGGATTTCCCCATAATGTTTCCTGATTTGGCATACTGATAAGCTTCTGAATGTAATATCGATTGCAAGCTAGAAATGTGGCAAGCAAAATTTGTTTTATTGTACCACAACGTAAGGTCTAGTGGTGAACAGTAAGTTCTCAGATTTCCTGAGTACCTCTCCTAAGAAGTAGAGAGGGTTTGGATTGGAATTAATGTGTAGGATGGAGTTGTGTGAAGGCAAACTTTCATAATTCAAAATAAAGACACTTTAAAAGGTTTCCCCTCTGTGCTGCCATGTCAACGTAGATAGATTATATTCTTAAATCTAGTCAGAGGGAAATAAAATCAAAGCCAAGGTATTTTTCTCTCTCTTCATAATTTTAGTCAAGTCAGACAGGACATAAATAACACAAACTAAGTATGGATGAAAAAAATACCGATATAATAAAATTAGGACAAATATAAGGTATTAATTGGAGTTCTCATTAGGACTTGATCATGAGAATTTTGTGAAAACAGTAAATTGATTTCTCCAGAACAGATCTATGGATGGGGGTGGCCGGGTGGGCGAGAGAATCCTGTCCAACAGCAGGTCAGCTAAAACATCTCTTTTTAAGACAAAAAAGAGAAATAAATCAGCTTTCACCTTCCTCTCTCAGATGGGATAAATAGACACTGGACCTTTTACATTCCAATAGCTCATCCAGGAGACAGAGACATCTTACACTCTAATGCTTTTAGACATGCAAGCAGATTTACTTTTGACTTCTGATTGTATGTTTTATTCAAACTCTTTTTCTTGACAACAAACTGTAGTTCTTGATGCTTCATATCAAGTTATGTCAGTGTTAATAAAGAGGAGGCAGAGATTTTAGATGTGTGCTGGCTGTAGTAAGCCTATTTGAATTATTTCTAACTTATTTCACATTCGGAGGCCTTAGTCAGGATAGGGGCCTCATTGTGCTAGTTACTGTTCATATGCATTGTCTCATAAGAGACAATCCTTACCCCCAAAGAAATTATAATTTCTATAGAGAAGGGAAGTGAAGGGTATGTCTACACTACAAAATTAGGTCGAATTTATAGAAGTTGAATTTTTAGAAAGCGATTTTATACAGTCTATTGTGTGTGTCCCCACTTAAGACCATTAAGTTGGCGGAATCTATCCACAGTACCGAGGCTAGCGTCGACTTCCGGAGTGTTGCACTGTGGGTAGCTATCCCACAGTTCCCTCAGTCTCTGCTGCCCATTGGAATTCTGGGTTGAGATCCCAGTGCCTGATGGGGCAAAAAACATTGTCGCGGGTGGTTCTGGGTACATGTCATCAGGCCCCTCCTCTGTGAAAGCAATGGCAGACAATAGTTTTGCACCTTTTTTCATGGGTTACCCTTACAGACACCATACCACGGCAAGCCCGATCAGCTCACCATCACCGTACGTCTCCTGGGTGCTGGCAGATGTGGAACTGCATTGCTACACAGCAGCAGCTCATTGCCTTGTGGCAGCAGATAGTGCAGTACGACTAGTAGCCATTCTCGTCATCTCTTGGGTGCTCTTGGCTGGCCTCAGTCAGGTCTGTCGGGGTGCCTGGGCAGACATGGGTGCTCCTGGCAGACCTCGGTAAAGTCTGTCGCGGCACCTGCACATAAATGGGAGTGACTCAAGTCATGCTCTTCTTCACGTTTTGTCTAATGGAGATTCAGTCCTGCCTGGAATATTGGCAGAAGGATAGCTCAGTGGTTTGAGCATTGGTCTGCTAGACCCAGGGTTGTGAGTTCAGTCCTTGAGGGGGCCATTCTGCTTCAGGCTGCTCTCCCAACCAGCAGCTCCATCTGCTGCCAGCCTACCCCTTGCTCCTCCCTCCGTCAATTGTTTCACGCCTTTTTCTGTGCAGGTGCCATATTGCTGTCAGCATCGTCATCCACCCGCTGCTTCTGCTGCCACTCTGCTCGCCTGCTCACACCATACCATGGCAAGCATGGAGCCCGCTCAGATCTCCTCAGCTGTTGTGACCATTCTAAACACCATGTGCATTATCATGCAGAATCAGAACCAGAACCTGCAAAAGCAGGTGAATAGGCGACTGTAGCGCGTTGAGGAGAGTGATGAGGACATGGACACAGACTTCTCCCAAAGTATGGGCCCCAGAAATTTGGCCATCCTGTTGGCAGTGGGGCAAGCTCATGCCGTGGAATGCCGATTCTGGGCCCAGGAAACAAGCACAGACTGGTGGGACCACATACTGTTGCAGGTCTGGGACGGTTCCCAATGGCTGCAAAACTTTTGTTTGCATAAGGGCACTTTCATGGAACTTTATGACTTGCTTTCCTCTGCCCTGAAGCACCAGAATACCAAGATAAGAGCAGCCCTCCCAGTTCACAAGCGAGTGGCGATAGCCCTCTGGAAGCTTGCAACGCCAGATAGCTACCGGTCAGTCTGGAATCAATTTGGAGTGGGCAAATCTACTGTGGGGGCTGCTGTGTTGCAAGTAGCCAACACAATCACTGAGCTACTGCTATCAAGGGTAGTGACTCTGGGAAATGTGCAGGTCATAGTGGATGGCTTTGCTGCAATGGGATTCCCTAAGTGTGGTGGGGCCATAGACGGAACGCATATCCCTATCTTGGGACCGGAGCACCAAGGCAGCCAGTACATAAACCAAAACGGGTACTTTTCAATGGTGCTGCAAGCACTGGTGGATCACAAGGGACATCTCACCAATATCAACATGGGATGGCTGGGAAAGGTACATGACGCTCGCATCTTTAGGAACTCTGGTCTGTGGGAACGGCTGCAGCAAGGAACTTACTTTCCAGACCAGAAAATAACCATTGGGAATGTTGAAATGTCTATAGTTATCCTTGGGGACCGAGCCTACCCCTTAATGCCATGGTTCATGAAACCATACACAGGCAGCCTGGACAGTAGTCAGGAGCTGTTCAACTATAGGCTGAGCAAGTGCAGAATGGTGGTAGAATGTGCATTTGGACATTTAAAAGTACGCTGGCACAGTTTACTGACTTGGTTAGACCTCAGCAAAAGCAATATTCCCATCGTTATTACTGCTTGCTGTGTGCTTCACAATATCTGTGAGGGTAAGGGGGAGACGTTTATGGTGGGGTGGGAGATTGAGGCAAATCACCTGGCCGCTGATTATGTGCAGTCAGACACCAGGGCAGTTAGAAGAGCACAGCAGGGCATGCAGCACATCAGAGAAGCTTTAAAAACCAGTTTCATGGCTGACTAGGCTATAGTGTGAAAGTTCTGTTTGTTTCTTGATGAAAACTTGCCCCCTTGGTTCACTCTACTTCCCTGTAAGCCAACCGCCCACCCCTACCGCCTTTGATCACCGCTTGCAGAGGCAATAAAGTCATTGTTGTTTCAAATTCATGCATTCTTTATTAATTCATCACACAAATGGGGGGATAACTGCCAAGGTAGCCCAGGAGGGGTGGGGGAGGAGGGAAGCACCGGGTGGGGGGGGGAGGACGGACGGACAAGGCCACGCTGCACCACGTTCTTGGGTGTCTGGGTGAGGAGGCTATGGAACTTGGGGAGGAGGCGGTTGGTTACACAGGACCTGTAGCGGCCGTCTGTGCTCATGCTGCCTTTCCTACACCTCATCCATATGCCAGAGCATATCAGTTTGATCCTCCAGTAGCCTCAGCACTGCATCCTCCCTCCTCTCATCATGCTGATGCCACCTCTCCTCTCGCTCATCCCTTCTGTCCTCTCGCTTGTCCCTCCTCTCCTCTCACTTGTCCCTCCTGTCCTCGCGTTCATTTTGTGCTTTCCTGGACTCTGACATTGTCTCCCTCAACGCATTGTGCTGGGCTCTCTCAGCGTGGGAGGCCTGCATGAGCTCAGAGAACATTTCATTATGAGTGTGGTTTTTTTTGGCTTCTGATCTTTGATAGCGTCTGGGACAGAGATGATAGGGGGGAGTGTTGAAACATTTGCAGCTGCAGGAGGGAAAAAGGGAAATTAGTCTTTAAAAAGAGACATTTTAGAGAACAATGGGTAGACTCTTTCGGGGTGAACCAAGCTGTTAACATTACATAGCACGTGTGCTTTCCTTACAAGGTTGCATTTTGCCTCTTATATCAAGGGCCTGCTGGTATGGTGTGAGAGATCACAGACAGAATTTGGTTTGCAGACAGACATGGTAAGCCGCAGTCTTTTGGCTTCTTTAACTTTCCTAACATGTGGGAATGGTTTCAAACAGCAGCACCCTTATTTCACAAACCAAGCACCCGCTGGGTTGGCCCTTTAAAATGGGTTGGCCATTTAAAAGGAGGGGCTGCAGTTTTCAGGTTAACATGCAGCACAAACCCAACTAACCACCGCCCTACCCCCCCTCCCTCCTCACACACAAATCTCTGGGATGATCGCTTCACCCCTCCCCCCACCACATAGCTAACAGCGGGGATGATTTCTGTTCAGCCATAGGCAAAAAGCCCAGCAGGAACGGCCACCTCTGAATGTCCCCTTCATAAAATTCCCCTATTTCAACTAGGTGACCATGAATGATATCACCCTCCTGAAGATAACACAGAGATAAAGAACGGATGTTGCTTGAATGCCAGCAAACCCCAGGACCATACGCTGCCATGCTTTGTTATGCAATGATTCCAGACTACGTGCTGATGGCCTGCCGTGGTAAAATGTCCTATCATAGAGGACAGAATAAGGCTGCCCTCCCCAGAAACCTTTTCAAAGGCTTTGGAAGTACATCCAGGAAAGCTTCATTGAGATGTCCCTGGAGGATTCCCGCTCCATCCCCATACACGTTAACAGACTTTTCCAGTAGCTGTACTGGCTGCAAATGCATCCCAAGTCTTCAGGGCAAATTAATCATTAAACACGCTTGCTTTTAAATGGTGTATTGTATTTACAAAGGTACATTCACCAGAGGTCCCTTCTCCGCCTTCTAGGTCCAGGAGCCCGCCTTTGGTGGGTTGGGAGGGTACTAGATCCAGGGTGAGAAAAAGTTCCTGGCTGTCGGGGAAAATGGTTTCTCCACTTGCTTGCTGTGCTTCAACCTCCTCCTCCTCCTCATCTTACTCATCCCCAAAATCCGCATCCCTGTTGCATGAGAGTCCATTGATGGAGTCCACGCACAGGGCTGGGGTAATTGTAAGGGCACCCCCTAGAATGGCATGCAGCTCATCATAGAAGCGGCATGTCTGGGGCTCTGACCCGGAGCAACCGTTTGCCTCTCTGGTTCTTTGGTAGGCTTGCCTGAGCTCCTTAAGTTTCACGCAGCACTGCTGCAGGTCCCTGTTATATCCTCTGTCCTTCATGCCCTTGGATAAATATTTTTTCAAATATTTTGGCATTTTTGTCTTTTGGAACGGAGTTCTGATAGCACGGATTCATCTCCCCATACAGGGATCAGATCCAGTATCTCCTGTTCGGTCCATGCTCGAGCTCTTTTGTGATTCTGGGACTGCATGGTCACCTGTGCTGATGAGCTCTGCATGATCACCTGTGCTGATCAATGCGCCATGCTGGCCAAACAGGAAATGAAATTCAAAAGTTTGCATGGCTTTTCCTGTATACCTGGCCAGTGCATCTGAGTTGAGAGTGTGGTCCAGAGCGGTCACAATGGAGCACTCTGGGATAGCTCCCAGAGGCCAATACAATCGAATTGCATCCACACTACCCCAAATTGGACCCAGCAAGGTTGATTTCAGCACTAATCCACTCGTCGGGGAGGAATACAGAAACCGGTTTTAAGAGCCCTTAAAGTCAGAAAAAATGGCTTCGTAGTGTGGTCATGTGCAGGGCTAAACCGATCTAATGCTGGTAAATCTGACCTAAACTTGTAGGGTAGACCAGGGCTAAGATACAAAGAGGTGAAGTGATTTACACAAGATTCACAGAACAGGTCAATGACTGAGCCTGCAACATAAGTCAGGCCTCCTGATTGCTAGTTCAGTGCCCCACCCACTAGACCAGTGGTTCTCAAAGCCAGTCCGCCGCTTGTTCAGGGAAAGCCTCTGGCGGGCCAGACCAGTTTGTTTACCTGCTGCGTCCGCAGGTTTGGCCGATTGCGGCTCCCACTGGCCGCAGTTCGCTGCTCCAGGCCAATGGGGGCTGCAGGAAGCAGTGCGGGCCAAGGGACATGCTGGCCCCACTTCCCACAGCCCCCATTGGCCTGGAGCAGCGAACTGTGGCCAGTGGGAGCCGCGATCAGCTGAACCTGCGGACGCAGCAGGTAAACAAATCAGTCCGGACCACCAGGGGTTTTCCCTGAACAAGCGGTGGACCAGCTTTGAGAACCACTGAACTAGACCATATTGAAATTATACTTTAAGTTATTAATTGTTGTTATTTATATTACATTAGCACCTAGAGGCCAGGGTCCCATTGTACTAGGTATGATACAGACATATAACAAGGAAACAGTCCTTATCCCCCAAAACCTATAGAACTTTTCTTTTTCTTTGGTTGCATTAATACAAATACTTAAATCAAAATCTGCTTCAAGAATTCCCTCCAGTAGGCAAGCCACAATTTAAATAACCATCGTAAAGATTCCAAGGCTTCCAGTGGACTTCTGTTCAAAGATTAAAGATCACATCTGCTACTTGAGAAAAATCATTACTAATGTCTTGGGTAGTCGTCTGAAGGTAGATTTTACTGAGTTTTCATTTTGTTTTAGGCAGGATATACATTCTATGCACAGTTCACATGCAATTGGATAGAGGAATATGGATTTGTGCCTCAAAGAATATCAGGCATGAACACTGGAAAAAAAATATTAATCGCCTCCAACATATGTAGTTTTAGAACCCAGTTGGGAACTTATTACTCTAATGTAAATGAGGTGGAAGAACTCTGAAATCAATGAAATGTACATGAGTATAAAACTAGTATAAGTAAATTCAGAATCAGGTCCTTCATAAATAAACTGAAGTTCCTTGTTAAAGCAATAGGTGACAAGTGACTGAGTTGTAGAGGAATTACTGTTAAGTGATTGCAGTAGAGAAGTCAGTAATAGTATCATTTCATTAGAATAGTGACAGAATTTGTCTACTGTAAACTACCTTTATTTTACTAGTCTATCCAAGATTAAATATAAAGTTAACAACTGGAACCAGTGCTGGCCCAAGATATATACTATGTAAAATCCAATCTTTCCCACCTGGTATGAACAAAGGAATATAGGAATTGCCAAACTAGATCAGACCTGAGGTCCATCTAGTTTAGTATCTCTGACAGTGGTCAGAATCAGATGCTTTAGAGTTAGATGCAACAAAACCTCACAATAGGCTGATGTGAGTTAATCTGGCCGCATCAAGATACATAGATATTTAATAATTAGAGATTGCCCTAAAACCAGAAGTATGAGGTTTTATATCCTTTCCGATACTCTCTTCTAGCATTATCTATTATAACGCTGGATGTTTTTGTTACCCTTATAAACTTCCAATCCCACTTTGAATCATGCTAAATTCTTGTTCTTGGTGTCAGTAGTTGGTCACTTTGGTAGTTAAGTCACTTTATTTGTTGCCATTTATACTCCCATATCTTGTATTTATGTGAAATGATGACAAATGATGACATGATGATGACAAGCACTTGGCAAAGTACTTCAGTACCTGTTTAATCCCATTGAAGTTGATAAGCCTTCATTATAATCTTCCATGCTTTGCTGAATCAGGGCCCTATAGCTAATCCAAATGAATTTTCAGCATCCCAGATTAAAAGAAATTAACAAATCACAATGTCTCTTCCATTTATGTGTGTGCACCAAGTTTGCTAATTTGGAATTTGTGAATATCAGTTGAATTGCTATAGGAAACAGAAGGCTGATTGGTCAGACTGTCATGAACAGATGTTTCAATTATAAAAACAAACAAATCATAAATGACCCAGTTTAGGAGAGACAGAAGCAAGAGGATTGGTAGGTATTGCTAAATGTTGCCATCCTGTCTATTTAACAGAATATAATGCACAATTTACTGCGTTATACAATACATAAATTACATCTTTTGTATGCTTTTGAAAACTAAGGGACTGATCTACACCCATTGAATTCAACAACTATAGTTATTTAGATGTAATCTATAGTTCTGACATATTTTATAAATAACCACAGATCTTTTCCTGCAGTTGTGTTCGGTTTTTTACTTTAATCATGTTTATGCCTTTGTAGAAGAACAGCAAAAGGTCTACGTAGTATTCAAATCCCACTTAAGCCTTATTTTGAGAGATCCAGAAAGCCTATACTGGTACATATGCATGATGCTGGCCCTCTACACCTTTTACCCAATGTCCTTTTTCGTAGGACCCCAAAGAGTGTTATTTAATCTCAATATGTCTTCTACTGTGGTCACACCTAGTAAGCATCCTTTTTCTATAACAGGCTTTTCATTTCAGCTGTAACAAAATTAAACCACAGGTAGAAAGCTTCTTGCCGTCTTTGATGGTGCGGTTCCTCAAAAGTTTATTATGTACAGCAGTTTTCACCTAATACCATATCTGACAGTCCCAAATTGAAATCATTTTGCATTATTATGGTATATTAATAGAAATTACCATTTAGTATGCAAATTTGCAGCATCTTAACATCTTGAGACAGTCAGGATCAATTAGAAAGTTAACTCCGAACCTGAAAAAGCTGCTCAGGTTATATCAAAAAGAATCACAAATAGAAGTAGAAAGTTGAAAAGCATTCAGATGCACTGAAAGGAGAAAAGATAAGTTACTGTGTCCATTCATGACATGTATGATGAATTTTTAAAGCAGGCATGGCAAGGAAATTGGTGGCACAGCTGGGTTAATTGAGCATTCTGGAATGTAGATCTAAATTCTAATAAGGGTGAAGAGTCAGTATTAGGTGTTTTCTAACATTAATGCAGACAATAATGCAATTTATTTTATCTGGCAGTCCTTGGTCAAACAAAACAAATTTTAAAATCACAATTACAACATTGACAATGCTAATGATTTTACGAGTCCACAATATTTGATGCGGGGGTTTTTAAGTCCCAATCATGGAATTATGGGAGAATCTCACCTTAAAAAAAGAAAGAAGTTTCTAGGTTACAGAGTAAGGACTGAAAACATAGATTCATAAAAGTATAGGGTTGGAAGGGAATCTCAAAGTCATCAAGTCCAGCCCCCTGCCCTGAAGCAGGACCAAGGAAACCTGAACCATCCCTGACAGGTGTATGTCCAACCTTCTTTAAGACCCTTCAATCATGGGAATTCCACAATCTCCCTTGGAAGATTATTCCAGATCTTAACTATCCTTATAGTTAGAAAGGTTTTTCCTCATATCTAACCTGAATCTTATTTTGTGCAGATCAAGACCATGAATTCTTGTCCTACCTTCAATGTACATGGAGAACAATTGATCACTGTCCTCTTTATAACAACCCTTAACATAACTGAAGACTACCATCCGGTCCCCCCCTCAGGCCTCAGTCTTCCTTTCTCAGGACCAAACATGTCCAAATTGAGCTTTCCTCATCAGTCACATTTTCTAAATCTTTTATCATTTGAGTTGCTTTCCTCTGGACTCACTCTGACACTAATCTGAACACTAGGGTCCCACCAGTGCAAAGGATAGCAGACAATTACTCCCCATTTCTTACATACAATACTTCTGTTAATACACCCTAGAATGATAAATTTTGTTCACCACTGCCTGCATCACACTGCAAACTCATTTTCAATTTTTGATCCACTATAACACCTAGATCCTTTTCAGTGGTAACATCTAGCTCATTATTCCCCATTTTGTAGCTGTGCATTTGATTTTTCCTTCCTAAGTGAAGTACTTTGCACTTATCTTTATTGAATTTCATTTTGTTGAATTCTGACCAATTCTCCCATTTGTCAAGGTCTTTCTGAATTTTAATCCTGTCCTCCAAACTGTTTGCAAACCCCACCTCCCATCTTTGTGTTACCTGAAGATTTTATAAGCATATTCTCTGTTCCATGATCCAAAGCATTAATGAAAATAATGAATAGTGTAGTCCCAGACCTAGGACTGACCCCTGCAAGAACCCACTAGATATGCTTCCCAGTTTTACAGTGAATCGTTGATAACTACTCTTTGAATATGGTCTTATAGTAAATTCATCTAGACCATATTTCTCTAGTTTGCTCGTGAGAATATCACATGTGACTATGTCAAAAGTCTTACTAAATCAATATATATCATGTCTACTGCTTTGTTCAAAGAAGAAAACTATGTTGGTTTGGCACGATTTGTTCTTGACAATTCCATGCTGGCTATTCCTTATAAACCTATATCCTCTAGGTGTTTGCAAATTGATTGTTTAATAATTTGTTCCAGCATCTTTCCAGGTATCAAAGGTAGGCTGACTGGTCTATAATTCCTGAGGTCCTTTTTGTTTGCCTTTTTAAAGGTAGGTACTTTGTTTGCCCTTCTCTAGCCCTCTGGGACCTCACCCATCCTCCAGGAGTTCTTGAACATAATTGCTAACAGTTCCAAGATTGCTTCAGCTTGTTCCTTTAGCAACCTCATATGAATTTCATCAGGCCCTGATGACATGACTATATATAACTTATCTAAAAATTCCTTAACCTGTTCTTTCTCTATTTTGAATTGCCTTCCTTTTCACTTGTTAATATTAATTCTGCTGAGTATCTGGTCACCATTAACCTTTTTAATGAAGACTAAAGCAAAATAGGTATTAAATACTTCAACTTCCTTGATTTCCTCAGTTATTAGCTCTCCTTCCCCGTTAAGTAGATGACTTACACTTTCCTTTGTCTGTCTCTTGCTCCTAATGTAGTTAAAGAATTTCTTATTGCCTTTTATGTCTCTCACTAGGTGTGAACCCTATTAGCTCCAAACCCAGAAGGCAAGATAAAAGATCCCTAAATGTATTTTTTATAAAACCTCATGATTTTTTCACATCTGCTCGTGGTTTTTGATTGCTTGGAATTGGCAATACTGCACTTAAGTATAACGGTCACATTTTCAGTTCCACCTTAATGAGGTCTCTACTATTTGTGGGGGCAAAAATGCAGCTTCAGAAATGGATGACATTTTCTGAAAATCTAGCAGTGAATATCGATAGTGAAATCTAAGAGTAAGTCTGGTTTGTTTATGCTTTGTGTATGATTAGGCCATGAAAAAATGGAAATTTGTTCACAGCACTGACAAGTCTCACAATTTTACTACAACTCTTGTAATAATTGATATTATTCTTAAAATTCCAGTCTCTGCAGGCATATGATTAGGAGAAAATTTCAGCTTTCTTTTTGTTTTTGTTTTTTTTATTAAGTGTCTAGTCCTCTTGGATGTGAAGAAAAGCTTGAAAACATGATCCAAGTGCACATTAATGGCGGGGCAGGACTTCCTGGTCCGCTCCCTTTTAGGGTAGAAAGTAAATGTTCCAACCCTTATTGGTTGTCTAGGGAATGGACTCCATGTTTGGCAAATATACAAAATATCAAGTATGTACCATACGACACTAGATAAAGTGCAAATGATGAGTGATCCAGTAAGCCATAATGAATAGCATCATCAACTGAAAACATAATGAAATGAAAATTGCTCCCAAAAAATGGTGTTCCTTTTCTCTCTTCTGACTGCTGACAGTAAGCTAGGGGACACAGCTATCCTTGATCTTAGCATATCCATCACATGGGTAAATATGGCATAGCATTTACAATATTTTGGTTTTTCCACTTCTGGTCTTGGTTGAAATTAAGAGGTGCAGATAAATGCCAAAGCAATTAACCTTTCTGAACCTAGAAAGGGCTCAGGGTTTGGTTTGGATTTTCACACGAAGGGTTGGCTACTCTTTTATTTTATCCAGATTGTCTTATTCATCCCTTTTGCAGTGATAACTCTGCCTGGCACCTGCACAATATAACTCAGGAGTCCCTATCAGCAGTCCATCCTTCAGCAGCCATACGTGTCCATGGGGCAAACTAGTGTAAAACTGTCCAGGTCTCAGAAACAGAAAAGTTAGGTAATTGTAGAGTTTATATTTATGACCCTCATCCAGAGGATAATTACCTCGCTTGTACAAATGAGAATGAAGCACATACTTGATAATAGGTGACGTGATGTCTATGCTGATCCTCTTAAATAAAACTGTAGCTGTACTACTTTAGAAAGAAAATGAACAGTGTACCTTTTCATTAAGGTTATTTTATAATAATTATGTTGAACAGGCTTTTTCTAGGAAACATGTTGCCTTTTAACAGATTCTATACTTGATCTTCCATGAAACAGGAATCTACTAGTAGTAAATCTGTACTTATTTGTAAAGATGTTTGAACAAAGGACACTTATGGACATTATAAGACCTTTTACATCTCCATGTGAAATTAACTCTAGTTTTCTAGGACTCTTCTGCAAGATTTTGAGCAATTTAGTGTAAACATGATAGAGGACAAAAGAAGCTCAGTAGGTATAAAAGGAATGAAGCAAGAATGAGAGAATGGAAATGAGGAGCGAACAAAGGGGGAGGGGAATCAGCACTGGACACAAACACTAAAGCTAAATTACATGACAGAAGATTAAATTATGCTGACAGAAAGATAAAAGAGTACCAACATGATAACAGTATGTTCACTTCTGATTGGGTTTCCAAATTCTTCACCCCACCCTTGTGAGGCAGCAACATTAAAAAAAACTCATACGTTGGCCTAAAGGCCAGTAAGGAATACTATGTTAAACAGATAGCAAATAAATGAACAGGATTCTAGATTTAAATGTAACATGGAGAAGCACTCATTTGTAGTATTAAACTGGAGGAAAAATTCTGAGAGAAATGCAAATGAATGCATTCCAATTATCCTATAATGAAAGTTTCTGGCTTAAATAGACCTATTGCTTTAATAAATATTTTGACTATCCTTGGGATTCAATTTTCTATTCTTAACATAAATTTATGATTGGATTATCCATCACAAATGCAATTCAGGTTTCATGATTTACAAGGTAAAAATAGGAAATGTCAGCTCTGCCATATTGGTTCCCAACTAATGTGAGAGTTCAGAAAAGAGGGAATATCCAAAATTAAAATGTATTTGATGCTGTAGCTCACCCAGATTGACCGAATTCTATTTAATCAAACCAATCATAGAATCATAGAATCATAGAATCATAGAATATCAGGGTTGGAAGGGACCCCAGAAGGTCATCTAGTCCAACCCCCTGCTCAAAGCAGGACCAAGTCCCAGTTAAATCATCCTAGCCAGGGCTTTGTCAAGCCTGACCTTAAAAACCTCTAAGGAAGGAGATTCTACCACCTCCCTAGGTAACGCATTCCAGTGTTTCACCACCCTCTTAGTGAAAAAGTTTTTCCTAATATCCAATCTAAACCTCCCCCATTGCAACTTGAGATCATTATTCCTCGTTCTGTCATCTGCTACCATTGAGAACAGTCTAGAGCCATCCTCTTTGAAACCCCCTTTCAGGTAGTTGAAAGCAGCTATCAAATCCCCCCTCATTCTTCTCTTCTGCAGACTAAACAATCCCAGCTCCCTCAGCCTCTCCTCATAAGTCATGTGCTCTAGACCCCTAATCATTTTTGTTGCCCTTCGCTGTACTCTTTCCAATTTATCCACATCCTTCTTGTAGTGTGGGGCCCAAAACTGGACACAGTACTCCAGATGAGGCCTCACCAGTGTCGAATAGAGGGGAACGATCACGTCCCTCGATCTGCTCGCTATGCCCCTACCTATACATCCCAAAATGCCATTGGCCTTCTTGGCAACAAGGGCACACTGCTGACTCATATCCAGCTTCTCGTCCACTGTCACCCCTAGGTCCTTTTCCGCAGAACTGCTGCCGAGCCATTCGGTCCCTAGTCTGTAGCGGTGCATTGGATTCTTCCATCCTAAGTGCAGGACCCTGCACTTATCCTTATTGAACCTCATTAGATTTCTTTTGGCCCAATCTTCCAATTTGTCTAGGTCCTTCTGTATCCTATCCCTCCCCTCCAGCGTATCTACCACTCCTCCCAGTTTAGTATCATCCGCAAATTTGCTGAGAGTGCAATCCACACCATCCTCCAGATCATTTATGAAGATATTGAACAAAACGGGCCCCAGGACCGACCCCTGGGGCACTCCACTTGACACCGGCTGCCAACTAGACATGGAGCCATTGATCACTACCCGTTGAGCCCGACAATCTAGCCAGCTTTCTACCCACCTTATAGTGCATTCATCCAGCCCATACTTCCTTAACTTGCTGACAAGAATGCTGTGGGAGACCGTGTCAAAAGCTTTGCTAAAGTCAAGAAACAATACATCCACTGCTTTCCCTTCATCCACAGAACCAGTAATCTCATCATAAAAGGCGATTAGATTAGTCAGGCATGACCTTCCCTTGGTGAATCCATGCTGACTGTTCCTGATCACTTTCCTCTCCTCTAAGTGCTTCAGGATTGATTCTTTGAGGACCTGCTCCATGATTTTTCCAGGGACTGAGGTGAGGCTGACCGGCCTGTAGTTCCCAGGATCCTCCTTCTTCCCTTTTTTAAAGATGGGCACTACATTAGCCTTTTTCCAGTCATCCGGGACTTCCCCCGTTCGCCACGAGTTTTCAAAGATAATGGCCAAGGGCTCTGCAATCACAGCCGCCAATTCCCTCAGCACTCTCGGATGCAATTCGTCCGGCCCCATGGACTTGTGCACGTCCAGCTTTTCTAAATAGTCCCTAACCACCTCTATCTCTACAGAGGGCTGGCCATCTCTTCCCCATTTTGTGATGCCCAGCACAGCAGTCTGGGAGCTGACCTTGTTAGTGAAAACAGAGGCAAAAAAAGCATTGAGTACATTAGCTTTTTCCACATCCTCTGTCACTAGCTTGCCTCCCTCATTCAGTAAGGGGCCCACACTTTCCTTGGCTTTCTTCTTGTTGCCAACATACCTGAAGAAACCCTTCTTGTTACTCTTGACATCTCTTGCTAGCTGCAGCTCCAGGTGCGATTTGGCCCTCCTGATATCTTTCCTACATGCCCGAGCAATATTTTTATACTCTTCCCTGGTCATATGTCCAACCTTCCACTTCTTGTAAGCTTCTTTTTTATGTTTAAGATCCGCTAAGATTTCACCATTAAGCCAAGCTGGTCGCCTGCCATATTTACTATTCTTTCGACTCATCGGGATGGTTTGTCCCTGTAACCTCAACAGGGATTCCTTGAAATACAGCCAGCTCTCCTGGACTCCCTTCCCTTTCATGTTAGTCCCCCAGGGGATCCTGGCCATCTGTTCCCTGAGGGAGTCAAAGTCTGCTTTCCTGAAGTCCAGGGTCCGTATCCTGCTGCTTACCTTTTTTCCCTGCGTCAGGATCCTGAACTCAACCAACTCAAATCATTATGCTCCTATCACTATTAACAATAATCAATTACACTACCAAAGCAGAGATGTGAAATGCAAAATGGGAACATTACTCAGCTGCTATACTAGTCTCAAAGGACAAAGCTGGTGACGTCTATCAATGAGAATTGCTACCACTTCTCTAGTGTGTATGACAGACTTTTTTTCTTTTGGGGGCACTATGAAATTATGATTGTTAGTTCACCAGCATCATCAGAACAGTTCTGGGGATATTGAAATTTGATAGCAAAGAAAGAACCAGAGCAGAAGATTTTCTTGTGTGTAGGTCCTAGATAAATATTGGCTATTGTTTTCATTTTTTACAAAATAATTTCTTAGCAACGAAAATGGTACAGTTAATAATAATTAATTAGGCATTCTCTTAGACAGATCATAATTTTCATAAGCTAAGTTTTGGCATAAACTAGTTGACACATTACTACAAACAAAGATTTTTAATCCCTTTATCCAAAGAGTTTGCAATGAAGAGCCAGGGGATTTTGCTTGTATAAGAGTTCCAGGATCCAGGCCCCAAAACATCCAAAGTTAACCAATCCAGTGTGTTCCAAAACCATTCTCTCGGCATAGGCTGACTTGCACTGAGCACTTCACTCTCACTCCCTAGATTGTAAACCTTCTTCTGATTAGAGCAGAAGTAAAGTTTTGGCTCTAAAACCTGAGAATCTGTTACATTACACACAGAGTGTGGTTCAAACTCTCTCCTCTGCATCCTCACTAAATTTAACTGGGGCTGCATGAGTGTATATTGTTAATAGTTATATTACAGTAGTGACTAGAGGCAAGTACCCCATTGTGCAAAGCACCATGAAAACATAACAGAGTCAGTCTGTAACATGGTGGCTTGGCCATAGATTGGAGAGCCAACCTCACCTGGGTTGAATTAGGCACTCCAGGGCAAAAGGCAGCAGGAACCTGCAGGGATGGAGCTCTTGCAGTGAGAGGTTTCCTATTGTGGTCCTGAAGGAGGGATAATTCCTCTGGAAGGAGGGACTGTGGCTAGCTTAAGCCTGGGTGAAAGGTTGTTCTTTTCCGTTTGTTTTGAGAATGTTGTTGATCTAATTTAAAAAAACAAAAAAACAAACAAAAAAAAACTAAGAGGGGTTGTAACTTAGAGAGAGAGAGAGAGAGAGAGAGAGACTCTGACTGGAGTTTGAAGGAGCCCCGGTGAAAGGGAAAACGGGCACAGTGGAGGCACATCTGGCCATGTTACATAGTCCCTGCTCCAAAGATCTTAAAGTCCAGCTGTAAGACTAGATACAACAGGTAGATCCAAAAAACAGACTTGCACAGAACAGGGAAACAAAGAGACTAAACTGATCTGCATGAAAAGCAGTGGTGATAGCACACTAGCTGCTTAACCACTGTCAGGTTTTTTGCAGACATCACAGTAGAACTTTAAGGAGGCATTTGAGTATATTGTAGTATTACTTGGCCCAATATCTGTCGGCAGCTGATAGGAGAAACTCTGATTTCAGTTTGGATAAACAGACTAACAGCACATCTTGTTGAATAAGTTATTATTTACAGATATTCAGAATAACCTGTAGGAAGAAATATTAGATAGCCAAACAAGTTCCGTTATGTTTAGTCCATGAAAAACAGCCATTAAGCTTTAAATCAATGAGGGAGAACATCATGACTTTGAGAATTTGGGTGTTGCAAGTTCTTGCAATTTTGGAAAATGGAGTTTGCTCCATTTCCTATCATCAATTCAGAACATCAGAGAGCAGCTTGGATTTTCTTTTTCTGATGATGAGTTTAATTTTTTTCTGTCTTCAAAATATTCCTTTTGAAATGCATATCCAACATCACTAAAATAAAATTCTCATTACATTTCATTTTTTTGCTTTTCAGTGTCATTCATTTCATTAAAAAATGTAAAAATAGAACCTTCTGTGCAGCATGCAAGCTCTTTCATGCAGAATTTAACTTGTTTTTTTTACGGATTTTCATAGCTTTCAGCCAGTAATTTGCTGAGGCTCATTTAATCAGCTAAGGTACTATTATTTGAAGAACCAGTTAAAGGAAGTTTTTTTCTAATGATCTTCAGTATAGCCAAAGTATATCCCTTTACATATACATGTTATGAATGTCCTAATGGAATGTAATCATTATGTACTTATGTAAATGCCTGTTGAATTGGTCTCAGAATTCTAGCCCTGGAATGGGAAATAGGGAGAACTCAGAGGTGGCTGGTTTTCTTTATGTCCAGGGAAATAAGGGTGCAATCCAGTTTCAAAGGTGGGAGCTTATACTCACGTTAAAATAAAGGGTCCAAGAGACAAATTCTTTACCTGGACACAGTTCAGTTATGTAGTAAAAATTCAATCTTAATATTTGTATTATATGGCAAATGATTATAACTTGGCTTTGAGCTTGATCAGGATACAGTTGTCCCATGTTATATCATAGGTGATATAATGGGGTTCAGTGAATAGTGCATTAGATTGGAAGAGCTGGGTTCTATTCCTGACTTACTTTGTGACTATTGGTAAGTCCCTTCATGCTTCTGTTCCTCTGCTTCTCCTCCCATCCTTTCTCTGTATTGTCTACTTAGCTTGTGGACTCTTGGGGGCAGGGATTGTCTGTTCTGGATATCTGTACAGTGCCTATCACGAAAGCACTCTAGGTGCTACAGTAACACAAACAATATCAATTCACTTGTTTAAACTGTATATTGTAAGTTCTCTGCATGAGATGCATCAAGTACACACATACAACTCTTGGACTACCATATTTGCGACCTGTTGCTTTGCATGTATTACATATGGCCTGCTTTGTATTTCCTTTTAGAACCAAATTCATATTTAAAAGCAAAATGCTATCAGGTCTAATTATTGAGACTCATATTAATATTTATTATGCAATTATTCACTTTTGTAATTGCTAGTACTGAAATCCTAATTTATATTAAAAAACCTCAGCCTTTAATTAGGCTACTTTAAATATTATTAAAATTGAATGTCAAGATTTTATCCTGTGACAAAACTGCTGCATCAAACTTTGCTTTTGTAAGTTAGTTCTTACAACCAATGACACCTTTTTTTAAAAAAAGCAGCACATAGTTTCCCTGCTAGGTGTATCACTTCTTCATTCCTCTGATTGGTTCTTTAGTAGCATTGTAAAGCTCTATAGACCAGTAACTTGAGACCAAAAGATGGGATGCTATCATGTGGTTTTCACATGCAAGTCAAGGGTACATTTTATAATCATGCTTGCTAGTTCCAGAGTGCTTTTCGTGAGAGAATCTCAAATGCTTTGCAAACTGATTAAGTAATTCCTCTGTGAGGTAGGTCTCATTTCAGAAATGGGAAACTGAAGCATGGAGAAGTCACTTTCCCAATATCAGAAACAGAATCCAGAAATCCTAAACCAGTCAGTTTGGATGCACATGATTTCAGAAAGAGCTGGGTGGGTGCCTGATGAAAATCAGGCTGCTTTAAAGTCTCTCAGAATGGGCACCCAGAAAGCGAGACACCCAAACTAATTGTCATTTCTGAAAATCTTGGACTTTAAACTGCCTGTGAATTTCCTGTCGTGCAGCTTCAGGAACTTGGGAATGCCATTGAGCTGATCTCTGGTGGCTTAGCACCAGGATGTTAGAAGTCAGGACTAGACTGCTGCTCTAGGAAGATTGGGATAGAAGTGCTACTTGTTCCTCAGAAAATAAGACTGGAGGGTTTTAGTGAGGGGAACGAGAGCATCAGATGCTCTCTAAAAGATACAGAAGTAGAAAATTAGACCTTCCACCACCCTCAGTTAACAGTAAAGTTGCTTTTGCTTAAACAAATTTTGCCTTGCATGTAGAGGTGGATCAAGGTCTGCTGGGGCCCTGGGCTGGAGCAAGTAGGGGTGGCCCTGGTATCAGAACCATAGCCCTACCTCACCCCTTCCACCTTTGGCCCCGCCCCATTCTGTCCCTTCTGCCTGAGGCCCCACCCCTGGCCCCCACCTCATTCCAACCCTTCCCCTATGGTCCCACCCCAATCCACCCCTTCCCATACAGCCCTGTTCCTATTCCACCCACAGCCCCGCAGCTGTTCCACCCTTTCTCCTGCGGCCCCACCCCATCTCCCTTCCCCCTCCCTGCAATGCAGCCCTGAGACCTGTGGGCCCAAGCAATAATCTGCCACTGTTGCCATGGTACCCTTGAAAAGACATGGAAGGAGACCCTGTGTCCAGTCCCCCTCTCTCCAATGACTTTTATTATTTATGCACAGTGCAACAGCTTCAACAGGAGAGACTAAAGGAACCCTACATCAGACTATCCCATAGCTCAGTGGTTAGTGCACTGAGATGGGAGACCACTGTTCAAATCTTTTCACCCCCTTTGGCAGAGCAGAGACATCCCAGGTGAGTGATCTGGGTCAAAAGTTATAAGGTGGGCACCACCTACGCCTCCTCAGTTTTAAATGGTGCCTGATCCAGTAGGTGCACTCTGAGCATGCCTACCAGATCAGGGCCCACATGCAGTTAGGCCAACAAATTCCTGTCTTCCCCTAGTTAGTGAATTACTTTGGGGCTTTGGCAGGGAGACAGGAGCCTGGGCAACTAGAGGGAGGCAGCAGTAGACGTGGCCAAAGGCAGAAGCTAAGGGAATTTTTACTCTGAAAAATTTAGGTTGTGAACATGTTTAGGCATCTAAAGTCCGGTAGGAGTTATGTGGATCGCAGTGGAGCCAAAACAGGGACTTGGGCACCTAAGTCTGGCATTGGTGTGATAAGGCCACAGAGGGTTCTGGTGTAAGAATAGGTTAGAGGTCCTCATCCTGCTTACAGGCCACAGCCCCAAGTCCCCCCTCTCATCTCCAACATCCCAGCTCCTAATCTACCCCATTCCCTCCCATCATCCCCCATTCCTCCAACAACTCACCCCACTGACACACACACCCCAATCCTTCACTCACCTCCAACTCCTTTCTCCCAGCTCTCCAACATTTCCAACTCTCCGACAACTCAGTCTCAGTCCCTCACCCACCACGCTGGGACCTTCAATTTGGATCCTGTAGGCTGCCAGAGTCCCAATCCAGCTACAGGCAAATTACACACTTGCTTTAAAGAGTAAAAAAAAAAAATCATCCCCTCGAGGGTTTGGTTTTATTAACAGAAGAGTGATGCAAAAGTAACATTACCTCAATCTATGGCCTTCCTAGACATGTGCACTTCTAGCATTGTTTTTTCTTAAGTCTGTCACAAACCCTAGGATGCTTTGCCAGAATGCTACTCCCACCTTCCCAATGAATCTAATGAACCACACTTGACCCAGTGAGTCAGTAGCAATTAACTGGAAGCGCTCTGTAGGGTTCCAACACCTGTTAACAGAATGAGGCAACAGGAAAATTCTGTCCCCCTGTTACATATCCATAACCCTCAGGGCAGAGTCAACCCTCATGGATCAGATATTCCTTCTCCTGGGCCCTACTTTCACTCTATTCCTGGCAGTGTTAGCTGGCGGTTGAGCCCATTAGCGTAGAGAACTATGAGGTCAAATAAACATCACCATAATTCTACCTGGAGTCTTTTGGGTGAAAGGCAGCTGGCTTAATCCCTAAAGGACCCATCACAGCAAGGAGTAACAACTGCTGCCACCTTGACCGTGAGTGTGTGTGTGATTAAAAATATAAATAGTGTGAGAGGTATATTAAACTATGGAGATTGTGATATTCTAACTAAATCTGTAGTGTGTATGTATGTATGTATATATGCACTGAGGAAGCTGGGAGCCAATCATGATTATCAAACAGAAAGCCGCGCAGCATTTACGGTGCTATGTACATAATACAAATGGACTATTAAGTTCAATAGCTTTGTGAAAACACAGAAAAGTTGGTACTGTTACAAAATATGGGAACTGCTATTTCCCCTATTATATTATCGGTATGCCATGTCCAAATATTTTATATCCAATTTTACACACACGTGCATCCAGAATATACTGGGTCAGATTCTCAGCTGGTATGAAGTGGTATAGCTCCACTGATTTAATGGAGTTAAACTGCTTTACCCTAGCTGAGAATGTTGACCATTGTGTACAAAATTCAGAGGTTGCCATTAAAAATTGGATAATTTTATTGCAAGTCCTGAGCTAACAATATCTAGCTGTCTGTGGCATATGGCAAGCCATTAAGGATGTCCCTGTTTGAGAGAGTGATTGTTTCCATTATCTTTCTCTCTCGGCTGTTCCTACTTCCACTTTGGATTAGAAATACATCACATTTTGGCTCATCTACAGCAGTAACAAATGCCATTAAAATGAAAATATTCATCTTGCGTATGCATTCCCAGCCTAATATATCATAAATTTTAATCCTACTTAATTTCCATTTTATACCACTGGTTCCCAATGGTGTCTTGTGATTTTTAGAAATATATTTATGTGCCATGCTAATTCTCCAGCAAACATGGAAAGTGGAAATGAAAAATGGCCTCCCGTGAGAATTTATAGTCCGTCTGCACCACAAGGCTGTTGGTGTCTGTGGAGCCGTGACAATCTGAACTACTTTTGAGTATAGTGAGTTGATAGATTGGCATCAGACAGAAGAAAGAAACCCATCTCCTTTGTTAAAATGGAGAAAAAAAATGTGGGAAACTAGAACGAGTTTATGAGTCTGGGATGTATAAGAGGGCTCATTTTGCCTGAGGACTACATGATAATTAGAGTGAGATTGACACAATGTAAAGTTGACTCACTTACAATATATTTTCCCCCTCTGTTGTAGAATCTGTTGTCACAAAAGAGGCTATTTATCAACCATGCTGCCATATTTTTTTCTTCTAGTGCTGTCAATTTAGTGGCAATTTTTCTGACATAGAGATCAGGTAATCAGTGTCACTCTTCTTATGGCAGCAGCTGCTCCTGACTGGACTGATGACAGTTTGCTTTATGGTGGTCATACCAAATTTTTTTCACTAGAGAAATATCCTTAGCTTCTCTTCATTTTTCATCTCATGTCATAAAAGCTGCCCCTCCCCCACCATGAGACTCATTGATTAGCTGAAGTGTTTGCTTAATTAAGTATACCCCATGACACATGTTTTATTTATATTGTAGCAGAAGTTATTCACTGTATTTCTTCTCATCACAACTATCTGGTGAACTCTATATATCTCTACGGGTTTTAAGACTTTCATTCCATTGCCTCTTGGGGGATGGTTTTGTTTTTGTTTTTAAATAGAATAATAGATCATAAGAGAGAATGAGGATCTGTGGTTAAGGTAATGGACTGGGACTGGAAAGATGTGGGTTAAATTCCTGACTCTGCCACAGACTTTCTTTGGGATCTTGGGACGTCACTCGGTCCCTCTGTGTCTCTATTTCCCCTCTGTAAAATGAGCATAAAGGACTTCCTTTCTACCGCTGCTTTCTTTCCATGTCTGTTTCTTTCTCTCATGCTATATATGTGTGCAGAAGTGTCTGGTGCAACACGGCCCCAATCCTGGTCAGGGCCTTTAGTTGCTACTGGAACTCAAATAATATACCACAACTCACAATATATCATCTTTTGTGGAAAGCTTTTGGGGATTCTAGTTCTCCATTTCATATTCAGCTTACTTTGGTAGTCACAAATATTATTATTTATAACAGCCTGTGAGCTGCTCAGAAATTTGAAGTATCAAACCCAAACTGCAGCAGATGTACCTGGCACATGTAAAATATACTGAGCAAGTAGTCCCTGCCTTGGTGCCACTATAGTGTACTGTGAAACAGAGTTTTCAGACTTTTGTTGAACTACATCTTAATAGAAAAACTATTTCATGGTCTTCATCATGACACTATTGAACAGATCATGTCCTAGTCTGTCCCCTTCTGTCTCTTGGTAACTACTGCAAGTGCTCTTACATGGAAAGTTAATATTAGAAAGAATTTAGGTTCTTTTTATGAGATTGAGCACTTGGAAACAAAGAGGAGAGCTGGTACCAGTAAGAGCTGCATAGACCACAGGAAGTCCACTGACATGTGGAAAATCACTTCAAAACACAAAATTTCAGATAAGTTTTTGAATGTATTTAGACATCTTTTTATTTCAGAAAGTAGAGGAAGAAAGCAGGGAGACAGCCATTTTACACTTGATTCTGACCAACACTGAGAAATTGGTAGCAAATCTGCAGGTGGAAGGCAGTTTGGGTGAAAGTGATTGTGAAATGATAGATAAAAAGAAAGGAGTGAGAGCTACAGAAAAAGGACAATGGAATTTTTTAAAAAAACAGATTTTAACAAACTCAGAGGATTGATAGGTAAGGTTCCATGGGAAGAAAATCTAAGGGAAAAACACAGTTTTTGAAGGAGACAATATTAAAGGTACAACAGCAAATTATCCCAATATGAAGTAAAGATAGAGCCATATTGGCCTCTTACTATTCTTCCTATCACAAGTTCTTTAATTACCTGAAAATCAAAAAGGAATCCTACAAAAAGTGGAAGTGTGGGTGGAGGCATACAAAAGAACACACAAGCACACAGGGACAAAACCAGAAAGGCTAAGGGACAAAATGAGTTACACCTAGCAAGAGACATAAAAGGGAATAAAAAGAGGTTCTTAAAATACATTAGGAGCAAGATAAAGATGAAGGAAAGTGTAGGTCCTCTACTTAGTGGGGGCAGAGAGCTAGTAATGGACAAAATCAAGAAGGCTGAGGTGTTTAATTCTTATTTTGTTTCAGTTTTCACTAATTAATTCACTAATTAATGGTGACCAATACAATTAATATTCACAACAAAAAAGAAACACAAGCCAAAATAGGGAAAGAATAGATTAAAAATATTATCAGATGTATTCAAGTCTGCAGAGCCTGGTGGAATTCATCCTTGTACACTTAAGGAAATGGCTGAAGTAATCTCTGAACCATTAGCAATTATCTTTGAGAATGCCTGGCGGATGAGTGAAGTCCCGAAGGACTGAAGGGGGCATATGTATGTTTTAAAAAGGGGAATTTTGATGCCTGGAAAGATACTGGAACAAATTGTTAAACAATCAATTTGTAAGCACTTAGAGGGTAAAAGGGTTATAAGGAATAATCAGCACAGATTTGTCAAGAATAAATCATGCCAAATCAATATAATTTCCTCCTTAACAGGGTTACTGGCCTTGTGGACAGGGGAAGCAGTAGATGCAGCATGTCTTGATTTTTAGTGAGGCTTTTGACACAGTCCTATGTGACAGTCTCATAACCAAACTAAAAAAATGTGGTTGAGATAAATTTACTATAAGATGGGTGCACAACTGGTTGAAAGACCATACTCAGAGAGTAGGTATCAGTGGTCCACTGTCAACTGGGAGGGCATATCTAGTGGGGTACCTAAGGGATCAGTCTTGGGTCCAGTACTATTCAGTATTTTCATTAGTGCCTGACATAATGGAGTGGAGAGTATGCTTATAAAATCTTCAGATGACATCAAGCTGGGAGGGATTGCAAGCAGTTTGGAGGAGAGGATTAGTATTCAGTAGGACCTAGAGAAAATTGGAGAATTGGTCTGAAATCAACAAAATGAAATTCAATGAAGACAAGTGACAAGTATCTCACTTAGGAAGGAAAATCAAATGCACAGCTACAAAATGGGGAATTACTGATTAGGGTGACAGTAGTGCTACAAGGGATCTGAAGATTATAGTGCATCACAAATTGAATGTGACTCAATAGTGTGATGCCCTTGCAAAAAAAGTCTATTATTGTTCTGGGGTGTATTAAAAGGACTATTGTATGTAAGAAATGAGAGGTAATTGTCCCACTCTACTCGGCACTGGTGAAGCCTCAGCTAGTGAATTCAGTCCAGAACTGGACACCACATTTAGGAAAGATGTGGACAAATTGTTGAGAGTCCAGAGCAGAGCAATAAAAAAGATAGATGTTTTAGAAAACCTGACAGATGAGGAAAACTTAACTAATCGGGGCATGTTTAGTCTTGAGAAAAGAAGACTGAGGGAGGATCTGATAAATCTTCAGATATGTTAAGAGCTGTTATAAAGAAGATTGGGATCAATTGTTTTCCATGTCCACTGAAGGCAGGACAAGAAGAAATGGTCTTCATCTGCAGCAAGGGAGTTTTAGCTTAGATATTAGGGAACACGTTTAGTATTATATATAGAATAGGCTTCCAAGGGAGGTTGCGGAATCCCATCACTGGTGGCTCTAAATAACAGGTTGGATCAACAAACTGCCTGGGATGGTCTGTTTACTTGGTCCTGCCTCAGTGCAGGGGTCTGGATTTGATGACTTTTCAAGGTCCCTTCCAGTCCAACGTCTCTATGATTTCTATGGTTTTAAAAGGATTCAGCAAACCACAGGTTTCAGAGTAGCAGCCGTGTTAGTCTGTATTCGCAAAAAGAAAAGGAGTACTTGTGGCACCTTAGAGACTAACAAATTTATTAGAGCATAAGCTTTCGTGAGCTACAGCTCAGAAAGCACAGACGTCCCATTGATTTAAATGGGACTATGTGTATGCTTACAGATCAGTACTTTGCTGAATCAGGGCCTAAACTGTTATCATCTGATAACTGTTTTAGTAGCATTAAATACATGAAGTAAGACTGTGTAGTAAGGTCAGTGCTGTGTGTTCAGATATTCATATCTGCCAGCCACCACTGTAACTGGTAATAACTGACCCCATGTTGTAATCTCAGCAAAAGGACTCAGGGGGTTGCCTACAAGCTAGGGTTGATGTGTTTTGAGCAAACTTCCTTTGCTATTGCTCTTCTTATACTATGGACAAATAGAACATTTTATTCTCCATGGTTGTAATCCAGCACCATTTACAATCAAATTCAATGAAGGGGGGAAGGGGCACATCTTTCTGGAAGACATGCTGTCCAGGGCAGAGTCTGAAAGATACTGAAGACAGATGTTTCTTTGCAAATCAGTCTCCAAATTTTTGTATATCAAGGTAAATTCTAAGTTATAATTGCCATTAGGGAGCTTAGAAAATGTTAGGACTTAGTTGTGAGGCTAGCCACACATCTATGCTATGGAACAAAGGGGAATATAAGGGTCTGCTCATTCTCCACAAGAGTAGAGAGGAGAATGCTGTGTTGTATAACATTGATTAATTTTCCTAATCTCACACATCAGCTTAGCTTTAAACAGATGTGAGCAGATGAGAGGCCAAAGTTCCCGATTCAACAAATTATGTCAGCACATGCTTACATCTTTTGCTGAGTCAGGGCCTTTATATATTTCTCTGAAACTCACTCATCTCCAGGTGGGTTTTTTTCTTTTTTTCGCCTGTAAATATTTTAATGTGGGATTGTAAATTTCTCCCCAGAAACAAAGATTGGTTGAGTGATTTAATATGTTCAGGATAACAGAAAAGGGCTATTTGTCCTAAAAAAATCAGAGAGAGAAACATTGATGAGAATACAGAAAGTTACCCCTTTGCTGATAGAGGGTAAAAAAATGTCACTGTCTTTAACTTTGAAATATTTTATTTGATGTTTGCTCGTGTATGGTGTGCTTAATTATATCATGTCCTGACTGTTTGCAAAAAACCTTGATGATGATGTTGGAAAGAGGATTTACAAGTAATCTACATTATTATTTAATCATTACATTTTATTTTATTTTTATTAGGCACTCCTCTTAGGTTGCAGATGTAATTGTGTAGGTTTTAGTGTATATCACTTTCACCATGTAAGTGGCTATCATTGTTCATGCTTTGGTAGGCAGTGTAATAATTCCAATCATGAATACAAATTCAGCTAGAATTAATATGGATGCATGGTAATATGCAAATCAGGAAAATTTGCATTATAATTTTTATAAATTAATATGCTCCCATAGCTGTAACCTGACCTCTAGTCACTGAGGACAGATGATAATTTAAAAGCCCACATCAGTACGTGTTTTGCAAGATGCTGTTTTGAACATGGTGTCCCAGTTAATATAAGACCACTTTGTGTTTCAAAATATACTAAATCAGCTTCTAACTAATTTTTCTTTTGCTGGGATATATAAGTGAAGGGGGGGAAAGTACTATAGGCGATCCTTCTTTTCCCTCCATCCCTCCCTTCTCATTGACTTCTCACTGAAGTCCCATGTTGAGAATCCCATTCCTGAATAGGCTTCTTGAAGTGGCAATTCAGCATCTGCCCTTGGATGTGTGTGCACAGCTCTCACTGAAATGGTGGAGTATGGGTGTCACAGTCACACACTGCATAAAACATTTGACTCCTGGTATTGAACTATAGTGCTTGGGAATGCTTAGATATTAGTTAGATGCTAAATATGTTTTGGAACTAGATAAAATGAAAAATGTCTTCAGTCCAATGGGCCAGCAATAAACTGCCCCATAAAGTGGCCTAGAAGAGGCTGTCGTCAACAAAAGATCCAACAAAATTATACTTGTAACATGAGGGGTATTCTAACATGGTCACTGAAGGGGCTTCTCTATGGAGATCATCCCTAGTGAGCAGGCTGCTTCTGCCAGAGGTGACAACTTGAGTCAGGCTTACCGACCTATAATTGCTGGGGTCACCTTTGGAGCCCTTTTTAAAAATTGGTGTCACATTAACTATCCTCCAGTCATTTGGTACAGCTGATTTAAATGTTAGGTTACATACCATGGTTAATAGTCCTGCAATTTCACATTTGAGTTCCTTCAGAACTCTTGGGTGAATAACATCTGGTCCTAGTGACTTATTACTGTTTAGTTTATCAATTTGTTCCAAAACCTCCTCTAAAGATATCAGTTCCTCAGGTTTGTCACCTAAAAATAATGGCTTAGGTTTGGGAATCTCCCTCATATCCTCAACCACTAAGACTGATGCAAAGAATTCGTTTAGTTTCTCTGCAATGGCCTTATCGTCCTTGAATGCTCCTTTAGCATCTTGATCGTCCAGTGGCCCCACTGGTTGTTTAGCAGAATTCCTGCTTCCGATGTACTTAAAAAAAATTGCTATTACCTTTTGAGGCTTTGACTAACTGTTCTTCAAATTCTTTTTTGGCCTTCCTAATTATATTTTTACACTTCAATTGCCAGAGTTTATGCTCCTTTCTATTTTCCTCATTAGGATTTAACTTCCACTTTTTAAAGGATGCCTTTTTGCCTCTAACTGCTTCTTTTACTTTCTTGTTTAGCCATGGTGGCTCTTTTTTGGTTCTCTAACTATGTTTTTTAATTTTGGGTATCCATTTAAGTTGAGCCTCTATTATGGTGTCTTTAAAAAGTTTCCATGTGCCTTGCAGGGATTTTAGTTTTGGTGCTGTACCTTCTAATTTTTGTGTAGTTCCCCTTTCTGAAATTACATGATACAGTGTTGGGCCGCTGAGGTGTTTGCCCTGCCACAGGAATATTAAATTTAATTATATTATGGTCATTATTACCAAACGGTCCAGCTTCCCTACTATACCCCAATTAACTGTGTAAGAATGGGGTAAATTATTCCTGTGCCTCCATTTATCCATCTGTAACATGGGTACTATAATTGGGGATTCTAGAAATCCATTTGCCATGGAAAAACACGGAATTTGTGGGTTTTTTACAGAGAATCTTTAGTTTTTACTCTGGCCGCCCACCTCTGAAGGCAGAGTGGAGAGTGGCAGCTGCTGGCCGGGTGCCCAGCTCTGAAGGCAGTGCTGCCACCACCAGCAGCACAGAAGTAAGGGAGGCATGGTAGGGTATTGTCACCCTTACTTCTCTGCTGCTGCTGCCAATCTTCGGCCATGCAGCTCTGAAGGCAGAATCTGTTTGGCCCACACAAGGTTGTGTTCAGGTTTATGTGGCCCTTCTATGAAATAATGTTGGGCACAACTGTTTTAATGCATCTCAAATTTCACTTCAGCCTCCAGATATGAGTATTTAAAGTTATGAAAAGATGCAGAAAACTTTAAAAATCACCCTTAAAGACCATGTCCCTGAGTTTAGCAAGGACAAATTTCATGTTTATGGTAATGTGCTGTTCTGTATTGTACGAGTTCAACTGATATATATGTATATGTGTTAATATTGTGACAAGGTCGGGCCAGATGGCTACAGGAGAGTGATAAAAGGCAGGTATATTAGCCCCAGATTAAGTAGGTCCCTTTTCCCTGGGTAAGGTAACAGGGGAGGTTCCAGAACAATCAGGAACTTGCTGGAACCAATTAAGGCAGGCAGGCTAATTAAGGCACCTGGAGCCAATTAAGAAACTGCTAGAATCAATTAAGAGAGGCAGGCTAATCAGGGCACCTGGTTTAAAAAGGACCTCACTTCAGTCAGTGAGGGGTGTGCAAGGAGCTGAGAGTGGGAGTGGGAGTGGGAGTGGGAGTGGGAGTGGGAGTGGGAGTGGGAGTGGGAGTGCGAGTGCTAGTGCTAGTGCTGCTGGAGGACTGAGGAGTACAAATGCTATCTGGCATCAGGAGGAAGGTCCTGTGGTGAGGATAAAGAAGGTGTTGGGAGGAGGCCATGGAGAAGTAGCCCAGGGAGTTGTAGATGTCACGCAGCTGTTACAGGAGCCACTGTAGACAGCTGCAATCTACAGGGCCCTGGGCTAGAACCTGGAATAGAGGGTGGGCCCGGGTTCCCCCCACCCCTCCCCCCTATTTGACCTGGACTGTGGGTCCCACCAGAGGGGAAGGTCCCTGGCCTGTTCCCCGACCCACTAGGTGGATCAGCAGAGACTGCGGGGATTGTTCCCCTTCCTTTTCTCCATGCTGACCAGTGATGAGGTTAGCTGAGTGGACGGCAGGTTTGAGCCACTAGCAAAAGTGGCCAAACTGAGGGCTGCCGTGAATCTCTGAGGTGAGCAAATCCACCAATAAGCGCAGGACCCACCAAGGCAGAGGAGGAACTTTGTCACAATAAATATATATATAGATACATAGATATATAGATATAGTGGCTAGGGAAACTAAAGTTCAGCGTTTCATTTTAATTATGGAAAAACACACATTTATGGTTTCTTATTAGAGAATTTTGGGGGTATTTTAATCACAGAAAACTAGTATCCCTAACTATAATATTCATCCATTCCACAGGTGTCTTGTCTCCTAATTCATTGACGGTAAAGTTCTGACATTCTCAACATTACATAAAGTGGAGAGTTCTATCATGAATGCATACCAATTATCTACTAAAATGCAAAAGTAAAGATAATGATAGCTGCAGTGGGAGGATGGCTTTCAGTGAAAATATATTATTGATTTGTTTATTGTACAGATGTTCAGAAAAATTTACTGGAGTGATTCCTTTAGACAGTAAATGGAAATCAATTTTTCTTTCTTATACATTTGAAAGAGCTCAGAGAGCTGTGAAGAAGAACAGGAGGAGCCATTAGGATCAGACATTATTAGATCAAGTTGCTAAATATTATGGTTTACTGATTACAAATCCATAGAAGTGCTCAGTTTGAGCAGAGGAATCATTGCATTGGTTTTGTATTTTAAGGATTTTTGCAAGCTGGGGAAAGGGCTACTTGAGCCCTCTGGTCCTTTGACAAACATGGGCACAATTCTGCAGCTATTTGGGTATGTTGTCCAGTGAGAAATCAATGGGATGATGCATGTGAGTAAAATTAAGCATAAATGGGCTTGCAGGATCAGATCCCTGTCTCTGTGGAATGGTGTATGGTAGGATATCATTAGTGACGGTTGCTTTTAGAGACAGTCCTCAAAAAAAAAAAAGTCTAGAGTCATCTTATTCACCTTTTTCCATATTAGCCAATCCTTTTTTATTTGAAAGTCCATGAACTATAAAACCCTAAACTCTTAATCCTGTTGGCAACTCTAAATGACACAAGTGCAACCCAGGTATGGCTGGTCCCTGTAAATGAAACAGGTTGGCATTTGGGGGCTATAGAATATCAGAGAGAAACCCAGTGAATGAGAGTCAGGAAAAATCAGAGACCTCCTCCAGTCTCCCAGGGAAAGCTGCAGAACGCTCTCCACAGGCCCGCTCCGGAGAGGAAGAGGAATTATCAGGAAGGCAGTGGAGAGGCTAGCATCCTGAGCTTCCTGAATCAGAGCTAGTGCCAGGAGGCTGGAAAGGTATCAAGGTTAGGAAGACGCTGGAGGGGCTTGCCAGCTCTCCTTCCTGAGCCAGAGAAGGCTGCCAAGGGCTAAAGGCTGAAAGCAGCTGAGGGAGATGGCGGCTGACTCTCAGAGCTGGAGAACGGAAGCCAGAGGGCCAGAGAGGGCTGTGCTGGGGTGCTGTGCAAGATGTCAGAGCTGTATTTCAGGTACTGCCTGGATTATATGTTGGGATTTATGTGCACAGGATGTTCTTCTGTAATAAATTAGTTCCACAAGGGCCATGTGCATCCAGGAAGACAACTGGGACTGTTTCAGGGGACTCTGGAACGGGAAGCAAAGGCAGACACTTGTCATGTGATGGGGAGAGACCCTTGGCTTCAGCCTCAGCCCAAACATCTACAATAATTAAACAGCCCGTTAGCTGACACAGGCCAGCCTCAGATTTTAATTGCAGTGTAGACATACCCACAGAGAGCAGTCAAATATCCTCTCAGCCTTCACTTGGCTAGGTTAAACAAGCCATGCTCTTTTTGTGTCCTCTCAAAAAATAGGCCCTCCATTCTTCTGACCATCCTAGATTACAGTGGTGGTGGTTTCTCCTTTGCAATTTTAAAAATTCCAAAAGCACAGGTATAATTTGGATATGATTGTTCACTGTGTTGAAGCAAACTAGATATTGGCCCATGCAGCAAAATTCAGATCCAGATCTTGATGTCTTCTTCCATGACTCCTAAATGGGGATCATGCCTTTACAGAGACAGGTCAGTTGTGGAATTAAATTCAGGGTTTGGATTCCTTTCTTCTGAAAAAGTGGGGGTGTTTTGATCTGGGATTTTGGTTCCATTCACTCTCAAAATTAATTGTCATTTTCAGTTTTAAACCTACAAAATGGACCAGAAATTTTAGGGTAGAACTTAATTTTTGGTGCTTCTAATACTTAAAGAACATTTTTTTCCCTCTTGACTGTGTACAAATATTCTCTTCTACTGACACCTTGTAAAACAAGCTTTAGCCAGGAGCAAAATTTTGCAGAGGACCTAATTCTGTAAATAAATATAATAAAAAATTGGTAGCCTGTCACAACTGTAAGTAGTGAGTCAAGCAACACTGCCAGCAGCAGCAGCCCTGCAGTGTTCATTTGATGTCTATTCTATGGAGAATAGAATGTACCAGGAGCTGCTTCAGTATTTTTGTAGACAAAATGAGCCCAATTGGTAAGAAATTAGGATATATACAGATCTTATTGGTAAGAAATTAGGATACATACAGATCTTATTACACCAGGAAATACCCAAGCAATAAGAGAAGAAGGTTTACCTTATAGGAGAAACACTACAGTGAGATTTTTGTTTTTGTTTTGTGAGGGTGGTTAGGAAATAGATATACTGGGGGTGGGGGGTGGATACATACCAAATTAATCTCTCTCGTGCTAGGCTAGATTAAAGTGAAGAATTAATTAAAATAGATGTTAATGTTTTCTTGTTGTAATGACTAGATACTGCTATCCCCAACCATTCAAAATTCATGTCAGCTCCCACAAGAATGTAATTGATTTAAAAATCATCAGTGTTTTAGTTTTATAAAACAAAATGCATTTTGGGTTCTTTATGTTCTGATATCTGAGTCTTTAGGGTGCACGAGGATCACATTTTCAAGATTTTTTCCCCTGTAACCATGAGGGTTAGTAATGTTTATAATAAATTTTATATATAAATTTATTATTAAGCACCAACAATATATGCTCTTTGGGGCAGGAGACTATCTCTTATTCTGTGTTTGTACAGTGCCTAGCACAATGGAGTCCTGATCTTGGTTTGCCCCAAGCACCAATATAATAAACAAGATAAATAATATGGTAGCATTTATCAGAGGGGTAGCCGTGTTAAAAGCGGCAAAGAGTCCTGTGGAACCTTATATGGTAGCATTTGTGTATTGGACAGGGTCTAAGACAGTTCATCTCTCAGAACACTTACCATCTGGAAGATGGATTTAAGGAGACAGGGTGTACTGGGAAACCCAGAGAAATGCTAATGGTCTATAAATATAGAATATATATTGCTATCTTATTTCTTGTATGCAGTGGTGTTGTAGCCATGTTGGTCACAAGATATTAGAGAGACAAGGTGGGTGAGGTAATATCTTTTATTGGATCACTTCTGTTGGTGAAATAGACAAGCTTTTGAGTTTACACGGAGCTCTTCTTCAGGTCTGGGAATGGTATGCAGAGTGCCACAGCTAAATAGAGATGGAACAGATTGTTTTATTGACACACATTTCAAGGGACCATTCAAAGTGAAGTGGCTTGTTGACACCTCTCCAGTTGGAAAATGGGGGTTGTTGGGTTATAGATTGTTGTAATAAGCCATGAATCCAGTGTCTCTGTTCAGTCCATGATTTTTAGTGTCTAGCAAAGTTATGAATTTCAGCTCCATGCTCATCTTTTGAAAGTGTTGTGCAGGTTTCCTTCAAGGATGAGGACTGATAGGTCAGATATAGAGTGATCGCTTTTTGAAAAGTGATTGCCCACAGGTGATAGGGTGTTCTTGTCTTTTACCATTTTTTCTGGGAGCTCATTTCAGAGCATAATGATCATATCATTTCACCCACATAGATTTTGTTGGGGCATTTAGTGCACTGGATGAGGTATACCACATGTTGTGATAGGCATGTATAGGACCTATGGATCTAGCAAGGTGTGTTGGGAGGGATGTAGATCATAATAGCAATGGAGATATATCTACAGGACTTGCATCTGTTGTTCTGGCAGGGTCTGGTGCCACTTTGAGTTGATGTGTCCTGGTCGACGGGGAGCTTGTTTGTGATGATGAGCTTAGAGAGACTGGGGGGGTGGTGTTTGAAGACCAGAAGATGGGGTTAAGAAAAGATTTCTTTCAGGATCTAGTATGGGTTGTAAATGTTTGATATCCCTTATGGGTTCCAGTGTGGGGGTGGTAGGTGACAACCACAGGTGTTCAGTTGGAGGGGGTTCTGTTTCCATATTAAGCATGTTCTATTGGGGTATTTGGGTGACCTATTCCATGATACAATCTCTTACTCTGGTGGAGTATCCTTGTTTGGTAAAGGTGGTTTTAAATATGCTAAGGTATATATCCCAGACTTTCTCCTTGGAGCATATTCTGTGGTATCTGGGTGCCTTGCAGTAGATAACAGATTTCTTGGTGTGTTTGGGGTGATTACTGAATCAATGAAGGTAGGTGTGGTGACCCATGAATTTCTTGTATATAGTGGTCTCTAACGTTCCATTGTTGAAGCTGACCATGATATCCAGGAAGTTGATGCTAGTGAGGGAGTGTTGTACAGAGAGTTTTTTAAAATGGGTTGATGTGGTGGTGGAAATCTATAAGGGAGTTCAGGCTGTCTGTCCAGATGATGAAAATATCACTGTTGTATTCCAGATACATCACTGGTTTCATATGAAACTAGATTAAAGGGGGGGCTACAAATGCCTTCTTTGTTAGTCACAAAAGAAAAAATATTGATTTTTTTTTCTCCAGTAACTCTACCCAGTGTATCCCTCAATTCTGAAGCTGCACTGGCAAGTGAAAAAGAATATATTCACTAGCCTTAATACTTGTAAAAAGCACTGATTTGCTGCCAACTGGCTATAGAGCAGGGCAATAGCATGGCCAGCTTTCCCCACACTGGCTTGCAGCTCTGCTTTGTACTCTGTTCCTGAACAGTCACTTCCAGGGTCATGTCTGGACTAGGAAGATAGGTTATGATTTAAAGAACTTGTTTGCCAACAGTTTTTAAGCCTGCCTTGGTACCTAGCGTGGGGAAAGTAATTGTTGAATACATGTTAACTTGGTGTGGTCAACCCTAGCCCCTCCACACCCAGGGTTAATTGTGATCAGCAATTTTTAAACATGTGTTTTTAAACATGACTAGCCCTATCTGTCCGAGATAAATGGACACAAATCTGACATCAGGAATCATAACATTCGAACACCGGTAGGAGAACACTTCAACCTCTCTGGCCACTCAGTAAAAGATTTAAGGATGGCAATTTTGCAACAGAAAAGCTTCAAAAACAGACTCCAACAAGAAACTGCTGAGCTTGAATTAATATTCAAACTAGATACCATTAACTTGGGTTTGAATAGAGACTGGGAGTGGCTGGGTCATTACACATATTGAATCTATTTCGCTATGTTAAGTATCCTCACACCTTCTTGTCAACTGTCTAAAAGGGACATCTTGATTATCACTACACACGTTTTTTTTTCTCCTGCTAATAATAGCTCATCTTAACTAATTAGCCTCTTACAATTTGTATGGCAACTTCCACCTTCTCTGTATGTATATATATCTATATCTTCTTACTATATGTTCCATTCTATGCATCCAATGAAGAGGGCTGTAGCCCATGAAAGCTTATGCTCTAATAAATTTGTTAGTCTCTAAGGTGCTACAAGAACTCCTGTTCTTTTTGCAGATACAGACTAACACGGCTGCTACTCTGAAACCAGTCTTGTTCAAAACTGTGTGAGTTTAAAGCTTCTTAGCTGACATATCTACAAACATAACCTCTTTTCTTAGTACATGTGTTCAAGGTGTTTAAAAGGTGGCTAGATCTCAAACCCATCCAACTGTGTCCTCTTAACTGATGTTGGTGGGGGGTTTTGTTGATCAGTTTGTCGAGGCTACCAACTCATTTCGCAGATCAATGAAAAGCTGTCACGAGGTATTGAGTTCAGCACTACCATTACTGAACCTGAGTTGTGTGTGTTAGTGGCAGAAGTGAAAGGCTTTGCATCCCATTACCCATCCCCTTGTGGGGGATATTCAGTAGACTAAAGATTGAATAAAGTATTAGGGCCACATATAAAATCTTTAAGAAGTGTAACTAAGAGATGGGATGGGGGAGAGGTGCTTACTCCCTTTAAATGAAAGCTTATGAGCTATCAAGCAAAAGCAAATGAAACGAGTGATAGTGACATTGTAACAGAAATATATTAGGCTTTGTTAAAAGTGGAAGCCCCTCTTTCTTCTGTTATGCTCTAATTCCTGCTATTTTAAAGCTGAAAAAGAATATCCCCTGCTGAGCATCTCCAGAATTAATGAGGTGCCTTGTTGACTGCTACACTAATACCAGTTTTTAAATAGAATGCATGATGGGATGAGGGGGTTTTTTTCCTCCTCATAAAAGACAAATTTGTGCAAAACACTCCAACTACAAGTGGAACAGCAGAGACCAGAAGTGCTTATTTGCTGAAAGCTTCAAATCAGTGCTATCACATCACCACCCCACAAAGTGATGCTCTGAGCCCCGCTCAGAGCCCCACACACTGCTATCAAGGTGCCCAGTCTTTTTTATTTTTTTCTCCTCTCTGTATGGTTTATCCTCCAAGGGATTTTCATCATAGTGATCGTCCCACCAGCTGCAAACAGTTACTGCCCCTTTCAGAATCAGTTAATGACACCCTTGGATCTGCAAGAGGAGAGGGGTAGCAACTAAGTCAGCTGAGGCTCATGAATTCTTTGGCCTATTTTCCTCATGGCACATTCACCCTAACCCCCTAGTGTGGCTCAGGGTGCTTCCTCTGCAACATTCATAGCTCCCAAAAACCAGGAAGTGAAAACACAATGTCATGGCAATTTGATGCATCATTCTATACAGCCTGATAAAGCAGCATGACAAAACAATGCAGTGAACACAATATCACAATGAAGGAAACATTCTGAGACCAGCACTCCAAATAAGTCTATTCCCTTTGCTCATGTTTATTGGTTCTTTTTTGTCATGCCATGATGGATTAGAATCTGGGTTCTCTTCCTTTGTCAGGTAATTACAGTTTGATTCAAACTTTGTTGTGACTATCTTCTTTTTCTCCAAAATGCAATACAGTTATGGAAGGTAGCGGGTTTGATTAAAACATCTAGGTTTCCAAAAGTGGCTCAGATACTGTTAGTGTTGATTCATCTTTCCGACTGATCAAGCTAAATCAAGTTCCATGCCATTACCACATGAGGCATGGAAGTCTCTTCAGGAGGAGACTTGCGTTCCTGTCTATTCTGCAGACATTAAACATTCCACTGTTTAATGTATAACACTTTTTATACCCTAATAGAAGGGATTTGTCTTGCTGTCCTGGCTAAATTGATTCCTCCCTTCTGTTGTTGCAACATCTTTTGTTTGCTGCCTTCCTTTCCTGAGGTGGTTGCATTTCATTGATGCGTTCCACATATGGTATCTGAAGACATTGTGGGATGAGAGATGTTGTATAAATCTAAATGAATGCATCTGATATTAACTTTTTCCTACAGAAGTGACACTTAATTACATAGGCTTACTCAAGCTTACTCCCTTACTTAAAGTTAATCATACCTTACTTCTCAAGTTGTCTGATTGACTTCAGTGGGAGTTCAGGTACTTTTCAACATGAATGGAGGAGCTAGAATCTGGTACTATGTTTTTATGAGACAATGAATTCTTGTTACCACACATCATCATATTGCTTTTCTTTTTAACTGAATTGGCATCTAGATACTTCCATAAGTCAGTGAGTAGACACTATTTAAACCACTATTCTGGGATCTTTGTTACAGAACAAATCATTTATGCTTTGCAATAACTAGAACCTGGTTAGCTGCCCTATGCAGCAAAATTATGGCTACTTCTCTAAACTTGGTTAAACGCCTGCTCCTGCTGTCATTGTTCTACCTGGGAGAAGAATCAGCCCCAGTGAGAGCAAAAACTCACTTTTTAAGTGAACTCATGAACCATTAATGTGGGTGTGACGGGTTCCCTGGAGTGCAACCTGGAACTGGGGCATCGCTGAGCCCTCTGTCTTACCAACCTGGGCTCCCTCTCACACTATGATGGTGTGACAAACTGCAAACCTCTCCAGGCCCTGCACATACACAGCCATCCACAGGCAGGGACACATCCAGCTGAGTTACATGAATGCTTTTGCCAGCCACTCATGAATCAACAATAGAGAGGCTCCAGCCAGTTCCCCACAGCTCCCTAGCTTTGGACCCCAGAGCCATCCTGTCTTGCCCTGGTCAGAAGCCTGACCAGTGTAAGTTTATAACACAGTCCACCCCTCTCTCAATGTGGAAAGGACATGCCTCAACTCTTGTTCCTGTGCAGATTTCCCCAAGCACTTCAAGCAAAATATGCTGTTTTAGGTAAGATATAAAACACATTTATTAACTACAGAAAGATTTTAAGTGACTCTATGTAATAAGTGTACAGATCAAAGTTGGTCACCTAAAAAATAAAAGTAAAATCACAATCTGAGTTCTATAATCTACCCAGGATTTGAATCAAGCAATGTCTCACCCTGATGGTATAGTTCCTTAATACACACGCTGGGATTCCCCAGCCTGGGAACACCTCCCAGTTCAGAGTCTTTTTTTCCCAGATATATTTCCAGATGGTTCTGGCCAACTTCTAACTATGAGTTGTGGCGGGAATGAGGCCAAAAGATGATATCACTTCCCTTCCTTTATAGGTTCTTCCAGCGTTCTGGAAAGATCTTTTGCTATGACTGAGTCAAACAGTCTCCATTGTTTATTGCTCTCTCTGAGAGATCTCCATTATATACAATTCCCAGGGTAGTTCTTGTGAGTGTGTTTCCTTTAATGGGCCATCATCAGTGTCTGACTTCTCCACTACTTGACCTGAAAGGCTGGTTGAGGGTGTTCCCAGCCACCTAACATATTTCAGTATCACACACACAGCCTCCCATACAATGATAGACATGTAATCCAACAGAATATTAACATTTGACAGATCAAGACTTTTAAAATGATTCCTTACAAGGCATACTTTGAACAGAACATATCGTAATCATATCACTATAGTGAATATGGGGGAGCCAGGGTGTTGCTTTGGGGCACAAAGTGTCACAGTGAATTGATCCTATGTGGGGACAGGAAGGAATTTTAACATCTGGCACTGTCATGTGGTACAGTGGTTCTCAGCCTTTTCCATACTGAGACCCCTTGGAGACTTTCTTCTATCTAGGCAGGGATCTAGCTGGGATCCTGCTCCCAGTTAACAATATGGAAACAGTTGGGAAACAATTCCCCGGTTGAGAATTCCTAATAAAGTTCACTGCAGTGTTATTTAGAGGCATAACTTGGTATGGGAGTGCGAATTCAACTTTCTCTATATTCTCAGGAAGGATGTGAGGTCAGATAGATTTAATGAGGTCTGGGAATTTCTCTCTCTCTATTATGTATTGGCAATAAGCTAAAGACCAATTCTTACTCACCAATTCAGATAATCATCAAGTCTGTGTACTGCAGGCAACCAGCTTGCTATAAGTCTAAATGTTTCAATTTTATAAATTGATCTTTGGCTTTACTAGGAATTCAGTTCCTGAAAACTTAAGAAATGGTTTTCTGTCAACAGAGATGAAAAGAATAATGAGCTAAGGAGGAGACCCCTGTTCATCAGGATTAAGTATTTGAGGCCTTGGTCTTTTTATTCTTGGCCTCAGATTTTGGGGAGAGGTTGAACTAATTTATTGATTAAGATGTGCTTCTGGCACATCTTAAGTCTTTCTGAAACATAACTTTCTCTGTTTACCTGTGCTTTGTCTTGAGTTTAAAATGCACCTTAAAAAGTGGACAACATATAGCACTTCATACAACAGGAGCTTACTGACATACATGTCAAATTGTTACTTTACAGACTTGGTTCTTGCAAGTAGGTTCTGTGTAAGTTAAGAATCACTCCTTGCTCAACATGCTACCAGGCTGGAAGCATTTTTATATCAGAGAGAGAGAGTGTGTGAGTGTTGTTAATAATGTTTTTTATTCTGTAACATCTATTATTAATTAACAACCCCAAGAAAGTTTGAAGTGCTATCTCTAGATGCATTCTAAACAAAACTGGATTTCATACTTTGAAAATGGTGATGGTATTACATCTCAATTTTTCTGAGAAGATAGTCTAGATGACACTCAGCTATATAAAGGAATAAAACTGATGCTATTGTAAGGACAACTTGGCCCTCAATTATATGTGTACAATGGACACAGATTTTTATGGCAGCTGTGTGTGCACATATATGGGCAAAATCCAGCACTAGGTCTCTTGTGAATCAAAACTTTTTGATTAGTATAGTATAGTATACTAGTATAAATATACCTATATTTATACCTAGTATAAATAAGTAAAAGCAACTGTACTGATTTCCAATATGTCTTCATGTCCATTCTTTTATATGGTTTATTGGCAGATCAGATATAGTTGAAGAAAATCAAGGAACACATTAAGCCTTTAAGCTGCTTGCCTCTTAAATATTCATGATCCCATCAGGATTTTTGATAGACAGCTCACCTCTTTATTAATAAATGTTATTAATCTCACTCAGTCTTCTTCATTAAACCTCTCATTAATTCAGGCTTGAAAGACATTCATCTCACTCCCCATGCTCAGATAACTACAGCTGGCATCCCCAATTTGAAAGTGATACCCAAAACGCGGAAAAACCCAGAAAATAGCTTTGATACTGTAAAAGGATCTATAATGTATGTTTGGCCTTTTCTATATCAGAGAAACATGCTTGGGCTAACCATCATATGGTCCTCCTCAGTACAGCTTTAACACACCACACGCAAAAATAATCTAGTGTCCCATAAATATTCACATCATTGTTTGAATTTGATATGCTTTGACCTAGGCTAACTATCACATTGTCCTCCATCATCCTCAGCTGTATGCATGCACAATAGTGCATGTCGTTTCCACAGTACTGCCCCACAGTGGCACAGTAATTGCTCATGTGGCCTGTCTAGTCTCTTCTTTGAACTCTATTTAGATGGAGCCACCAAGATTAACTAGGGGAATAGAGAATTTTCCTAAAGATAAGGGCCAAGGTTTTGAAAGGTAATAAATGGGTTTGGTTTTGGGTTGGGTTTTTTTATGGGGGGGGGATGCCAGAGTTGTTGGATACCCGATTTCAGATACTGTCAAGGCGCCTGATTTTTCAGGAGGTGTGGAGCATCAGCACTCTGAAATGCAGCCTCCTTTAAGATGTACCAAAATCATTAGCCACTTTTGAAAATCCTGTCTAAGAAACTGAAACTTCTTGTATCCCTGAGGTCCAATTCATCAGTATATGATGGATCATATAAGGGGATATTGCTCAATGTTTACTATAGGATGACAGAGACTCTATGGGGAGGGAATTCTCACTGTGTGAACAAGTTTACCACACAAAGCCAAAGGCCCTAAAGCTTGGTTTCTGTTACCGCTGAAAATGTAGGGAAGGTCTTTGTATTGTCATGGAGCCCAACAGAGAATCACTGCTGAAAGCTCCTCCTTGGAGACACAGTGTGCTCCTAATAAAATACACATTACTTCCCAGAAAGCAAGAGCACAACCTCTGGAGCAGGGGAACAGTGAAATCTTTGGCACAATGTCCGAAGTGGACACTGATAGCAACTTTACTATTCCAGGTGCAAACTTCAAAGTCAGAAAGATGTGAAGGCCATGGGGGCAGGGGGAATCCACTGAGGAATTTGAAGCTATTCTGCTACAGATTCAAGTTATTAAATCAGGTGGCACAATTGTTTCTTCTGTTTCCCTGAGGCTAGAAAGTTTGTTGGTTTTGTTTTCTTTGTCTCTAGTGTTACCATTTGAGCTGACTGATTGTAGGGTTTGTTTGTGTTCTTTTTGGATCCATTTTATTCCTTTGTGTTACTAAGAGGTTTCCATAGCAATTCTAATATTGGATTAAGGAAGTCATATTATTCAGGTTAATGCATCATCTCTAGAGTTGAGCTGTAGCTCATGAAAGCTTATGCTCAAATAAATTTGTTACTCTCTAAGGTGCCACAAGTACTCCTTTTCTTTTTTGCGAATACAGACTAACACGACTGCTACTCTGAAACCTAAGCAAGCTCTGAAATTCTGCTGTACCTGAAAAGCCATTGAAATGGAGGGGGGAATAATGTGTGATCCGGATCCTCAGTCAGTTTCAATCCACTGACTTCAGTGGAGCTATGCTGCCTTACATCAGCTGAGGGATTGGACCTGTAAATTGTACTTCCCACACTAATTCCATCAGTAAGATTCCATGAAAAGAACAGTTTTTAGTACTGCACATATTGAAAACATAGCTGTTCATTGATGCGGGAACATATTAATTCAATTTATCTTTATGGCTGCACTGCAGCTATTATTTCTGTTTAAAATACCCCATGTTCATATTTTCCTGAATTGCCTCCAACTTTTCTTCCTTAGCAATTTCAAACAGCTCAATAATTACAGTTCTGCTACAGAAATATTATGCCTTGGGTGGGATTGATGCATTTCAGAAGCAATAAACAGACTATCGAAAGCCTATAAATTAAAATCTGGAGGGGTTAAAAATGTAAATAGTTATCTCTTCTTATTGAAAAGTTAATTTAGTAGCCAGAGGTGCCAGATTGCTTCTGTCTCCAGAGCTGTCAAAAATAGCTGCAAGCATTGATACCAGCCTCCTTTCCCTCCCCTCCCCACTGTAACCAGTATCCATGCTGGGTCTGGAGAGGTAATTTCTAAGGATTCAGTCTCCATGCTCACTGAAAAGCTCTTTTGGCTTAAATGACAATTATTAGGGCAGCCTTCCTAATAAGGACACCTCTCCATCAGGAACTAGGCTGAGCCCAGACCACATTTCATATAGGCCACTGAACATCTGTAAGGTGGTCACAACAGTCCTGGGCTGGATTCAGATGACAGGATTACCACTTCCCTAAGGACAAGAGTGTGCCATGCTTACATTGAGTAACTCCTTACTCTGATGATAGTCCCACTGAAGAAAACAGGATTGCCTGTAGAGTGACGAACCACTCGGTGAGAGTAAAGGTTGAAGTATAAATCCAGATGGGTTTAGAAGGTCTTTGCCCAGGCTGCTATATGATTGGTATTAAAAATAAAACACAAAAAAAAACCCCAAAAACCAAGCCCACAGTTGTTCATATTCTATTCTGTTCAGCTTCTTATACCATGTCCATCACCATACTACCTGAGCACCTTCCAAAAAGGCATGACTAACATCTGCAGCAAGACCCTTTCATCGTGATTGCCAGGCTTTTAGCACAGCTCTTCAGCCAGTACAACTACTTTTATTTTGTTTTGTTTTTGTTATTTTGGTTTGTGGCAGTCTAAAAATGACAGAGTGGGATTAAGACTTGTCCTGCTGATCAACTTCAGCTTTCCGCCTCCTACAAATGATAGGAAGCAGTAGAAAGTGTATTTTAATAACAAGGATGTCCTTAAAAAGAAAAGAAGTACTTGTGGCACCTTAGAGACTAACAAATTTATTTGAGCATAAGCTTTCGTGAGCTACAGCTCACTTCATTGGATGCATTACGAAAGCTTATGCTCAAATAAATCTGTTAGTCTCTAAGGTGCCACAAGTACTCCTTTTCTTTTTGTGAATATAGACTAACACGGCTTCTACTCTGAAGGGTGTCCTTAGTAACTCCTGTCTAAAACGGAAAGCCATTCAGTTGGGCAGACTGCTCACCCAAAAGCATATACCAACTCTGCTCTATGGAAAATGTTTGAAGCTGTAGCTCTATCTGGTGGAACAAAGGGAAATCACACTGAATTGGAAGGCTGATAGCTTACTAGGTTCCGTCGGGAAGGAATTTTCCTCCAGGCAGATTGGAAGAGGCCCTGGAGGTTTTTCGCCTTCCTCTGTAGCGTGGGGCACGGGTCACTTGCTGGAGAATTCTCTGCTCCTTGAAGTCTTTAAACCACGGTTTGAGGATTTCAATAGCTCAGACATAGGTGAGGTTTTTCGCAGGAGTGGGTGGGTGAGATTCTGTGGCCTGCGTTGTGCAGGAGGTCAGACTAGATGATCATAATGGTCCCTTCTGACCTTAATATCTATGAATCTATGAATTTCCTTAATAACAGAAACCCTATTTTCAAATAATGTGCTTGACTGCAGGGCAACACAGGCTGGGTCTAAACTGGCTTTTTTTAGAAAATTTAATCACTGTTGCTAGGGCTAGATAACATAGAAGCTGGTGTCCTTACCACTATCTCCTCTACTGCTCCCATTGTTGCTATCCCAGCTGAAGCTGTACCAGGTTCCTACCACCTAATCCCCAGGTGTCACCCCTTAGTCTTGTCTTTTGCAGCTGGACCAAATCATTTGTAGTATTAGGTACAGTTTATAAAACTGCCCAAGTCTCGTTACAAGTCAGTGGGATTTAGGAGCCTAAGTCACTTAGATGCTATAAAAAAGTTACCTCATTGTCTACATTGGCCTTTTCCATAAATGCTCTCACCATTGCACTGTCACTGAAAAATAGGAATCCATATACTGGATCAGGCCATTGATCCACTTAGTCCAGTATCCTATTACCAATACCAGATGCCAGTACCAGATGTGTCATAGGAAAGTAATTCTGTGGTAGGCATTCATGGGATAACTTGCTCCCAGGAAAAGTTTCCACCTAGCCCCTTCAACAGTTGAGGCTGGTTTCCACTTTGGACAAATAAAGACTCATTGGGGCATGGAGACTGGATTCTGGGTCTCCCATATCCTCTGTGACAGTTCTAATCACCAAGCAGCAGAGTCATTCTCATGCTCATGCGTGCATTTGCATTCGCTCTCTTGCTCACCCAATGACTTTTAATTATTTGTCCAAAAGTAGAAGAGCTTCAACAGGGGAGCCCCTCATCAGCAAATCCCACAGTTCAGTGGCTAGGGTGCTCACTTTGGATGCCTGTTCAAATATCTTTTCCCCCTCAAGTGAAGGGATGTGAGCAGCCTAGCCACTGAGCTAAAAAAGTTGAGGGAAGTTTGACATTATTCCATTGTGAATCTTGCCCAAAGTCCTACAGGAAATCTGTGATTGAGCTCCAAACTGGTTTCCGAAGTCCCAGTGCCTAATCTGTAATACAGTCCTTCCTCGCCATTTCCAAGTGCAAATATTCAGGTGGCAGTGACAACTGCAGGAACTAGAGGTGCAAATTAGGTGTGCCATTGCCAGAATAAATTATTTATAATTATTATATTTGAAGAGATAGTCCTTAAACTGTCTCATTCGGCTTCAGATTTAAACCCATACAGGGGGGCAGTTCTTTCCTGTTTTTAGAGCTTTCCTGTTTCAATATAAGTGCTACAGGAGCTGATGTTTAGTAGGTTTTCTTCATAAAGAAAAGGGCTAGAAAGTGTTTATTTAGAAGAGAGCTTATATTCTGCAGAATCTGAATGGGTCATAGTAGCTAGATAAATACAGCAAACAGAACTCTATCTCTTTTCTTTATATACATGATATCTTCGGCTATCCCTCAATTCGAGAATGATGTCTGCCAAGGGGGTTCATTGGTGAATTTTTAAGTGGCTGAGGAGCCCAATTCTTGCCCCACAGATTTTCCCACAGAAGGGACAGGTGTAATCTTGGAGGAGATATAGTTGTTGGCTGGATGTTGTGCCCTTTCTTTCCTCCTTCGTCGCTTCTCTGTCTCATAGCACATCTGTTCCCCTCAAAGTGAGCTGTGGCTTGGTGTTTGGTGTGGCGCCACTATGTTCTTCTTCCGTGCCAAGTCCTTCCAGTTTGTTGGGTTGATGCCTTCCTTTTTAAGATGTACTTTTAGTATGTCTTTGAAACGCTTCCACTGCCCTCTGCAAGCCCTTCTTCCCTGACTTAACTGAGAGACTTAACTGATTTAACTTAACCGGTGTCAAGCAGGGCTGTGTCATTACTCCAATACAGTTCTCCATTTACCTTGCCATGATCCTGATTCTCATTTGCAACCGCCTTGTTGATGGAATCGAGATTGAGTATCATATGGATGGCCAACTCCTCAATCTTCGACGTCTCCAAACAAAATCTAATATCACGAGAATTGGCATCACTGGCCTTCAGTCCTGTATACATAATATATATGCTATATAAAATGTAAATGTATTCAACATACAGATATATAGTTGTGTGTGGACATAATTTGTAATATTGTTCTCATCTCCACATTCACTGTGAAAGATAAGACTCTTCGCAACCTGCAATTTTACTCATTTTTAAAACTTCCGCATTTCCAAACTTCTGCACAGGCAGCTGCTTTTCCTTATGGGAGGACAGCATCGTTTGGGACCAAAATCTCCCTGCATCCCACGCAGACTTGGTGCCATTGCATGTTTTGGTACTCTGATATAATAATACAGACCCTTAGTTAGTCTGATGTTATGAAACTGAAGTTGGACCTGATTTAGGATTCAGAAATGCATCTGTTGTCTTCTTTCCTGTGGTTTTGTTTGTTTGGCTTCCTCAGTTAGGGAAATTTATCCCACCCTCTCAAAACAGGGATGGTTATGTAGAAGTTGGCTCACATTGTTTGTCAGTTTGAACTCTGGAAATTGAAAGGATGTGAGGAGTGCTTTTTTTGTTTTGTTTTTAAAGCTAATCAAACTATATTATGTTAGATTACCAGCTGGTGTAAATTGGTGTTGCTCCAATGAAGATCTGTCTCTCTCTCTCCTGAATTAACACACAAAGCCAACAGATGAGAATGTAATTCCAGAATATAGCTTCCTAAATCCATGTTATGTGTGTGCATAGAGGAGATGGGCCAGTCACTTCTGCAACACCATTTTTTCACACATCCTCTTCAGTCCACAAGTGGGGAGAAGGCAATATACAGGGGTGGAGGAGGGCACACTGTTTCTCCACCAAACTTCTGACTAGATTCCCACTGAAATAATGCAATTGAATGCTATATCAATTTGAATGGGGCCCCTTCAGTGCTGTAGAACCACCTTTAAATCAGGCAAGCCCTGTCAGGAGCTAGGAAAGCAGCAGCAGTCTGAAGTAGAAGTGTGCAGGCATAAGGGGTGAGATTATGTGCAGCTCTCTATCACAGTGCCTGTACCAGGGGAATCCTCTCCTCACCAGAACTGGGGCTTTTAGGGCACCTTTACATCACTCTGGCCCTCTTATGTGGTGTGAAGGGGCTGAAACATGGGTAAGGCTCCAGCCCAACGTTTTCACATGGAGTAAAATCCTGGCCGTTTGAAGTCAAAGTCAAAACTCCCATAGACTTCAATGGGACCAGGATTTCACCTAATAGTTCTTAGAGTAGCTAAGATTTGTGGCATTGGCTTCTTTTGCAGAAAGCAATCCCCAGTTGTCCAACAGTACATTCTGGAAAACTCCACAAAGGGAATCTGCTCCATGGACTTTTGCTCATGGTAGTTATTTCTCCTTGGATGTGTCTAGAAAACTAATCATACTTATATGGGAAATATATATGGAGATTCCCTGGTAATGCAACAGCAGCGTGCTTGGAAGGAGATAAAAATTCACTGGGGGGACTGAGCGGAGACTGAATTTTTTAAACTCAGATGGCGCCTTAAGGAAGTGACAGGTGGTCCTTCCACCTGTCACTATATTAGGTAAATTTAGATCTTGTGATTAGATGGCTAGCCAATAAAAATAATAATTTAAAAAAATAACACAGAGCAAAACCAGATGGAATAAACAAACCTATTTTTCATAATTTATTCAAAAAGCGAAACCTCTTGTTTCAACTCAAATTTATCACTGGAAAACACTTGTTGTCTGAAAAGTTTTGAACTTCAAACTGCAAATTTTTTCTGTTAAATCTGTACGGGGCAATGTATTATTGGCTATTTTTTTCCATCTCAGCAGCAGCCATTTAAAACAACCCATATCCACTGGTAGAAATACCAAAATGTTAAACCTGGAACTGACTTTCAGATTCTCATGAAAAATTCAAACTTGCCAATCCTAAGCACTCAAAAATACAAGAGTCAGGTGCCTGAAAATAATGAGATTAATTTTAAAGTCACATGATTTTAAGCCAAAGTAAATAATTGGGGTGCTGGTAATCTGCACTCTGGGTTTTAAACCTTCAAGGTTCATGTTTTCAAGGTTTTCTCCATAAAAATGAGGAAAGGGGGTGTATATAAAATGAGACTGTCATATAATAACATGACTTCAGGAGCTCTATCTTTAATAAACACCAAATATTGAAAGGCTTGCAATAAAATCATAACACTGAAACTTGCCAAAGATTTCAGCTTTCATAGTCAAAAACTTATAAATTGTGATAACTGTTCCCTGCCCTGCTGCATGTGTGTGATGCACATGCCACATGGTAGGTTTACACACTGGGACCACTGATGCATGGAGTGCTTAGAGGTCTGCAGAGAGCATACAGATCACAGGGTGCTGGCTCCCCTTCTTGCTCCAAGCTGGGAGATCAGCGCGGGAGATGAATGGAAAAGTAAAGAAGAAAATATGGTTAGTCTGAGGGGTGAGGAAGAAGAAAGAGAAAACTGAGCACATTAGAGAGCACTAAAATACTTGTGGCTTTCCTTATATTACTTTTCCACCTCAGCAATAGCTGTAGTTGCCACAGGGATGTTATCTAATGAAAAATGGGAGGAAGAAGGCCATACAATCGCAGATGGAAGGTGGTTCATGGGACACTCTTTAAAATGTGATCCACGCTCTTGGAAAGTATTGCTGACCTTGACCCATTTAAAGTTCATTACCAAAGTCTTCCAAAAGTCCTTTGTGACTGCTGAAATCACTGGCTAACAGAAAATCTAATTAAATTGCAGACTCAGAAACCCCTATCAACCGCAAAGGGTCATTAAGACGCCTGGAAACCAAACTGTGTTTTTTACATATTTGTCTGCAGTTCATAACAGAAGTATCTCTCAGATAGGGTTTTCATTTCTTACAGTGAATTTTGAGCAGGATATTTTAAGACAGCTATGGGACTGCAAGGGACATATGTATATTTCAACACTGTTTAAATTTAAATTCCTCACATTAGCATTGAAAGTGACCTTTTGCTGTTGTGAAGTCAAGGAATGGAATAGCAAATCAAAGAATTCCCATCTCTGTTATCAGGGAAACATGCTTTCTCATTTAGCGGGAACAGAAGGAAGGAATTAGGTTACCATAGTGATCAATGAGGAAAGGACATGGTTACCTGGATACAGAACTGCTTCCATCCACTGAAACAGGCTTTCTTTTATTTGTTTATTGATGAGAGATCAAAGCTAGCTCTTCACTCACAAAAAAGTCTAAAGGTTAGACTTGGAACAGCTGCTCTGCCTCAGATTTCTGCGCAAGAGAGCAGAGATTTCCAGAACTTTCTTTCTGCAGGATGTCGGCTGCCTTTTTTTTCTTTATCTGAAAAATAATAGTCTTCATTGTCAAAGCATAAAAAGAACAGGTAGCTAAATTAAATTAATTGTCACATCCTTTGCCATCTGAAGAGGCGCCTGTGTGTCTGTGTGTGTGTGTGTGTGTGTGTGTGTGTATACCGTTAAGAATACCTCATTCAGCCTTTCATTGCATTTGTGGAGACAAGTCTTTCCTCACAAACTGTAATTGTGTTCTACGGACACCATTTACAGTGCCCACACTGCCAGCTGCTCCTCCTTAGATAAACACTCCTTGAGATCAAAATCTCCCTGCATCCCACACTCACCTGGTGAGGCTGGATTGTAATAATGGAGCCACTGAGGCTGGAAGCTGGAAATAATGTCACAGAAAACCTAACCTGGGCCTAAAGAAACAATTGAGATATACAATTGAGAAATACAACCATTTCTATATATTGTTGCTGGTGTGTTGTGTGCCTGTCTCCATAATATTGAGCTGGTTTTTTTGGGACTCTGACCTTTGCTGAAATCTGTCTTGAGGTCTTAGAAGGATTTGCACTCCTGGGAGGAAGAACGGACTTTAAGGTACTGAACTGGGATAGAGAAAATCTAGCTTCAATTCCTGGCTTTGCCACAGACTTCCCCTATGACTTTAGACAAGTCATTTAATCTCTCTCTGCCTCAGTTCTCTATCTGTGAAAGCAAAGATAATACTTTCTTCCACTCTGTTTATCTTGTCTATTTAGAATTTTAGCTGTTGGATGCATTACTGTCTCTTACTGTGTGTTGGTACAAGAAATAGCACAAAGGGGCCTCAATCTTTAGGGCTTCTTGCTGCTGCTATGATACTAATAATAAATGAACAATGTGGGATCAGAAAACCAGTGTTGTTGTAAGGGCTGAACACCAGAATGGTAGCCATGATATGCTGAGAAGAGCAAATAACTGTGTGAATAACTGATTTTTTCGGTTTGCTGGCAGTTCCAAAAAAGCAGGGGTGGGGGGGGAGGGTATTCAGTTCAACCCAAAATGATTTTATTAAAAAAAAAATTGGCAGGTTCAAAGTAGGAAACATTTTGTTGTGGGTCAAATGAAAAGTTTTGGTTTAAGGCATTTTTTTAAATAAAAGAAAATAAAGAGTTAGATTCACAAAACTGAGGAGAAGATGTACCCTTATGTCCAGTGGTTAGGGCACTGGGATATAGGACAGGGACTTGAACCCAGGGCTCGCCATCTTTCCTAGATGAATACTACCCAGCTATAGAGTATGTGGACCAGGCTATAGGGTATTTTCCGGTGACTCTCTATCTTTCCTATTGTAGCTGTTCCACTTTGTATAAAATACTTGAATAGTCAGCTGGGAAAAAGGAGCAGGGACTTGAACCCAGGGCTCGCCATCTTTCCTAGATGAATACTACCCAGCTATAGAGTATGTGGACCAGGCTATAGGGTATTTTCCGGTGACTCTCTATCTTTCCTATTGTAGCTGTTCCACTTTGTATAAAATACTTGAATAGTCATTGGGTCAGAGACAGAGAGTGACTCTAATGCCTGGTGGTTAGGGTATTCACCTGGCAAAAGGGACATCTAGTTTCCAGTCCCTGTTCCAATAAATATTTAATTTATACGAAGTGGAACAGTCAGCAAGAGATACTGAGACCTTGGCCGCCTTAGTGCCATGGAAAGCACACTACCTTTTATTATAGATACAGAAAAAGGAGAAACAAAGCATTTGATATGTAAAGTATTAATGCTTTCATTTTAACAACATCCCTTATTTCCATTCAGCTGTAAGGAGTTTTTAGAAGGAAAATAATCCCTGTCTGGCAGTCTCTTAGATGGTATTTAAGAAGAAAATAACTGTCCTTTTGGGGGAAAAGAGAAATGAGTTGAGATAGGCTGGAGCTGCTCTAGTTGTTGATGTTGAAGTTCAGTTCTGTTTTCTAAAAGACAAAAGAAGACAAATACATACACAGAAAAGGGAAGAGAAATGAACAGCAAAAATTAAAAAGGCAGCTTCTGTTTTGGAAGCTGACTCTTACTCAAACCTCAAGGCTGAAGAAACACAGGCACAGCGCACACTCGTATTTGCCATTCCAAAACCTGGCCAACTTTATAGCAGCACTGGGCTATTCAAGGCATTGTTTTTAGCTGCCTTTTCTGGTAGCAGGCTCACAGAAGTGTTGCAAAATATCCTGTCTGGTTGACTAAGCCAAATTCTTATTAAATACAAGGTAAAAAGAGGGAGAGAGGAAAGAAAAGAAATAAGGTGCAGAAGGAAAAGGACAGATGGGGGAAGGATTGACCGCAAGACACAAAATATCACATTCCAGGTGCTGTTTGGGATTCAGCCATAGATGGTGAAGGTGATGATGTCAGCTGGGTTCCTTTCTCTGGCCCAGTCTGGTCAGGACTTCTCTATGATCAGGATGATGAAGGCTGAGCTGTGTCATGGAGGATCCCAGGGTGCATGGAGATGGTGTAAGTGGTAGCAATGATGATAAAGCCTGTGCCTTCCAGTCCACCAATCTCCTACTGAACCTGAATCTGCATTTATTGGGGAGGGGAGCTGTAATCCTGAGTTCTAATACTTCCTCTGCTGTTCAGTTGCTGTGGGGCCTTGGCTAACTTACTTTTCCTGTTATAATTGGTGACAATGACATTGTGCCATTGATGACCTGCTAGCCAAAATAAAAACAAGAAGGAAAACCAAATGGTACCATGCTTTAGTAGGCTAAGTCTACACACTGAGAGATCATGGGCCTAACATAAAGAAGGAGCAGTGCTTAATTTGTAATGAAAGAAGTGCTGGGGCTCAAGCAATTTTTTTACATTCATAACTGTTGCAGCAAGCCCATAGGTGCTGAGGCCATGAATTGCCAAGCCTAGAGGTTCCGGGGCTCAGCCCTGGCACAAATTAAGCACTGGGAAGGAGTGAATATCGGACCTGTTTTTCCTACAACTGTCAAGATGTACTACAAATTTTTACCTCTCTTGCCTGACCTTTTTGCAACAGATACAAGATGACAGGCGATGACTGAAGCCCCAAGGCCACACAATAATAGATTCACTGAACAGTCTGCTAATTTATGGTGGAAACATCATGCAATATGATAATCTACTTGATAAAGTTTGCTGCCTCCTGCAGAAATTCTGAGTTGCTTCAGGCAGATACTTCCTTCCCCAAGAAGATCTTGCCCCAACCAAAAACCAGGATTGCTGTTACTCAACTCTGAGAAACATTAAAAGTATTAAAATCAGAGGGAGATTTACAGTAAAACACAGGGTGCCCTGGCACGGGGGCCACCCAATGACAGGGGGCCCCAGGGCAGGGCAACTGCACCCCTCACACACACCCAGACCCCGCCCTCCCTGACACCTGCACCCCCCTCACACACATCCAGCCCTGACTCCTGCACCCCCTCACACACCACTAGCCCCCTGCCCACCGTGACTCCTGCATCCTCACCTGCACACCTCGCACCAAACAGAAGCTGCCCCAAGTAAGCGCTCCACATCCAAACCCCCTGCCCCAGCCCTGAGCCCCCTCCTGCACCCTAACTCCTGACCAGAACCTCACCTTAATTTCCTCCCAGACCCTGCACCCCCAGCCCTGAGCCCCCTCCCTCACCCTAAGTCCCACACCCCAATGTGTTTTTACATTTTTTTTATAAAGTGCTCTTACCCAAAGCGCTTTACAATAGTTAGCTAATGGTACAAACAATATTTGGAAAGATCATTAAGTGGTCGGCTGAGACCCTCAGCGATTTTTCAAGTGGTCTCTGGAAAAATAAGTCAGACTACAAAAACAATCAAGGTACCTCACTTTATTTTCCTTTACTTCCTATTACTTATAGGAGGAGGATGAAGAAAAAAAGAATGAAAAATGTGGGCAGGAGGGAGAGAAGAGAGAATGTTCTTTTTCTTGGCTGGGTCCCAAGCAAGGAGGAGCCCCAAAAATGAAGCTGAGCACAGGGCCCCACTAACTCTAAATCCGCCACTGACTAAAATCCAAGACATTTGTTTATTGCTACCAGTTAAAGGCATTTTTTCATAGCAGAAATAAAAAGGTTTTGATGGATAAAATCAAGATGTATCCAAGATCTGGATTTGACTGTAAAGGAATTATGAGCTAAAGTACGTAAAATGCAGTGCTTGAAATCCTATGCAATTGGAAGATTGTTCACAAACATCATACTTTGGAACTGAGGCCACTTGTCAACATTTATAGTATAACACCACTTTGCATTTTGATAGTGCCTTTCATGTGGGGATCTGAAGCCTCTTTAAAAACATTAAAAGAATTAAGTCTAATACCCAAGTGAATTAGAAAATACTACCACCATTATACAGATGGAAAACTTGAGACAGAGGTTATATGAGTTGCCTGAGATAATACAAGAAGTCAGTGGTGGCAGAACAGTCTGTATTTTCTGACTCCCATTCTAACCTTCCACTTTGACTATTCATACGACAGCCCTGAAGCTAGCTGCTCTTTTCTTTCTCCTGCCCTTTCCAAAGCTATAGGAAGGAGCATCGTCCTTGTTAAATTCACAGCATACACATAGAGAAGTCAGATTAAGAATGCTCTTTGTGGAAGGTTGCACAATAACCCTAATTTATTTCTTAAACTCCAGAACTTTAGCAATATAAGGATCAAAAACAGAGAGACACAAAGCAGGCTGCCCTCAAAACCAGAGGTGCACAATTCATCTCACTTTATTGTAAACTGGCTATTGTAAAAAGACTGCACACTTACCTACAGAGCTTTCTAGCCTGCAGGCAGGACCAGGATTTAAAGTGACAGCTTGTAATTTTTACAGTTTTCAATACACCACGCTCCTCCTGCAGCTGCCCTAGCTAGTGAGCCACCTGTGTCTTGTCAGATGAAATCCAGTTTGACAAATCACAGGTGGTTCATTGTTCAGATTGGCACTGAACCATTTGTAGTTTGTTGGATGAAAAGCCAAGCTATGGGCAGGGGGGGTTAGTGGAGTCTAGGGGGAGAGAGAATAGCAGGGGGGAGCAGAGGGGGACACAGCTGGCAAACTGCCAGGTTCTTTGTCTGGGTGAGGCAGCTGTCAGAGGAGAAGAGTTGGTGGCTTTGCTCCTGACAGCTGTCCTCACCATTCCGCAGCTCCTTTGTAATCAGACCAGCTACCTCTGCAGCAACTGGTACTCTGTGGGATAGGTACCCGGAATGCATTGCAGCTGAACCAGTTCAGAGAACCCTACTGTGGAAGTATGTTGCAATGCAATAACATTTGGTATGGCTCGGTTGGGTGCACTTGATGGTATGTATTTCACCTAGCTGTAAACACAAATAATAATAAAATAAAAACTTAGATAAGCCACCCTCCCCATCCCATCTACTCAGAACATGCACTAGGCTTTTCAACGTCTGCACCTCTTTAAAGCTAATGTAGTAGCTCTAAGTGTTGAGGAAACTGGCAATTATTGTTCCAGCTGTTACGGTGAGTTTTGGTCATACGTGGATTCTTGCAGGAAGGCATTTCTTCAATTTAGGCCAAAGCTTTAGTTAGTTAAATTCCTGTTGACTCCAGTAAGTTTTGCCTGAGTAAGTTGGGGGGGAAGGACCATTATCCTGAAGTTCTGTTTTTTATGTGGTATGTTCATCCTTTCTCTGGCACCAGTTCAGCAAGGCCCTTAGGCATGTGCTTACCTTTAACATTGGCTTGACTTCCATTGGACTCAGCTGAATAGGAATGGACATAAGCTTATGGGTAAGTGCTTTTCTGAACTGGACCCTCTTAACCTAACAGTTGCCCTGCAGCATCAGGCCTCATTCAGAATCTTGCCTTTGATAACAATTAATATCAGAGTTTTCAGAGAGAGGTAGACAACATCCATAATGACCTAGCTAATTATGCAATAATGAGGAAAATTAATTCTTCATTGGGCGATCAGATTGAGTTCTGATGCACTCTTTGATTATCAACCCCGGCATTTCTGTTGCTTGCATCTGTAAATTTTTCCTAAAATTATCCAGTCTTGCAGTATGTCTCTCAATGGGCTCCTGATGGCAAATAAGTTATCAGGATGACTCTATGTTGTATATAAAAATATTTTAGTATCTGTAAAAATTACTGCTCTTCAAAGTACTCTTTTTTTGCCAATTCTGTTTTCACTGATAAAGATCACCAAAATCTTTTTTAGTTATTTTTTTAATATCTAATGTGCATTTAAGATCTAATGTTAATAGGAAATCACTACGCAATATCTTCTGTAGTGTGCCCATACATTTTCTATGCTTTGTTAGCCTAACATCACTATAAATAAAGACATGTATTTTCTTTAAATTCTTTTGCTTCCAAACTTACCAAAGAAGATAACTTTTAATGAGAATGCAAGTACCATTTGCTGCTGTTAGTATATTTCTGCAGAGTTTTTCAGAGCCACTGGAACTTAGTAATAAGCATGCTATTTATTTTTAATTCATTCAATCCGCTGTTGAATCATAGACAGGATTTTAATTTTTAATTTGGCAGATTGACAGGAAAAACCTAATTTCTCAGAAAAATAAGTAACTCAGAGAACCTTGGTAATTTGTTCAAACGCCATATCACATTAGCATTCAATATGTAATTCTTCTATTAAAATGTTTTCAAAGCATACTGTCAGGCTTCATGAAGGTGTACAAACACATTTCATTACTGACATACAGTTTGGAGTGTGCTAACTCCAAGGAATCTGCATGTACTAGAAAGTAGCTGGCATTATTTGTTAACCAATTCACTCAGCACAATGCCAGGCTTTGAATTTAATCCTTAGCCACCTGCTGTTTTCAGTATATAAAATAGTGGAACAGCACTGAGGGGTGAGAAGAGTGTGCGGGATGGGGAAAAGGGTATTTTACAACCTTGGACCACAAAAAAATCACTATTTTTTTTCTGCCTGGTAGAATGAGTAGGAAGGCAAAGATGTATTTTCATTTGCCTCTTTATTTGTAGTATAGTAGCATCTAGAAATCCAAGCAAGGGTGAGAGCCCCATTGTGCTAAGCACTGAACAGACAATTAGTCCCTTTCTAAGAGATCTTATAATCTAGGTGACCTTGTCTTGTTTGGAAAACTGGGATTTGGAAGTCTGAGGATGTTTCACAGACAATTTCTTTGGGGAACAGCATTATGATCTTGCCATGAAGTTCTGCTGAGGACAGAGGACAGTATCTTCCATCAGCCATTTCCTTCTTTAGGGCTGGCCTTTTATTGGGACATTTGACATGTCATAAGGATCAGTATGTTGTCTTTCTTACTCAAATTAAACAGCTGTTGCTGACATATACTGAATAATTCATGCAAAATTTAGGCATTGAATCTCAGATCTCCTTGAGCTGAGCCTTTAACTTAAAGTTCAATGAATTTGCAAACACCAGTCAATGCTCATAAACTTGTAAGCATGAGCTGAGCTTGACACAGCTACTAAATCAATGAAATTCATTTCCTCCTAGGGCCTGCTGGGCTCCTTCCATATTCCTGCTCCCCTTCCCCCCCGCTGCTCATCTTATTGTTCATATAGGTTGGAGATCCATTCTGTCCTTACCCTTTCATCTTCAAATCAGGTAACCCAAGTTCTTTGTGGGTACAGGTTGTTTGGGGTAAGAGAAACCTCAAAGGGTCTTTTGGGGAAGCAGAAGAAGGGAGAGCATCATGCCCTATCTCTAGTGCTACTGGAGCAAGGAAAGCCTGTTCCTCTGTATATTACATAGGAACAGTAAAGCCACATAATCTGTAGAGCAGTAACCAGCGGATCATAGGGGATTCCCTGGATACCACATGCTAAAAGAAACACCTTATAATTTTTAGCATGTTGCTGCTAGGTTTTTTTTTATGATTTTGACCTGAGTCTTTTGCTCAGCTCTCTTGTAAAGATGTTTGTGAAAGATGTGGCAAGAATACCGTAGGTTTAGGGTATGTCTGCACTGCAACTGGGGGGAGGAGTCATTGCAGCACATGTAGATGTGTTCCAAACTAACGTTAATCTAGCTAGCTCAGGTACCAACACGAGTGAAGTTGGTAGCTTTAATCTAGCTAGTTCAGGTACCAAGAGCTGCAGCAGCACAGACTTCAGTGCAGGCTTTACAAGCATCCGATGAAGTGGGCTGTAGCTCATGAAAGCTTATGCTCAAATACATTTGTTAGTCTCTAAGGTGCCACAAGTACTCCTTTTCTTTTTGCGGTTACAGACTAACACGGCTGCTACTCTGAAATAGGTAATTAGACAGGCAGTTAGCCAGATCTGAAGTCTGTGCTACCACTGCTATCGGTACCCAAACTAATGAGATTAAAGCTAGTTAGGGAGTATGTCTATGTGTGTTGCGATTACACCCCCAGTGCAGTGTAGACATACCCTAGACTATAAAAAACAGTTCTACAAGAGATAAGCATTCTGTCCCAGGTCCAGCAAGGCACTTAACCATATGTTTAAAGTTATATTTGTGAGTAGTCCTGTTGATCTGAATGAACTCACATGCTTAAAGTAAAGCAAGTGCTTTGCTGGCTTGAAACCAGAGTATCCAGCACTGGGCTCTGAACCAGAGCAATTGGTGCTTTGCAGGAACTAGCCCTTTTAGAGAGTTGGTCGCTATCGGGCACAGGTTTAAGAGGTGTTCAGATCAGGATCTAGATTATGCTGATATTTCAGAATGAGGATGACTCATGGCTAGGGTTTGAGTTTGCATTTTTCGTCAAGATTTCAGACAGGAGTATCAGAGATTTTTGCCATCTTGAACAATATCAACTTTTTACAAGAGTTCATCTGCATCTAAACAACACATGCAAAACAAGAGCCTTCCAGTTTTGAGTGCTACCTAAACGTAAACTGAAAAGGAGTACTTGTGGCACCTTAGAGACTAACAAATTTATTAGAGCATAAGCTTTCGTGAGCTACAGCTCACTTCATCGGATGCATTTGGTGGAAAAAACAGAGGAGAGATTTATATACACACACACAGAGAACATGAAACAATGGGTTTATCATACACACTGCAAGGAGAGTGATCACTTAAGATAAGCCATCACCAGCAGCAGGGGGGGGGGGAAGGAGGAAAACCTTTCATGGTGACAAGCAAGGTAGGCTAATTCCAGCAGTTAACAAGAATATCAGAGGAACAGTGGGGGGTGGGGTGGGAGGGAGAAATACCATGGGGAAATAGTTTTACTTTGTGTAATGACTCATCCATTCCCAGTCTCTATTCAAGCCTAAGTTAATTGTATCCAGTTTGCAAATTAATTCCAATTCAGCAGTCTCTCGTTGGAGTCTGTTTTTGAAGCTTTTTTGTTGAAGTATAGCCACTCTTAGGTCTGTGATCGAGTGACCAGAGAGATTGAAGTGTTCTCCAACTGGTTTTTGAATGTTATAATTCTTGACGTCTGATTTGTGTCCATTCATTCTTTTACGTAGAGACTGTCCAGTTTGGCCAATGTACATGGCCACATTGATATCTACCAATGTGATATATGCCAGCAATGCCCCTCTGCCATGTACATTGGCCAAACTGGACAGTCTCTACGTAAAAGAAAGAATGGACACAAATCAGACGTCAAGAATTATAACATTCAAAAACCAGTTGGAGAACACTTCAATCTCTCTGGTCACTCGATCACAGACCTAAGAGTGGCTATACTTCAACAAAAAAGCTTCAAAAACAGACTCCAACGAGAGACTGCTGAATTGGAATTAATTTGCAAACTGGATACAATTAATTTAGGCTTGAATAGAGACTGGGAATGGATGAGTCATTACACAAAGTAAAACTATTTCCCCATGGTATTTCTCCCTCCCACCCCACCCCCCACTGTTCCTCTGATATTCTTGTTAACTGCTGGAAGTAGCCTACCTTGCTTGTCACCATGAAAGGTTTTCCTCCTTCCCCCCCCCCACTCCCCCCCCCCGCTGCTGGTGATGGCTTATCTTAAGTGATCACTCTCCTTACAGTGTGTATGATAAACCCATTGTTTCATGTTCTCTGTGTGTGTGTATATAAATCTCTCCTCTGTTTTTTCCACCAAATGCATCTGATAAAGTGAGCTGTAGCTCACAAAAGCTTATGCTCTAATAAATTTGTTAGTCTCTAAGGTGCCACAACTACTCCTTTTCTTTTTGCGAATACAGACTAACACAGCTGCTACTCTGAAACCTAAACGTAAACTGTAAACGACTGGTATAGATTCAGATCTGGGGATTTTTAACCTGCCCCCCTCATTTCCATTGGATTTGGATTTCAGAGTCAGGTTTTTGTCTATATAGGGTTGCTTTTCACCCCATAAAAGTTTAAACAAATGTAATGAGGTGGCTACTGTGTTCTGTACCACTGCCCTCTACTGGAGGAAATTATAAGTGCTCACCTGTGTGTCAGATTCTGTAATATTACCCTTCTAATGGTGGTTCTCCTTTCGTTAAGGTGGTAGGGGCCTCTTCCTTTAGAACAGGAGAATATTAGTTCTATCCATCCTATCACACTAAAGTTCTGAAGGGCCACAGAGGACAGCATAGTGACAATAATGTAATAATAAGTGATCCCAGTTGTGTTACATTACAGCATTTGTATGGTCTTTACTGTCTTCAAAATGCTGCACAAATGTTAGCTAAAAAGCACCTTTTACAAAGTTCAACAAGCTAGAAGATAATGAGAGAAACAATTAGTAAGGGCTGATAATAGATTGTCCTCATGAGTCAAGTTCTTTTAACTTCATTATTTATGTAGCTTCACAGATCCCAACTTAACAGGCTATCATCAGCAATGAAATAAAATCCACTCAAAGATGCTACATAAGCTTCATATAAAGGGAGAAACAGGGAAATAAAGCAGAAGCCAAAATGGAAAAAAATAAAATTGGAACATTTGCTCAGATGAGAAGTTTTGACAGTGTCAGTAACTCCTCTTATTGTGAGCAGTGATCCAATATAATTAGGCAGCCTGCTACAAAGAATCATATCTAATGATTTTTCATGTAAATGTTTGCATGATAGGGGTTTAACACTGTCAGAGTCTTGGAAGTATAATTGAACAGAAGGGAGAGTTTTACCTTTTGCCTGGCTTATGTATAGAAACAGGTCTGAGGAGCTGGCAAGCATTGTTGATGCTCTGAAGTGGCAATATTCTCCTATGCTACAAAATTACTTCCTCACATCTCATAGACTTTTTTTCCTCTGTCTGTTGCTGGTGGTTCTTATTCAATATGATCCATTTAACCCCCACTGTTATCAGTAAAGAAGCTGCAGATGTTATCAATTAACAGAGGAAATGCATGAAAATCTGCTGCTTTTCATGTCAGGCTTATTTTAAGAGCTGCATGAGGAACACTGTCCCTCACTAACTCTACACCAGTGAGGGCTGAGGCTGAAGAGGCTGATTCTCCAATGCCTTGTACCTTGAACAGGTATACACAAAGTCAGGTCAAAGTATGTATAAAACTGCAACTTCTGTATAAGAGAGTGGAGGATTCTGATTTGGTGGCATTTGACATTTGTGTTAATGTCTACACGAAAGATAAGGCAGGGGAAAATTAGGTCCTATATTTCCTTTTGTGTGTGTTATATGTAAGGCGATCCCAAAGTATGCTTTTATGGGCTCAGTCCTGCAAGGTTCTGATCACTCTATTCTCCCACTGACATCAGTGGGAGGTTTCAGAGTAGCAGCCGTGTTAGTCTGTATCCGCAAAAAGAACAGGAGTACTTGTGGCACCTTAGAGACTAACAAATTTATTTGAGCATAAGCTTTCATGAGCTACAGCTCACTTCATCGGATGCTGTAGCTCACAAAAGCTTATGCTCAAATAAATGCATCAGTGGGAGGGTAAGTCACAAGTGCTCAAAACCTCCTGGGATTAAGTACTATTTAATCAATTTGAAGAAAGTAAACTAAAAAAAGTGCAGCTGCAATAAACTGGGTTGCTTAAATATCTGTATTTTTTCACATAATTATCTGCATGTTTATATTACTACTAGCTACGTTTTCCCACATCCAACTATTGAACTCCTACAAAGTGCTAATGTAACATGGATGACAATGACAGGAAGGAGAATAGAACATTGGGAGGAGGAAGAAAGAAGTGGAAGTTAAAGAAAGAGACTGAAGGAAGAGTGGCAACAGAAAAAAGGTGGAGTATCTCATTATTTTAGAGTCACTAGGCTGTCACTCAATGCTAGCGATATCTTACTACCACAAGATGATGGGAGTGGGAGAGGTAATGAAGGCTATTTTTACTGGCACCTCTAGGAAAAGTTAGTACATTAAAATAATTTCAGTGTTCTAAATTCACAAAGGACTAGCATTAGGAAATTCAGCATCAGGCCTGTCATTCTAGCTTTAGTTCACTATGTTGTCCAGTGAACAGGGCACTGAGCAAGGAATCAAGAGACCTGTGTTCTATTTCTAGCTTTGCCACTGACCTGCTGTGTGGCCTTCTACAAGTCATTTAACCTCTTTTTGGCCCTTGTTTCTCCTTCTCCCCTTTTGCCTATTTAGTTTTAAGCTCTTTTGGACAGGAATTGTCTCTTGCTTTGCTTTTTCACTGTGCCTAGCATGATAGGCCCTGATCTTGTTTGGGTCCTGCTGAGATGCACAATAATGCAGTGTGTTGTGTTGCAGTTCTCCATACACAAAGAACAAATGGACATTTTCACTAATGAAGACCTTTCTTTTAAATTTAAGAAAACAAGCAAGAGAAAATAAATGTAAAGTTTCTAAGAGGGGGGGTGTGTGTGTGTGTGTGTGTGTGTGTGTGTGTGTGTCCCCTCTGACAGCCTGCACTGAGGTCTCAGAACAAAATGGCGGCTGAACCAGGTACAGAGAACACTTAAAATATAAAGATGAACTATGCATAAAACAGAAGCTGTCAGTTTCATAGCTACGCAGACCATGCTGCTGTAGTGCGATGTTCCACAGCTTTAAAGAACCATGCTACAAATTCTAGGCAGAAGCAGAGATGAGTGGAAGACGCTAGTGGTACAATGTGACACCAGTCTGTGCAAACCTTGCAGAGGGAGTGGCCTTTAGAAACCGTGCAAGATTGGTGAGGACTACCAATGTTTCTGAGAGTCCACAGCTCGATAGGAAGTGTTGGGGATGCAGGCTCATAATTAGGACCAGTTCGAAGGATGGGCAGCAAATAATAGAATTTCTTGACGAAAGATGACTTGGGACATAGGAAATCTCATTTTAAGATCTCCGTCACACAGGGTTGGCCAACTCAGGCTGTCTTAGGTGTGACCCAGGGATCTCTTGATGCCAAGTGGCAGAGGGCACAGAGGGATATAGAGGTTTACAGGGATCCCTTTGGTCAGGCGAATGCATACTAATTCATCAAAGGATAACGCGTAAGGTCTCTACTGAGAACCAGTTGCTCACTGGTCATCCTACTCACTGTGAAATGTATGTACAGATAATATTTAATGAGTTGTGTATCTATTACTAGAGATTATGTTCTTAAGGTCTTGAAGTTATAGACAGGTTACCAGGAGGTGATGTGCCTTGGACAGGTTTTGTTCAGGCAAGGACTAGCAGACATTTATTTCTCTCTCTGTCTGGTCATGTGTGTATTGTGAATTGTATGTGTCACTATGGAGACCTATTTGCATTACCTAGCTGGATGGTAATCAATAGATTGTGAAATCACAAGAGAGGAAAACAAAAGCAGCACGGAGGCATCCTGTTTACAATTAAAGACAATGGGTTTGGAAGGAATTAACTGGAGGTACTAAGATACAAGGAAATATGTTACCAACATGAAAGGAGCCACACAGCCAACCTAGCTGAAAAACCCTGCAAAGATTTTGGGTGAGCTATACTTCCTTAGACCAGGAAAGCACTTTGTTAGCTAAGTTTAGTCTCTAGAAAGCATATATGATTTTATTTCACGTGACCATTTGTTTCCAACACTTCTACTTGCTATTTCTCAAATCTCTGTTAGATAAACATACTTGATTTCAATGTATACATATCTAAGTGCTGTGTGCTATGCATAGGTCTGATCTAAGATGCAACCAGTAAGCAGGCGTGTACTGTTCCTTTGGGAGCAGCAGATCTGGGAATACTGCAAGTGTTCAGTTGACCAGGGGCTGGGCACTGTAGGGGGACACTTAGGGGTTGGGGGCTAGAGTGTACCTAACCTACACAGGGACAGCAGAACTTGCGCTGGTTTAAAGGAGAGTGCTTGTGTTTTCTCTGGTCAGTGGAGTCAGCAAGCTGACCTCCAGCAAGCACAGACAAGGCTTCCTCATGCTAAGGGCAGGTGGTAGCAAGGTGCCTAAAAACCTCAGGTACCCCTGGAAGCATCACACCAGGACAATCCAATGGCCGTCCAATATCTCGACAGATGAAAGGAAACATGATGGAATCAGTCAGTCACTGGTGCTTGACAATAATGTGGAAGAAGGACCCAATGGAGGAGTGGCAGACCTTCCCACAGCAGCTACAGAAACACTCGCCAGATGGAGGTTGGAACACACTCTGCTTCCTGCCTCACCTGCAGGCCTCAGCTTGGGCTCTCTGATGACTCTCCATGACAACTTCACCAGTCTTAACCCAGCTTCTCCAGACTGAGCAGTTTTGGGCAGGGTTCTCCCAGTTGTCAGTGGGAATGCTGGATGTCTTGAGGCCTTGCTTGTCCTTGTTGCTGTATTGGAGCTTTGGCCTTCCTCCACGTCGTGGACAGTTCTTGAGCTGGCCATAGAGCACAGCCTTCGGCAGACAATCTTGAGGCATATGGTTCAAGTATCCCAGCAAGCAAAGCCTACGAGTGTCTAGCAAAGTCCGCATAGACTATAGGATGGTTCTCTCAGGGATCTTGTTGTTAGTGATCCACTGGTCCCAAGTGACTTCAAGGATTTTTCCAAGACAGTGAAGGTGAAAACTCTTCAATCTCCTCTCCTGCTTGGAATACGTGACCCAGCTTTCACAGCCAGAAAAGAGGCTACTGAAGGGACAAGTCTGATAAATGGACACCTTTGTGTTCAGGGTTAGCAGCTGCTTGTTCCAGACACATGAGGTAAGTTTGCCAAAAGTGACAGAGGCTTTGCTGATTCTCACATCAAGTTCTCTATCAAGGCTAAGTGAGCTGGTTAAAGTTAAGCCAAGATAGCAGAAGTGATCCACTTCTAGTGAGCTTCATTATTGATGTAGGTTTTATGTGGGATGTTAGTATCCAGTGATATGACAACTGTTTTCTTGATACTGATGACCATGCCAAACTTGGTGCATGCGTCAGAGAACTTATTCATCATGATTTGCAATTCATCAGGTGAATTAGAGATGAATGCAGTGTCATCTGCAAAGAACAGATCCCGAACAGTGAGCTGGATGGCATGCCTTTTGCTCTGAAATAATCTGTTGAACAAGCTGCTGTCTATCCTTGACTGAATTAGTGCGCCAGGTTGATCATTTCCAAAAGCCTACTTAAGAAGAATCGAGAAGAAGATGCCAAAGGCTGTAGGCACTAAGACTCAGCCTTGCTTCATGCCAGTATCAATGCTAAACTCAGACGATGATTCATTTTCATACTGGATAGTTGCCTTCATTCCCTCATGGAACTCCTTTAAATAGGGAGAGCATTTTTTGTGGGCAGTCAGTTTTCAGCAAGATCTTGTATATGCCATTCCTGCTAACCATATCAAAGGCCTTTTTGTAGGTCAACGAATGCTGCATAGAGAGATGCCTGTGGTTCTCTGCTTTTTTTCCTTGCAACAAGCGCATTGTGAAGGACTTGCCAGTCATGGAGCATCCAGCTCTGAACCCACACTGGGTCTCAGGATAAATTCTTTCAGCAAGAACTTGGAGTCTTTTCAGCAGGATGCTTGCAAGCACCTTGCCACCAGGCTGACAAGAGATATCCCTCAGTAGTTGTTGCAGTCCACACTGTCCCCTTCATTTTTTGTATAAAGTGATTATGTTTTGCATCTTTCAGATCCTGGGATTACGGGGTATGTGACTTTCTTCCCAGCAGGCTCAGAGACGTGTATGGATGTCGCTTTCAAGCTTTCTCCCCCCGCCTTTAGGAGCCCCAGAGGTATCTGATCATTGTCTGCTGCTTTCCCAGCTGCAACTTTTTTGATAACTTTCTGTACATCTTTGAGAATTAGTGTTTGGTCAAGCTCCTGCATTGTTGGAAGCTGGGGAATGGCAGCTAAGGCAGTATCATAGATAATGACATTCTTTGAGTAGACTTCCTTATAATGCTCAGTCCATTGGTCAATCTATTGTTGCTTGTCAGTAAGGATGGTACCATCTTTTGCTTTCAGGTTTGCAGTCCTTTTACAAATGGGACCAAGTGCCTCTTTGATTCCATCATACCACAAAGGTCTCCTCCTTGAAAGCAGGTCTGAATCTTTTTACCAGGTCTTGCCAATACTTCCGGGCATGTTCTCTGGTGGCTTTCTGGACTGCAGCATTAGCCTCTTTGAACTTAAGAGTTCTGGACTTAGTTGGATGTTGAAGTAAAGTTAGGCGAGCTTGCTTTTTCTTTTCTATGAGAGGGAGCAGCAGATGTTCAGAGGCTGTGAACCAGACAGGTTGTTTTTTCTTTTGTCGTTCCAAAGACATCCTTGGCAGTAGCCAGTGTCTTATTCTTGAAATTTTCCCCACAAGGTGTCAGAATCAGGGGAACCATTGATAAATACTGGAGAGGTACATGAACTGAGGACAGACTTCTTGACAGCAAATCCAGCACTGTATAAATTTGATTCATTTTCAGGTTTCACAGACCAGCAGAAACGGATATTTACTTCATCTAGGGATCCAGTTTCAGAAAGTCTCATCTCACTGAGGGCTGCAATAGACACCCAGTTGATGTAGTTCTCTGTCAATTATGGCTGTTTTCCAAAGTTCATGGTCTTTCAGTTCATGTCCAGTGAACATAGTGTGAACATTCCAACAAGCAATGATTAATTTAGAGCCAGGAAAGAAGAAGTTGGAAGGAAGCTTTTTTAGCCCACCTTTTTTAGGACCTTCCCCGAATTTGAGCCAGCAGGCCACCCCTAAATAAGGCTGCTTGGACATCTGAGCTGCTGCCATGCATGTGGGTCCTTCCCCACCAGGACAAGTGACCATGAAGCATAGACCTTTGATATGTGCGCCTAGACAAAACAAGGAAAGAAAGGGGTTCCTGTAGGCCCTCCACCTTCTCTCTCAGCAAGGACTACAGAACTCCAAGATGAAGGTCAAGATGCTTGGTATAGGCCTGCTGCAGCTTCTAGCCAAAACACCACTCCAAGTTGAAGGAAGCAACTGTCTTGTCACATCTGCAACTGCACCTTTTCTAAATTGGTGTGGTCCCAGTAACATGAGTACAGTTAGCCAACGGGATTCTGGCTCATCCACCTTTCTGGAGACATTTCCTTCATTCAGGGGGTTCCACTCCCGCACCCTGGGATGCCATTGGGGCTTCCCAAGGGGAGACAGGTTTATTGACTGATGCCTGTCACTCACCATTGCATTGCTGGCTGCACCGTCTACACATCCAGTGGTGAATCCCCAGGGGACCAGCCAGACAATGTATACCAGGAGCTATTTTAAATAAAGGCCATCCTTAGCTGTAAACAGCCATGCCAACATCTTCATGTCATGTTTTCTCTTTATTATGGGGAAAATGCTTCATGCTACATCATCCTATCATATAATAGCTAACCCAGATGACAAAATGTTTGAGGCAGAGTGTTTAAATAACACACATATAGTGGATCGCACATATGTGTTCCAAGGTGAAATGATCAACAGTTAAGTGAATGATAGGAATCTAGAGATGCAATCCAGTTTAATCTTAGAACCGAAGATAGAAAAGGATTCCCAGTATTCATGAAACAGTATACTGCAAAAATTCTCCTGACGGATGTAAGTTATATCTGAACAATTTGGAACATCTTTAACGTCAGCTATCCTGCATATTTCATTCCATCATCCATCGTACTCAAATTGTACTACTGTAATTCTCCATTAAATCGAAATGAAGCTTATGTACATTTGATTAAAGTCAGTCTACTCATCATTTGAGGTAATTGAAGGGTTTGTGTGTGCACTCTGCAATTTCTTCACAGCCATAAGTAAGGGGTGTCTGCTTAAAAGAATGAATTGTTAGGGAAATTTTGAAATAAAGAGGTAAACTAGAAGGATTAAAAAAATGCTGGATTCAGAACAGAACTTTGTGATCACAGTAATTTAATCATCTTTTCCTCCTCTATTTAAGTCTGATTATCCCTGAGACTTAATACTACCTGACAATTTGAACAGAGGTTGAGCCAGTTGACTTCAGTGGGAGCAGGAGCTGGCTCATTGCAAACATGCTTGAATTTAACTTGAGTTAGAATGAGAAATCGCTACATACTGGAAATCACTCAAGTTTGCCGCTGCCATTTTGCTTTCAGTGAGGAAGTAAACACCTTCCTACTGTATATCTTTGACCTTGCCTTATCTAACATAAATAAATACATTGCAACAGGTATGTGTTTTTTTTTAAAAACCTACCAAAATGAGACACACTACTGCACATACTTCTCCCTTTGGGGAGAGGATGAGAAAAGAAACAGAACATAATGGATGTTACGCCCATCATTTAATGCACTACTGAAAGGTGCTCAGGTATTATGGTGATGAGAATGGTACTATTGGTAGTATTTATGTAAAATAGAAGTGTCTTGTTGGATTGGGGAGAGAAGAAATTGAAATGCATCCATTATGCAGAAAAAATACTCTGTTTTGAGAAGTTTTTGTGGTGGGAGGAATTTTGGAAGATAAGAGTGATGCAAAGGTTTTGTGATGATACCAAAGCATGAAGTTATCACCCAGATAATTTGCTCAGGTCAATTCAAAGTAATTGTTAGATGTATAAGAATGTTTGGGTGTTTAAACTTCCTAAAACTAATGGGATGTTACATACATTGTTTTGACTTACCTGTTCCTGTCTAATGTAATAGCAAAGGTTTACATAGTAAATACCCCTGTAACTAAATAGCTCAGACATCAAAGAAGCCTTGGGAAATACTAATGAAGAACTTAAGGACTTCAACAGAAAATGCTAATTTCAAAGCAAGTGGCCATTATATATATGGTTGGAGGTCAAAAGTCTTAAGTGCATGCCTCACTCACCGCCATCAAAGGAAAAGCCCATATTAGTAGAGACACTGTCAGCTTGCTTTGTGTGTGAAGATACTATAAATATGGATTCAAAGAAAGATGCTTTAATTTCTGGACTGTCTGGATTCTAACAGGGCAGAATAACTGAATGAGAAGCCTGAGATCCCCAGAGTTATTCTGGGCAGCCCTGAAAGACTTTTGGGAATCTGGCAGTTTATTACATCACTGCCACCACTTGAAGTTACAAACTGAGATTTACCTGTTATATTACCTGCATTAACCTCTCAATAAACTCTCCTTCTTTTTTCTTAGCTAATCAATCTTTAGTTTAATTATAGAACTGCCTGCCAGCATTGTCTTTGGTGTAAAATCTGGAGTACCATTTGATCTGGGGTAAGTGGCTGGTGTTTTGGAACTGGGAGCAACCTGATGTGGTGTGATTTTAGGTTTGAGTAACCTTTTATAACAAAGGTCCATTTGTCTGAGTGGCAAAATAGGTTGGAGAGTCTAAGGGAACTGTCTGTGATTCTGTGTAAGACTGGTATAATGCCCAGGAGTTCTGATTTGGTGAAATCTAATTATAGAACATACCACCAGTTTGGGGTGTCTGCCCTTGTTTTCTGACAGTCTGCCTTGAGGTAGGCACTCACAGTTGTGAGCTACTCCAGACAGGGTGATACCTGTATTTTGCACAGCTCTGCTTTTTAGGCCAAATTCTTGCCTCTGTTTCACTTTTGCAATGAAACTGAAACAAACTGCTGTATCAATGGTGTAAAGGGAGGTAGAAATTGGCTGGCTGGCCCAGATCCTCAGCTGATGCAAATTGACTTCGCTGGAGTAATGACATTTTACATCAGATGAGGATCTGGCCCTTTAATATCAAATTGATGACAAGATAGAGATTTTCCATTATGCTTATGACACACTGTAAATGGAACAACAAAAGGAAGTCGGATACTAAAAGAAAAACAGGATACAATAAAAGCAGTCTTGGAAGGATTTGATTTTTACTGGCAAATGTCGACTTCACCATTCACACACAAACCCATGAAAAATTATTTCCATCAATAATAATTGAAATCTGCAAATAGGCAAAAAGAGAAATACTGCTTGAGAATTTAATTGAAGGATATTTGCTTTATATATTTTTACATATAAGTTTAAACCTTTCCTCTTTGATTTTGCACAACTGAAAATTTAAACTGGTAAAAGTCTAAAAAATGTTTACAATAATTATAAATACTATCTGTCAAAATGATTTAAAAAGTACAAATCAAATTCTGCCAAGAATACTATGCTCAAATAAATTTGTTAGTCTCTAAGGTACCACAAGTACTCCTTTTCTTTTTAAGTGAAAACTGAGCTTATTTTATAATGTCATACCTGCATTAAGCTTTGAATGTTAGGAAGAGATGTTCATTTAGGGATTATACTAGATAATGGAAGCTCAATGAGCTTCAAAGTTTGATTGCATGTTGTTGAAAATTTTGAATGTATTGACTTTCTGAGCTAGAGCCCTGAAAATGATGATCTTACCTAGTTCATGAAACACTTTTTTATGAGACATTAAATTGCCTTATAAGGTTTCATCCTTGGAGTTATTAAAAAAAAATCAGTATGGCTAATTATTCATTTTATATTATAGACGCGCAGTTAGGCTATTGATACCAGTAACACTTGTCCACCTTTTTAATACATCTACAATATCCACATATTTTGTATGTTAATATTCTTGGAAGTATGGAACTTTATCACATCTCTGAGTTGGTAGTGGCAAGGGTCACAAGTTGTTAAATCTAGTTTTGAATAGCTATTCAACTGAATTCCAGCCGAATTTCAGATAACTAGCTTTGGCCAAGCAATTTTCAAATTTCTGTTTAAGGCCCAATAATTAGGAGGAGGTACCAGTCCTTTTCCTGTGTGGACTTGTTCCCTAGTCGTGCAATGTAACTTAATGTTAAACTATCCCAAATGAGACAATTTCCACTCTTCCTTTTAAAGAATATTGTGTAGCCTAATATATCTCACTGTTAGGAATTCATGATATGCAGCCTAGATTTTAATTTTAAGCTTTGCTCTTAGTTACATAGTACCCCTGACTACTACCCTAAATAATTCCACTCCCTGTTAAGTCTTCAAATATTTAGTCGTCGTTTAGCGGAGCTGTAAATAGCAACTTCTCTTAATCTTAAATCAATCCCTCTAGACCCCTAAACTTTTTTTGTTTTTTTTCTCAGAACTCCTCTTAAAGTGTCTCAGATCATCCATTAGATCTTCTACTGGGGTGTATATCATATAAATACTGGCATAAGCATTTTAGTACATTGTAAATTGAACACTTTAGCTGAGTATATTTCAGCAATAATTCAGTACATTTAGTGAGAATACTGAGTGGAAGACAAGATCTCAAAACAGTCTGGTGGTGATATGATGTCAGGAGCGATCACCTTCCCTGAGAGGTGTAGTATTTTGCTGACAAGCAGATCGGTGTTAAGAAGCCCCCAAGCACACGGCGGCCCCACTCCTCCTCCTCCCTCCCGGAGCTACCTGAGTGCCAGCAAACAGCTGTTTGGTGGCAGGGGAAGTGCTGGGAGAAGAGGCGGGGGAGAGGAGAGCTTGGATGCCGGTGGGTGCGGAGCCTGCAGCAGGAGCCCCAGGAGCCAGCAGGACCAAGCCTCTGTCCCTGCAGCTACCCGGCTCTGGGGACCCCTGTCATTGAGGGGGCCCCGTGCCAGGGCACCCTGTGTTTCACTGTCAATCCGCCTCTGAACACAATAATAACATGTCTTGATCAGTCTCTTAGGGTGCTTCAGCAATCTTCTCAATCTGCTGTATTGCAAGTCCTTGTCTGTAACCGACTGTTCAGTCTTAGTCAACAATCAGGTCAGTTTGTGAATTGTTTTCCACTTGTATGTCTGCTCTCACTTCACTTATCTCAGCTGAGTTCTCAGGTATCTTATGATATGCTTACGAGTTCCTTTTGTAAGATTTTGCCTTTGTCTGCAATCAGCAAGTATGAATAAGGGGATTCTTCTTTGATTATTGTAGCCTTGACTGGCTGAGGCACATCTTGCCAAGTTCTCTCTGAGTCTTTGTTTTTTAACTGTGGAGAGGATTTGCTCCTTTATTGTAATATTTCACCTGATTGTACTTTCAGAGTATTTTTCTCACTATCACATACTCCTTAGCAATCCTTTGGTTTTGTCCCATATTTGGAAATCTGAGTATTTATATGTCTGTTGTAGAGGAGTTCATCAGGTGATTTGCCACACTGAGTAGTGCTAAATATGAATGGTTTCTTGCACCCATTGCTTTTTGTTTGTTTTGTTTTTGAGCAAGTTCTTCACTATACACACTTCATGTTCAGCTAATCCATTGGTTTGAAAATATTCGGGATGTCTCATGATGAAAGTTGTACATTTTAGCAAAGTCAAGGAACGCCCTATTCTTGAGCTGTGGTTATTACTGTTTTTGGAATTCTATGACCTGCAAATACAGATTTAATGTGCCTGACAATTGCTGCTGTTGTGGTATCTTCAGCTATGACTACTTCTGGGAAATTGGTAAAGTTGTCCATTGTAACCAGGTGTTTGTGTCTTCCCAGGTTGAACATGTGTATTCTGACTTTGTCTCATGGAATTGCAAATTGATTTTGAGGTTCTTTCTTGGTTCTTTCTGCCAGGAATCGCTATACCTCTGATACATTCCACATCTACTCATCATTTCTTTGTTGCTATTCATCTGTGGCCAGAATACAGTTTCTCTAGCTCTCCTTTTTGATTTGGTCATTTCCCAGTGCCCTTCGTTTATTTGTTTCAATATTGTCCTTCTCGTCACCATGGGTACCACGATCTGTGTCCCCTTCAAAAGCAGTCATAAGATTAGAGAAAATATGCAGTGTTGATTTTTTTCCCCTTCCTTTATTTATCACTTGCATCACTGCTTGTGGCATCTCATCTTTAGTTATATCTGTCTACAGTTCATTCCATATGCTTGGAGATACAGCTGAAGACACTTATCATGTTCACATGTATATTTACTACTTGTGCCAGATCAGGCTGCGTAGTGCCAGATCAGGCTGCGTACTGTCAGATGGAGCATATGTTTTTGAGAGTGTGTCTGCTGTTACCAAGTGACATCCAGGTTGGACTCATCCTACAGCAGAAATCATAATTTTATATTTTCAAAAATGATCACTGTGTCCTTGGTGATGATTCTTTGATTCCCTTTCTGCATATTGAAGTCAATGGATTTTGATCAGTTTCTGCTTTGAAGCTATGGCCATAAAGAAAAACTTGAAATTTTGTCCATATTCCAGACCTAGTATCTCCTTTTTCAATTTATTCATATGTCTGCTCTGCAGCTGTCACAAACCTAGATGCACGAGAAACTAACAACAAATCAGTTTGACGTTAATGGTACTGCTCCCAGCTGTCCTTTCAAGGCATGTTTGGAGAGTCTTTTCATTGGGTCAAAAAATTGCAGCACTGGAGCGAATGTCAGAATGTACTTTAAATCATTGTACTCTCTTCCATGCTCTGGCCACCATGCCCATTCAGTGACCTTGTGGAGATTCATAGATTCCAAGTCTAAAAGGAACCATTGTGATCATCTAGTGAGTCTAGTTTGACCTCTTCATAACACAGGCCATAGACCTTCCCAAATTAATTCCTAGAGAAGATGTAATAGAAAAACATGCAATCTTGATTTAAAATAGTCAGTGATGGAGAATCCATGGCCCTTGGTAAATTGTTCCAATGGCTAATTACCTTCGCTGTCAAAAATGTATGCTTTATTTCCAGTCTGAATTTGTCTAGCTTCAACTTCCAGCCATTGGATCATATTATACCTTTCTCAGCTATATTGAAGAGCCCATTATTAAATATGTTTCTCCTTCAGATACTTTTGTATTGTAATTCCTTAACCTTCTCTTTGTTAAGCTAAATAGATTGAGCTCTTTTAGACTTTCACAATAGGCATGTTTTCTAATACTTTAATCATTCTCATGGCTGTTCTCTAAATCCTTTCCAATTTATCAACATCCTTCTTGAATTGTGGGCATGAGAACTAGATAAAATAGTCCAGTAGTGGTCACACCAATGCCAAAAACAGAGGTAAAATAACCTCTCTATTTCTTCTTGAGATTCCCTGTTTACGCATCCAAAGATTGCATTAGCTTTTCTGGCCACAACTTCATACTGGGAGCTCATGTTCAGCTGATTATCCATCACAATCTTTTTTCAGAGTCACTGCTTCCCAGAATAGAGTCCCCCATCCTATAAGTATGGCCTACATTCTTTGTTCCTAGATGTATACATTTTATAGTTAGCCATATTAAAATGCATATTGTTTGCTTCAGTCCAGTTTATGAAGAGATCCAGATTGCTCGGAATCATTTTGTGTATCATTTGCAAACTTTATCAGTGACTATCTAACATTTTATTCCAGATCATTGATAAAATGTTAAATAGCATAGTCCCATCCCTATGGGACTCCACTGGAAACACCAGTCTGATGATGATTCCCTGATTCCAATTACATTTTGAGACCTATAAATTAGCCAGCTTTTAATCCAGTGGTCCCAAACTAGGGGGGATCCACAGAGGAATGTCTGGGGGGCAAGGTGGGCCCAGGCCAGCCCCCAAGGGGCAGGGAAGGAGCGAGCGCCACCGAGCCCTGCTCTGCCCCTAATTCTGCCTGGCCCCAGTCCCAGCTGCCCACACACTACATGTCTGGTTATCTGCAGAAACCAGCCTCCACCACCAGGGGACAGGAAGAGTAGTTGCTGCTGCTCCTGCTGGAGCCTGGAGGAGCACTCAGGGATGGCTCACTGTGTGGTAAAATACTTCTGAAGTTGAAAGTATTACAGAAGGCAGTCTTAAGAAATGCCAAATGGTGTGTTGAAAGAGCAGATCTTTGAGCTCTCAGTGTCAAAGGAGATTTGCCAAAATCCTAACAATGCTGAAAAAATTTGGCACCTGCCATCTCAGACATGTTTTCTTCTTTTTGTTCACCTCTTTAGGATTCATACACAGTTGTAGTACCCTTCCTTTTTTTTTCAGTTACAAAGGAATGAACACAATTTAGTGGATTTTCTCTTCTCTAAACTATAATATTTGCTGTCATGTTTTGTAGCTTGCAGTGTTGTTGTAGACATGTTGGTCCCAGGATAACAGAGAGACAAGATGGGTGAGGTAATATCTTTTATTGGACCAACTTTCAAGCTACAGTAAGCTCTTTTTCAGGTCTGAGAAAGGTACTCAGAAAGTATGTCTACACTGCAATGTAAGCTTCTGTAATTGAAGCAGGTTCTCTTAGGGTTTTTGGGTGGCTCATTCCATCATGCAATCTACTTCTCTAGGGTGTCCTTGTTTGGTGAATGCAATTTTAAGTGTGTGGATCTGTATATACAAGAAACTCAAAGATTACAATTTGCACTTACCTTCATAGATATAGTAACCAGCCCAAATACACCAAGAAATCTCTACAGCCAGGCACTCAGATACCACAGAATGTGGTGTAGGGAGAAAGTCCAGGATCCACACTTTAACATGCTTTCTCTACACATCATAGCATAATGGTTGGGTTTATTACAGTTTCTACATATTTGCTGAAGGCTGGTGTTTATACTCCTGCTGGGTGCCACATCAATGCCATTGTTTCTTGCTTTACATGTCTCTGTCCATTGTCACTGTAATTTCTGTGAACTTTTTCCTTACTGGTTTGTGTATGGTGCTCACAGTCATGAGTTCTGTGCCTTTCTCTAGGTTTTTTTATTTGTTTCTGTGGGTTCTGCTGCTTGGCATATACATATTGTCCTTTCTAGTGTCAGATCCATCTCCCTTGGTAATCTTTCATGGTCTTTTTTTGTTACACCCCAGAACAATCTGGTTTTTAATCAGTCTGTTAATATTACATATTCATAGAATTGACTTTTTTTAGTTTTAAGTTTGTAACAAACTCCTCTATTGTTTCCCTTTCCCTCTGTGTTCTCATCCTGAATGTGTATCTCTCACAAGTAACACTTTTTCTAGGGATACAACAATCCTCAAACATTTTCTTTTATTTCTGCAAAATTTTCCTCTCTCTCCTACCCACCCCTACCATCTGTGTGGAATGCTTTGCAGACATCTAGGGATTCTGTGCCAGCTGCTAAGAGAAAAGCAATCATTTGCTCATCCTCCAATTTATTTGCCCCAGAGGTTTTCATATACAGTTCAAATTGTTGTCTGTACCGTTTCCAGGCATACTCAGCCTGGATTCTGATTCTGAGGGCTGGGGAGTTACATACTGTTGCACAGGCTCCGTAACATTCATTTCAATGTTACTGTATCTTCCAGCATGCTGTGCCTTCCACTCCAGGTACCACGTAGCATCTCACTGATGAGCAGACCAGTGTCAAGATAAACCCTATATTATTAACAGAACTATGTACAGAAATGAGGTTACAAACTTTTTACTGCTCTGTATAGTTATAGCGTGCAACTGCCCAGTCATGGGCTTCTTTGTTTCTGCCCCCAGCCGGAAGTGTGTCCCAGGAAACCAAAGACTCCATGAAGTGTGTACAGGAAGTGTGGCATCTCTACCAGAGGACTTACTCTGTAGCATTATGGGAGACTGGCCATCTTAACTGAGGGTGCCTAGTAATCTCCATGTAGAACAATAGGAGACAGCAGCCATTTTGAAAGAGGATAGCTCTTTGTGAGATTCTGAGTAGCAGATTATTTGTCAGCCATCCTGAAGAAGAAACTTTGTTATGAAGACTAACAGAAAAAACTTACCATTAATCCTAAAAACAGAAATCTTCTAATGCATGAGATTTCACTGAGTTTTAACTACGCGATGTCGTGTTTTATTCCACTAAAATCATTCAGAACAACAAATGATCTAACACAGGCAGGTAAATTTCTTAAAGGACTGGTTTCAGAGTAGCAGCCGTGTTAGTCTGTATTCGCAAAAAGAAAAGGAGTACTTGTGGCACCTTAGAGACTAACAAATTTATTAGAGCATAAGCTTTCATGAGCTACAGCTCACTTCATCGGATGCATTTGGTGGAAAAAACAGAGGGGAGATTGATATATACACACACAGAGAACATGAAACATGGGTTTATCATACACACTGTAAGGAGAGTGTTTTAAAAACTGCTTTAGCTTTTTTCACAGCCATATCACATTGGCAGCTCAGTCATCCTATGATCAACCAATACTCCAAGGTCCTTCTCCTCTTCCGTTACTTCTAATTGATGCGTCCCCAACTTATAACTAAAATTCTTGTTATTAATCCCTAAATGCATAACCTTACACTTCTCATTATTCATCCTATTACTATTACTCCAGTTTACAAGGTCATCCAGATCCTCCTGTATAATATCCCGATCCTTCTCTGAATTGGCAATACCTCCCAGCTTTGTATCATCTGCAAACTTTATAGGCACACTCCCACTTTTTGTGCCAAGGTCAGTAATAAAAAGATTAAATAAGATTGGTCCCAAAACTGATCCCTGAGGAACTCAGGCCACAGATCACAGCCAGCCCTTCCAATTTAGAGTTGTGGAAATGTGGGGAAGTTTGCACTGCCACTCATTGTGCTGTGTCTAGTCTCTTTCCAGGGCTGTTAATCATATTTCATATTAATACAAGACTAGTATCCTCTGTGAATAATTCTTTTCCATCACTTGCATTATTTCCCTGTTGTCACATTAGGTTCCTTATTACAAGCTATGGTAGGGATCTGTTTACAATACAACTGTGGCCTAATCATATTTTGACACAGCTTGCTTTTGCTTGTGTGGACCAGACCAAAATCATGTTATGAACATCGCAGGGGAACCATGTTACTTTCAGGGAAAACAAAACTGTGTCATAAAAAGGTTAATAAACAACCATGTTGTAATTAGAGTAGATGAAAACTCAAGGACTTGCCTTCTGATCTCAGGTGTCTTGTGATCTTTCCTCTCCCATTTCTCTCAATTGTTCCTTTTGTGATATTTAGATCTCCCATTGTCCCCACGATTTATCCACAAAAATATTTACCTTGATGTGCCACCAAAAGGAGAAGATGTTGGTGTCTTGTTAAATGCCCATTAGGTGTGTTCCAAATTCTCTCAGGATTTTATTAGTTGCTTTGGATATGATTTTTTGGGGTTTGGTTTGGTTTGTATTCCTGTTCCACTTTTACTACTGTAAACATCCTTTTAAAGTTGTATCCAGACAATAATTGACTTTCAGTCCCTCCTTCATATCTTGGACTCAATTCACCACATCTTCATTCTGATTTAATTGCAGTTTACAATCACTTTATCAATTTGCATCAGTGTAAATGGCTACGAGATACAAAGAGACACTGAAGTGCATCACTTATTTCCAGTTAAGCACTCACCACCCCATGAAGCATCTGCTCTTTGGGCTATCCTAATTTAAAATGCTAATTATCCTGGCTGAATCGTCAACCTGGAGCTTGCTCACTGTCAGCCTTTAAAGAGACAAAACTCTTTTGTAATTCCTTCATTTTATTTCTACTGTCTATTAAACGTAAGTTATTGACACTAAAATCAAACTGTTAATCTTTACATATGTATATAGTACCATTCTGTCACCTCTTTAGCATAGTTTTTCCTACACCAAACAAATAGAATTTCTTAAAAATTTCCTGATAGGTGATTATCATAATTTTTAGTTGCTTTTCAGTTCATACTGGTACACTTTTTAGAAACTAATTCTGCCTTTTCTGGGCCAAAGGCTGCTCCCACTTCAGTGAGTGGCAAAATTTTCATTTGACTCCAGTTGGATCAGGGTTTAATCTGTAAGAAAAGTCACCAGTAAAAATAAATTCAGTTGTGCCATTAACGGGCTTATTTTATGAAGTATAAATGCAAATAGTTGGTGATGAAAAGGTAATGACTTACTCCCTCCCAGAAGAAAAAGACGGCATGCTACATCATTGTCTACTGGTAACACTAACCCCTATTGTGGATGCAATTAATTGTTTAGTTCTATTTCTTCAAGCTACACAAAAATTACTAAAATAATATGAACTTTTAGTTGCCATCCCCACAGTAATGCTTTGAAATATAGCTTTCTTTATTTATAAGTAGTAGGTGCACTGGTACGTCTCTATTTGTCCATTGTCTAAAAATAAATACTTAGTATATACTTAACATAGAATTATGCATTAACAAAAAGTACCTCATACTGTATATTCATCTGTTGAAAAAAATTGCAATTATCTTGCTTGATTGTGATATACCATGGTACAATCTAGGCTAATGAGTACTGGTGTCACCCTTGCCCTGCAACCTCGGGTGCCTTACAATGTCTTCCTGAAGTAGCTCCCATCTGGCCCACTCACAAACATCCTTCTAGCATGGAGCCACACCTTGAGGCTCTGTGTCTGACTGCAGCCTGCCAGCCACATGTGGGTTACACTCTGGCTCTCACCAGCCTTGGTTATATTGCAGGGTGACACCAACACACCCACAATCTTAGATTTCCCCTCAGAAATGTATGTCCAGTACTGCCCTGCCCTCTGCTGGATAATATAAGCTATACTAGGCCCATTATTTCTTTAAAGGAATAATAATTACACAACTTGTAACCCCAAATAGAATTTCCCAGACCCTTTATTTTAAACACACTAGATGAGAGAGAACAATAAAACAAGGTTATTAACTACAAAGATAGAGATGTTAAGTTATGATTTAGGAACCTAACTTATGCATCTGGTTTTGAAACATTGGCCATTATTTCCGTTTAGTACCAGCTCTTTGAATCCTGAAACAAAGCAGTGTCTCCTATGTTTTTTCCTTCAAACAGAGGCTGCCTGGTTACTTTAGAGTTGCTTATGTGTCTGGGCTCCAGGAGTTGATTCAAATCATCATGCACAAATAAGTTATTTCAAAACTAAACACAAGTAAAACATTTCATGGACTTTTGCAAAGAGATGGTAAATTTACAACACAGGGGTTTATAAAGCTTTTTGTTGTGTTTCCTGTGAAAACCAGCATTGTCATATGGGCAGTTCTGGTGTCCCCATCGCAAAAAAGATATTAGAATTACAAAAAGTATATAGAAAGGCAATAAAATGATTAGGGATATGGAACAGCTTTCATATGAAGAGAAATTAAAAAGACTGGAACTGTTCAACTTAGAAAAGAGATGACTAAGTTGGGGATGTGACAGAGGTCTACAAAATCATGACCGGTGTGGAAAATGTGAATAAGGGAGTATTATTTACTCATTCTCATAACACAAGAACCAGGGGTCACCCAACGACATTAATAGACAGCGCGTTTACAACAAATGTAAGAAAATACTTCATCACTCAATGCAGAGTCAACCTGTGGAACACGTAGCTAGGGAATGTTGTGAAGGCCAAAAGTATAACTCGGTTTAAAAAAAACTAGCCAAGTTAATGGAGAATGGTCCATCAATCACTATTAGCCAAGGTGGTCAGGGATGCCACAGCTAGCCATAGACCAAATGGCACCCCAGGAAAAGAGCGTCTTTGGCGTCCCTCTACTCCATTTGTTTAATTTTTGAATACCTTATTTTTATTGCATTTGTAACCTATTTCATGACTTTGATGCATGATTTATCCCTGTCATATAAGATGATACATTTGCATGCTAGGATCTGTAAATCTGTTTTTATTCATGCCACCATATAAATAAATAAATAAAATAGTTTCCTCTAAGTTTATAGAAACTTTTTAATATTAAGAATAACTGAAATGTACTAACATCAAGAAATTGAACTGTGCACTAACATTGGGTGGACCAGTATTAAATAGAGTTACGGTCTGTAACAGCCTTAGACTGTGTGACAGGGTCAGGCCAGATGGCTACAGGAGAGTGATAGAAGGCAGATATATTAGCCCCAGGTTAAGTAGGCCCCTTTTCCCTGGGTAAGGTAACAGGGAATGTTCCAGAACAATCAGGAACTTTCTGGACACAATTAAGGCAGACAGGCTGATTAGAACACCTGCAGCCAATTAAGAAGCTGCTAGAATCAATTAAGACAGGCAGGCTAATCAGAGCACCTGGGTTTAAAAAAAGCTCACTTCAGTTTGTGGTGCGCGTGCGAGGAGCTGGGAGCAAGAGGCGCAAGAAGCTGAGAGTGAGAAGGCATACTACTGGAAGACTGAGAAGTACAAGCATTATCAGACGTCAGGAGGAAGGTCCTGTGATGAGAATAAAGAAGGTGTTGGGAGGAGGCCATGGGGAAGTAGCCCAGTTGTAGTTGTAGCTGTCATGCAGCTCTTACAAGAGCCACTGTAGACAGCTGTAATCCACAGGGCCCTGGGCTGGAACCCGGAGTAGAGGGTGGGCCCGGATTCCCTCCATCCCTGCAACTCCCTACTTGATACCGGAGGAGGTGACCTGGACTGTGGGTTCCACCAGAGGGGAAGGTCTCTGGCCTGTTCCCCGATCCACTAGATGGATCAGCAGAGACTATGGGGATCATTCTTCTTCCTTTTCCCCATGCTGGCCAGTGATGAGGCTAACTGAGTAAACAGCAGATTTGAGCCACGAAAGTGGCCACACTGAGGACTGCCATGAACCTCCGAGGCAAGCAAATCCATCAATAAGTGCAGGACACACCAAGGCAGAGGAGGAACTTTGTCACAACTGATTACCCTAGTTCTTTACTCCAAAAGGTCACTGCAGCATGCTGTGCTTAAAATCAGCACCCTGGAGCCCCCATATAATTACAATATGTTTTGTACAAAGTATGAATCGTGAGGTATCATTTTAAAAGTCTTGATCTGTTGAACATACAATCCAACAGCATATTAATGTGCTATCATTGGATGGGAAGTTATGATGTCTTGCTATGTGTGTGTTACTGAAATATGTTGTAAGGTTGGGAACAGCCATAACCAGCCTTTCAGGTGCAACAGTGGACGAGCCAGACCGCTGATAGCCATTAAGAAATCCACATCTAAGGACTATCCCAGGAACCATATACAATGGAGACTTCTCAGAGATAGCACATAGACACTGGAGACTGCTTAACTCACATCATAGCAAAGGGTTTTTCCAGCAAGCTGGAAGAAACTATAAAAGAGGGGAAGTGACATCACTTGGCCTCACTCAAGCCACAACTCAGCACATGGAAACATGTCTGGAGGACTGAACAGGAGGAGACTTCCAGCCTGTGTATGGAAGAGCTGTGACCTGTTTGTATTTTGTATTAGGGTGAGACACTGCTTGATTCAAATCCTGTCTAATTTATAGAACTCATATTGTGATTTTACTTTTATTTCTTAGGTAACCAACTTTGATCTGTACTAGTGCTGTCAAGAGATTTAAAAAATTAATCGTGCTGCTAAACAATAATAGAATAGTATTTATCTAAATTTTGGGGATGTTTTCTACATTTTCAATTATAACACAGAATATAAAGTGCACAGTGCTCACTTTATATTTATTTTTATTAAAAATATTTGCACTGTAAAAAACAAAAGAAATATCATTTTTCAATTCACCTAATACAAGTCCTGTAGTGCAATCTCTTTATCATGAAAGCTGAACTTACAAATTTTAGAGCCTACAAGTCCACTCAGTCCTGTTAAGCCAATCACTCAGACAAACAAGTTGGTTTACATTTGCAGGAGATAATGCTGCACACTTCTTGATCACAATGTCACCTGAAAGTGAGAACAGGTGTTCACATGACACTGTTGTAGCTGACATTGCAAGATATTTACATGCCAGATGCGCTAAAGAGTCATATGTCCCTTCATGTTTCAACCACCATTCCAGAGGACATGCGTCCATGCTGATGACGGGGTCAGCTCAATAACACTCCAAAGCAGTGCAGACTGACACATGTTCATTTTCATCATCTGAGTCAGATGCCACCAGCAGAAGGTAGATTTTCTTTTTTGGTGGTTTGGGTTCTGTAGTTTCCACATCGGAGTATTTTAAGACTTCTGAAAGCATGCTCCACACCCCGTCCTGATCAGACTTTGGAAGGCACTTCAGATTCTTAAACCTTGGGTCAAGTGCTGTAGCTATCTTTAAAATTTTACATTGGTACCATCTTTGAGTTTTGTCAAATCTGCAGTGAAAATGTTTTTAAAATGAACATGTGCTGAGTTATCATCCGAGACTACTATAACATGAAATATATGGCAGAATGCAGATAAAATAGAGCTGAAGACATACAATTCTCCCCCAAGGAGATCAGTCACAAATTTAATCAACGCATTATTTTTTTAACAAGGCCATCAGCATGGAAGCATGTCCTCTGGAATGGTGGCCAAAGCATAAAGGGGCATACGAATGTTTAGCATATCTGACACGTAAATACCTTGCAACGCCAGCTACAAAAGTCCCATGCGAACGCCTGTCATCACCTTCTGGTGATGTTTTAAATAATAAGTGGGCAGCATTATCTCCTGTAAATATAAACAAACTTGTTTGTCTTAGTGATTGGCTGAACAAGAAGTAGGACTGAGTGGACTTGTAGGCTGTAAAGTTTTGCATTGTTTTGTTTTTGAGTGCAGTTATGTAACAAAAAATCTAAATTTGTAAGTTGTACTTTCACAATAAAGAGATTGCACTACAATACTTGTATGACATGAACTGAAAAATACTGTTTTAATTTATACAATGCAAATATTTGTAATAAAAAATAATAATATAAAGGGAGCAGCGTACACTTTGTATTCTGTGTTGTAATTGAAATCAATATATTTGAAAATGTAGAAAAACATCCAAAATATCTAATCAATTTCTGTTGATGTTCCATTGTTTAACAGTGTGATTAATTTTTTTAATCACAATTTAACTCAAAAAAATTATTGCATGATTTAACTGCGATTAATTGACAGTCCTAATCTGTATGCTTACTATTTATAATCACTTAAAATCTATCTTTCTGTAGCTAATAAATCTGTTTTATGCTTTACTAAAACATTGTGTTTTGTTTGAAGTGCTTGGGAAATCCGCTCAGGAACAGGAGCTGATGAATCGCCTCTCCACATTGAGAAAGGGGCGGACTGGGTTATAAACTTACATTGGTCAGGCTTCTGACTAGGACAGGACAGGACAACTCTGGGGTCCTGGGCTGGGGGAATTGGCTGGAACCTCTCTATTGTTGGTTCATGAGTGGCTGGCAAAAGCATTCATGTAACTCATTTGAGTGTGTCCCTGCCTGTGGATGTCTGTGTAAGTGCAGTACTTGCCAAAGGTGTGTAGCTTGTCACAGCATTACAGTGTGAGAGGGAGCCCAGACTGTTGGGACAGAGGACTCAGCAGTACCCCATTTCCAGGTTGCATCCCAGAGAACCTATCATAGTCATTTTTCTCATGTTTGCCCTCGTGAACTCAAGTGTAGCATCAAAAAGATCCAAAGACTAGCCAGTGGCATTTTCAACCGATAATGGCAAGCAATGTCAGTCTCTTGTTGGCCATTGTCAATCAAAGATATATTTTTAATAAGCCTGAGTTTCTAAAAGGAAAATATAGTTCTCTGGAAGCCTGGAACGTTCCACGAGATTCTATAACAGTCTGGAACATTCTATAACAGTCTGGAACATTAATATTTTACTTCAAATATTCTATTTTCCCTTTTGTCGCTAACAACAAAAACAGCATCCCAAGTCCAGCACCGCAGACAGTTGCCTGGGTTCCCTGCCCCTAAATCCGGCCCTGAGCACAACTCCATGCTCAGGGTGTCCCTAAACCTGTGACTGCCAGAAGCTGGGACTGGACAACAGGGGATGGATCACTCGATAATTGCTCTGTTCTGATCATTCCCTCTGAAGCATCTGGTACTGGCCACGGTTGGAAAACAGGATACTGGGCTAGATAGATAATTGGTTTGACCCAATATGGCCATTCTTAGGTAGTTAAATTAGTTAATAGATAGAGAAATGTCTACTTTACTTCCTTGGCAGTATGACTCATTGCAAGCATGAACTGAACTGAGGGAGTCTGACGCTGGTGTTAAGAGGTTAATCTTACTTTGCCACTGGGTATGTGTGATCTGATGGCAAGTCACCATGATTTATAACTGAATTATTCTGAAATCCCCTTTAACAGGATTCTCTAAATGATATTCCACTCAAAGAGCCAAACACTTCATTATGATGTCTTTCTCCACAGACCTTTTCATTAGCTTCAGTTCCAATGTGCTGTGACAAATTTTTTGCAGTTTGCATTTGGAAGGACTCTGTTTCTGTAGGTTCAATGAAAAGTTAATGCTTGTTATGAAGGATGCTTTGATGTGGTTGGTCTTACTCCATTAAACTTAGTCCACCCCATAAGGGCAGGAGATATTTTTCAGAATTCAAAGGCAATCGTTGAGGGCACAGATAATGTAACCTAGCAAAAATAAAGTAGAAAAATTATCATAATAATACCATAAATTTGTTGTAGAGGAAAACCCTAATTTAGAAGGGTTAGAAAGGGTGTATTTTTACATGTACTCAATAAAAAAATAATGAGTTTAAATCCAAAATGTCCTGAAACACTCGAGGTACCAGGAGCCCGACTTCATTCAAATGCAAAATTGTTCACTCCAGTCCTGAAGTTAATGGGAATTATACATGAGCTTAAAATGAAGTGCATACTTAACTTCTGCACTGAAGCACAGCCTCAATGAAGTAAGGCTCCCTAGGATGGTTGAAGATACATATCACTCAGAGTCAAATTTGGCCTTCATACACCGATCTGTATAATATGTCCCTGTTTAGTTGCTGATCTACATAGGTTTATAAATCTGTTATTGCTTCTGTAGGTGAAGAGATAACTCATGCTGCTTGTGCTGTCGATCCTGTGATCAATCCCTGCTCTCAGTCCAAGCAGTGTTCGTTCAGTTTACATGTCACTCACACTGAAGGGAGATTGCGTGCACATATCTGATGGCAAAATTTGTGATTTGTATCTTTGTTCATCCAATACATCTCAAGGTAAGGAATGATTGGTCAGGATGCAGCGAATCTGAATATAGTTTAATATCAAATGGTATTTAGATTTTCACAAAGCCAAGCTTTCCAATGGTGTCAAGACAAATACAGAAATGAAAAAAAAATCATATGCATATTTCACATGAGATTCCTTCTAACAGAATGCAAAGGCAGAAAATATGGTTCTCCTAGGGTTAATAAATCATAAAACTTGTCTTGACTTTAGTGAAAGTCAATGGAATTGTTACTCTCCTGATGTGACGCATGATAGAAAATCTTATTCCATGTTTTCCTCTTTTTATATACCTGCAACAATAGGGACATTTTTCATTTGTTTATCTGCTGATGGGCTTTTACATTGCTTTCAGTTGTCTTGCTGGCTGATCTCTTGTTATATAAACTAGGTTTTTTTATAAATAAGGTTGGAATGTCAGCTTTTTGCAGTTTCCTAGAGTAAGGAAATAAAATAACCTTCAGTTGTTTGAGTCCCAAATCTCTTGTGGTTCTGGTTAAATGTAATTGGTCACACTCTTGCACAGTTTATATAAAATATACACTTAGTTTTAACAACACATCTCACATATAAGAATTGCATTCCTCGGAATGTCACTTTCAAAGTAATAAAAAGAAAAGAAACTAACTGACTTAATATTTTATGAAACCATGCAGGAGTCTGGTGAGTTAAGGCAAATCAGACTTGCAAGAGATTCTGAGCGCTAAGAAAAGTGAATGTGATTTTACTAATTTTTGGGGAAATGGGAAAAGCTGACCTTTCTGTCTTCTTTGTAAAAGCAATTTTATACAGAGATAAGACAACCAACAATAGGATTTCACCAGACAGAGAAAAATAATAGGTGCTCATGTAATTAAATATTGTATCTTAACGCAGACGCACCAGCGGCTGAATCAGGGTTGCACAGGAAAGCTTCTTTCTGGCCTTTCCTAGCTCTTAGTGCTTGACTTTGAAACCGTAATGTTCTTTTAATGCAGGAATTTTTGGGTAATAGATAACTACATTGTTGTCACTTAGCAACCATAACTGGTCTTTCAAATGAAGTATTTTTGTTTGTTTCGGAGTGAAATAGGTTCTGTTAAATAGTATGTTGTTAGTAATAACGGACTTGGCTATTTTGCTAGGGGAGAATGGAAGTGACAAATCCGTTTGCACAGACCTGTTTTGCTGCCTTTTATGTTTACATATAGTATTAGGCATAGACTAGTCAACTAAATCTGTTTGCTAATTCCCTCAGTCCTTAGAAGTCCATTTCATCGTGTTAGGTTACTGGGGAGGGAGGCATATGTTTGTCCATACATGTGCACAATTCTCACAGCAGGTCACTTTGTGTGCACTTAGGTAATTGCATTATTTCCCCCATGACATTTCCTTACAAACAAGTGTGTGTGTGTGTGGGCGAGAAGGAGATGGAATAGAAAGAACTTGGACAGCAGTGATCAGTATGATAAAATCATAGTAATGGATACTGTGCCTTTGTTCTTGAAGTATAAAAACTAGTAACATTTTGCCTTTTCAGTTTACAAGCAATATAAAGGCTTCTAAGACCCATTCTGTTTATTTCTGCTCTTGCTGAGTGTTCCTGAAACACAGAACACTGGGATCATTTTCTGACATTTAATAAGTAATTAACTCTTCTACTAAATTCTAAAAACTCCTTTCAGACACAATATCCGCTGGTTAAGGGGCAAAGTAAGGCCCATTTCAGTGGTTTGCTCGCTGCTGGTGGTATTGCATGCAATAGTTCAGCAAGGACACAGTTCTCCCTGCCTCCCTCTGTTCTGTGTCAGCTCACGGCTCCCTGCTATTGATGTAGACACCAGTGGATTCTGTTTGCTCAATTTGCTGAAAGTAGAGCATAAATTCAGTGTAAATGGTAGATGAAGCTATTCACCCTGGTAATCCTTTTTTGTAAAAAGAGGCCCAAATCAAAGCCCTGGATGGGAACAGCCCCATACATTGAGATTTGGATCCAGATCTAATTTTGCTGCTGATTCTGATCTCTATCATGGACTGAATTAAAACCCTGGTACTCCGGAGAAATTCAGATCCAAATGTTGTGCCTTAAGTTCTTTATTTTTCGCAACATTGAAACCCCTGTTACCAAAGCAGAGGCAAATGGTTCCATTCTCTACACCAATCACTTTGCCTTGGAACTTGGATTCCAGTCTCTTTAATTTTACCCTGCATAGCTCACTCTATGCCAAAGGTTCTAAAACCGGGGTTTGTTACCCCTCAGGGTACATTGTACTCTATACATAGGTGATTGCGAGCTGTCAGCCTCCACCCCAAACCCTGCTTTACCTCCAGCATTTATAATAGTGTTAAATATAAAAAAGTGTTTTAATTTGTAAGGGGGGGTCCCACTCAGAGGTCTGCTGTGTGAAAGGGATCACCACTACAAAAGTTTGAGAACCACTGCTCTATGCTATATGCTCACAGATTTATAAATAAATTCTCTTCATCAATACTCCCAAGGCTTTGACAGAGAACTGTAATACTGGGGTCGATAGCTGGGAAAGGCCACTCATAGTTCTGCTTTTTATAATAATGAATAGTGAGAGAAAAGTGAAAGTTAAACTGGTAGAATAATTCGGGTCATGAGCTCATTGGGTGAAAAAGTGGCATTTCTAGTGAACTTCTCTGACCAAGTCAAAAGTTGTTTTGGTGGAATTTCCATTTTGGCTGCACCAGTTCTGCTACAAGAAGATGACCCTACTAAGAATGATTCAGAATTTGCTTCTAAGTGACTTGTATATAGGGCAGAGCTGAGAAAAGAAGCTGTGAGGATAGATGGATTTGTTGGTAGGTGAAGTGGTTAAAGGCTCATAAGTGCTATTTATCACATTACTCTGCTACTTAGCACATGGCTATTATCAACACCTATGTGGCATATACAGCTACAATAATAACTAAAAAGTTTTGCCAACCACCGAGGCATATAAAACCTAATTCAAGGCACTTAAAAAAGACTCCCATTGACTTCAATGGGCTCTGGATCAAGACCTAAAGTAGTTCGTATTAGTTCATTAGTTTGCTTTACATCAGCCTAAATGTGAAATATAGAGAGAGAGGCCTGAACCAAGATCCAATATTCAAACGCTCCTTACCATTGGGTTGGAGTTTGTATTGTGAATCCAAATCCAAATTTTGCAGTTGGACATTATCTTTATAATCTATTTCTGGTACTTACCTGGCCCTCATTCTGCTAGCACTTCACAATCTTTAATTTAGACTCACAACACCCCTGTGAGGTAGGGAAGTGCTGTTATCCCTTATTTGCAGGTGAGGAACTAAAGCACAGAGAAACTAAGTGACTTGTTGAAGGTAACCTCGGAAGTCTATGGCACAGCAGGGACCCCTAACTCCCTGGATGGCATGCCCTAACAACTCAGTCATCCTGGGCATGTTCAGGAGCATGATACAGGGTTTTAATGGATAGCTATAATTTCAGTGATCATGTCCTGCTACCTAAAACTCTTTTCTTACTTCATGGAAAGAGAAATTGGTTAAAAATGTATGAAGGGTTTAACCATTTACATGTTGTGCACCTTGGTTTTTTGCACAAGCAATGCTAATGTCTATAGAAACCGGGTGTGGGGGGGGGGGGGCGGGGGAGAGGAGGCTTGCGTAGGCAGGGGCCTTGCATAAAAATCTATTGCAGTGATAAATCCAGTATTGCATATTGAATTCAATGTTTTATGTCTCCATTTATCTTAAGGCTTCCTGTAGCACCCATCGCTATAGTTTCTAATTGCTATACAGGTAAATTCAGTCTGTATGACAATGTGCAAAGTGAACTTCATAGAGAGTGATGATTTCCACATTTCCCAGGTCCTAGACGCTCCTCCCTTCTAGATAAACAGAGTCCTTAGTTCAGCAGTTTCAAAAAAATTTCCCATCATTGTACTCTTAAACTCAGCAATGGAGGGCTTTGTAAGTCCCAGGCTGCCACCTAGTGGAAATGGGGTGCTAAAACTAGCTACCTGTCAGTAAATGTGGGATATTAGGCTAGTGTGGATTTGTTATTCTCCCCTTCCCTTTGGTGCATGACAGTGCCCTTCTGTATCTTCCTGATACATCAGCAGTGATGACACAGAGTATATCTCTTTAGCACAAACATGAGAACAGTTCTCTTAATATTCAACACATGCACCTGACAAGGCCAGGGGATCACTTGAAAGCACATTCTGTTAGGAAACAAAGGAAGTTGGTGGACGAACTCTCATGAGTAGCAGCCCTGCAGATTAAGAGCATATAGGATAGTGCTGAGATAGTCCCAAAACACAGGAATGCCTCTATGAAGACAATAGGAAGATATTAAATAAGCCAGTATGGCTTCATTTGGGGCTGCTTCACAGTGGAAATAAGATTTAGGGCTAAAAGGGAAAGCATGCATAAAACAAGAAATATAGAGAAGAAACAAGGTGTATATGTAAAAGTAAACTCAGAAGCAAAAAAGCAAAATTAGATACTAACTAGAGGAATAAAAACAAGTTTATAAACATGGTAGCAGCAAGAGGAATGCTGGGCTATTGAAGGAAAGGGAAGTATTCATATAGCAAAGGGCATGCAGAAGGCTAATAGCTCAATTTTAAGGACCAAAGAAACTGGAGACTCAGCCTCAAGGAACGCTGGGAAACAGGATTATTAGGAGGCAAATACAAGAATACTTGCGTATTAATTCTTTGTAGAGCTGGTCAAAGAACATCAGACTTCACAATTTTTCATCACAATTTTGACCAAAGGAGAGTGCAATGAGTTTTGTGAAACGTGTCACAGAAATGTCATCCCATTTCTCTGCCAGCTAAGGAATTTGTCAAAAACTTTCAAGATTTTGAATGTAATGGGGGGGATTTTATTCACATTTTCACTTGTTGTGGTCAGTTCTAATTATTTGGAATTGCAGTAGAATCTAGAGCAGGAACAGATTGCAAGACCCCCTTGTACTAAGCAGTGTATGTACAAATTAATATCTTTATACACAGATTTGCCTGCAAAAAACTGTTCCGTTTCTCTCATGGCCACCAGCTGACATTGCAAACAAACCTCTTTTCCCTATCACTAGTTGGCCTGAATGAACATATTTTGATATTTTTTCTGAGGATTTTTCTTCCCTCTTGAAGGACATATACCGCCCAAGGATGGGCACAAATTTGTTTGTGCAAATCTTTAAGAAATACTATTTCTATCCTTATGTCAAACTGTTTGGTGAAATAAGTCCTGGATGGATTTTCACTCTATCTATTTCTATAGCACCTACCACTTTAATACGGTCTGTGTATATAAGAAAGGGTTGATATATTCTTTCCAGAAAGAACTCACCATCTTGTCTCTATTTTAGCTACTGTCCTGCCTGGGATTATTTTGGTGATTGTCTCCCAGTAGTTTCCATCATCTTTTTACTGCGGGTTGGGGGGGACCTACACAAGAAGGAGAGTCTAACCCCCACCATTTACAGATATCATTGAATTAATAACCACATCATTACACAACACAAACACCTTTAAACTCAACTCCCCTGAGTACAATTGCCAGTCACGCTAATATAAGGGCCTGATTCTGCAAAGACTAGTGTGTGCTTGACTTTTCACACTGTGGTCCCATTGAGATCAATCAGAATATTCCAAATTAAGCATGTGCATAATTTATTTATTTATTTATTTATTTATTACAGGATTAGGGCCTAATTAAGGTAGAAAATTATATTTCCATTTATTGATTAGTTTTGTTTCCAGTCCTATCTGCATTTTAGGTGCCTAAATACCTTTGAAAATTTGGCCCCCTCTCTGTTTGTTTCGTGGAGTGTCCAGCACAACCTTGGGTATGGTACTACTACTAATAATAATAATTAGTAATTAATGCCCAAGAATTCACTCCTTTTTAGTATTCTTTTTTCTTCAGTTCTTCATGGAAGTGTCTAACTTTGCATTTCATCTTGTTAAATCTGTCATTTCCCTCAGGACATCTAGGCTTCATAATTCATCTTCCTGTTATATTAGTTGCAGAGTAGCAGCCGTGTTAGTCTGTATTCGCAAAAAGAAAAGGAGTACTTGTGGCACCTTAGAGACTAACAAATTTATTAGAGCATAAGCTTTCGTGAGCTACAGCTCACTTCATCGGCGATGAAGTGAGCTGTAGCTCACGAAAGCTTATGCTCTAATAAATTTGTTAGTCTCTAAGGTGCCACAAGTACTGCTTTTCTTTTTACATTAGTTGATACCTTTCACAGCTATGGCAGAAAATAACATTGTGCACCCTTTTTACACAAAAATGTGTACAGTTTTTTCTGAACAACACAATGTAACTGATGGCTGCACAGGACTCCATATAAACTATTACTTAATAGAATATTGTACTATTTGTGTTTTTATGACAAACCAATTAAAGGCAATGTGAATATTTGTGTAAGTGTACAAAATTAGGGATGAGACAAAAAGTCTGGATCCAAATTTCGCCAAAGCCTGACCAGCTTTGGATCCAGGTCCCTGGTATGGGCTCATCTCCAGTCAAAATAAAACTAATACACAGGCAAACAGTGTCGTGTATATTAGTAGACATACTATTTAGTCTCTGTTAAGTACAGGGGAGGGGGAAGCATGATGGACTAAGAAATATAAGCCTGGAGAAAGGGAAAGGATTGATGGATGTGAGAGGGAGAAGATTAATGTTTGGGGGGAAGGAGCAGACACTGAATTTTACCCAGGGATGTAATAAGAATCATCAACAGAGCGGAAAGCTAGTCCATGGAGTTCTATTACCTTTAAAATTGTTATCCTCATCCTCCTTGCACATCCCACTTCCTGTTGTTTGATACCCACACTTATTGCTTCCTGGCTTCATTAGATTATAAACTCTTTGGGTGAACCCTGGGTGAAATAAACCCTGGGTGAAATCCTGTCCCCACTGAATTCAATGGGAGTTTTGTCACTGATTTCAGCGTGGCTCAGATTTCACCCTGTCTCTTGTGTGCTTGCATAGCATCTACCACAATGGGGACCTAAACCCAACTGATTTTTTTAATTATTATTAATGTATTTATTTATTAATTAGTACTTACAAGGACCAGAACCCCCAGGTGCTGTACAAACACAAAAGAAATTCCCTGCCCCCAAGGAATTTACAATCTAAGTATAAGACAAGAGACAACAGATAGATACAGACAGACAGACTTGGGAGCACCAGGAAACAATTGGTCAGCATGATAAGCAGTGATCTCTGCACAGCAGCTGGTAAGGTCTTTGGGTGCTATCAAAATAGAAATAATTAAGAGCTAATTGTGGCAGAGGGATTTGGTTTTTTGTTTTTAAAAAGCCTCGTGACAATTTTGGCAGCACATCATGGCCTACAAACCCAAATGTTTGCATCTCAAGCTTGGCTTGTGACATGTTCACTGATATTTAGCTGGGTACCATGCAATAGCATCAGGCTTGGGACAAGGTCGCCAAAATACCTTACACTATATTGTAAAATTGATAAGTCACTGAAGTGAATTTGGTATTGTCTGGAAGGATGCAGGAATGAAAGCAAGGGCCATCCCAGAGAAGAAGTAAAAATAAGGTTGATGACCAACTAAGAGATTACTTCTCTCAAGCCATATTTTCTAGAATGCTGCTGTCCTGCCACTGAATAGAGAAAAGCTCTCTCTTTTCTTTGCCAGCCTGGTTAGTCCTAAATATTGTAGCCTAAAGTATCTATTTCCACTAAGGCTTGTATAGAATAGCATCTCAGCAGAAATGGGGAAGGCTCCTCAGCCTCTAGAGGGAGTTAGTATTTAAGAAATCACTGTATTCTCTTAATAAAATCAATAGAAAGGATCGTCTTGAGTAAAACGCTCTCTGACATGACTCTACCTGTGAATTAATTCCTGTTTCCAGTAAGCAGCAAAAGGGAAACGAGAACACGGGCTACAGGGATGATTTAACCCAAGGTGGCTAATAAATGAACCAGGCAAAATTCCCAAAGTTAGTTTCATAGGTATCATGTAAACATTTTAGCTGTTTTATTTCAGGCAGTTTTATTGCAATTTTCACGTAATTGCTTCATGCACATCAGAAAATTGAACAATGTGAAGTTTCTCGTGCCTTTCATGTTTAAGCCATTTTCAGTCCCAAAAAATGGCCAATCTTCCAAAAACTGGCTAATGTTCACTCAAAAACAAGCTAAAAAAATTGGGTATTTTAGCAAAATTTTCTGTAGTAACAGGTTTGGTTTTGAGTTTACAATAAAACACAAAAAAATGTTGATTTTCAAGAAGTTTAGCAGCCTCATCAATATTTCATACATACCTAGCACAGCAAATTATTATGGGAAGAGTGTTGCCAATGTAATGTAAAAACATTTTATAAAGGAATTAAGTACAGGATTCTGAATGTATGATTCAGCAAGTACATTTAATTCTAATGCTGTGAACTTGTAAAGAATTATAAGTGCTCTTACGAACTTAAAAAAAAATCAGAGAAATAAAAAGTAAAATCTTACGATGGAAACATCCAAATTGAACTTTCCATTTTGCTCCTTGACTCTAACATGACCCCTGTTTGGAGAGAGGCATTTACAAAAGGGAAATGAACACATTTAAGCCTCCTTCCAGCAAAGAGATACACAATGATTAACTTCATACACTGATCAGTTCTATTGACGTCAATGGGACTCATTCTGTGAAGGATCAGGACTGTATACTATGGGTGAGCTAGGATTTTCCAAGAAGCCTAAGGGAGTCAGGAGCTCAAATCTCATTGAAATTTTATAGGAACTAGGCACCTAATTCACTTTGAAAGTCCAAGCCTAGACTCAGTCACAAGGCAGGAGACAGCTCGTGGTGCAGGATCTGATTTAAGTTTTTTTTTAAAATTGCACTTGACATTTGCCAATCCAAGATCTTATCACTTGCTTACTGACTGCCTTCCAAATTCCAGTTGATCTAAATCTAAGTGGCTAAAGAGTAACTTAACAATAATAACCATCCAGTTACTATTGCTGCATCCCTAATTACTTTATAAAATGTTACAGATGCTTAAATATTTAATAGATTCACTCTCCCCTTTAACCATTCCTCCTATGGGAAAAATCTCATGAAATATGAATTATGCATGTGTATTGTTTTGCAGTAAAGTGGTTGTTGTATTTCAATCATATTACTGCATGAAGTGTCTTTACAGATCCCATAGAAAATTCTTTGTGGATTGATTTGTTTATAGCGAAGATTCTAAATCCTGCATGTTCATTCCAATGTTCTGCTATGGGTGACAAAAATAACCAGAAAGTGATTGATCAAAACAGTTTGTTCATAACAATGATTGGGCTGAACTATATCATAACTTGTTAAATGTCCATCATAAATCAATGTTGACCTCTGCCTGAAACAAAATAGGTGACTAAATCTTAGGGTTTAAAACAAATTTTATAAAGGATCTAATTTTCAAAGAGAGCACAACAGTCTCTAAACATTGTGTGCCATTTTATACATGCAGATTTTTTCAGTTAGACCTCTAACTACTACATTTGCATATGTAACAGCCAGAAGCTGGTAATGGACTGGACAACAAAGGACGGATCACTTGATAACTGCCATATTCTGAAGCATCTGGCATTGGCTATTGTCAGGGTATGTCTACACTACAAAATTAGGTCGAATTCATAGAAGTTGGTTTTGTAGAAAGCGTTTTTATACAGTCGAGTGTGTGTCTCCCCACACAAATGCTCTAAGTGCATGTAGTCGGCGGACTGTGTCCACAGTACCGAGGCAACCGTCGACTTCCGGAGCTTTGCGCTGTGGGTAGCTATCCCACAGTTCCTGCAGTCTCCACCGCCCATTTGAATTCTGAGTAGAAATCCCAGTGCCTGATGGGGCTAAAACATTGTCGCGGGTGGTTCTGGGCACATATCGTCAGGCCCCCGTTCCCTCCCTCCATAAAAGCAAGGGCAGACAATCGTTTTGTGCCTTTATTCTCGAGTTACATGTGCAGACGCCATACCATGGCAAGCATGGAGCCCGCTCAGCTAACCGTCACCATATGTCTCCTGGGTGCTGGCGGACATGGTACTGCATTGCTACACAGCAGCAGTTTATTGCCTTTTGGCAGCAGACAGTGCAGTATGACTGGTAGCCGTCGTCGACATAGTCCTGGGTGCTCTTTTAACCGGATGCCTGGGCAAACATGGGAGTGACTCAGCCAGGTCATTTCCCTTGTTTTGTCTCATGGTGATTGAGTCCTACCGGCAGTGCACTGTCTTTTAATCTGCAGCCAGCAGAAGATGATGGCCAGTAGTCATACTGCACCATCGTCTGCCGAGCACCCAGGAGGTGACGATGGCTAGCGGTTGTACTGCACAGTCTGCTGCCAGCAAGATGTATAAAGATAGATGAAGTGGCTCAAAACAAGAAATAGAACAGATTTGTTTTGTATTCATTTTCTCCTCCCTCCTTCCCTCCCTCTGTGAAATCAATGGCCTGCTAAACCCAGTTTTGAGTTCTATCCTTGAGGTTTTGAGTTCTATCATTGAGGGGGCCATTCAGTTTCTCGCAAAGCCACCCCCTTTGTTGATTTTAATTCCCTGTAAGCCATGTCGTCAGTCGCCCCTACCTCCATCAGGGCAACAGCAAACAATCGTTCGGCGCCTTTTTTCTGTGCAGACGCCATACCACGGCAAGCATGGAGCCTGCTCAGATCACTTTGGCAATTAGAAGCACATTAAACACCACATGCATTATCCAGCAGTATATGCAGCACCAGAAGCTGGCAAAGCGAAACCGGGCGAGAAGGCGACATCAGCGCGGTTACAAGAGTGATGAGGACATGGACACAGACTTCTCTCAAACCATGGGCCCTGGCAATGTGGGCATCATGGTGCTAATGGGGCAGGCTCATGCGGTGGAACGCCGATTCTGGGCCCGGGAAACAAGCACAGACTGGTGGGACCGCATAGTGTTGCAGTCTGGGACGATTCCCAGTGGCTGCAAAACTTTTGCATGTGTAAGGGCACTTTCATGTAACTTTGTGACTTGCTTTCCCCTACCCTGAGGTGCAAGAATACCAAGATGAGAGCAGCCCTCACAGTTGAGAAGCAAGTGGCAATAGCCCTGTGGAAGCTTGCAATGCCAGACAGCTACCAGTCAGTCGGGAATCAATTTGGAGTGGGCAAATCTACTGTGGGGGCTGCTGTGATGCAAGTAGCCAACGCAATCAAAGATCTGCTGACATCAAGGGTAGTGACCCTGGGAAATACGCAGGTCATAGTGGATGGCTTTGCTGCAATGGGATTCCCTAACTGTGGTGGGGCCATAGACAGAACCCATATCCCTATCTTGGCACCAGAGCACCAAGCCAGTGAGTACATAAACCACAAGGGGTACTTTTCAATAGGGCTGCAAGCACTGGTGGATCACAAGGGACGTTTCACCAACATCAATGCGGGATGGCCAGGAAAGGTACATCACACTCATAACTTTAGGAACTCTGGTCTGTTTCAAAAGCTGCAGCAAGGGACTTACTTTCCAGACCAGAAAATAACCATTGGGGATGTTGAAATGCCTATAGTTATCCTTGGGGACCCAGCCTACCCCTTAATGCCATGGCTTATGAAGCCATACATAGGCAGTCTGTAGAGTAGTCAGGAGCTGATCAACTACAGGCTGAGCAAGTGCAGAATGATGGTAGAATGCGCATTTGGACGTTTAAAAGCACGATGGCGCAGTTTACTGACTCGGTTAGACCTCAGCGAAACCAATATTCCCACTGTTATTACTGCTTGCTGTGCACTCCACAATATCTGTGAGAGTAAGGGGGAGATGTTTATGGTGGGGTGGGAGGTTGAGGCAAATCGCCTGGCTGCTGGTTATGCACAGCCAGACACCAGGGCAGTTAGAAAAGCACAGGAGGGTGCAGTGCGCATCACAGAAGCTTTGAAAACCAGTTTCATGACTGGCCAGACTACGGTGTGAAAGTTCTGTTTGTTTCTCCGTGATGAAACCCCCCGCCCCTTGGTTCACTCTACTTCCCTGTAAGCTAACCACCCTCCCCATCTCCCTTCGATCATTGCTTGCAGAGGCAATAAAGTCATTGTTGCTTCACATTCATGCATTCTTTATTAATTCATCACACAAATAGGGGGATAATTACCAAAGTAGCCCAGGAGGGGTGGTGGAGGAGGGAAGGACAAGGCCACACAGCACTTCAAAAGTTTAAAACTTTAAAACTTATTGAATGCCAGCCTTCTGTTACTTGGGCAATCCTCTGGGGTGGAGTGGCTGGGTAGCCGAGGCCCCCCCACCGCATTCTTGAGGAGGTTGGAGGAGGCTATGGAACTTGGGGAGGAGGGCAGTTGGTTACACAGGGGCTATAGCAGAGGTCTGTGCTCCTGCTGCCTTTCTTGCAGCTCAACCATACGCTGGAGCATATTAGTTTGATCCTCCAGCAGCCTCAGCATTGAATCCTGCCTCCTCTCATCATGCTACCACCACCTTTCAGCTTCAGCCCTCTCTTCAGCCTGCCACCTCTCCTCCCGGTCATTTTGTGCTTTCCTGCACTCTGACATTGTCTGCCTCCACGCATTCATCTGTGCTCTGTCAGTGTGGGAGGACAGCATGAGCTCAGAAAACATTTAATCACGACTGCGTTTTTTTCGCCTTCTAATCTTCGCTAGCCTCTGAGAAGGAGAAGATCCTGTGATCCTTGAAACACATGCAGCTGGTGGAGAAAAAAAAAGGGACAGTGGTATTTAAAAAGACACATTTTATAGAACAATGTGTACACTCTTTCATGGTAAACCTTGCTGTTAACATTACATACATAGCACATATGCTTTCATTCCAAGGTCGCATTTTGCCTCCCCCCACCGCATGGCTAACAGCAGGGAACATTTCTGTTCAGCCATAGGCAAACAGCCCATCAGGAACGGGCACCTCTGAATGTCCCCTTAAGAAAAGCACCCTATTTCAACCAGGTGACCATGAATGATATCACTCTCCTGAGGATAACACAGAGAGATAACGAACGGATGTTGTTTGAACGCCAGCAAACATACACTGCAATGCTTGTTCTACAATGATTCCCGAGTACGTGCTACTGGCCTGGAGTGGTAAAGTGTCCTACCATGGTGGACAGAATAAGGCTGCCCTCCCCAGAAACCATTTGTAAAGGTTTTGGGAGTATATCCAGGAGAGCCACGAATGGCAGGGCAAAATAATCATTAAACATGCTGGCTTTTAAACCTTGTATAGTATTTTAAAAGGTATACTCACCAGAGGTCCCTTCTCCACCTGGCGGGTCCGGGAGGCAACCTTGGGTGGGTTTGGGGGGTACTGGCTCCAGGTCCAGGGTGAGAAACAGTTCCTGGCTGTCGGGAAAACCGGTTTCTCTGCTTGTTTGCTGTGAGCTATCTACAACCTCATCATCATCATCTTCCTCGACCCCAAAACCTGCTTCCGTGTTGCCTCCATCTCCATTGAAGGAGTCAAACAACACAGCTGGAGTAGTGGTGGCTGAACCCCCTAAAATGGCAGGCAGCTCATCATAGAAGCAGCATGTTTGGGGCTCTGACCCGGAGCGGCCGTTCGCCTCTCTGGTTTTCGGGTAGGCTTGCCTCAGCTCCTTAAGTTTCATGCGGCACTGCTTCGGATCCCTGTTATGGCCTCTGTCCTTCATGCCCTGGGAGATTTTCACAAATGTTTTGGCATTTCGAAAACTGGAATGTAGTTCTGATAGCACGGATTCCTCTCCCCATACAGCGATCAGATCCCATACCTCCCATTCAGTCCATGCTGGAGCTCTTTTGCGATTCTGGGACTCCATCTGGTCACCTCTGCTGATGAACTCTGCATGGTCACCTGCAGCTTGCCACACTGGCCAAACAGGAAACTGAAATTCAAAAGTTCGCTGGCATTTTCCTGTCTACCTGGTCAGTGCATCTGAGTTGAGAGTGCTGTCCAGAGCAGTCACAATGGAGCACTCTGGGATACCTCCCGGAGGCCAATACCATCTATTTGCATCCACAGTACCCCAAATTCGACCCAGCAAAACTGATTTCAGCGCTAATCCCCTTGTTGGGGATAGAGTAAGGAAATCAATTTTAAGAGCCCTTTAAGTCGAAAAAAAGGGCTTCGTCATGTGGACAGGTGCAGGGTTAAATCGATTTAATGCTGCTAAATTTGACCTCAACACCTAGTGTAGACCAGGGCTCAGAAGACAGAATACTGGACTAGGTGGACTATTGATCTGACCTCGTGTGGCCATTTTTATATCTTAAATGCCAATTCCATGCACAGAAAGGTGCACTTGGAAAATCAGTCACAATTTTAGAGACTACTTTTAAAAAAGGGCCTGTTAAGTATCTAACAGTGTTTGTCAATAGCTGAACACTGTGATGAGCACTGCTCCAGTTTTGGTTGTGGCAATTCAGTTGAAGCCAATGGAGCAATGAAAACTTACACTAGCTGAGAATTTGCTTCATTAGATAAGTTAGATTCCATTAGATTTCTACATATAAATACGTGGTGATGATACTCATGATAAATTGCAGAACCATGTGGTAAACCACCTGCATTTTTTGTACTGTCTTGCATATCTCACATGTTTTGTGCTCACTGATCTATCTATATAATGACTACTTCCAACATTTTAAATCTCAGATCAACTTCAAGCATTCTTTTCTTAAAGGCTCAGATATTTACCCCAAACACATTGCCAAATTCATCCATTCCATCCTCCCCCATAACACAATTTGGCAGTCAATTGCATAAACTTTGTCCAAACCATGGGAACAGTCATGGGTAATAGAATGGCTCCCCAATATAGGCCACCTTAAAGAAGAATTCCTGAACAAATGCACCATGAAACTAATAGGATATATCAATGATATTTTCATCCTCTGGACAGATGGTTTAATTGCCCACATAGATTTCCACCACAATTTCAACCACCACTTCCAGTCCATTAAACTCTCTCTGGAATACTCACACACAAACATCAACTTCTTAGACACCAAAAGTAGCTTCAACAAAGGAACCCTACAGACAACCACATATAAGAAACCCACAGGTCACCATACCTACCTTCATAGATCCAGTAACCATCCCAAATACACCAAGAAATCTGTTATCTACAGCCAGGCTCTCAGGGCTTGTCTTCACTACTGCACTACATGGGCACTGCTGCAGCGTGTCTGGTAAAGATGCATTATGTCGATGGGATAGTGCTCTCCCATCGATGTAATTACTCTACCATAATGAGAGGCGGAAGCTATGTCAGTGGAACAGAGTCTCCCATCAACATAGCATGGTGTAGACACCACTTTAAGTCGATGTAAGTTATGTTGCTCAGGTGGGAGGGATTTTTTTTACACCCCTGAGCAACAGAGGTGAGAAAATACCAGGAATGCTCTATGATAAACATAACTTAAATTGACTTAAAAGGTAGTGTATATACAAGCCCTCAGATACCACAGAATATGCTCTGAGGAGAAAGTCTGAGATATACACCTTGACACACTTAAAACCAGTGGTGCTGGAACAATTTTTATAGTGAGGATGCTGAAAGCGGAAACCATGTATTTGGGTAGTTATTACTACTTCAAGCCAGGGGTACAGCAGCACCCCCAGTACCACTAGTTCCAGCACCTATGCTTAAAATCGCCTTCACCAGACAAGGATACTCCAGCAGAGAAGTAGATCAGATAATAGAACATGCCATCCAAATACCCTGAGAGAATCTGCTTCAATACAAAAAGAAAAGGAGTACTTGTGGCACCTTAGAGACTAACAAATTTATTTGAGCATAAGCTTTCGTGCATCCAATGAAGTGAGCTGTAGCTCACGAAAGCTTATGCTCAAATAAATTTGTTAGTCTCTAAGGTGCCACAAGTACTCCTTTTCTTTTTGCGAATACAGATTAACACGGCTGCTACTCTGAAACCTGCTTCAATACAGAAATAAAGCCTCTCCATTTGCACACTCCTAATTGTCACCTACCACCCCACACTGGAACCAAATGGGCTATCATCAAATAACTACAACCTATAGTTGATGGGGACCCCATCCAGAAAGAAAGCTCTCCTGAACCCCCCTTCTGGCCTTCAAACGACCCACCAACCATTCCAAGTTCATCATCAGAAGCAAGCTCCCCTCAGACCAGGGGACACTAACTCAAAGCAAAACCAGACCCTGCCAGAACAACAGCTGCAAAACCTGAAGACGTATCTCCACTGCTACAATGAACAACACTCCCCACAACACACCTTTCAAGATCCATGGATCCTACACATGCCTATCACAGCCTGTGGTGTACCTCAACCAGTGCACTAAATGCCCCAACAGCAACTATGTGGGTGAAACCAGACAATCATATGCTCTCAAATGAACTCACATAGGAAAATTATAAAAGACCAAAACTCCCTATCACCTATGGGTGAACACTTCTCACAAAGGGATCCCTCTATACCTGACCTATCAGTCCTCATCCTCAAAGGAAACCTGCATAATACTTTCAAAAGATGGGCCTGAGAGCTTAAATTCACAACTCTGCTAGACACCAAAAATCATGGACTGAACACAGACACTGGATTTATGGCCTATTACAACAGTCTATAATAACCCACTAGCCCCCTTTTTTGTCCTATGACTGCAGAGGTATTTACGGGTCACTCTACCTTGAATGGTCCCTTACAATATGTGCAAACTATTTATGCTAAACAATCTGTTCCACCTTGCATTTTGCTGTGAGGCTGAGTTTTCCCCTCCCAGACCTGAAGAAGAGCTCTGGGTAAGCTCAAAAACTTGTCTCTCTCACCAACAGAAGTTGGTCCAATAAAAGATATTATTTCACCCACCTTGTTTCTCTAACCAGAATACAGTAATTTAAAAAACATAATATTCTTTGCATTTCCCTGCACCTGCCATTTCTCTTTAATATCAGCAAACATACTTTTCATGGGTTACCTTCCCTTAGATGAAATCAGTCTTTTGTAACTGTATGCAGTGGTAATCATTTTCTAAATCTACAGATAATATAGTTTGACATTGCTTATATTATGTATTTTCTTCAATTCTGAGTTATACAAATAATTTATTTTTTATTTAATTTTCAAGTCTTTGTGTGCTTTATGCACAGTTTCTAAATATATTACAGCCTTGGTATAAATGTAATCTATGATACCATAGCAATAATAGAGAATTCACTTTTCTATTTAATCTTTCCCTTTAGAAAAAGACCAAAATGCCAAATACCATATTGTGCAGTTATGGACATTTTGGGTAACATCCTCATCACCACTTCAGCTGCTTTACTCTGTGTAACAGCCATCTAAAAGCCTTAAATCTAGCCAGAGAAGGATTACCATGGTGCAGGCATGGTGGAAGTCAGCCAGAAGGCTGTCTGATGAAGACCCCTTTATAAGTCTAGCTATAGGAAGCATGCTGGGATGGAGCTGAGGACAGAAAGGGGATTGTAGGAGCAAGCCTGCAGCATGCAACACTGCAGGGATTCCAAGAATTGCTGTGGCCCATAGGGAAAGCCCAACAAGGCTGCCATAACTTAGACAGGTCTCCAAGGCTGTCTAAATTTTGCCAGATACTTCTCCAGACTAGAATTGGGGGAATGGGAGAGAGGCAAAGCCCCAATTTATCCTGTTCTTTGGGTTTTGTACTGCACCTTTAAGCCTGCACTTATTCTGGTCTATGTGTTCCATGCTGCATCTCTATGAGGCACAACAGAGAATCTCACTGGTACAGAAATTAATTTCTGCAGAAGAAACTTTTGACCATTTGCTTTAAATGCTCAGAGTACATCATCACAAGTAAATACCATTTGAATTTAGGGCAATGTCGCAAATAGTGTACATTTTGTTGTAACACAATTGAGTGTAGAAAAATCTTATTGTCCATTTGCACATATATGTAACATCTGTATAACATACAGAGGTAGAATGGGGTTTTCAAGTGCACTCAAAATTGGACGCATTCTGCTCCCATTGAAGTCAATGATAAAACTCTCTTTGGCTTCAATGTGAGTAGAGTTAGACCAATGCTGAATGATTTTAAACATCCCACTCATAATGTAAATGTATTGCATATCTTCACATGTCTTTGTACTCGATTAAATGATGTTCAGATCACATTTAGTTGCAACAGTATTGAAACATACCGCGTTATGTACTAGAACCTTTTACCATGCATCACTTTTGTTTAAATCATAAACTTTGTTTGTCTTTCTAAATACTGCAAATGTGTGTTTAAAAAAAATTGAGGTAATGAATAAATATCTTGAATGCCACAATCTGTTTAGAAAGACATGAAGCAACACAGAGTTAATGAGGTAAATTAATTCAAACAGGTTGTAGATCTCAAACTTTTTAGATACCACAGGATTGGTCAGTACACTTCCAGTAATTACAAACCATACTTAGGGTTGCCAGGCATCCGGTTTTTGACTGGAATGCCTGGTTGAAAAGGGACCTCGCGGCTCTGGTCAGCACAGCTGACCGAGCTGTTAAAAGTCCAATCGGTGGAACAGCAGGGCTAAGGTAGGCTCCCTGCCCACCCTGGCTCTACACAGCTCCCAGAAGCGGCTCCTAGGTACAGGGAGATCAGGGAAGCTTTGTGTGCTGCCCCTGTCCTGAGCGCCCACTCTGCAGCTCCCATTGGCCAGGAACTGCAGCCAATGGGCACTGCAGAGGCAGTGCCTGCAGGCACAGACAGCGCACACCATGCAGAGCCACTAGGCCGCACCTCCGCCTAGGAGCCGGACAGTCTGCCTTATCCCTGTTGCACTGCTGACTGGGAGCTGCCTGAGGTAAGCACCGCCTAGCCGGAGCCTGCACCCCAAACCTCCTCCTGCACCCCAACCCCCTGCCCCAGGTTGGAACCCCCTCCTGCACCCTAACTCCCTCCCAGAGCCCACATCCCAACCCTCTGCCCAAGACCTGAGCCCCATCCCAGACCTGCACCCGACACCCTCTCCCGCATCCCAATCCCCTGCCCCAGCCCTGAGTCCATTCCTGCACTCCAAACCCCTCAGCCCCAGCTGTGAGCCCCCTCCTGCACCCCAAACACTGAACCCCTCATTTTGACCCCACCCCAGAGCCCACACCCCCACCTGGAGCCCTCACCCCCTCCCACACCCCAGCCTCTTGCCCCAACCCCAGTGAAAGTGAGTGAGGATGGGGAAGAGCGAGTGATGGAGGGAGGGGCATGAAGGGAGCGGGGCCTAAAGAAGAGATGGGGCAGAAGCGGGACAAGGGTGTTCTGTTTTGTGCAATTAGAAAGTTGGCAACCCTAACCATACTGCAGGTATCAGAAGCACTGGAACAACTTGCTGTATTCTCATTAGGAACTGCAAAGTGTGCAGGGTGAGTGGAAAAGTTGTATTTCTTAAGGTAGGATGGCAACATTTGAATTAAATTGGAGCTAAAACAATGGAAGGCAGGCAGTCAAACGGTGCTGTTAATAAAATAACATGTTACATTAGTGTAAACATTTTGTTTACATTGAAACTAATTTTTGTGTTGTTGGGGGTAAAGAAATTATAACATGAATCACATACTAGACACTAAAAGAAAAGGAGTACTTGTGGCACCTTAGAGACTAACAAATTTATTAGAGCATAAGCTTTTGTGAGCTACAGCTCACTTCATCGGATGCATCTAATTTGTTAGTCTCTAAGGTGCCACAAGTACTCCTTTTCTTTTTGCGAATACAGACTAACACGGCTGCTACTCTGAAACCATACTAGACACTGGTAGTGTTACACATTGGAGAGTGCACTGTTTCACACCTCAAATTAAAGCTAGTAAAAAAAATAGTTTTTTGGGGACGGGGTTTCTGACAATGGAAAACGTCTACATTTCATCCAAAAAACCCTGAAAAATTCTTAGTTTTCATTCTTCTAGTTTTTTGTTTAAGAAAAGCGATATTTTGGTTTAAAAACATTTCATTTAGTGAAGAAAATTTTCATTTAAAAAAACCTAGAAATTTTATTTGAAGTTGCTACCTTTGTTTTTATCCTATTCTCTATAGTGAAATTGAAAACAATGATTTATATTTTCCCCCATGTGTTGTCTGCAAAGTACGAAATAGAAATTAAGACACCAAAGAACAAAACAACTTTTTATCCTTATGAGAAAATATTTTCAAGAGCTTGGCATGCTACTTTGACCAGCTCTATAGTCCCTGAAATTAGACAGAAGGCCATATTAAGAAGGTTCTCCTTGGGAAAAGTTTCCCTTTTGTATCCTACTGTTCTTTGTTTACCAGAGAGTTTTATTCTTTGCTTTCTGTTTAAATTAAGATACAATTTTGTTCCTAAAAAACACATTAATGTAAAGGTGAACTTTTATACTTTTTTTTCCTGAGGTTTATGAATATCCCTATTAGCTTCCTCCTATAAAATATAATCTTCTTCTGTTGTCCTTGGTTCCATTTAGCCTAAAACGTCAGCTCTCACAGGCATTGGTTGGAGATGAAATCTTGACCCTACTGAAGTCAATGGGAATGTTGTGATCTGTGAAGGATAGTGCAGGTCAAATGGATCCTCTTTAATAAATTGCAGTCTTGCTCATTCTTCACTATAAATTATGATCAAAATGCTATATCACAGTATTAAATATTATAGGATATTAGCGTTGTAGTCATGTTGGTCCAGGAATATTGGAGAGACAAGATGGGTGAGGTGGTAATTTTATTGGATCAACTTCTGCTGGTGAGGGAGACAAGCTTTTGAGCTTACACACAGATCTTTTTCAGGTCTGGGAAATGTAATGAGAATGCCAGCTCATCACAGCATTTACAACAGCGCGTACATTAATGGTTTTAGGACATGTGTAACTAATAAACAGAATAAGAATTTGAAATGTATCTGCACTTGACAGAATGGCCTTGTGATGTTGCACCCCATTTGCTTTATGGAAATATGCTTATGAATATGACATAACTGGAATATGCTTTATATTAAATACTCCTTGTAAGGTATCATTACAAAGCTTATAATCTACTGAGTGTGTTCATCCTATTTGTATGCATGTATCATTCTTGTGTCTGAAGCTAGAATTATAAAGTATAACTCTTAGGTCCTATTGTAATTATGCAAAGTGTGGGCCATTAATGGTGGTTTAGAATCTTGATGGCTCCCACTGACTAGGACAATTGGTTGTAGATGATTTATTTACCTGCAGGCCTTCATGTGTACGTGTGGCCAGCCCATGGATGATGAAGAATGGGATCTCACAGGACATGTGACCATGTCATATGCTGCTGGGATCCATCTTAAATCTGGTACTTTTCCATTTAGAAGGAGAGGTAGGGACCCAGAGAGACAAAAGATTCCCACCTTGGGCCAAAGCTATAAAAGGGGGTGGAACAGAACAAAGGGAGCTGCAGTGATAAGAACCCCTCTGCTTTCCATCTAAGATGTCTGCTGGAACTAACAAGGACTGTACAAGGGGAAAGGATTGGACCCAGACTAGGAAGGAGTCTAGTCTGTGAAAGAAGCTTATTGGAACATCTCTGAGGGTAAGATTTTACCTGTAAACAGTTTCTTAATGTATTAGGGTTAGACTTGCGTGGCTTTGCTTTATTTTGCTGGTGACTTACTTTGTTCTGTCTGTTATTACTTGAAACCACTTAAGTCCGACTTTTTATACTTAATAAAATCACTTTTCTTTATTAATGAACCCAAAGCAAGTGATTAATACCTGGGGAGCAAACAGCTGTGCATATCTCTCTATCAATGTTATAGAGGGCAGATAATTTATGAGTTTGCCCTGCATAAGATTTACACAGAACAAAATGGATTTATTTGGGGTTTAGATCCCATTGGGAGCTGGGTATCTGGGTGCTAGAGATAGGTGACCTGCTGAATAGTTTTTGGTTAAAGTCTGAAGCTTTGGGGGCATGTATCAGACCTGGGTCTGTGTTGCAGCAGGCTAGCATGTCTGGCTAGGCAGGGGATTGGAGTCCCAAGCTGCAAGGAAAACAAGCTCAGAGGTAATCTCAACATGTCAGGTGACAGTCCCAATGGGGTCTCTGTGACTGAACCCATCACAGGCCTCATCTATTTGGGGCTACACTTTTCATGAGTTGTAAGGATTTATAGCACAAATGAGAATACTACCTCCTCTCATAAATTCCAGGCTCCTCGAGACAAAAATATCGTCCTGATTTAATATGGATCACAGCTAGTGTCCAATATAAAGAATAGGATGACATGTTTTATGCACATACAGTACCAACACACAAACTCATTCAGTGAATTGCTTGTAGCTCCTAATAGGTTACACCATCAACTTGGTGACTGAACATCACTCAGCAATCTCCTGGGCATCAGAGCAGCAACTCAACAAATCCTAAAATTCCTCCTCAGGGCCATACAACATGCCACATAGGCCCTGGAATAAGAATCCTGCAATTTAATGTTGAAGGAAACTTTGGAAACTTGGAAACTTGCTGAAGACTTGCAACATGGATATCCTCATGTTGCAAGAGACCCATGTTAGCAACAACCAACAGGCTAGGCGCTACCGTATCTATGGACACAACCAAACAACTAGCCATTAGCATCCTAAATATGGTTTGGCAATATACATCTGTGATACCATCACAGATTTTAATGTTATTCCACCAACTGAAGAGGAGGCCACATTTACCGAAACTATCAAAGTAGGGGAGCTCCACATTACTAACATCTATAAAGCCCCTAGCACAAGATGGCCAAAACCGGTGCTACCCAGCACTCCTATTCCATGCATCTATGCAGGTGATTTTAATAGTCACCACATTATGTGGAGCTATAAAACAAATGAAACCAATGGCGAAGATCTTATGGACTGGATATCTACACAAGACTTACAACTAATCTACGAACTAAAATAACAATTAACATTCCATTCAAGGTACTGGCAACATGGATACAATCCAGACCTAACATTCGTGTCTAAAGACCAAAGTGGTAACACTCTCATCATAACTCGTGAAGTACTATTGGCATTTCCGAACAGCCACCACAGGCCTATAATGATCTACGTAGGCACTGAAATTCCTGTGTTCTTTCTGAAACAGGTACCACAATGGAATTTTGCTAAAGCTGATTGGGATGCCTACAAACAGACTATTGAGAAAACTGTTGCAAGAATTCCAACAAGACCGGAATGCTATCAACAGTTCACAAGGCTCCTGAAAGTAGCAGGAAAGAAGAACATTCCCCGAGACTTCTGGAAAAAGTACACTCCCTGCTCAATGAGAGAGACGCAGGAGTTGCTCCAGAAATGCAATCAGACCAGGAGCTGTCACACTGCAAAAGCCCTCCTACACTACCTTGATATAGCAAGACTCCAGCACTGGCTTGACTGCGTACAAAACCTTGATTTTACGCATTCAAGTAGTCAAGCCTGGACACTACTGCAATGTCTTGGGGCTGCTAATCCCACAGAGTACCAGCCACCAAAAATCCGGCCAAACTCAATAGCCTCCAAACTGGTGGAGAACACAAAAGGACCACTTGATAAACACACAAGAAGATAAGTATATCAAAAACTCTACCAAATACTTGCATCAGTCCCCCGAGGAGAACCTCAATGCTGACAGTGGAAAGAAGTAAAAGAAGGATTTGCTGTGATGAAAAAAGGGAAGGCTGAGGCCCTGATAGTATTCCGCCAGACTTCCTCCACCATCTTGGCCCCAAAGGACTCCAATGGCTCGCAACATTGTACTGTGCTACCTTAAGGACAGTATGGATCCCTGAAATATGGTGTGAGGCAATGGTAATTGCCATTCCAAAGCCTGGGAAACCCCCTGATGAAGCGGGAAGCTAAAGGCCAATTTCTCTACTTTGTACAACCTATAAACTTCTTGAACATATCATCCTCAAAAGAATATGCCCTTTTACTGAGCCAATTATCCCTGCAGAACAGGCAGGCTTCTGGCCAAAACGTAGTTGTTGTGACCAAGTTCTGGCACCCACAACTCACATTAAAGTTAGCTATCAAAAAAATCTAAAGACTGGTTCAGTATTTGTTGACTTGTCATCTGCATATGATACTGTATGGATTAAGGGCCTGATGCTGAAACTTGGTAAAATTATACCTTGCTACCAAACACTTCACCCGCTGTAGACTATGCTGAGTAACAGACGCCTACCAGTGTACCTGGATAATAAGACCAACTGACCCTGAATCATAAATAATGGGCTACCACAAGGCTTTGTACATGCGCCAACCCTTTTTAATATTTACATAAGTGACTTGCCTCCAACTAAATCACGAAAATTTGGATATGCAGGTGATCTTGCCATGACAATCCAAGCATCAAACCTCCATGACATTGAGAAAGCGTTAACTGAGGACCTCCAAAATATGGAACAATATTTCTGGAAATGGAGGTTCAAACCCTGGAAAAACAATAGTAAGTGCATTTCATCTTGATAATAGGAGTGCCAAAAATACACTGAAAGTAGCTTTCTGTGGTAAAAATGTGCAACACAATTACACTCCAACAAATCTTGGAGTGAAATTTGACCGCACCCTCTCCTTGCCTGATCATCTTGAGAAGGTACCTGCACAGATAAAAATGAGAGCCAACATAATCCAGAAACTAGCAGGTACAACCTGGGGTGCATCAGTATCAGTGCATCTGCAACAGCACTTGTATATTCAGCAGCTGAATATTGTGCACTGGTATGGAGCAGATGCAGCCACACACAACTTGTGGATTCCCAGCTGAATACAGTGATGTGGTGCATCACGGGAACCCTTAAGTTGACTCTAACACGATGGCTATCTAACATTGCTCCCCCACTGATAAGCTGAATTGCTGAAACATTCCACGAAGCTCAGCGAATCCAGAGAAACAAATGCAATCCTATTCACCAAGACCTTGACAATGCCTCCCCGCCCTCCCTCTCCAGGAACATCTTAAGTCCTGTAAGCCTTTCTGGGACCATTCGTTTATCCTCATGCAATCAGGCTATGATCAGAAGGAGGCTTGGGAAACAGATTGGGCTAAACAAGACTTAAAAAATAAGCACCTTGTGCCAGATCCCACGCAGAAGGTTCCTGGGTTTGACCTTTCACGGTCATCCTGGTCAATTCTGAACCGAATTCGAACCAACCGTGGTAGATGCGGATATCTAATGAACACATGGAAAATCAAGGACTCCCCAGTGTGTGAGTGTGGTTCCCCACGACAGACCTTCGAATGTATCACTACCTACTGCCCAATTTATAAATATGAAGGAGGCATCACTGCAATAAATTCTGCTACTCCTGATGTAGCCATCTGGCTCAATCAACTTCAGGTGAAATTGTAGTTGCTGCTCTACACCAGCCATATGAAAGAAAAAGAATAGGTTAGCATACATATATTACATATTGTTGAAGGCAAATTCACTCGAATATAAAGAGCTTGGACAAGGTCCTCGACATCACCATGCTCCTACTGAAATCATTTTTCAGAGTAGAACTGCACTTTGAAGTTTCAACCCCGACTTTGCAAAGTTTGCCAAGGTTGCTAATACCAGTTTAGCATCACCAGTGTTAGCAATATTCATATACCTAACATTATCTATTATAATTATATAATATTATAAATAATATATAATAATTTCCTCTAAAACCCATGATTTACACATGGTTGGAGCAAAGCAAAGTCTCACTTTACTCCATTCACCTTATTTGCCCCCTGATGTGAGAATGCTCTCATGTTGTGAAAAGCAGGCATGGAAATGCATCGCCTCAGCTGAAGATGGAGAGGCGATCAATAGAGTCCATCTGTTTGGCGAGCCACCAGTTTGATGTGCTCACAGTTGTAAAGTGCAGTTGCCAGCGACTGGGACTTTAGGCACATGTTTTCTCCAGTTATATAATATATTCCATCCCCTCTTTGCCCCATGGCAGTGATCAAATGAAGATTCTGTGCATTCTGGAGAATGGGCTGAACTCAGTTAGGTAATGAAAGCAATCTTGGTGGAGGCACTTGGAGTATTCTCATTGATGCTATAAATCTTAGAAATAAGGATCTTTTATCATAACTAGAACCACGCTTCCTGATAAAGGACATGGTAAGCTTATTAGTCACACACAGCACGTTGGGCTGTGATCCATTAGAATTCTCTCATGCAAAGCAGAGTTAGGTTGGATGGGTGACCTCCAAGGAATTTACATGCATGCAGGAGGTGGTGATAGTGATTGAGTAGGTGGCATTCTCCCCTCTGAGTCAATGTCTCAAAATGGTGCTAGTAGTCATTGTACTGCCGGAGGTGCCATCTCTCAAGTGAAAAGAAAACTCAGATCTTGACCATTTGTGGTGATTAGCAATTCCATGGTAATTTTATTAATATCAGGGATGTTAACCTTAGTGTCCTACACACAGAATGGCTTTGGTAAATACAATTTACCTACATAAATTCCCTTTTGTGTTTCAACTGTGTACAGTATTCCTTTCTTCCTATTTTCAAGAAGTTGGGTAATATTGCTGAATGTTGTAAAAACAACTTCTGTAGTCCATCTAGAAATGGTTGCATTTAGTGGTACAGAATGTGAAAAGGTTTCTAACAATCCATTGCCTATCTCATTGGGATATTGTGAGGATATTATTAATTAATGTTTCTGAAACTGCTTTGAGATCCTTGGAGCACAGACATTGCAGATATTAGTTGTACAGCTTGTACGTTTTATTGTATTTCACTAGACCTGGTAGGAAAAAAATCATTGACAATTTGAAAATTTTTGCCCATTTCTACATTTTAAAACAGTCGGGCTTGTTGAAATTCAAACTTACCATAAATTTTCATTAAAATTTCAACCAAAAAAAGGGGGCCATAAAAGGTTTGATTTTTCCCTGTTTTTTGACCTGTTCAAATAAACAGAGATATGCTAAATCAGAATGTAACTAGAACATCATACTGAACTGTTTGACATTAGGTTGGTGACTACATATGACTATTGAGACCTCTGACTACTAATTTACAGACATGTACCTTTTCTAATGTTAACCTTCGCCTCCCAACCCTGCCCACCTCAATCTGTTTGTTCATATGTTGCATATTCTGTAAATCCTAAACTGTGACTTTTCTGGGGCATGGACACATAAGAATGTGTTTATAAACTTCCAGAGCCACCTCTCCCACAATGTGTAGTAAAATGGCTACTTTTATATCTGCTCTTGAGGCTTTCATATAGATGAGAAAGTGTTATTCCCATCTCTTCCAATTCTTATCAAGATTACCAAGGAAAAATATGGAGATGGCTTGCAACCCTCTATGTTCAGTTTGGTGTTTTTGAGGGGGGGATGGGTAAAACTATTTTCTAGTTTACACTGCTTTACTTTTGGTTTCACTTTTGCGTACTCACTGTATTTTAATATTCTGTACCTTCCATTTGGTTCCTGCTGGTCTGTGGATTGCTGTTTCTTGTCTGTGTGCCGCCCCATTTACTGATGCAATGTGTGAGTTTTGTGATTCACAAAAGCAGACACTTCTTTCTTTTATGCAGAATGTGGCCACTTCTGACACCATGTCATGCTTTCTAGCATGGTCAAGCAGCCAAGAGTATCTTCTTGTGAATATGCTGCAGCCTCTGTACTCCAAGAACTCAGAGTGGAACCAGGGATATAATGTTTAAACCACAACTGTCTATTAAATACATAACCAGATGGCACTCTGAGCAAGCAGACCCTCATTGTGCCTGCATCTATCATGTCAGAGACCTCTCATAATGGGAAGCTCTCTGGTGATTACACATGACTAATTTTAAGGAGATGGTACTATAGTACACTACACTCTTCTTACAATATTTGTATCTGCTCTCTCTCCCCTGTACAAGTACTCTCTGGATTCCTTATCTTGATAAAATCAAATCCTTCCCTAGTCTCCATTTGCCAGTCCATCTACTGTCCTAAATTTCTTCCTCTCTGTCTCCAGAATCCTTTCATTTGCTGTCTGTCCCTGCCAGCTTGACTGAGGCCTGATCTGCATGCACAGTTGTATGGATAAAAAGTGTAATTTTTTTAAATAGCAATTAAGTTAAATTGTTGCAACTTCATATGTGAATTCTTTCATACTGGTTTAAATATGATTTATATGGGTGTTGCTTGTGCCTGTCCACACACAAAAATTGAACCGGTTTAATTAAACAAATTTAAATTAAACTGCTGCTGCTGTGTATAGTCAAACTGTTACTCTCTACTAAATTTCCCCATGATCATCTCCAATCTGGCTTCTTTCACATCATCATATTCCAATCAGTGGCATATCATTTATATGCAGTCATGCATTGTATGCCCTGCATACCTGACTGGCCGCACATTGTTTAACTGGCAGCCCACGGGCTGAGTCCAGCCTGTGGGATGATTCCATCTGGCCCGCAAGGAGGAGTGGCACACTGTGACATCACACACACTGTATGTAGGCCTACCAACCCTTCAAGATTGTCCTAGAGTCTCCAGGAATTATAGATTAATCCTTAATGAAAGATTATGTCATGTGATGAAACTTCCAGGTATACATCCAACCAAAACTGGCAGCCCTAACTGTATATGCAAGGTCACACTGCATGGAGGATGCCATTTTGGACTGCCTAAGGCAAGTAAGTTGTGGTGTGCCTTACTAAAACTGTCATGGCACACCACTGATTCCAGTTCTTTATCTTCTTATTGAAGGCACAGCTCCTCCTCCCCCATCCCCCAACCATTTACATCTCTGTCATCATTTCCTCCTACACTCATCCCAATCCTCTCTTTATTTTCCCCATGCACACTACTCCTCCTTTCAGCATCACACTTCTTGTCCATCATGTTACCTGCTCCTCCTTCTAAGCACTCTTTCAAACGCACATGAAGGATTGGTATCCTCCACAATGATGTTTCCGCACTCATTCCTACCTGAAGCCTGCAAGCTGCTCAGGGCCACTGCCACCAAAAGTCACTTATTGCAGGAAGCTGCTCCTCCTTGTAACAGCTGGTTCAGTATTCAAGCAAAAAGAGAGAGTCAAGATAATGCAACATTCCAGATTTTATTCCTTTCTCCACATATGCTGTCCTCTCTCATCAAGCACTTCCTGAAAATAGAGTTATCTAAGTTCCTAGATGTTACTCTATACATAAGCTTATTGTCATACTATAAAGCCCTTTTTGGGAAGCTATGTGTCATAACATCCCTTTTGCCATTTTTGAGATAGTCTAATTAAACACAAATACTGTCATGTTCCTGTATCTGACATGGACTGGCTACAGCGATTCCTTCTTAGCGAGACATACAGCAAATGTGTTCATCGTAAAATCTGTTAATGCTCTGCCAGGTATGGCTGATGTTAGCTTTAAATAAGGTAATTTACACACAGTGGCACCTAGTGGCTAAACAGTATAGTACAGTTTAGCATTCCATTACATCTCCCCCTTTAAGTTCTACATTCCTACCATTTATAATATTTGCTCTATCACATTGTCTTTGAAGTTCAGTACATATCAGTCTGTTAAGTCTCTCTGAATAGTAGTTTTCTAATTACACAATGAACACATAAAAACTTGGTCATCTGGCTGTCCATTAGCTGCAACAACTTGCTGCAGTTGGTCTAGAGTCCTTGAATAGTCGTTTTGTTCTTCATCCACCATCTGGAAACTCTTGGTGATCAGCAGAGGTCCTGGATGATTGGAAAAAGGCAAATATAGTGCCCATCTTTTAAAAAGGGAAGAAGGAGAATCTGGGGAACTACAGACTGGTCAGTCTCACCTCAGTCCCTGGAAAAATCATGGAGTAGGTCCTCAAGGAATCCATTTTAAAGCACTTGGAGGAGAGGAAGGTGATCAGGAACAGTCAACATGGATTCACCAAGGGAAAGTCATGCCTGACCAACCTGATTGCCTTCTATGATGAGATAACTGGCTCTGTGGCTATGGGGAAAGTGGTGGATGTGATATATCTTGACTTTAGCAAAGCTTTTGGTACAGTCTCCCACAGTATTCTTGCCAGCAAGTTAAAAAGGATGGATTGGATGAATGGACTATAAGGTGGAAGAAAGCTGGCTAGATCATCGGGCTCAACAAATAGCGATCAACAGCTTGGTCTAGTTGGCAGCCGGTGTCAAGAGGAGTGCCCCAGGGATCGATCCTGAGGCCGATTTTGTTCAACCTCTTCATTAATGATCTGGATGATGGGATGGATTGCGCCCTCAGCAAGTTCACGGGTGACACTAAGCTGGGGGGAGAGATAGAGACAGTGGAAGGTAGGGATAGGGTCCAGAGTGGCCTAGACAAATTGGAGGATTGGGCCAAAAGAAATCTGATGAGGTTCAACAAGGACAAGTGCAGTCCTACACTTAGGACGAAAGAATCCTATGCACTGCTACAGGCTGGGGACTGACTGGCTAAGCAGCAGTTTTGCAGAAAAGGACCTGGGGATTACAGTGGATGAGAAGCTGGATATGAGTCAACAGTGTGCCCTTGTTGCCAAGAAGGCTAATGACATATTGGGCTGCATTAGTAGAAGCATTGCCAGCAGATTGAGGGAAGTGATTATTCTCCTCTATTTGGCACTGGTGAGGCCACATCTGGAGTATTGCACCCAGTTTTGGGGCCTCCACTACAGAAAGGATGTGGACAAATTGGAGAGAGTCCAGCAGAGGGCAATGAAAATGATTAGGGGGCTGGGACATGACTTAATGAGGAGAGGCTGAGGGAACTGGGCTTATTTAGTCTGCAAAATAGAAGAGTGAGGGGGAATTTGATAGCAGCCTTCAGCTACCTGAAGGGGGGTTCCAAAGAGGATGGAGCTAGGCTGTTCTCAGTGGTGGCAGATGACAGAACACGGAGCAATAGTCTCAAGTTGCAGTGCGGGATGTCTAGGTTGGATATTAGGAAAAACTATTTCACTAGGAGGGTGGTGAAGCTCTGGACTGGGTTACCTATAGAGGTGGTGGAATCTCCATCCTTAGAGGTACTTAAGGCCTGGCTTCACAAAGCCCTGGCTGGGATGATTTAGTAGGGTTGGTCCTGCTTTGAGCAGGGGGTTGGATTAGATGACCTCCTGAGGTCTCTTCCAACCCTAATCTTCTCTGATTCTATGATCTGTAGAATTTTCTATGTTGATTGTTCTTTCTGAGGAACAAATTGTACACGTTGACTTTTTCTGTTGAACTCTCAATTGTCAGTCTCAATCACATATGATCTGGGTGCTGAATTTCTTTTTCTTTATTGCAGCTGGAGTTGTCCATCGTTTTTCTCCTTCCAAATTCACATGAATACAGCCATCAGGTTCCAGACCTAAGAGTGCTTTAACTGAGTGACATCTGTTGTAAAAGTGTTCATAAGCTCTTTTAGCCTTTTTATCCCATTTGGCTACTCTCTTCATTTCTATCCACTTCAGAGAGAGATTCTTTTCCATAGTTGGAACAACAGTTCTGAGTTGTCTTCCCAGTTGTGCTGGGCTGTAGCTATATCCAGTAGCTGCTATTGGTGTTGATCTGCAACTCAGAAGAGCCTTTCCATTCACTTGTGAGTAATGTGAGCTGTTAGAATATGATCAATTCTGCTGGTGTGAATTGTGGCCTGTAGTTTGTCACTAGTTGTTTTGGAATACCAAAGTGATCAAAAGTGCACTTCAGTTTCTCAATAACGTGACATGTTATGTCTTTAAAGTACATTGGTTCTATATACCTGGTAAAATAATCCACAATGACTAGGAAATGATGTCCTCTGAATTTGTATAAATCTGCAGCTAGTCTCTTTCCAAGTTCTCTCTGTTAGAGGTGTTGTTATTAAAGGTTCTTTGTGTTGTGTTGGTCTATTAGTTCTGCAATGTTCACATGCAGATACTGTTCTTTATGACTTTGCTGATGCCCAACCACCCACACTGAGTATTTGGCCTGTTCACAGCATTTAGTTAATCCTTGATGTCCTTCATGGATGAGGTTTAGGATTTCTCCTTTTATTTTGTTCGGAATTAAGATGCAACTGCCTTTAATCATGAGTCCATTTCACTTGTTTAATTGTCCATGCACTGCAAAGTAGTTTCTTGTCACTTTCTTAGTGTCCTTTAGATACTTGGGCCAGCCAGCCCAATGTAATTTAGAACCTCTTGAAGTTGCATATCTGTTAAGCTTGGTTTTTGTAGCTGCTATAGTCTCTTTTTTTTTTCCCTGACATTGGTCTGTCTGCATCCACATATGCCTTTACATCATCTTCAAGCTTATGAGTAGTTGAGTGTGATACTGGGCTCTGTGACAGAGAGTATTACCAGAGCTTTCCCAGGATTGTATTTAGGGCTAGTCTACACTTACCAGAGGATTCTGCAGCGATCAATGCTGCAGCAGTTGATTTAGCGGGTCTAGTGAAGACCCGCTAAATCGACCAACGATCACTCTCCCGTCAACTCCTGTACTCCACCTGATCAAATAAGAATAAGGGGAGTTGACGGGAGAGTGACTCCCATCGATGGCGTGTAGTGTGGACCCCACGGTAGGTAGATCTAAGATATGTCGATTTGAGTTACGCTATTCATGTAACTCAAATTGCATAGCTTAGATCGACTTTTCCCTTTAGTGTAGATAAGCTTTACGCAATTGGATTAAATCACATTAATCTTATCAATAGACATTGGCATCTCAGCAATGCTTGATCCAGGTCTTTTCCATTGATAAGGGTTACAAGTGGTTTATAGTCTGTTATCAGTGTAAATGAATCCAGTCCATACAAGATATCTGTAAAAGTTCTTGCATGTCTATAGGCTTGCCAGACACTCCTTTTCAATTGATGTGTATCGTTTTTCTCCTTCTGTGAGTGTGCAAGAGCAAAATACAACTGGCGTCTGCTCAGATCCATGATATTGGAACAATACACCACCTAAGCAATAGCTGCTTGCATCTGCACTGAACCATGTGGGGTTGCTCACATCATAGTACCTGAGAACTGGAGCTGTTGAGATCATTTCTTTTGCCTTTTTGAAGGCAGTTTCTTGATTAGATCCTTATAGCCAAGATGTATTGGACCTTAACAATTCATTCAGTAGTTCTGTAGAAAAGTCTTGTAGGTATTGACTAAGTTAATTTACCATCCCCAGTAAGTGTCTCAGTTCTGATACATAAGCTTATGCATTCAATCCTCTAAGTGTTTTTAATTTTCTCCAGGCTAGGACTGATTCCATCTTTGTCTATTGCCTGTTCCAAAAATTCAGTTTGGAGTAGACAGAAAATGTGTTTTTCTTTGTTCCGTCAGTCCAGACTGACTGATTAGGCTAAGGGCTTCATTGAGGTTTTGTTATGTTCTTCTGTTGAAGATCCATATATCATAATATCATCCAGGAAAATTACAACTCCATTTGTGTTTGTTAACAGTTCTTCCGTCTTTCTTTGGAAAACTTCAAGGTCACTGGTAATCCCAAAAGGTAATCTTTGAAAGCAAAATCTCTCAAAGGGTGTGATAAGTGTAGTCAGTTTAGCACTTTCTTTGGCTAAAGGAATTTGTCAGAATCTGCTTGAGGCTTCCAGCATGGAGAATAATTATCTTCTTTCACTTTAGGGAGGCTGTCATTCAGTGTTGGGGAGATAGATTTTTCTCTCACAACTGCTTCACTAAGTCTTTTAAGATCCACACAGATTTGTATTTTACCATTTTTCTTTATAGCAGATACCACTGGGGCACACCCTGCTGTTGGCTTCGAGATTTTCTTGAGTATGTCAATCCATTCCATTTTCTTCGACTCAGTGTCCACTTTATGAAGTAAGGGTATAGGAATCCTGTGAGGTATATTTACACTATCTGGTGTAGCATTGTCTTTTAAGGTTATTTGTACAGGATCTCCTTTCAAAAATGCAGTATCACCACATACTGCATTTCAGGATGGGTTAGTTGGTCACCAGCTCCTTGCAGTGTGTGATGGCTGTAATTTACATTGTGCTAGTGGTATTCTGATCATGCTGTTATCTAATTTTAATTTGGCTTTGCTTGGTTGCAATTTCATTTTCGTCTCTTGAATAATGCCAAGGAATTCTTTGTAGCCTAGCACATTTAGTGGAGCCCCACTGTCCATTTGACAATTAATTTCATGTTTGTTTATATGCTGCTGTCTTGTCTTTGCAGCTAGTGCTAGTGTGAAATTTACAAATGATTTATTTTTGCTATTTCACTTCATTAATGTTATATAAGTGAAAAATCTCATCCTCTCAGTCATTATTTGCTTCCTCACCATAGTTCCGTTTTTTTCTTATCTGCCAACTTTAACATAAGAATTTCTCTTGCCACAATTATTGCATATGACTTATATTGCAGGGCCTTTTCCATTATGTTTTTCTCCACAGTACCAATATGTCTTCTTTGCAGTTTGTTTAGCTCCTCTGCTTTGTGTTTGTGCATTTGCTTTTGCACAAATTTTGTGTATTTCCCCTTATAGTTTCACGTTTTCCTTGTGTTATTTAGTGAATTATCTCTGAGTTTGCTCCACTTATGCTCTGTGTTTGGACGTGAGCTTGTTCACCAGTTTTGCGCATGTCTTTAGCTCTTGGTGGGCATTCTGATTTGAACTCCTTCATCTTTTATCCCTATTACTGACCTATTTCAAATAAGTTTATTGTTTAAGATCAAATCACAAGTCAGCCATTTTGTGCAGTATGGCAATACATTGTTTCTTCAGATTCTTCATTACACTTCTGCATATTTTTCGTGGATTGAAAATACTTTTAGAATGATTCTAGAATTTTTACATGGATCTTCCCAGTCTGCTGCTGACATAACTAGATGCTGTCGAAACATGTGGCAGCCTTTGCAGCTAATAGGGTTGTTGTGCTTATTTTGTTTTTAATCCAGTCCCATTGTATTTCATAGTTTTCCCATTGTGATCTAATGGATATCAGATTTCTGAACACATCCCCTTTCATACCCACCTACTTGGGGACAGGAATTAGGAATTTGTTTTGTTTGCATTTTTTTGGAGGGGGTTTGATGTTGGACTTGCAATATTCTTAAATTCTGACTCCCTGTGACTGTAGGGCTTACTCACTTCTAACATTCAATATTCACAAAAAGAGAGAGCCAAGACAGTACAATATTCATACTTTATGCCTTCCTCCACATATGCTGTCGTCTCTCATCACACACTTCCTGAAAAAAGAGTTCTGTAAGTTCCTAGAAATTCCCTATGCATAATCATATTGTCATACTATAATGTTCCTGATGAGGCTCTATCTATCGTAACAGCAGTTGTACATGCAAGCTGAGGCCTATTATGTGTTCCTCAGCTCCATGCATATGACTTACATAGCCAATTTACTCTGTGTGACAACTAAGGGTTGTCTGCACCGGAGCTGGAAAGTGGGATTTCCAGTTCAGATAGACATACCCATGCCAGCTCTGATTGAGTCAGCATGCTAAAGATAGAGGTGTAACTGTGGCAGCATGAGCATCAGGATGGGCTAGCCATCTGAGTACTGTCCAGGGTCTCAGATGCAATTGCACTTGGGGTGGCTAGCCCCATTCCGCCACTTGCGCTGCTGAGGCTACACCTCTATTTTTAGCACATTAGCTTGATCAGGGCTAGCACAGGTATGTCTAACGGAGCTTGAAATTACACCTCTAGCTCCAGTGTAGACATAGCCTAAGAGGAAAAGCTTACATGGAAGTCTTTCCCCACAACACCCTCTTGTAGGTCCTCCCATGGAAGGATATAGTCAGACCCTGTATTATCTAATCATTTTCCCACTGCCAAAGTTGGGGTTTGATCCTATAAATTTATTGAATGCCCCTGCCCCCATTGACTTAAATGAGATATGTGGGTGCTCAGCACCTCAGAAGGGGCACTTAGAATCAGCCCCTATGGCATGTACATACTCAAAAATAAATACAATGTACCTGCCCAGTTTCAAAGTTTGTAAATTATTATCATTATTATTATTAATTGGTCTTTAAGGGGAGAAAAGTTCAACAATCATCTTTAGCCTAGGGAAATAGTATATTTTCACCTTCAGATAATGTTAAAATATCACATGTTCAAATATTAAATTATCATATTTTCCTCAAACTTAAAAAAATCTTTCATCTGAGACTAATTTTTTCCAGAAAGTTTTGAGCAAACAAAACATGAGGTTATAATTTTAAAGTATTTTGCAACCTTAACTACCAAGTATTGTTTGCTACCAAACAAACATTATGCTTTTTATTTGTGTGCATCTGCTTGGTGCCTTTTCAAATCCCATGAGGTATGTTTCACTGGTTGGCCTTTATTTGCTATAATTTTAACTGCAGTTCTGTTTGGCTTTTTTTTTTTAATACCATTTGAAGGAGGGGATTATTTCTGCATACGTAGAGGAATGGGGAACTCTCAACTAAAGACTGGGAAGGATGCAACCCAACTAATTTAGGGGTAAATTCTGCTGCCCTTACCCCCTGTGACATCAGTGGGACTAATCAGAGTAAGGTCCCATTCACCATGCATAAGGATAGCAGAAATCTTGCCCTTAATTTGCACGTAACCTGCCAGAAAGTCGCATTCAAACTCGCTTATCTCCAGAGGTGATGGGTTTATGCTGGATCATCTGTTCCTCTAAGATATATTGTGCAAGTGGGATTTTTGAAGGTTTTTGGTGTTGATCTAACTCTGTTCCCACTGAAGTCAGTCAATCAGCAGAGTTAGGCCAAGCACATGAAGCACTTTTGAAAATCCCACTCTACGTAAATTCAGGTTAATATAAATCCTAGGGATGAGGAAACTAGTTCAGAGAAGATTAATTTTATCCAAGTCTTAATTTGAAACTTGAACCAAACTAACTGAACACTTTTTTAAAGTTTGAAAAAGTTTAGATATATTTTTTTCTCACCTCCACACTTGCTTAATTTTTGAGGACCAAAAGTAAAGACAAAGAATATTGCAGAGGAAGACTGAAAGCAGGAGGGTCGTGAGATCTTGAAAACATCCCTCCTTTTTTCCTCTCTAAGTAGTATTGATACAATCATATGCCTTTAAGGCCAAGTTCTGCTCATATAGACTGATCCTGTACCACTGAGGTGAGAGTTTTGCCATTGATTTAAAAGGAAACAGGTTCTGGCCCTTAGTTACAGATCTACAACCATATAAGAAGAAAATGCTGCCCCTGAAATCTATAATCTTATAATGACTGGTTCTGGAGGCTTGCTGGTGAGATGGCTTCAGGTTATTCAGGGTCTTCTGATAATTCTCTGATGTGGAATCCTACCAGCAAAAGTTAATCACCCAGCAGTAGGTACTCATAGAGATTCAGTTCCTGTTTTCTTGAGTTTCATTCTGAACCAATGCCATCAGAGATGTATGCAGAAATAACCACTGTAGTCAATGGAAAGGCACCTACCGATTTTAATGAGCTCTGGATCTGGGTTCATTCTTCAGTTCAATTCTGTATTAAATGATTTTCAGAACTGATTAGTGAACACCATCCCTTAATACATACCAGCTCTGTTTACCAATATATGCGCTGCCTTAAAATGAAAAGTTCTTCCATCATCAGCTGCTAATTAACTGACCATGAAGTTTTCACTCAAAATACACACAAAAATTATCTTACTTTTTGGTACCATGCAGCTAGCAGCAAGCATAATAAAACATTATTTCTGTCTGTCCCAGAAAACAGCCCATAGAAGCAAAAAGATTTTGCAGAATGGAGAAGGCAGGAGCCTATAATGAATGCTTTCAGGACTGCATTCTTTGTTTTTTCTAATTTGACTAATGGAGCATTTGGACACCAATACTTGGGATGAAAGAAGCTGTGTGTAATGAGACACATCTGTCTAGTCTGAGAAAAGAGACTGGCTCTCAGATATATTGTTTGCTTGACTTTTTTAAGTAGCTAGGTTTCATTCACACTATATATATATTTATGTTGGATCTAGTCATACGGAGGAAAAGAAAGTGGTGTCTCTCCCTCAATTGTGCATATGAGGAGAAAGGAAAGAGGAGGGATGACCTTTCTAAAATCATTCAGTGTGAACACAGGGGTTACACTAGATGACCCTTGCAATCCCTTCTAATCTTATGGTTCTATGAAGTTGTCAGCTCATATTGTTTTCCATTTTGAATGTAACAAGGCTAGTCCCAATTACCATATTTGTTCCTGAGGTTAGGGGTTATTACATATATCATATTTCAGATTCTCCTGTCTACCAAGTTCTTTTAAATAACATTTTATCATCATTCCTGTTCCTTAGATTGTTTTTACCATCACTAGCTTCATTAGTTCAGTAGGAAGAATAATAGCAACACTCTATGTAGGGACCTGCCACCAGATCAGGAACAAACAAAAATGACAAATGGTCATGGAGTTAAACACCTAGCACATTTTGAAGCCCTAGCCTGGGCAAATGCCAGATGTACTGGATCTTCCTCTGACAGGAGCCCAAATTTCTGTCTGTTTATACACTTTGGCCATACTTACATGGCTTCTGATGCCAGTGAATCATTACCGAGTGGAGTTATAGCTGGAGTTGGTTGAAACTGGTTTTATGCAATGTGATGTATGAATTATGTAATTTCTTAAAACTAGATGAATTATGGGCACGTCTAAATAATAGAGGCCCACTTCCAGAGTTATTGCTTAATTCTGTTCAGTCAAAACTGCCATTGACTAAAATTGGGATGGGAGTCCTCCTCACCCCAGTAGTAAACCCTACAGCCAAACACACACATCTCAACTTAAAATAGTTAGCTGTTTTAGGATATTTGTTTCCCAATTCTTGCAGTTGCTTTAAAAGTGTTTTAATTTTGTGTAGCTCATTTGGTACGTATTCTTCCCTGAGACTTATATAAATAAGAGGGGATTTTGTCTAGTCTATAAGTCAAGTCTCAGTAAGAGTTCAGCTTTTTTTTTGGTAGTAATTGTTTCCCCTATCCCCTCCTGCCATCCACAAAACAAAAAGAAAAAAAAACATATTTCACCATGTTTTGAAGGAAGTGTATTATGAAGTTATTTTATTCCAACACTAATTTTCTGGCCATGGATTCTTCATTTTCCTCAACTGTCCCAAAGCTCCAACGCCCAACTTTTAAGCGTGCAGTGCATAACATCTTCATGTACAAACCAGTGGAGAGTTCAAGAGATTAGAGCCAGGGCACCAAATTTTACTTATCTTTGCCATTGCCTTTCTGTAAAATCTTCAGCAAATTGTAGAATCTTAAAATCAAAGGCCAAGAGTTTAAAAATGCAGGTCTAATATTAGGGGCCTAAAATCACTATTTAGGTACCTAAATCAATGGCCTGATTTTCAAGAGTGCTGAGCACCAAACAACTGCAATTGAAATAATTTCTGAAAATCAGATTACTTCTTTTGGTGCTTAAATACAGAGTTAGGAGCTGAATATTAGAAAACCATTTTTTAAAATCTTGTCCAAAGATATTAGAAAAGAAAAAGACCTGTTAGATTATCCAGCCTATTATTTTTTTATTGATTACTCCTCCTAGGAAAGGATATTTTCTAGTGTTTTATCCACTCCAGTTTTATTTGTCTTCATCATTTTCTTTGACAGACTACTCTACTGTCTTTTAGATGTTACTGGCAGGACGTTTTTCATGATATAGAGGTAGCATTTCTCAGTTCATCCCGTTCTCCCTACCATGTTATTCCCCTTTGTACAAAGCTACATTATGCTCCATCCTTGGATTGAAATCCTGGCTTTGTTGAAGTCAATAGCAAAACTCCCATTGACGTCAGTGGGGCTAGGATTTCACCCTTAGTGTTTACATCCTTCAAATACTCATCTATGGTCATTATCACCATCCTCCAGTTGCACCTCTGTCACAATCTTAGCCACGCAATACATATTGCTTTCTTAAGCCTTCCTTATAAAATAATCTATCTAGAGCCATAATTATCTTTACTGTTATCTTAAGTAGACAAACTTCTCTCTGGTACTAATGTGTGACATACCTAGGGTACAATCTAGATGGGTGAATAGCTGTGTCACCCCTGCCCTCTAAGCTGGTGTGTCCTTTACACTGCTTTGCTGTTTTTTGCCTCCATTCCTGGGCTGCTCACAGACAGACTCTAGCATGTAAGTCGATCCCAGTTATGTCTGTGTACACTTGCAACCTGCCAGTCGGTCTCAGACTTCTACTAGCCTGAATTACACTGCAGGGTGACCCCGGCACATTCCCAGCCCCAGATTTTTCCACAGAGATATTCATCTTGTGGTGCCCAGCCCTCTCCTGGACAATACAAGCTCATATCATATAAAGTCCTTCATTTTATTACTAGAAATGATGCACACAGATCCTGTTATTCAAAATGGAGTTTCCCAAACACTTCATTTCAAACACACTGGTTTAATAAGTTTATCAGCTACAAAGGAAGAGATTTTAAGTGAATGCAAGTAATGAGACATAAAAATCAGAAATGGCTATGAAAGAAAAAAAGATACAACACAACTAATGTCTAACTTAACAAACTATGATAAATTCAAAGCAAAATTTCTTTCACCACATGCTCTCAATAGTCTTGCTGGCCAAACTTCTAGGCCACAACCCCTTCTTCTCTGAAGTGGCTGCTTCCAGTATTGCTTCTGGTGCAGTCAATCAATGGACAGAGTGAGCAAGGATAAGAAGGGGTGCCTTGGGGTGTTTGTCCCTCATTTTTATAGTGTCAGTCCCTCCCTTGAAAACATTTCCAGCTGAGATTCAGGTGACAAAAAGTCTAGGAGGGGTGGGAGTGGGGAATATCTCCTGCTGGTTTTCCCATCTGTTGGAACTCCCTTTGTGCTTGATGACTCTGTTTACTACTTAAATGCAAATTAAGCAGACCACACATTCTTTTGGTCGAGACAGACCGGTTGCCAACTTCTGTTTGGGCAGGGCTATGGTTTGGAACATGTGTTAATAACACCATATAGTGGACTCTTACAACTTTACATACAATGTTGCCACACATTTTATCAGGACAATATTGACCAGCAATTGAGTTTTCAAATGATTTTGAAATTGATGGAAAGACTCCCATTTATGTCAATGGATCACACCCATGGTTAGGAAGGATCTATTTTTATTTTATTTTATTTGTAATTGTTTCTTTCAGTACTAACAAAACAATGCTTTTCTTGTTCCCTTTTGTTTGTGGATTCTCTTCCTATCCATTTCCTTTTTACCAAACCTATTTCAAGGGGGCAGGGTACAACAGATCAACTGGTAAATTCAACAGCTTTATTGTTCAGGGTTGCATTCGTCTGTTATTTACTGAGCTGGGGCGGTAGCAGCTCTTGTGCATCCATATCAGCCAATATGAAGGATGATTGTGATTGTCTCACCTAAGCTTTAACTAGCCACTAACATGAATTTAGAAGTTGCCACAGCTTTCTCGGTATCTCAACTGTACCATTTTTAAGACATTAAGAATTACAATTTTAGTTGAACTGTAACCATTCAACTGCTAGGTGTAAAGTAATGTTTAAAAAAATCTGAACAGATATGTTTTCAAATATGACCTGTTTTTCTAATCTAGACAGGATCATGGTTTCTCCCACATTTCCCATTGACTTCAATAGGAGGCGTACATGAATCACTAATGGTAAGATTTAGCCTACATTTGTTTTCGTTTTTTCCTCTGCTTCTAAAATGTGCTCTGCCTCCCTCTACCCCTTCCATTCCTCAGCTTTTACAAACTGCCTTTTTCCTCTGCTAGACTGCTTTTGGACTGGCTAGGTTTTCTCTTGTGGCTGTGGCTTTTGCTTTCTACCTCACATCTTTCCCTCTGGTCAAACTCCCTCCCTCCTCTGATGTGTTAGTTACTGTTAGACATTCACATTACTTTCCAAGCTCGTTTTCCTTCTCAGGATCTCTTATCCAAGCTGCTCTTCCTTCTGCTTCAATGTAAGACATAGCTGCTTACTCAGCTTTCTTTTCACCTATATTCTTCATCTATTTCTTAGACTACTTTCAGCAGGATTAGTGCAAAAAGATGGTGGTGCCGGGATCTGCCTTAACTGCAGTCATAAATTCAGTTATCGTTTTGTACTGATTCATCTGGTGTGTCAATGTGTTTGGGTCTGATTAGCTAAAACAAAGTTTTGGTAGTGCTAATAAACCTTTTCATGTAAACAAACAGAGATTGTGTTTATAAAGAAATCTACAGTATATCCTGGATTAAAATGAAATCATACTATTGCAACGGTATTTAAACTCACTGATTGGAATGCAGTGGGATGGGGGGAAAGACGGAGATGAAATAAAGAAAATCCTAAAAAAGAGAGGCATAAATGGGGAAAGAAAAAAAAGCTGGCACGTCTCAACAAGCCTTTTGTTGCCACTATTAAAGCTACAGTGGTCACTATTTTAAATGATAGGGAAAATAAAATCTTTCTTCTGGAGCCTACTATCTACAGAGTCCCCCTCTAAATGTGCACATATGCAGTTGCTAAAAATAAACATCAAGATTTTTAAAAATCAATGGGGCAAATTAGTCTCCCACAGCCTTATTTAGACACTTAAATAATGAGTTAATTTTTAAAAGTGCTGAGCCAGCAGCTACTCCCCCTGAAATGTTTCAGAGTAGCAGCCGTGTTAGTCTGTATTCGCAAAAAGAAAAGGAGTAGTTGTGGCACCTTAGAGACTAACAATTTATTAGAGCATAAGCTTTCGTGAGCTACAGCTCACTTCATCGGATGCATTTGGTGGAAAAAACAGAGGAGAGATTTATATACACACACACAGAGAACATGAAACAATGGGTTTATCATACACACTGTAAGGAGAGTGATCACTTAAGATAAGCCATCACCAGCAGCAGGGGGGGAAAGGAGGAAAACCTTTCATGGTGACAAGCAAGGTAGGCTAATTCCAGCAGTTAACAAGAATATCAGAGGAACAGTGGGGGGTGGGGTGGGAGGGAGAAATACCATGGGGAAATAGTTTTACTTTGTGTAATGACTCATCCATTCCCAGTCTCTATTCAAGCCTAAGTTAATTGTATCCAGTTTGCAGATTAATTCCAATTCAGCAGTCTCTCGTTGGAGACTGTTTTTGAAGCTTTTTTGTTGAAGGATAGCCACTCTTAGGTCTGTGATCGAGTGACCAGAGAGATTGAAGTGTTCTCCAACTGGTTTTTGAATGTTATAATTCTTGACGTCTGATTTGTGTCCATTCATTCTTTTACGTAGAGACTGTCCAGTTTGGCCAATGTACATGGCAGAGGGGCATTGCTGGCACATGATGGCATATATCACATTGGTAGATGCGCAGGTGAACGAGCCTCTGATAGTGTGGCTGATGTGATTAGGCCCTATGATGGTATCCCCTGAATAGATATGTGGACAGAGTTGGCAACGGGCTTTGTTGCAAGGATAGGTTCCTGGGTTAGTGGTTCTGTTGTGTGGTGTGTGGTTGCTGGAGAGTATTTGCTTCAGATTGGGGGGCTGTCTGTAAGCAAGGACTGGCCTGTCTCCCAAGATCTGTGAGCGTGATGGGTCGTCCTTCAGGATAGGTTGTAGATCCTTGATGATGCATTGGAGAGGTTTTAGTTGGGGGCTGAAGGTGATGGCTAGTGGCGTTCTGTTATTTTCTTTGTTGGGCCTGTCCTGTAGTAGGTGACTTCTGGGTACTCTTCTGGCTCTGTCAATCTGTTTCTTCACTTCATCAGGTGGGTATTGTAGTTGTAGGAATGCATGATAGAGATCTTGTAGGTGTTTGTCTCTGTCTGAGGGGTTGGAGCAAATGCGATTATATCGTAGCGCTTGGCTGTAGACAATGGATCGAGTGGTATGATCTGGATGAAAGCTAGAGGCATGTAGGTAGGAATAGTGGTCAGTAGGTTTCCGATACAGGGTGGTGTTTATGTGACCATCGCTTATTAGCACCGTAGTGTCCAGGAAGTGGATCTCTTGTGTGGACTGGTCCAGGCTGAGGTTGATGGTGGGATGGAAATTGTTGAAATCATGGTGGAATTCCTCAAGAGCTTCTTTTCCATGGGTCCAGATGATGAAGATGTCATCAATGTAGCGCAAGTAGAGTAGGGGCATTAGGGGACGAGAGCTGAGGAAGCGTTGTTCTAAGTCAGCCATAAAAATGTTGGCATACTGTGGGGCCATGCGGGTACCCATCGCAGTGCCGCTGATTTGAAGGTATACATTGTCACCAAATGTGAAATAGTTATGGGTCAGGACAAAGTCACAAAGTTCTGCCACCAGGTTAGCCGTGACAGTATCGGGGATACTGTTCCTGACGGCTTGTAGTCCATCTTTGTGTGGAATGTTGGTGTAGAGGGCTTCTACATCCATAGTGGCTAGGATGGTGTTTTTAGGAAGATCACCAATGGACTGTAGTTTCCTCAGGAAGTCAGTGGTGTCTCGAAGATAGCTGCGAGTGCTGGTAACGAAGGGCCTGAGGAGGGAGTCTACATAGCCAGACAATCCTGCTGTCAGGGTGCCAATGCCTGAGATGATGGGGCATCCAGGATTTCCAGGTTTATGGATCTTGGGTAGCAGATAGAATACCCCAGGTCGGGGTTCTAGGGGTGTGTCTGTGCGGATTTGTTCTTGTGCTTTTTCAGGGAGTTTCTTGAGCAAATGCTGTAGTTTCTTTTGGTAACTCTCAGTGGGATCAGAGGGTAATGGCTTGTAGAAAGTGGTGTTGGAGAGCTGCCTAGTAGCCTCTTGTTCATACTCCGACCTATTCATGATGACGACAGCACCTCCTTTGTCATTTTGATTATAATGTCAGAGTTGTTTCTGAGGCTGTGGATGGCACTGTGTACTGCATGGCTAAGGTTATGGGTTAAGCGATGCTGCTTTTCCACAATTTCAGCTCATGCACGTCGACAGAAGCACTCTATGTAGAAATCCAGGCTGCTGTTTCGACCTTCAGGAGGAGTCCACCCAGAATCCTTCTTTTTGTAGTGTTGGCAGGAAGGTCTCTGTGGGTTAATATGTTGGTCAGAGGTGTGTTGGAAATATTCCTTGAGTCTGAGACGTCGAAAATAGGATTCTAGGTCACCACAGAACTGTATCATGTTCGTGGGGGTGGAGGGGCAAAAGGAGAGGCCCCGAGATAGGACAGATTCTTCTGCTGGGCTAAGAGTATAGTTGGATAGATTAACAATATTGCTGGGTGGGTTACGGGAACCATTGTTGTGGCCCCTTGTGGCATATAGTAGTTTAGATAGCTTAGTGTCCTTTTTCTTTTGTAGAGAAGCAAAGTGTGTTTTGTAAATGGCTTGTCTAGTTTTTGTAAAGTCCAGCCACGAGGAAGTTTGTGTGGAAGGTTGTTTCTTTATGAGAGTATCCAGTTTTGAGAGCTCATTCTTAATCTTTCCCTGTTTGCTGTAGAGGATGTTGATCAGGTAGTTCTGCAGTTTCTTTGAGAGTGTGTGGCACAAGCTGTCAGCATAGTCTGTGTGGTATGTAGATTGTAATGGATTTTTTACCTTCAGTCCTTTCGGTATGAAATGTGAGCTATTGGCTGCTCTGCACTTTTGAAAATCAAGCCACTTATTTGCTGCCTGAACATTAGGGCTGGTTGAAAATGCTGTTTTGTCAGAGTCAAAATGTTTTGCAGAAATGTCTTTTTGGACCAAATTTTTGACATGAAACCATTAAAATGTTTTTTTTTTCAAAAAGTCAATGTCGTTTCATTTTGTTTGTTTTGAACTTTATATAGTATAAAATATTTAATACGGTATTATGTTATATTTAATTTGTATATAGACTTAATATTTTTGTAAAATCTAAAAGTCTACATGAAATTAATCAAAGTGATAAAGTTGAAATGAAATGTTTGGACACTATCAAAATGAAACATTTTGCAGGAAATTTAGACATTTTGGCTTTTCTTTCTGATTTGGAATGAATTTCTTTTCCAAAGGTCAATCTCCTGTGGAACAGATATTCTGGTTCCCAACCAACTCCATAAAATAGGTGTTTAGGAGTCTACGTTTGAAATTATGGCCAATGAACTTAAAATGCTCATCCACTGAATGCTCTATGCACTAAACATCCTATTTTCCATGTTCTCCGTGACATTGCAGTGAAAGATTTTTCATGTAACAACCACTGATTTACTGTGTCCCTGTGATGCTTTATATCTTCATATTAGGCCATTAAAAATAAAGTAAATGAATGAACAAAATCTTGTGAATATCCTAACCCTGCAGTTACCCAAGCAATTATACTATAAGGAGCATTATTTGGAACTCTATTTCTTTCCATTGATTTTACAAAAAAAAAAAATTCAAAAACAATAATCGAATACATAGGATTCATTTTAGGATATTACTCTCTTGTAGTAGACATGCATATACCAAGATAAAGTCCTTCAAAATTTACAAAAAGAGAGGACTAAAGGAAAATACAGTATACGGCCCCATAATTGAAACAGCCAGTAATAAGTCATTCTTATCGCTCTTATTATATAGCAAAAATAATAAATTATACCTCTCTCATCATTTTCTTTCATATTTATTCTTTTTGATCAAATCTGTTTCCAACTCATTCAAAGTGACATAACTAATTTTATTGCTTTTTGATCTGTTTAATCTTCATTAAAATATATCCCAGTAACATAAATAAATAAGTGATGACTCATTATTACATAAAGCTAAGTTTTAAAACAGGTAGTGGAAGGATCAATCTGTAGTTTAGGGCACTAGCCTAGAACTTAAGAGGCCGGGGTTCAATTCCCTGCTCTGCCACAGAGTTTTTGTGTGATCTTGGACAACTTTATGCCTCAGTCTCCTACCTGTAAAATGGGGATAATAGTATTTTTCCTGCTGCACAGAGGTATTGTGAGGATAAATACATTAAAAATTGTGAGGCATTCATATACTATGGTAACTGGGGCCATATATGTACCTAAAATAGACAGAGAAACATGTAAGTTCTGTTGAGTAACGTATGCTCAAGAAGCAATGAGAGAAAATGTTTGACTAAATGTAGACTGTGGCATAACTAGAAAAACAAGCATTTAATGTTCCTTTAAAAGATAATCTGAATGTTGGTAAAATAAATCATGGACTAAGATCCTCAGCTGATGTAAATCAGCATAGTTAGTTTGAAGTCAGTGGAGCTGTGTCAATTTACACCAGCTGAGGATCTGACCAATGGTCTACAAAAAAAAAATAATTTAACTAAGTAAGGTTTCCAAAAAGGAATATCTGTAGGTCTGGGACCTTATCAAACGCCTTCTCCCACCCCCGCCCCTCTATTAAACCAGCATTGGATGAAACTCAGGGAGTTCACTATTCAAATTTAAAATAGAATGTTTTGCTGCTGATAAAACACCCCCACTTTAGGAATGTATCTAATATGAGTTATTACCATCAATGATTGTAAAGTAAAGACACCAAGGTGTTGGGAAATTTTAGGGAGGATACACAGAGACTTAATAAATGGTAAATAAATAAAATAAACATTGATCAAAGAATTTCTGCTGACCATCTGCACAAACAAAATAGGTCACAAATATGTTACAATTTAAGCATGCAAAATTGTGCAGAAAGGAGGACACTTAGATGCTGTATGCCCCAAACCTTCGAAAGGAAAAGGGTGGGGGTGCCTAAATTGACCGGGTCACTCCTTGACCCCTCGGTAAGGTACAGGCAGGGTGCCCCAAATTGTGCTGGTAACATATCTGATTTAGCTTAGAAAGAGAAGCACATTCTTGTTTCTTTCTTATGTTTATACAATCCATGGCACAATGAGGCCTTGGCCTGTAGACACTAGTGTAATAAAAACAAACAACAGTAGACAAAATAATTATGAATTGAGATAAAAATGTTGTTTTAGGTGGAAGTATCCTTTTACTTATTCCAAGAACTGGTCAGAAAATGGAAGTCCTTTCCTGCAAAAAAGTTCACATTTTGGGGACAAAAAAAAATTCATCTTGAATTGGGAAAAAAAAATCTAAATTGCAAATTTATTTATTTTTAGTAAAGGATTTCTAGAAAAATTCCATATGGGGGAAACCAAAATGGAATGTATGGCTTGCCAACTGTTCACCTGGCAGATGGGCAGGTTGCCTGGCAGCACCGAACCTGGGAGCCCTGGCTCTGTGGCAGAGCACCAGATGGATTGCCAAGGAGCTGTGAGCCTGGAAGCCTTGAGAGACATGACTCGCAGGCAGTTCACCTGGTGGTGGACTACTGAAGAGGTGAGCAGCTGAGCTGACTGGAAAGAAAGTTTCCCTAGAAAGCATTACCCTGACAGAAAACTGTTCCTACTTAAAATTCCAACTTCTCTCTATTTCTTCCTAAAGTGTCTTTCATTGTTCACCGAATAACACTAATGGATTTGGTATACAGTCAGCATAGTTAATGTGTCAATGAGTCATATTTTGCTTCTATCTATTAAGAATGATTTTTTGTTTCTTAGCATTTGACGGTTGTACTGCTCCTGAACTCGTTTCAGGCTAGATTGTGCCGTGGCTCGGTACAGTTTTGCAGAGGGTTGGGCCAGGAGTAACGATTGCACCAATGAAGTCTGCAAAAGGGCTTTCCTCTTCACAGCTCTGATGATTAAAAAAACACAGGGCCTGTGCCTCAGAGGCTTCCATTTGGGAGCAACTGGGTGAGGAATAGATGGACCTGTAGCTCCACCTATCCATGTGCCAGCAGAGCTGAGGATGCATCACCATTACTAACAACAAAACCCGGTAATGAGATGTTGCAAATTACCCCTTTCTCTTCTACTCTGAATAACTGGGGAGACTAGGAGGTATTGTGCCTCTCTGATACAGTTGCCTCCCATGCAGCTTCTATAGGCACATTGCCCCAGGAACACCCCTTATGATAGGAGGAGGCATGCAAACAGCACGATCCTGTCCTAACTTCTTAACAGAATATAAAAATAACTCCTCACACGTACGGATTTAAAGTAAATTCTTACTAGTTTTGGAATTGTCTTTAATTTTTTCCTCTGGGAATATGTTATGCCTTCTGGGTAGCTACTTCCCTCTGATGTTGCATACATCCCTTTTTGTGTGATGTATAAAGAGAATAAGGCAGAAAAATGTTTGAGACTATGTAATGAATATTTTAAGGCAAGCTTTATGATTCAATGCTCAGAAAAGAAATACTGGATTGAGAAGTCAGTCAGATTTGAAATATTTTAAACTGTTTTCCCAATTGTCTATCCAGCTGTGCAATGCAACATTACTGTGAATAACTGCAGCTGGCTGTGACCATAGAGATGGAACCTTATTCTTTGTTTCATTATCTTTCTTGAAGAGAAAATATTGATTTTTCCACCCAAAAAACTCTTCTCCCAAGACGATAAAGATATTTATATTTCCTAAAATTTCCTAGAGCTATTTAAGGCCACAGATACTAATGGTTGTTATTATAGGTAATGCACCTTGCCACATCCTCAGCTTGCATAAAGCTACATAGCTCCTTGAAGCTCAACAAATTTACAGGCTGATTCTGCCAATCTTAGCCATGCTGAGTAAAATCATACTGTACAAGCACACTGTAAGCTGGTGAGCTGTTTCACCAGCCAGGAAACGGAAATAAAGCCCAAAGCAACAGCCAGGACCTATTATTACTTATTATTTGTATTACAGAGCCCTAGTCATGGATCAGGAATCAGGACCGCAATGTGCTAAGCACTGTACAAACACAAAGGAAAAAGAGAATCCCTGCCCCCAAAAACTGACAATTTTAAGCATAAGATGAGAGATAACAGATGGTTACAACAGATGTGGGGGGAGCACAAAGAAACAATAAAACATTTTGGTCAGTCTGGTAGGCAGAGGTCTAAGCACGGTGGCGCTGGAACATCTTTAATAGTGGGGGTGCTGAAAGCCAGCCCTCTTACCCCTGTCCACCCCCCCGCCACACACACACACCCTGAGTGAGGCTGGGAGCAAAGCCTCAGGTACGTGGGGCTGCAGACGGAGCCTCGGGCACACCAGGCTGCAGACGGAGCCCAGGGATGCTGCAGCACCCCCCGCACTTCTAGGTCCCGCGCCTATGTTTAAGCATACCAGGTGTCTGACAGTTGTCAAGTTTTTTGTAGGCATCATGAAAAAGGAGAGAGTTGGAGAAGGAAAATGAAGTAGCTCCATTTTCTCCTTTTAACCCTTTACAGGCTGTAGCATCTTGTCACATCCTCCCACTAAGTTCAATTAAAGTAATAAAGTACTGCTCTGCCTGGGTGAGCTGATTGTCTATTACTGATTAACTCCTATGTGGACAGTCTTGTTCCCAATCAAGAGTGCCTTATTCCAGATTAGTTTACTCCACTTTATCTAAGGCTATGTCTACACTAGCACTTTTGTCAGTATAATTTATGTCACTCACGGGTGTAAAAAAACACACCCCTGAGCAACATAAGAAGTGCCAGTGTGAACAGCGCTCATTGGGGGTGATTTAATTATGTCAACAGGAGAGCTCTCATTCCTACTAGTAGTATTTTTTAATCTGCTTGCTTGTGTGCTATACTTTATTGGGAAATACAAAAAACACCTTAGCATCCCTGCTACCCTCACTGCCAAGTGTCTAGTCGTAAATTAGGTTGTAGAGTGTTATGGATGAGGAATTGGTCTTTTTGAACAATAGCTAACGCCATGGGGACCAATCCCAATTGAGGCCTTAGAATGTTACCATAAATCAATTAAATAAAAATAATGGAAGCCATCTAAGATTAGAGACTTCAAAGTTATATTAACAATTCAGGAATGTAGATGTTGGTGTTGATTTGTGACATCCATTGAACATGGAGAAGGATAATTTCCTGGGAGTGGGAATTACTTTTTATAATATACCAAGTAGTATATTGATGGCAGTTCCCAAATACTGCCATAATTATAGCATATCCCAGAGTCTATAGTTATCAACTTCCCATAGATTACTCTTTTGGCCTTTCTCTCTGTCTATATGGCTCTACCTAGCCTACTTCTCCTTCCCTCTGAGCTTCCTGTTAGATGCATACAGGGTTCATAAGATGCCACTACACCACACAATTTTGTGGGATAGAATACAAATCCAGGCTGATGAACATTTGGAGTGTATGATTCTCAGCTTTGCACAGGAAATGCCAAGGGACTGTGTGCATTATCTTAAAGTAACATTTATATTATTTAATTATCTAGCTCTTTTATTAAACCTGTAAAACATTTTTTACCACTGAATAAGGTTAAGGTTAAAATGACCTCTTGCATTTGAGTAATACTACAATGGTATTTGAGATAATCCCTTTATAAAATGGATAGAAATTATCTCTAATATTGAGGAAAGATGTATGTATGTTTGCATGAAAAATGCTAGATAAAAAATATAATTTATTACTACTTATCAATTCTTATGGTTCTATAGATCTTCCCACACTGAACTGAGACAACTGCCTTTTCACCAGGGAAGAGAGAGAGAGAGAGAGACTGTGTAATAGAGTCCTGATTCTCATTTACTCTAAGGCCTCTTTACAGAATACTGGCAGATTAAATGAGAATCAGGCCCTAATTATTTTCATTTTATTCTTCCTTCAGAGTTGGATCTAACTTGAAAATGGCTCTATTTTTTTTTTTAATAAATTGCAGTGTCTAAATAAGACACAGATGCTAGTTGCATCTTTTTGGCGATTGCACCAGGAGATAATCAGTGTCCTACATCTTGTTTACACTATATTAACCATGAGTTCAAACTCTGAATACATGTAGGGCTCAAATTTACATTTGCACCTTTTCATGCAAAGAGACCCAATTGGCCCAGACTTTAGCAAAGGCAGAATAATTGTCTTGTAAGCATTAACAGCTGGAGTTTTTTTCTTGGAGCAAGGAAAACAGCCTAATCTGTTAAAGTGATGGTGTTTTGAAAGTAGAGCGGATGCCTTCATAAATCTTTCATAGAAGCAGAGGTGGAGCCAAATCTCATCTATCTTGTACTCTTTCTATCCCATGTACAATGTGCTTTGGACTGGTAAATATAGGGCTAGGTGAACATGTCAGTAAGAAATGTGAATCGGCATTCATTGGACACTAGAGTTTGCTGATCCTTGAGACACCATATCTTTTTCTCCCAATTTTGCATTATTTTGTACCTTGCATAGTGTTTTATAGAACTGGTCAGAAAATAAGGAGATTTTCCATGGAAAATGCTCACTCTGGGAAAATATCAAACTCCAAATGTTCTGGCTCAAACCCAAAATATTTCTATTCAAAACAGCTCCACTGTGCCTCAGGGGAGTTGTAGTTTAGGTGACATATGCTCCCATTCTCTTCTATGGGTCATGTTCTCTGCCCAGACTACATCTCCCATGATGAGCCACTTTCTCCAATCTTGATAAGAGGCACCATAGGAGTCCCTGGCCCTGGTGCATTTTAGGAGATGATTGGGGAACTTTGCTTTTTTTCCCCAATGACATAACTACATTTTCTATGGAAAGCAGACACTTCATTTTTAATTGATAACCTTTTTCAATCAAGAAAAACTGTTTTGATGGGGTGGGGGGGACTTGGACCAATTGGATCTTTCTTTCGCTGCAGTAATTCTGTCTGAGCCCTCTCACAGATTCCAGGAAAGCAGTTTCCAGCAAGGTTGGCTAGCTGTTTTATCTGAAGCCTTTTTAAACAATCAAAACCTCACACTCTTCCCTCAAAAAGTCTGTGCAGGCCAAGTGTCCCTTCTCCAAGTATGTCCCTCACACCAGTAACTTCAGTAACCCAAAATTTCTGGCTCTTGCCTCAGTAATAAAGGACTTCACACAGTCTGCCTTCTGTCCATTTGGTTTCAGGAGCAACTCCTTTCTACAGAAGTTCCAGTAGCAGACCTTTGGGAGTATAGTCCCTCAGCTTTCTAGAGGGTATTGCAATCTCCCCCTCTCTGCTTCCAGCTGCCCTCTTTTATAAGGATCAGCTGACTAAGTTCCACCACTTTTCTCAGGTGCAGCAGGCAGAGCTAATCAGCCAGCCAGCTGCAGGCTTCTGACATTAGAAGGATGGTATCCCTTATACCTTCACAAGTATCTATCTAATTATTTATACTACTTTCTTCACCAGTGTCTAAACACTTGTCATATTCCTGTAGTTCTCTAAAATATAGAGATCTGATCCCATAAACCTTCAGATGAATAGTCCCCTTGACTTCAGTGGAACTGTTGTGTGACTAAACACTGTTCATATGATTAAGGGTGTGATGGGTTGTGCCCTTTTAAGATGCCACCTGATGTGCTGAGATACCATTGAGCCCACCTGTTCTGTCAGCAGGCCCTCTTTTTACTTGTCTTGCTGAGCTAGGCTCTTAAGCCTCCTCCAGCACCCACACAGGTAGGGCCACACCCAACTGCAGAACGACACAGACACTGAGATAGCTCTGGGAAGACTAAGCATAAGGGACTTGCCCCAGCACTCAGGTGTCCACCTCCCTTGGAGTGCAGACCCAAAGGTATATTAGGAAATCTGCCCTCTCCCTCAATGTGGAGGAAGGTATGCACAGCCTCTTACCCACCCACCCTGCAATTATGAATTGCACAAACTGGGTTACATTTATAAACAAGAAATAAGTTTATTAACTACAAAAGGTGAATTTTATGTGGTTACAGGGACAGCAAACAGAACAAAGCAGATTACTAAGCAAATAAAACAAAACACGCAAACTAAGCTTGATTCACTAAAGAAACAGGTTACAAAATTGAATTTCTCACCCTAAATATTGAATTAGGCAGGATGCAGAGTTTCTGTAGCTCAGAATTCGAATCATTTCTCCTTGCAGACTGGACCCCTGTCTCAATCTGGACTCACCCCTGCCTTTCCCTTCAGGTTAGTTCCTTTATCCCTTCAGGTTCTTTCAGCAGTCCTTCTTCTTGGGTAGGCAATGGAGGAGAGTCCCCTTTGCTTTCCTCCCCACCCTTAAATAAGATTTACATAAGGCGGGAATCTTTTTTTTCCCAAACTTGACACCCCCTACCTCCTTTTAGTGGAAAGTTACAAGAAGTCCAAGATAATGTTTAGTGTCTGGTGACAAGACCACCTGACCTAGTAGTGTCAAAGTTATGTTTCCAGGATACCTCCCAGGAAGGAGAGAGATTAGTATCTTCACAGTCTTGTTGTTTCTTCCTAATGGCCCATCAAATCTGATGGCCTGTTGTCTGGTGGGTGTCTTTCAAATACACACCCAGTTGTGATTGTTACATAGTCCATATTCCTAACTTTAGATACAGAAATGATACATGCATACAAATTGGTTAATGACATTCAGTAAATCATAACCTTTTCAATGATATCTTACATGAGCCATCTTGCATAAAAATATGTCTCAGTTATGCCATATTCATATCATAAGCATATTTTCATAAAGAATATGGAGTATAACATCAAAAAGGGTTTTCAGGATCATGCCCCAAATGATTAAACAACAATGGACTCAAAGGTATACACTAAATAAATAAAACTGCAAAAATCAGCCTGAAATTCAGTGACTCAACCATACATGGATATACTTCATCTTTGCAGATGTAAAATAAGTTGTCCATATCACAAGGTAGGTACATAAATGAACACATTGCACATAACCTATAAGTACTTTTTCCTTTTTAAAAGAGTGCATCAGATGTTCACAGCCACAAAGAAATAGTTTATTAAGGGTTATTATTGGTTACCAAGAGTGACTTATTTTACCATCTAAAAGAATATTTTGTGTGTCCACAAGTGGAAGAGGGAGGCCCAAATTTTTCCCATCAAAGCTAGGTAAATTTTGTTTAATTTGTGGATTTAGTATATGTTGTCTCTCTGAATAACACATGAATATGTCATATCAAGTTTAGCCTCAGTATAATCAGGTGTGACTCCCCGGAAATAAAATGAGTTGTGCCAGTTTACACGATGGCTGATTTTGCTCGTAATATGTAACCTGGTCCAGATTAACACAGAAAAAAATAATTCACAAACAGGACTGCATAATTAGACCTGCTTTTTCATTGGAAAGGCTGTTGAGCTGAACATCAACTCAGAATAAGAAAAATCTGACAAAGGGGACTCCAATGGATATCTTTTATCTTTAATGTGAAAGGCGAACCACATGTTTGTGATGATGCACTTAGACATCACTACAAAACCTGAAGTCTTCCAAAGTTAAACTGCTCCAGTGCATAAATCCCCCTTCACTGGGCAATGTGCCTTGACACCAGGCCTTTATGGCCTAAATCTGATCTGGGCACAGTTCCTCAATGTAGCTGTCTCCTGCCAATTAAGAAAACATCTGTGTCTTTCTAGCCCTGGCATCAGTGTAGCTTTATATTATTTGTCTGAAACTCAAAAGGCAGCTGAGCCAAAGAACTGAATGAGAGCTTGTTTTCAACACTCATGCACCTTTAAAAATAAAGCCTGAGGTGGGGGATACCAAAGCAAGGACTACAATTATATACAACAGCAGTAATTATATGACAGTTAACACTGGAATTAAGCGACATAGGAAGAAAATTCCCCTAAGCGTTAGCTGCCTGGTTTAGATGTTAGTTGGCAATGTAATTCTCTACCTAATCGTATTGCCAAGGGATCTATACTAAAAGATGCTAAGAACCTGCTGTGGAAAGCTGAAAACAATGGGAATTAAGAGTGCTCAGGAAAGACATGGAACTTAGCTGGATTGGGCCCCCAGTGCTTCAAAAAGATTTTTGTGGAACAGCAGATGGGCAAGCTGTATTCAAGGGACCAATCAGCACAGATCCATGTTAAGATCCATATCACATGACTAAGAGACCACAGAGGAAGTCAGTCTTTGTGCTGGTGTGGGGGAGAGAAATTTAGCAAATTTTGGCAAACTCACCTTGGTAAAAAGGCCTCAGAAGCGGCTCACTTTGAATTGAGATTTAGGGGCTGGCTTGCTGCCTGGAGATTGGATCTGGTGACAGTCCTCTGCATTTCTGTGGAGAAGACTGGTGGGGTGGTTTTATTTTTCTTTGTTAATGACTGATAATGAACACTTCTTGTCTTTAGCCCTCAGATAAGCTTCAATTTGTTCAAATATGACAGTTGTTTTCTGGTGGCTGTCATGCCTATTTTCTTCTTTGAGTGTGATTATTGTGTGTTGCCATTCTATGGCTTTCGATTCAACAGCAGCAGTTATCTGGTCCAGCAGCTGCCTTTTCTCCTCCAGTGATGGAAGGGATTTCTGAAAATGTTAAAGGACAGTACCAGACATCTAGATCCTTTCCCGACTGGCTCTATAGCAGTGGTGGGCAACCTGCAGCCTGTCAGGGTAATCCACTGGCGGGCCACCAGACAGTTTGTTTACATTTGCACGGCCGCCCACAGCTCCCAGTGATCGCAATTCGCCATTCCCAGCCAATGGGAGCTGTGGGAAGCAGCGCGGGCTGCAGGGACATGCGAGGCCACTGGGAGCTGCAGGCAGCCATGCAAATGTAAACAAACTGTCTGGTGGCCCGCCAACAGATTACCCTGATGGGCCGCGTGCGGCCTGTGGGCCACAGGTTGCCCACCACTGCTCTATAGTGTCCGTGATACATCCTAGAAACTATCATACATACATGGAGTTGATCAGGTATTTTCACAATCTGATAGTTTGGCACAACTTGCATGCTGTGAGTTCAGATGTCTGAATCACTGTGGGAGACAGTTTGACTAGTAGTAAGAGTAAGTGTAAATTACCCCTCTATACTTCAGTGTGCTTCTCTGTAAAATAGTAATAATAATAATAATAATAATGTAGTTAAAATGAAGATATTATCAACAGACTGAATTCACTGTTGTTTATAAAGTCCTTTGATATTCTTGGGTAAAAGGTGCTATAGAAGTGCAAAGCACTATCATATCAGGAAAGTCAGACTGGATGGAATGTGGATCTACCAAACCCACAGGGATCCTCCAAAATAAAAATCCTCCCCACGTTCACCCTTCTTTTTCTTCCTCTCCCACCCAACACCACTGACTTTTCTTCCCAGGAATATACTTTCTTCCTGTTCATCCCCTCCTTATTAGCAATGGGTCAGTACAGAAATCATACAGCATATTTATTCAAAGGCCAACCTTGCTAACAGCCATCATTTATACAGTATGCACTAACTCCAAAGTCTACCTTCTGTGTGTTGCCATGATATAATGACTCACAAGCCCTGTGTACACCAGGAGCTTGCACTTCAAGCTGCATCCAAAACAGTATATGGAGTACTACTTCATATTGATCTTCTGTATGTATCTGTTTCTACCAACATTTTATCACTAGGGGTGACACTAGGGGTGTCAACCAAGCAGGGAGATCAAAGATGTAAATATCTGGAGCAGTATTAATGATTGGTTATGCTGTATCTTCTTATGCAAATTAGTATGCGCTGGAAAAAGTCATCCAAACAACTAAAGTAGGGGAGGAGGAGAGATTGGTGGTTTTGTTTTCATTTGGTTTTTGGTTTTTTACAGCCTCAAACTTTATTTGGTGTTTAATTCAAAACTATGTAGAACTAGGAATGATATTTAACCATTTTCTTACACCGAAATATGATCTGGTTTTGGTAGCATGGCCTGCCTTCATTTGAGAGACCTTAGCTCTGAAAGACGGGTCAAATCTTTTCCTCCTTATTCCCATGAGAAGCTCTGTTGTTGTAGTTGCACTACTTGCTGCCGTAAACTAGTTGCATTTGGCCTAATGTTCATTTTTAGCAGTTCCCTTTCAAGATAAACATCAAACTTCTTCTCTCTCATTTTCTGTTTCTGAAGAGACGCTGAAGCAGAAATTATTCTCCTTTATCATTTACACAGCATCACATTGCTTTCCAGGCTATTCTTCTGCTCTTCTATCTGCCCCATGACAAGTTATAGGCTTCTCTTGTAGGATGATGGGAATGCTGCATGCTGGACTGTGCACTGATGTGGATACAAGTGTCCACACTAACATTGTCCACTGATCACTGATAGACACTGCACTTGTTTTTGGTGGCTTTATTTGCTGGAATGCCAAATATTTAAAAGTGCTTTGATAACTATGAACTTTCTAAAAGACTATGAACTTTTCTCATAGCATCACTGGGAGTATTAGCCCAATTAACTATCTAAGTGTGAAGTATCATTATTTTACAGGGGGATAAACTGAGACAGAGAGAAGTTAAGTGACTCTAACTCTCCATTTGAAATCCACAGTATTACAATGGATTTAATAATCACCCCTTTTTTCCCCTAACGTTCTTAACTAGAAGCAGTATTATTGTGTGATATTTGGTCTGATATAAACAGGGACACCATACTATTTTAGATTTGGTTTTGGTGAGTAGTGAGGACTTTATAGAAGAAATGGTTGTAAGGGACAATCTTGGTTCAAGTGATCATGAGGTAATTCAGTTCAAACTGAACGGAAGGATTAACAAAAATAAATCTGCAACTAGGGTTTTTGATTTTAAAAGGGCTGACTTTCAAAAATTAAGGAAATTAGTTAGGGATAATGGTAGCATGACAAATGAGATTGAGTATATGGAGGTAGGTATTACCATATCCAAGGTAGAAGCGAAACTCAAACAGCTTAATGGTATTAAATTGGGGGGCCCAGATAATCTTCATCCAAGAATCTTAAAGGAATTGGCACATGAAATTGCAAGCCCATTAGCAAGAATTTTTAATGAATCTGTAAACTCAGGGATTGTACCGTATGATTGGAGAATTGCTAATATAGTTCCTATTTTTAAGAAAGGAAAAAAAAGTGATCCGGGTAACTACAGGCCTGTTAGTTTGACATCTGTAGTATGCAAGGTCTTGGAAAAAATTATGAAGGAGAAAGTAGTTAAGGAGATTGAGGTCAAAGGTAAATGGGACAAAATACAACATGGTTTTACAAAAGGTAGATCGTGCCAAACCAACCTGATCTCCTTCTTTGAGAAAGTAAAAGATTTTTTGGACAAAGGAAACGCAGTGGATCTAATTTACCTAGATTTCAGTAAGGCATTTGATACTGTGCCACATGGGGAATTATTAGTTAAATAATAATGGAAAAGATGGGGATCAATATGAAAATTGAAAGGTGGATAAGGAATTGGTTAACTGGGAAACTACAGCGGGTCCTATTGAAAGGTGAACTGTCAGGCTAGAGGGAGGTTACCAGTGGAGTTCCTCCGGGATCAGTTTTGGGACCAATCTTATTTAATCTTTTTATTACTGACCTCGGCACAAAAAGTGGGAGTGTGCTAATAAGGTTTGCGGATGATACAAAGCTGGGAGGTATTGCCAATTTAGAGAAAGACCGGGATATCATACAGGAAGATTTGGATGACCTTGTAAACTGGAGTAATAGTAATAGGATGAAATTTAATAGTGAGAAGTGTAAGGTTATGCATTTAGGGATTAATAACAAGAATTTTAGTTATAAGCTGGGGACGCATCAATGAGAAGTAACGGAGGAGGAGAAGGACCTTGGAGTATTGGTTGATCATAGGATGACTATGAGCCGTCAATGTGATATGGCCGTGAAAAAAGCTGATACGGTCTTGGGATGCATCAGGTGAGGTATTTCCAGAAGAGATAAGGAGGTTTTAGTACCGTTATACAAGGCACTGGTGAGACCTCACCTGGAATATGTGTGCAGTTCTGGTCTCCCATGTTTAAGAAGGATGAATTCAAACTGGAACAGGTACAGAGAAGGGCTACTAGGATGATCCGAGGAATGGAAAACCTGTCTTATGAAAGGAGACTCAAGGAGCTTGGCTTGTTTAACTTAACTAAAAGAAGGTTGAGGGGAGATATGATTGCTCTCTATTAATATATCAAAGGGATAAATACCGGAGAGGGAGAAGAATTATTTAAGCTCAGTACCAATGTGGACACATGAACAAATGGATATAAACTGGTCATTGGGAAGTTTAGACTTGAAATTAGACAAAGGTTTCTAATCATCAGAGGAATGAAGTTTTGGAATAACCTTCTAAGGGAAGCAGTGGAGGCAAAAGACCTATCTGGCTTTAAGATTAGACTCGATAAGTTTATGGAGGCAATGGTATGATGGGATAACTTGATTTTGGCAATTAATTGATCTTTACATATTCATGGTAAATAGACCCAATGGCCTGTGATGGGATGTTAGATGGGGTGGGATCTGAGTTACTACAGAAAATTCTTTCCTGGGTATCTGGCTGGTGAATCTTGCCCATATGCTCAGGGTTTAGCTGATTGCCATATTTGGAGTCAGGAAGGAATTTTCCTCCAGGGCAGATTGGAAGAGGCCCTGGAGGTTTTTCGCCTTCCTCTGTAGCGTGGGGCATGGGTCACTTGCTGGAGGATTCTCTGCTCCTTGAAGTCTTTAAACCACAATTTGAGGACTTCAATAGCTCAAACATAGGTGAGAGGTTTTTCGCAGGAGTGGATGGGTGAGATTCTGTGGCCTGTGTTGTGCAGGAGGTCGGACTAGATGATCATAATGGTCCCTTCTGACCTTAATATCTATGAATCTATGAATCTATAAACAAGAGATTACAATGATTTAGCATCTCCTTTTAGAATCTGAAGTTGTTCTGTTCTCACTTCCTTCACTTGACCTCATCTTAGATGACACTACATACCTCTGCAGCCTTTAGTTTCCTTTTTTAAAAAAAAGTACAGTCCCTTGTGGATTTATTATGAATTCACTGCTCTTCACCTTCTCTGATGAGGTATGCATACAAATAATATTGTGATCTTCCCCCTTCCCACCCTGTTTTTAACCCATCTGCTTTATTTGGGGGGCGTGGATATAAGAGGTCTGCACCTCAAGCAGCTTTCTAGCAATCTGCACATCATGATAAGACTCTACTTGTTATGAAATATTTTTAAATGATAATAAGCTATACAGCAGGTATTTCTTTCCATTTTCCTAATTATTTTTTTGATTTCAGGATCCGACTTCTGCTGGACAATCTAGTGACGTAAGTCTGGATTCTCTTTTCACAATAGTGTAAAAAGAGAAATTCCACTGACATCCATAGTTTCATCAGTGTCAGATTGGTGTAAGTGACTGAAAATCTTTATTTGTATTACAGTAGCATCTATAGGGTCTAACAGAAATAAGCCCCTTATTGTTCTGTACACTGTACAAACACAGTGAGGGACTTCTAAATCAAAAAGCTTAGATAAAGGTGGGAGGGAAAACAGGCAGAGAGAGGTGAAGTGATTTGCCAAAGTTCAAATAGCAGGTCCTTAGCTGAGCTGGAAATGAACCTAAGAGTACACCTACATGACATAAAAAAAACACACATCACATCAGCAGTCTCAGAGCCTGGGTCAACTGACTCAGACTTGCACTATGGGGCTAAAAATAGCAGAGTAGGAGTTCCCTCTTAGGCTGGAGCTTGGGCTGTGAGACATCTCTACTGCTATTTTTAGATCCATAGTGTGAGCCAAAGTCAGCTGAACAGGCTCTGAGATTCACTGCTGTGGCTTTTGGGTTTTTTTTCCCCAGTGTAGATGTGCCCTTGGTCTTGTGGCTTTCAGTCTAATTCCAGTCGGCGCTTAATTATTCCCAGGGTCCCCAACTTGTCATACAAAATGGAAAAATGTCATGGTAGGAGCCAAATTGTTCCCAGTTTTCCATATTTCACTTTTCTTCCTTTCAGATTGGTACCAGTGTAAATGAGATTTACCATGCTATACAAACTTAAAATTATACATTCACATCTTGACACTTTCCTTCTAATTATTTAATACTAAGTAAAGTACTAAAATGATTTAAGACTTCCAGGTTGTTGGGGGTTTTTTGTTTGTTTGTTTTTTATTCTTTCTGTTTCCTTCATCTCTATGTTTATATTTCTCCATCGGGACTGAAGCAATTTCTATGCCCATTAATGGATAGTTCCACCATTCCCTGGAAATTCTTCTTATTACCCTAAAAATCCTATTAAGCATTTCAGTGGAGTGATAGATTCATAGTAATTGGTTTGTCAAGTTTGTTTAATGAATGAATTGAGCTCTGTGACCTTATCTGCCTCAAAACCCTCTTTCATTTATGTGTAATGTTTCTAGGAAGAAGGCTGCTTCCTCTCCACTGAACTCACAGCTAACTTTTTCCACCACTGCTCATCATAATTTGTCATATCCCTTCCAATAGTGGAAGCAGGTCACTTTAGATTTCCTAATTAACATTGGGCCCACTCCACATCTACTTTTCAGATCCTAGGAAGATGGATAGTCTTGAACCTACTACCAGATTTTTCCTTAATTGAAATATATTTTGCCCTCTTGGTTTTCACTATCCCCAGAGAGTGAAACTCTCTACCTCACTGACCTCATATCTACCTAAATGCTTGCTCTGTTGCTTCCATCCTGGCCTCCTCATTGTACTCTCCTCAAGACTCCTCACAGTCTGGGTTTTCTCTTTCATGTGTTTTCCCCTAAATTATCTGGAACATTTTTCCTTGCTCAGTCTGAGCCACTGAGTCTATTCCTCACTTTAAAGCCTTATCTTTAAAACAAAGAAGAGCTGAACCAATTTGACCAGATCAAAAACAGTACAAAATCTGAACCTAAATCTTAAGCTTCCTCACAGCAGACCCTTTAGAAAATTATCAGTAAAGTATCCTCCCTCTGACTTCCTACTGCAGGCAAATCTTTTAGTTTTGCTGAGTTTCATCTTGGGGCCTCAACAGATTTGTAAATTTGCTAGTCCAGCAGCTGTTTTCAAGTCTCACAAGGCTTAGGGATTTCATAGGGTTAGAGAAGAGAACACTATGTTTTATGACAGGTTTCAGATTAGCAGCCGTGTTAGTCTGTATTCGCAAAAAGAAAAGGAGTACTTGTGGCACCTTAGAGACTAACAAATTTATTTGAGCATAAGCTTTCATGAGCTGTAGCTCACGAAAGCTTATGCTCAAATAAATTTGTTAGTCTCTAAGGTGCCACAAGTACTATGTTTTATGTGGAGCTTCTAATACAGGGATGTGCCGGTCACAAGAGAGATGAAGCTAGCCAGAAGCCAGGAGAATTAGGGCCAGATTATGATCCTATTTACACTAGTATAATTCAGATCAGAATTCCCCACAAAATGCCTGATGTGAGGAACCCTCCCAGTGAGATAACACCACAAGTAGGAGGCTGGGTCAGGACTGAGGAAAGGCAATTATGGGATGTCAGAGTCTCTAGTGAAGGTCAAATACAAACAATTGGGAATGAGGGGGAAAGAAAGATCAGCTTCAGAGAATGGAGACTTCAAAAGATTCACATACACTTGAATAAGCTATATATCAGGGTTTTGTTTTACCTGGATTAAATGAAGTCAGACGTAAAGTCCATTACTGCTTACAACCTTCCTGTTGACAACAGTTTATTGAAAAATGTCAAAGATTGAAATGCTAATAACATTTTTTGTTGAAATTTTGGTTTATAAAAAAGGAGTCAGAATTTAAAGTGTTTGCAAACATTTTGAAATTCAAAAATGATGGAAAATATGGAACAATTCTGGGGAAATATGAACTTTGCTACTAGATCTGCTGTTCACTTTAGCTCTCACTTCAGAGTACTTTGTGTCAGTTTGAATGAATGCACAAAAATGCATTGTTATTTTTTATACCTCTCCTTCCTCTTGCACATCCATATCATAGCTAGGCTTGGCAGAATGTTTTTTATAATACCAACAGATAATATCAATTTGTTTATTTTTAAGCAGTTTTCTGTTTTTATCTATTTAAATTTTCACAGGTATGGGAAATTATGGGGGGGATAAGGCAATTATTTAATGACTGTAGATGCTGAGATTCAAAAAGGTAAAACTTTATAACTGTTAAAACACAGATAATCAATATCACATGTCAAAATATACAAAATAAATATCCTTAAATCAAACTCTAATAAGGTCCCAAGCAGTACTTTTCTTACTGTGCCTATCTGTACATTTCTGTTATTACTGATGGAAATATCTTTCATCAGTTTCTGTTTGTACACTGAAATTGTCATTTACCTGCATTTACCAATTTAAAATCTAATCCTTCCAAGCCTAATCATAACGCATCAGACCTTCAAGTAGTTGCCCTTCCAATTAAGTAATGTGGGCATTAGGTGAGTCTATTCTGGAACTCCACAGTACATTGTCTCAAACTTGCTCATAGCCCAGATCTGGCTGATAAGACATTTCTGACAGTCTCGATGTAAGTAGAGAAAAGCTCTAGGCTTTGTATAGTTCAATAGAGCCAAATATAATCTCTTGTTGCTTTATCCTTGACGTTTCCATTTTTCCTTGGAACACAATTTATTTAATAAACTATATTATTCTTGAGGATAACATTAATGAAATATCAGATTTTTGCCTTTCCTTCCAAAGGATCCTGAAGTATGTTAAAAGTTATGACTCTGAACCTGCAACTCACTGCCTGCAGATGCATTCCTGAACATATTGGGAACCCGTTGAAATCAGTGGGGCTCCATGTGGATGCAAGGGTGTGCCTGGGTACAGTAAGTTGCAGGATCGGGGCCTAGATACTGAAATCTCTTTACTCTCCACTGAAAAGCAGCCACTTCTTACGAGGAACATGACAGATGCTTAGCAGTGCAAAGCAACACTCTAAAAGTTTAGGGAGTGAAGACAAATTTATTTTCCAATTGAAACTGAAGGGATTTAGATAAACAAGAATATAATTATCCAAACTAGCATATGACCAATGTGGTATAGTTCATGCTTATACTCTTTCAAAAAGTGCCTTTGCTGACCACAAACCATCAAGACATCCAATTTATGTCTCACCTGAAAGTCAGGATCTCTTGCAGCACAGTGCACCCAATCGCCCCAGGCTGGATTGTGGTGACTGCTGAAGATGCAAATTTCAACTTGCTTAACCATAAGCACCTTTCTGCTGCAGCTGCATATTCATACATACTAAAGGCTAAGTGTGCATACACACAATGTGTTTTCCCTCTATGGTGTATAGCAGCCTCAAATCCCCTCACCCACAAACACTTTTTTTTCTGTTTATTTTATATAAAAAAGATGAGGTCCTGAATTCCCTATTTATCAGAGGACTGTGGCAATATGGGGGGACCTGTAACATGACATCAAAGGAAACTGAAACATGAACAGCAAACTCCCACCCCCAGTAGCATTGGGAGGAAAGGAATACTGAGACTCAGGATTCCTAAGGCTCCATATCCCCCCGCCCCCTTTTGGTGGCTGGGAAAAATGTAGCTCAAGCTTCAATTCCTGTTATATCACATTCCAGGGCCTCCAAACGTTGCCAAAATCGTCCAGCAAGAGAGGAAATTCAGGCCTTGAAACCCTGACATTTCCAGTGTAAAAACCAAGGGAAAACCCTCATGATTGTTTAAAAAGCAAGCCTATTTTATGAGGCCATCTCAGTATATCACAAAGGAACAATGAAGGGCAAAAACATTTGTTTTTCAGTTATTTCGCCTTTAAAATGTAATGTCACATTTCACCAGCTTATAAAGAACCCAAGACCCTCAGCTGGTTAAAACTAACATATCTCCATTGACTTCAGTGGAGCTATGCTAATGTACAGCAGCTGAGAATCTGGCCCTTTAAATCAAATTTAAGAAATCACAGGCAATTTGAGCATAATTTTATACAGGAAGAAATATACATTTGGTATTCATGTTTCAACTTTGCATTTATGATACCATATTTATATTGCTTTAAAGTATCCTGGTGCCACTTCACAAATTATTTTAGCTTGCTGTACTTTATTGCTTCTCTGCTTGTCACATTGCAATATTTTATATTTATTCATTGTATTTTAAAATACACAAATTACAGTTTTTTCCTGTGATGGGGTGTCCAGCCCACACAAGGCCTGAAGGTATTAAGGTGGCTAGGTTGTACCTGGAGGTAAAGGTGCCGAAACCTGTGTAGAAGTGGGAGGACCACCAGTCACACACCCCACTTTTTAACATGGAGTCATTTGGGGGCAGGGTGCACTGTTGATCCCTCCCCCACCCCAAACTACAAGCCTCAGGCTCTCCCGCCGTGAAGAACAACCCCTGCCGGCACCACTCCGTGCCTGCCCAAGGCTTGCAATCTGGGGGGGCAACACTGCCCCCTGTCCTCTCAAACTATGTCCATGAAGTGGGGGGCATGCTCCCTGACTACTTCCTGGCTCTTACTCCAGACAATGGTGCTGGAATGAGTGCTTAATTCAAGATAAAGCTCAGCTAGTCAGGAACTGTATAAAGCCCAGCAGCTGAGAGTTGAAGGGGGCTACAGTCATTCTGAGGATGACAGAAGGCAAAGTAGGAGGTAGTCCAGGGATACAGCAGTAAGGTTTAGGACTGTGCAGACTTTGACTCATTTGTTGTAGGGTCCCTGGCCTGGAACCCAGGGTAGAGGGCCTCGGTTCCCCTACCAGCCACTGGACAAGGGGCACTGATAAGGGGGTAGTGAAAGAGAAGATTGCCTGGGACATTGGGTCCTGAGAGACTTTGATAATGCACCTGCCATTGTCCCCCAGGAAGGGGAAACTACAGTGATCTGGCCAGAGGACCAAGAGAGTGTGATGGAGTGCAACTGCAGAAAGGGGCGTCAGCCTGGCAAAGCTAATCCCCAGATGCGGCCAGAAGGAGGTGCTCCAGCGATGAGCAGAGAGTGCCCCATGACACTCCCCTTTTATCATTACTGTATATCACACTGTAATAGCTGAACATTTTTATTAGAAGTGACTGCTGGGTTTTTTAAGCTGTGTGTGTAATTAAGATGTTATCTACACCCTTTCAGTCTGTTGCTTGCTTGCATGAAACTGCCTGCTTAATGATTTTTGTCACAGGAAAAGTGAGATCTGGTTTATATTATAACTAGTAGCTGAAAACTATTGCATAGGTGTAATTCATAAAGTCAAATGTATTTTTTAAAAAAAGTTGAAAATGGGGGGGGGGGCTCTTGTTTCCACGCGCAGTGCTATAGTGAGCAATGTTGCTCTCTGTACATGTTCCTCAGAACTGGTGCATAGAACTTCCCCTGAGGCTGGAGCCACAACTGCCTTTGTTACCCCACGTAGCTGTTACTCCCACTTCCTCTGATCATCTGTCACATTCCAACTGCCACAGAACCTTTGGACTCCAACGTTCCATCTGGTTCTCAAAGGGCCTAGTGGTGATTGAACCTGATGATATTCTTTAAAAAACAAAAATTCTCAACCATGCTTGGAGCAGTTTCCATCGCTTCACTGACTCAACAGACATTTTAGGCTTCAGAGTGATGTGTGAGGTTATTGTGTATGTCGGTTGTCTTTGGCTGGGTGGGTGGTTTTGTTGATTTGTGGTTGGGGGGTGTTGTAGCAGGAGCTTTGTGATATTTGTGCAGGAGGCAGTTGGGGAAGAAATCCATCATCTGTGTAGTCTCCCTCATAAAACCAATTACACTGCTGTATGCAAATTAGCTGTAAAGCAAGAGTGGTGATTGGCTGACTTAATTCCGATATCTCAATAGTCTAGGCCTCTTGGCATGACATAGATACATGCCCTACGCTGCACTGGTGTGATTCACAAATTCAGAAAACTTAAACGTTGGATGGTAACAGGTGGCGATGCCCACTGGTGATTGTACCTGGTGATAATCTAAACAAAAAGAGCTCTCAGCTGTGCTTGTAGCTGCTTCCGTCGCTTCATTGTGACTGTATAGACTTAATAGGCTTCACAGTGCCAATCCTGAAATCGTATTATATAGATATCTCACAGGAAACATCAATATCAGAGCTAGTGGGGGGAAATGGAGAAAACTTTGTCATTGTCATTCCATAGGTTTTGAAAAGGAATGTTTTGTCATTATTTGATATTCTTTGCCAAATCTGTATTTAAAAAAATTGATTTTGACTTTTTATTCAATTTTTACTGTTTTGGGGGTTTTTTCTTTTCCTTTTTCTCCCTTCCTTTCTCACTTTTCTCCATTTCAGTTAGCTACTAAAACTGGGAGGGACGAGGGAAGGGGTGGTGCAGAGGAGAAAGGATAAACATGAACAGCAGAATAAAAAGTAAAATTAATCAACTAAAAACATTTTTAAAAAAACCACAAAAGCTACATTTTTCATGTTCCAATTTCACTGAAAAACTCTGAAAGTTTTCAAAGAGAACTTTTGGCAAAATCTGCCATTTAGAAAAAAGGTTATTCTTTTGTATTATTTTTGTTCAAATAGTTTTGAGCAGCTGTAGTCAATAAATTGCGTTAAATGAACCTAGAACTCTGCAAATTCCCAACCACCAAATTAAGGGCATAATCCTGCCATGTGTTGTGCAGGTGAACAGATGAAAGGAGTCCATTCTGTCACAACATGCCCCTATAGCAGATATACAGGATTTCAGGCTAGTTCTCTGAGTGCTAGGCTGGGGGAGTATCTAGTGAACCTTCTGATGAGGGCGTAATGAGCCTGCTGATGAATCACAGCCTTGTGGGAGCATAGTTAAGCTCCTGGTCTCCTTCTCTAATGGCTCTGAACTAGATCAAGATGTAGTGACCCATCTGGAGTAAAGGATAGCACACTGTTGTACTGCTGCAGGGAAGGAGAATGTCATTCCTGCCTTCCGCACAGCTCTAGAAGGAAGTAAAGTGTGCCAGTCTACATCTGGTGCCATGTACTCTTCCCAACACACCAGCACATGACTGCCTTGGCGCTGCCCACTATCCACCCTTTCTGACCCACCTACTCAGAAGTGGGAACCAAGCAGCTCTGCAGAGCTTTCTTCCCTTCTACGCTGCTCCCTGTGCTGCCATACTAGCAGCAGGTGGAAGAGGAAGGTGCACTCTCATTTAAGCATCAGATTATTAAACTGTTTGCTCACATTGAATAGTATCTTATCCCATGAGCAGCCCTTGTGAAATCAATGAGGCTCTACCACTGGCTTGCTTGGTAAATCATTTCCCTCTCTGTGCCTCAGTCCCCATCTGTAAAAGGAAGTGAATGATACTGACCCCCTTTTGTAAAGTGCTTTGAGATCTAAAGATAAAAAATACTTTAAGAGCTAGCAGTAAATCAATTATGTTGTTGTTTCTGAAATAAAATACTAATCCACTGGAGTCAGGTGCTCATAATCTGCCTTGAAAGGAGAAGAATGGTGCCAGGTGGTGTCACATAAGGATGGATTACAGGGACATAGGAATTGTCAGCTATGCCAGACTGCAATGGTCCATCCACTCCTATATCCTGGGTCCAATAGTGGCCAATACTAAATACTTCAGAGGAAGATGTTAGCTACCTCATAACATACAATAGGTAATTTTTAATAGCTATTTTTCCTCTGTAGTAATCACTACTTCATCACATTGCTAAAACTTGAGACCTTACACAGCTTCATGAACAGAATGTTGGATACAAAATATATGTACATATTTATGGAGAGAGTGTGTCTTTTCCCCTAGGGAAGTATTTCAGTGATAACTGAGGTGGGTTTTAGAATCACTTGATTGTCTGGGGAATTTTCAAAGGCACAAAGGACAATTAGATGCCCAACTCTCATTGTTTTCCAATGGAAGTTGGGCGCCTGACTCACGTTTATGTCTTTGAAAGTCTCCCACATCACTAACAAGAAGAAATAATCTATAAAATAAACTCAGTACTGATGCTGCTATAGTCTAGGCTGGCTGTATTTTCCATCTCTGCAACTGGTTCCTGTCTGTGTGAAAGTTTGTCTTGGAGAGTCAGCATGAAGTGTGACATTGCACAGTGTCCTATAAGACATGTGGCAACTTCAAATTTCTTGCTGAAGTTTGTCCATTTATAGCACATAGAGTGTTAATGATTAGATGAAAGCTCACTCTGGGTCAATTGAGACTTCAGTAGGTGTATTTTGTTATTTACTGGTGTGTTTCATGTGAAATCATTAAAGTGAAAAATGTGAAACCGCTGATTCATGCATTTGTCAGGATGTTTTCACTGCTATGGCTTGATCCAGCTTCCCTCTCCCATGCATGTAGGTGCTACAGACAATTCAATGTTGGGCATCGCTGTGTAACTGTAATCAACATAATTCACAGACACTCATCCTGGTTAAATATTTCACAGTAATTATGGGGTACTAAAATTGTTATTAATGTTGATACAATGCAAATATATTTATCTCCATATGTTCTGTCAGTGAGAGTGTTATTACTGCTAATGATGTTGCCTTACAAATGCAGATGTTTTCTCTCCCCATGGCCTTTTATTTTGACATTCCAAATAACTGTATTCTGAAGGATGAAATAAATCCACTGTATTTTTGTAAACCACAAGATTATGTGTCTGGTAAAGGTCAGCCAAGACATCAAGGGAAAGTATATTAAAAAAACACAAGAAAAGCAGTTAAACAACCACCCTTGCACTATTTTAATGATGACATCGAATTTGACATTTAGCCAAATGTTTGTTCTAGGATCCATGCCTTTTGGAAGGAAATGACAATGACGATCAGCGCTATCCTCAGTAAAACAGAACATTCCATCATGAAATGGGAGGGTTTCAATTATCAGGGGTAAAAATACACAAAGAAAGGAAACTATAAGGTACAAGCACAGACAACTACACTTAAAACAAGTGTATGGGTTACACCAGTGCTCTAATGAGACTGCATTGTGCTACCACAGGGAAATCTAAATTTGGGACCAGAATGGTTCAGGTCTCTGACATCTCCTCTTGGATGTCTGTCAGCTTAAACTTAACATGGCCAAAATTCAACTCCTTGTCATTCTTCCTTCCCAAACTCTCCCACTGCTCACTTTCTTAGTTAATTGCTAACACCACCATCCTACCCCTCATTCATGTTCATAATTTAGGTATCACCTTTGACTCTGCCTCTCTTTAAAGGTGCACATTGAGGCAAGAGTCGAAATCTTGCCACCCTTCCTATATAACATATCTAAGATCTGACCTTTTCTCTCAGTCCACACCACTAAAATTTTCATCCAGCCTCCTTCTGTTCCGAAGCCAGGGAAAATCATTGAGATAAAAATTAGTCTGTGGTCATTTGTGCAACTTCTAGTCATAGAATGGCACTGTGTGGCCTGATTCTCATTTACACTAAGTCTACTTTACACTATTTTGGTGGTGTAAAGGGGCCTTAAAGTGGATGTAAATGTAATTTATACTCCCTTTAAGGCCCCTTTAAACTCTCATAGTTGTGTGAAGCCACCTTAGCATATGAGAGAGACCAAAAAGTTGTCTACATGGGAAAGTTTTTTTACCAGTTGTACCAATATAGTCATACAGGCATAGTTACACTGATATAATCCCCTGTGTGAACATTGTTATTCCTGTATAAGATCATGTCTACACTACTTAGCCAGAATAGTGGAGATACAACATCAGCTGGCAAGAGGTGTTCTTCCATTGACTTACCTATGCCACCTCCTGAATGATGTTAGCTAAGCTGATAGAATCACTCTTCTATCAAAATAGATTCATCTACACCAGGGATTTTACAGGCATTGCTATGTCATTACGGGCTTTAATTTTTTCACACTCCTACTGGACATAGTAATGCCAGCAAAATTGTGTAGTATACACCAGGCCAAAGAGTGGTTCTTTTCTGGATTCTCTTAAACCCCTCCCAAAGTGATATAAATTAAATTTTATAAAGGTACTCATACTAGAATAAGAGTGGTGGGGAGGGTTGGGGAGGGGCGTTATTTGTGTATAATATCTGTTTAGCATATAGCAGAAAATTCCCTGTATGGACAAGGTCTAAGGCTCTAATTCTGCAAGCTGCTCCTCATGGGCAGAACCCCATTGACTCCAGTGGAATTCCACACAAGTGCAGGGCCCACCCACACAGAACACCTTTTAAATTCTAGCCTCAGGTCCTAGACATTAATTACCCTGGGTGGCTCCAAACCCTGGCTTAGTTATGCACTCAGCTCGCTTGCTTTGGAAGACAGACACACTTTCTTTGCTATCTGATCCCTTTCATTTTGGGTGTTCAAGAATCCTTGCTTCCTGATCAACTCAGCAAAGATCTCTTTTGCTTGGTATTAATCACAAAATATTTCTTACAATTAGTCTGTGAATGATGAGAGGATATAATTATTAATGCTGGGTGTTTATCACAGCCATGACTTCTGTGAAAAAAAATCAGGATATGTAGGAAGCTTTCATAAAAAGTCATGGGTTTTGCCAGTATAATCAGACTGTGAGGAATCAATCTTGCAAAGGTGCTGAGCTCTCCTGTGATGTGTTGAGCACTCTCAGGCCCCAGTTTAATAAATCACTTAAGCAAATGCTTAAATTTAAACATGTGAAGTGTATCAATCCATCCCTATTCAGTAAAGCATTTAGGTACATGCTTAAGTCCCATGCTGAATTGGGATCTCAATTCCTTGCAACCTGAGTGGCACGACTGGGACAAGGGTGGTCAGACCTAGTGGTCGGCTCAGAAGTCAGGAGTCAGGCTGAGTCAGATACCAGGAGGTCAGAGTCCAAGAATTAGGTCAGAAGGCATAGGGGTGAGTAAAAAGGCTGGTCATGCAGGAGGGCAAATGCTGTGGCATGGGTCATCTCCTTTTGGAGGTGTGCCAACCTGCCGCCTTCAGAGCACTGGAAGGGAAGCTCCCTGGAAGTGTGGGGAGGCCACCAGTGCCCAAACAGTGCCCCATGATGCATTGTTTTCTGTCCCAGCATTCCCTGGGCTTCCAGCTTTCTTTCATGGCATTTTTCAACGGCCTTTGTTTGCTGTTCACCCCGCCATCTTTGTGTGAAGGGTTGGATCCCTCACTACTCTCCTATGCTCTGATAACTGTCATGAAGAATCACAGATGGCAGTGCAGTTAATCACTAAGTTCCTAACTGAAGAAGACTCCCAATTGCCTGACATGCTGTGTGATATGGATAGGAGCAACTTTAGATTGCTTTTGGCATTCACCAAACAGCTGCAGATAGTAGACTGTCGCTTTTGGGCTCAGGAAACAAGCACTGAATGGTGGTTTCATATCATCAGACAGGTCTGGGATGACGAGTAGTGGCTACAGAACTTTCAGATGCGGAAAACCACCTTCCTGGAACTGTGTGCAGAGCTTGCCCCAGCACTGTGGTACAATGACACCAGAATGAGAGCTGCCCTCTCAGTGGAGAAGCACATGACAATTGCTATGTGGAAGCTGGCAACTCCAGACTGCTACAAGTTGGTCACAAATCAATTTGGAGTTGGGAAGTCAACCATTGGAGCTGCATTAATGCAAGTGTGCAGGGCGATTAATTGTATACTGCTACGAAGGACCATGATTCTGGGAAATGTGAGTGAAATAGTGGATGGCTTTGCAGAAATGGGTTTCCCTAACTGTGAAGGGGCAATAGATGGCACACAAGTTCCAATTTTGGTACCAGACCATCTTCTGACAGAGTACATCAATAGGAAGGAGTATTTCTCCATGGTGTTGTAGATGCTTGTGGATCACCATGGGCATTTCACTGACATCAATGTGATGTGGTCCAGGAAGGTGCATGACGCATGCATCTTCAGGAACACCAGCATGTATAGAAAGCTACAAACAGGGACTTTCTTTCCAGACCAGAAGATTACTGTGAGGAATGTTGAAATGCCCATCGTGATCCTGGGAGACCCGGCATGCCTCTTACGGCCATGGCTCATGAAACCTTACACAGAAAACCTGGACAGCAATAAGAAGCGGTTCAACAACAGGCTGAGTAGGCACCGAATGACAGTGGAATATGCCTTTGGCAAATTAAAGGTGTGCTGGCAATGCCTTTATGGCAGGTTATCCCTTAATGAGGATTATATTCCCATGGTCCTAGCTGTGTGTTGTATGTTACATAATCTTTGTGAAGCTAAGGGTGAAAGGTTTGCTCAGGGATGGAGTGTTGAGGAAGATTGCTTGGCTGCTGATTTTGAGCAGCCAGATACCAGGGCTATCAGAGGGGCCCAGAGGGGAGCAATTCATATCAGGGAGGCATCACAGTGGGTACGCCTTCACTGTCTTGTTGACAAAAGCTGACTTTTGTCGACAAAAACTCTAAAGTGTAGACAAGGCCTAAGCTTTGGCAAAAAGTGAAAAGTGAACAATGAGTGAGTAATGTTGTTTACAGTAGCAGCTACAAAGGTGCTTTGCAAGTAGAGGGTGCACAGAACACTGCCCTTCAGATCTTAAAATCTAAAAGTTAAATGGGAAGATAAACAGGGTAGGAAAGGATGTGCAACACCTCCTTTTTGTAAGGATGTGGAGGATAAAATATATAGAGTAAAACACTTCAGATACAAATTTTCAAACAATCAAGTCTGCTAAAATTCTTTAAAATTTTGGTATTACTGAATAGTTTTATTAATACTTAGAAGTCGGCTAAATATTCATTAACAATGAATAATATGACCTTGCAAATGACCATGAACCAAGCTCACTTTTTCTGTTGATAATCATATTTCCAAATCATTTTTCATTTTATTTGACCAGCTTTAGTGACGTATAGTTCAGCCAGATAATGCACTGAATGATAGAGGCTTGGAGGGGCCAAACTTAAAGTGATACAAATACCCTAATATATGTTACGTTCATTACATACATATCAAAACCTTTGGGAAGAAGTGTGTTTTAAGGAGGGATTTGTTTGAAAGGAGGATGGTCATTTGATACATAGGAACAAGGAGAAAATAGTGGAAGAAAAGAATTGGAAAGAAAAAGACAGACAATTTCCATGTACTCGTTGAACATACATATGAATTTAGTGAAAAAACTCAGCGTAAAGTTCTCCTTTGGTGAACGGTGTATTTTTCTCAAGGAGGAACACGTTCTTTTCAGGTCTTTTCTTTTGGTTCATTTGTGCTTTCAATTGTGCAAAAAACAATTTCGGGAAATGATTTATGAATTCCATTGCCTCATTGATTACTTGTCTCCATTCTTAACCGAAATGAATGCAGGCAACTACAGAGGAAAATTGTTTTGGACATATTAGAGTTTCCACTCAGGTTTTAGCTGATTTCAGGATGCACACACAGGCAAAGAAGAGTGGCATTCCAAGTCTTGCAGTCATGGAGGTAGATCAAAATGGCTTCGAATATTTATTCAAGAACGACGACTGAGATATGAAAGGTTTCAGAGTAGCAGCCGTGTTAGTCTGTATTCGCAAAAAGAAAAGGAGTACTTGTGGCACCTTAGAGACTAACAAATTTATTAGAGCATAAGCTTTCGTGAGCTACAGCTCACTTCATCGGATGCATTTGGTGGAAAAAACAGAGGTTTTTTCCACCAAATACATCCGATGAAGTGAGCTGTAGCTCACGAAAGCTTATGCTCTAATAAATTTGTTAGTCTCTAAGGTGCCACAAGTACTCCTTTTCTTTTTGAGATATGAAACTTCCTCTTGGTCACTTTTTTGCAGGCCTCAGAGGCCTCAGCATGCACAAAGCAAGGAAATCAACTGAAATCTGGCAGAACTATCCGTGTACATTCAATGCAATGCTTTCTTAGAGCCAAGTGGGAAAGATTTAGAGATTAAATATGCAGAATGAAGACAGATACCCGGCTGGGATTCAATCTCTGCTTAAAATTTACAGAACACCTAAAGATGTGGCTTCTGGGTCATATTCAGCCACAATTCACCCTAAGAATATCTCTGACTGACCTGGTCTTTATTGTACTGTCCCATTAGTAAAGGCATTCTAAAGCTATTGAATTTCCCTCCCCTAATTATTTTGATATGGTTTCCCTGTTTTCTTTGTTCTATTTGGGAGGTGGGCGCTTTCTTCTGCTGCAAGCCTAATTAAATCTAACTGCTTTGCCTGGTTAGCCTAGTGCCAAGCACATTTGTCTGCAGCATCCCTTTTGGCTTAGCTCAGGGGAAAATATGCAAGTGTCACTTGAAAGCATTTCAGATGAGACAGAACCTAGGCAAGTCAAAGCAAGCACAATTTCAACACTCTGGTAAACCCAGTATTCAGCCCAAGTCTGAATGATGAGAAGCAAAATGGAAAACCATAACTATTTTTATTACATTTATCTTTGTTTTGAATTATAGATACAAGCGAAGATTGAGCAATCATGCTGTTTTCCTTTGTATCAGTTCAACAGCATTTTGGAGTGCTTTTCCTGAGTTTAGCATCCCTGCAAGTTAAGAGTATTATGGACCTTTCTTTGTTAATTTCTCAATATGAATGTACTCTGGCAATGTCTGTACATTCCTATACCCAGGAAGAGGTTGCTGATGAGCATTCAGCTAGCGATGGGCCTAACCAAGAACCCATTTATCCACTTCTGAAACTGTAATAGAACTCACTGGAATGTAAATCGGAGACCTGAACACACACGGCTTGTGCTGACATGGAACCCACCCCCATATCTTATTCTGAACAATGTTGGTCAGTTTTTGGTTGCAGTCCCCTGTCCTTTTATCCCTTACTTTGTGCAGTGAGGCTTCCTCCATCATCTATGGCCTATGTTATACAAGAGTCAAACTAGATGATCACAGTGGTCCTTTATGGCCTTGGAATCTATTAAAATACCCTCTCATAGTGGTAGGTAGCATGAGATACCTCCCCTCCCATGTCTGCATCTCATCTCAGTAAGCCTGTTAATGTTCAAAGGAGTAAAAAAAGGGATTCCACTAATGAGGAAGTCGCTCAGGCAAAGAGAGTCTTGAAGGAATGGCACATGTATGGGAATGGGGGAATCTACTGAAGAAATTCTCCCTCTAGCCCCAGTGAGAGAAGGGGGTGAAGGTCAGGAGTAGGTGAAGATACTCAACAGCAACACCCTATCCCCGAGCCCAAGCAGAAAAGAAGCACAGAGTCCCACTGCTGCTGGGGATGGAGTGAGGTTAAAAAAAAAAATAGCTGACCAGATACTGCTGTCATTTAAAGCAAAGAGCCCAGTCAGAAAGAGGAAAGTGGGAGGACGAAGGCCTCCTGCACACATTGAAGAGCAGCCATGGCATTAGAAATTGAGGAGCCCTGCTAAGGAGGGAAGGGACTTGACTGGGAGAAGACAACATTAGTAAGATGCAAAGGCATGTATAGTGGAGTCATGAATGCATATTCCAAGTAGCTGGAAGTCATGCATAGATTTTTAGGGCCAGAAGGGACCATTATGTTAATCTAGACAGACCTCCTGCATTACACAGGCCACAGAATTTCACATAGTAATTCCTGCATCAAACTAGAGCATATCTTTTAGAAAGATATCCAATCTCGATGTAAAGACTGCAGGTGATAGCAAATCCACCACATAAATACAATTAATTTATGAAAAAAGAATGAGGAGTACTTGTGGCACCTTAGAGACTAACAAATTTATTTGGGCATAAGCTTTCATGGGCTAAAACCCATTTCATCAGATGCATGGAGTGGAGAATACAGTAGGAAGATATATACCCACACAGAGAGAACATGAAAAAATGGGGGTTGCCATACCAACTCTAATGAGACAAATCAATTAAGGTGGGCTACTGTCAGCAGGAGAAAAAAAACTTTTGTAGTGATAATCAGGGTGAGCCATTTCAAACAGTTGACAAGAAGGTTGTGAGGAACAGTTGGGGGAAAAATTAGCATGGGGAAATAGTTTTTAGTTTGTGTAATGACCCATCCACTCCCAGTCTTTATTCAAGCCTAATTTAATGGTGTCCAGTTTGCAAATTAATTCCAGTTCTGCAGTTTCTCGTTGGAGTCTGTTTTTGAATTTTTTCTTGTTGAAGAATTACGACTTTTAGGTCTGTAATTGAGTGTCCAGGAAGGTTGAAGTGTTCTCCAACTGGTTTTTGAATGTTATCATTCTTGATGTCTGACTTGTGTCCATTTATTCTTTTGCATAGAGACTGTCCGGTTTGGCCAATGTACATGGCAGAGGGCCATTGCTGGCACATGATGGCATATATCACATTGGTAGATGTGCAGGTGAATGAGCCCCTGGTGGTGTGGCTGATGTGATTCGGTCCTATGATGGTGTCCCTTGAATAGATATGTGGACAGAGTTGGCAACGGGCTTTGTTGCAAGGATAGGTTCCTGGGTTAGTGTTTTTTGTTGTGTGGTGTGTGGTTGCTTGAGAGGATTTGCTTCAGGTTGGGGGCTGTCTGTAAGCGAGGACTGGCCTGTCTCCCAAGGTCTGTGAGAGTAAGGGATCATCCTTCAGGATAGGTTGTAGATCCTTGATGATGCACTGGAGAGGTTTTAGTTGTTACCCTTATTCTTAAAAATCTGGGCCTCATTTTTAGTCTGAATTTGTCTAGCTACAGCTTCCATCCATCAGATCTTGTTATGCCTTTTTCTGTTAAAGAGCCTTCCACTATCAGAAATGTTCTCCCCACATAGGTTCTTACAGATTGTGATTAAATCACCAATTAACTTTCTCTTAGACAAACTAAATTGATAGATTTTCTTAAGTCTCTCACAATAAGGCATGTTTTCCAGACCTCAAATCATTCTTGGTTAAGCATGGATACTAGCACATGCCCTGCTGATTTACAAGAGAGGATGAGTTCTGAGTAAAACTTTTTCATTTCTGGCATTGCATTTATCCATCCTCACCACACCAGACTCTGGGAGTTTGGATAAAGCTAAACTTTTTCCTGCACTGTCCCTGGTTCTTAGTTTTCCCCTTCTCTATATTTGTAATCATGTAGATATACACTTTAAGACTCTGTAATATTAGGTGATGACTGTAACAACTGTGAATATCATTTTCTAAAGATTGGGAGGTGATGATTGTGACTGGTTCCCCCAGGGTGCCACCTGGAACTGGGTACCACTGAGCCCCCTGGCCCACCAGCCTGGGCTCCCACACACCCTATAATGTTGTGACAAGCTGCAGACATGCTCCCGGTCTCACACTTTCACCAGCACACAGGTAGGGACACACCCAGCTGTAGTAACATGCAGACAGGCTTTCTGCCCCTGCATAGGAAGACTATACAGCCAGGGTACTTACCAGCTCCTCAGACACACACCCCCTCTGAAGGGTAAACCCAAAATTATACCATCTTGTGCTGCACAGGGAACTGTACAGCATAAGATCATAAAGTTTGCCTTCTTCCTCGATGTGGAGAGACAGATGCAACAGCTTTCTGCCCCAAGTTATGATTTCCATACTTGTTTTAGACAAAATAAAAACAATTTTATTAACTACAAAAGATAGATTTTAAGTGATGATAAGGGATAGCAAACAGATCAAAGCAGAGTACCTCACAAATAAATGCAATCTAAGCTTAATATAAAGAGATTGGGTATGAGAAGCAAATTCTCACCCTAGATGATTATTTAAGCCAGTTGCAGAGATTCTTAAAGGGCAAGTTGCACTTGCTTGCAGCTTAAAACCCCAGATATTCCTTTCGCAGGCTAGAAATTCCTTTTGCCTGGGTTCAGCCCTTCCTCCCAGTTCCGCAGGTGTTTTCAAGAGTCTCTTTGGGGTGGGGAGTCAGTGAAGAACCACGATGATGCCACTCTCCTACCTTAAATAGCTTTTGCATAGGGCGGGAATCCTTTGTCTCCATGCTTGGTTCCCATGCCCAGTCAGTGGAAAAACACTGGTATTCCAAGATGGAGTCCAGTACCAGGTGACTTGGTCACATGCCCCTGCAGAGTCACAGCTGCCATGACTTGGAGGCTGTTTGTAGTATCCTCAGGAAGGCTCCCTGGGAAATTAGCTTCTTCTAAGATCTATTGTTCTCCCTAATGGCCCTTCCCAGCCAACCATCTAGACTGATTGCATTCTGCCTAGTGGGCATTTCTCAGGTGTAAACACATGTGTAATAGCTGCATAGACAATATTCCTAACTTCAGATACCAAAATGACACATGCATACAAATAGGATAATCATATTCAGTGAACCATAACCTTTTAAATGATATCTTACATGACCTATCTTGCATAAAATACATCCTAATAATGCCATAATCATATCATAATAATATTACTATGAAGAATATGGGGCTTAATGCCACAATGATGAGTAGTGGAAAACAATACTGAGATCAGTGCATTGCTTCTCTGTATTAATTACAGAGAGCTTGATCTAGCACGTAGAATCATAGAATATCAGGTTTGGAAGGGGACTCAGGAGGTCATCTAGTCCAACCCTCTGCTCAAAGCAGGATCAATCCCCAACTAAATCATCCCAGCCAAGGCTTTATCAAGCCTGACCTTAAAAACTTCTAAGGAAGGAGAGTCTACCACCTCCCTAGGTAACGCATTCCAGTGTTTCACCACACTCCTAGTGAAAAAGTTTTTCCTAATATCCAACCTAATATCCCACACTGCAACTTGAGACCATTACTCCCTGTTCTGTCATCTGCTACCACTGAGAACAGTCTAGATCCAACCTCTTTGGAACCCCCTTTCAGGTAGTTGAAAGCAGCTATCAAATCCCCCCTCATTCTTCTCTTCCGCAGACTAAACAATCACAGTTCCCTCAGCCTCTCCTCATAAGTCATGTGTTCCAGTCCCCTAATCATTTTTGTTGCCCTCCGCTGGACTCTTTCCAATTTTTCCACATCCTTCTTGTAGTGTGGGGCCCAAATCTGGACACAGTACTCCAGATGAGGCCTCACCAATGTCAAATAGAGGGGAATGATCACGTCCCTCGATCTGCTGGCAATGCCCCTACTTATACATCCCAAAATACCATTGGCCTTCTTGGAAACAATGGCACACTGTTGACTCATATCCAGCTTCTCATCCACTGTAACCCCTAGGTCCTTTTCTGCAGAACTGCTGCCGAGACGTTCGGTCCCTAATCTGTAGCGGTGCATGGGATTCTTCCGTCCTAAGTGCAGGACTCTGCACTTGTCCTTATTGAACCCCATCAGATTTCTTTTGGCCCAATCCTCTAATTTGTCTAGGTCCCTCTGTATCCTATCCCTACCCTCCAGCGTATCTACCTCTCTTCCCAGTATAGTGTCATCTGCAAACTTGCTGAGGGTGCAATCCACACCATCATCCAGATCATTTATAAAGATACTGAACAAAACCGGCCCGAGGAACGACCCTTGGGGCACTCCACTTGATACCGGCTGTCAACTAGACATGGAGCCATTGATCACTACCCGTTGAGCCCGACAATCTAGCCAACTTTCTATCCACCTTATAGTCCATTCATCCAGCCCATACTTCTTTAACTTGCTGGCAAGAATACAGTGGGAGACCATGTCAAAAGCTTTGCTAAAGTCAAGGAACAACATGTCCACTGCTTTCCCCTCATCCACAGAGCCAGTTATCTCGTCGTAGAAGGCAATTAGATTAGTCAGGCATGACTTGCCCTTGGTGAATCCATGCTGACTTTTCCTGATCACTTTCCTCTCCTCTAAGTGCTTCAGAATTGATTCCTTGAGGACCTGCTCCATGATTTTTCCAGGGACTGAGGTGAGGCTGACTGGCCTGTAGTTCCCTGGATCCTCCTTTTTCCCTTTTTTAAAGATGGGCACTACATTAGCCTTTTTCCAGTCGTCTGGAACTTCCCCCGATCGCCATGAGTTTTCAAAGATAATGGCCAATGGCTCTGCAATCACATCCGTCAACTCCTTTAGCTCTGCTGGATGCAGCGCATCCAGCCCCATGGACTTGTGCTCGTTCAGCTTTTCTAAATAGTCCTGAACCACTTCTTTCTCCACAGAGGGCTGGTCACCTCCTCCCCATGTTGTGCTGCCCACTGCAGTAGTCTGGAGCTGACCTTGTTTGTGAAGACAGAGGCAAAAAAAGCATTGAGTACATTAGCTTTTTCCACATCCTCTGTCACTAGGTTGCCTCCCTCATTCAGTAAGGGGCCCATACTTTCCTTGACTTTCTTCTTGTTGCTAACATACCTGAAGAAACCCTTCTTGTTACTCTTAACATCTCTTGCTAGCTGCAACTCCAGGTGTGATTTGGCCTTCCTGATTTCACTCCTGCATGCCCGAGCAATATTTTTGTACTCTTCCCTGGTCATTTGTCCAATCTTCCACTTCTTGTAAGCTTCTTTTTTGTGTTTAAGATCAGCAAGGATTTCACTGTTAAGCCAAGCTGGTCGCCTGCCATATTTGCTACTCTTTCTACACATCGGGATGGTTTGTTCCTGTAACCTCAATAAGGATTCTTTAAAATACAGCCAACTCTCCTGGACTCCTTTCCCCCTCATGTTATTCTCCCAGGGATCCTGCCCATCAGTTCCCTGAGGGAGTCAAAATCTGCTTTTCTGAAGTCCAGGGTCTGTATTCTGCTGTTCTCCTTTCTTCCCTGTGTCAGGATCCTGAACTCGACCATCTCATGGTCACTGCCTCCCAGGTTCCCATCTACTTTTGCTTCCCCTACTAATTCTTCCTGGTTTGTGAGCAGCAGATCAAGAAGAGCTCTGCCCCAGTTGGTTCCTCCAGTACTTGCACCAGGAAATTCTCCCCTACACTTTCCAAAAACTTCCTGGATTGTCTGTGCACCACTGTATTGCTCTCCCAGCAGATATCAGGGTGATTGAAGTCTCCCATGAGAACCAGGGCCTGCGATCTAGTAACTTCCGTGAGTTGCTGGAAGAAAGCCTCGTCCACCTCATCCCCCTGGTCTGGTGGTCTATAGCAGACTCCCACCACGACATCACCTGTGTTGCTCACACTTCTAAACTTAATCCAGAGACTCAGATTTTTCTGCAGTTTCGTAGTGAAGCTCTGAGCAGTCATACTGCTCCCTGACATACAATGCAACTCCCCCACCTTTTCTGCCCTGCCTGTCCTTCCTGAACAGTTTATATCCATCCATGACAGTACTCCAGTCATGTGAGTTATCCCACAAAGTCTGTTATTCCAATCACATCATAATTCCTTGACTGTGCCAGGACTTCCAGTTCTCCCTGCTCATTTCCCAGGCTCCTTGCATTTGTGTATAGGCACTTGAGATAACTTGCTGATCGTCTCTCTTTCTCAGTATGAGGCAGGAGCCCTGCCCTCTTGCGTGCTCCTACTCGTGCTTCCTCCCTGTATCTCACTTCCCCACTTACCGCAGGGCTTTGGTCTCCTTCCCCCAGTGAACCTAGTTTAAAGCCGTCCTCACTAGGTTAGCCAGCCTGCTTGCGAAGATGCTCTTCCCTCTCTTGGTTAGGTGGAGCCCGTCCCTGCCTAGCACTCCTCCTTCTTGGAATACCATCCCATGGTCAAAGAATCCAAAGCCTTCTCTCCAGCATCACCTGCGTAGCCATTCATTGACTTCCATGATTCAATGGTCTCTACCCAGGCCTTTTCCTTCCACAGGGAGGATGGACGAGAAGACCACTTGCACCTCAAACTCCTTTATCCTTCTTCCCAGAGCCACGTAGTCTGCAGTGATCCGCTCAAGGTCATTCTTGGCAGTATCGTTGGTGCCCACGTGGAGAAGCAGGAAGGGGTAGCGATCCGAGAGCTTGATGAGTCTCGGCAGTCTCTCTGTCACATCGTGAATCCTAGCTCCTGGCAAGCAGCAGACTTCTCGGTTTTCCCGGTCAGGGCACCAAATAGATGACTCAGTCCCCCTGAGGAGAGAGTCCCCGACCACCACCACCCGCCTCCTTCTCTTGGGAGCGGTGGTCATGGAACCCCCAACCCTAGTGCATCTCATGCCTTCCAATTGGTGGAGTCTTCTTCTGTTCCCTTCCCTCAGATGTGTCATCTAGTCCACTCTCCGCATTTGTACCGGTGGAAAGAACGTGAAAATGGTTACTCACCTGTATCTGCGTTGCTGGTACATGGACGCTCCCCTTCCTTCTTCTGGAGGCTACATGCTGCAAAATTTCTTCACCGTCCTCCTGTCCCCGCAGTGCAGCCTGCTCTGAATCTTCAGAATGTTGTGTCTGTAGAAGCGTATCCTGATGTCTGTCCAGGAAATCTTCAGTTTCTCTTATGCAATGCAGGGTCGATACCTGTTGTTCCAGACCTTGAAACTTCTCTTCCAATATGGAGACCAGCTTGCACTTTGAACAGACGAAGTTGCTTTTTTCCTGTGGAAGAAAGACAAACATGGCACATCCAGTGCAGGTCACAACAGATGAACACTCCCCATCCATATTACCTTCCTTCTATGAGCTTCCTCAGCAGTTGTAGTAACTACTCAAAGAAGCCGGCAAGATATAAGCCTCAGTGGGCTCTCCCCGGGTGAACTCCCAGGCAAACTCCCTCTGTTAGTCTCTCTGCTGTTCGCTGCTCAGTTGGTTCACAGCTGACTGGCTTTTTATAACAGTCAGGTCCACTCAAGGCTCACCTGGAACAAAGCACTCCCAAGTCACACTTTTCAAACAACCAATCAAGCACATGGTCAAACTGTCAAACTGTCCCCACAACAGATTCTCAGACATTTACTCCCAGGCAGAGACCCACTGAAGTCAATGGTGAAGTCTTGTGGATCCTTTTAAAGGTTCAGGGCTCAGGCTAGAATTGTTGAAGTACATATGCCAAAATATGACTTTACTGCATATTTATGTATAAATGTGCATATAAATCTGTAGATGGATTTTGTTCTTACCTGCCCTGAGCCCTAAGATGCTCTTGACAGCTGATATGACATTAATTCACCTGGTTCTCTTTTACAGAGAGCTGTAGCCCAGAATACTTTGAAAGGATTACAGAAAGTAATAAAAAATAAATAGTTTTATCATTACATTTTAAGATTTGTGCGCTCCATGCTTTGTTTGTTTGTTTGTTTGTTTAAAAACAAGTCTGTGCCATGATTTAAACCCTGGGCGTGATGCTACATTCCAGGCAAGCTCTGCTGGATGCAAGAACAGAAAGGGCTTGGAGTGCAAAAGTGGATTTTAATCACCTTTGCACTTTCCCTTTTGGGGAGTCCCCAGTACAATTAGGGCATTGTTAAAGACTATTCTAGCAGCCAGATATAGTCAAAGCACAGAGGTGCTCTATTCATGCCCTCTTTTTGACAAGAAACCCTCCTTCTACACCAGCTCAGTGCCCACCATCCCACTCTGCTGCACTCAATATCTGTCCCATCAATACTGTAAAACAGCAAAATCTGTGATCTGCTATAAGGTTCATATGCACACTAGCCATGACTGACCTCATTGCCTCTGTATACAGGCCTGTGGTAGATATTTTCTACTGAATTCTCAATCTATCTGTCTGTGACTTCTCCCCCTCCAAGCATCTAATCTCTTTGAGCAATTTTCTGTCTTTCTGCAGGGATGATTGAAGTGACCCTTTGAAGCCATTAGTTTTGACATTTGAAAAAGAAGCATCCAGAATGAAAGAATACTCCAATTAAGCAAAACATCAATTAATGCTTAAGCAAAGATTAAAAGATTCAGATCAGCTCTTTCACTTAAACGAGAAATAAATGTACTTCACTAGTGAAGATGCTCATTAGAGAAAAGGGCATTTTAAGCATGTCAAATTACCATGACATTGAGGCCCATAGGTGAAATCCAAAACCTTACTGTATATGCAGGGGGGATTATCTTTCAATTGCCTTTGAAATAACATGTGGCATGACCTAGTCTCCTAGTTGTCTAGCAAGAGTAAGGGCCTGACTCTCATTTGAGACTGCTTTATACCACTTTAGCATAGCAAAGGGGCCTTATAGTGTGTGTAAAGCAGAAATAAATTATATTTAAGGCCCTTTTACATGGCCTTACTTTGAATGAGGGTCCAACTATTTGTGCCTTCATTTGTCTGGATACACATACATCCAGAATTTCCAAATTATATTACAAGAATGATAAAATATAAATAATGAGCTTTCAAACACATGACCTTATCCTGCCTGATTTTCTGATGACACTGGGTGTGTCTGAGATCTACTGCACATTGCAGAGATTGCTAAATTGTGATCTTCACACCCTGCAGTCTTATGTCAAATACTCATTTGATATGTAGAACAGAATTTAAATGTTACAAGAACTGAGGCCAGTATTTTTGTAAACAGAATCTGCAACTCATTGGCTTAGACTTATTGTCATTTTCTGCAAGATATGTAATTGTGCCTTATGAAAGTGATTATATTTTTATATTGTGAAAATGAATAGGTGCTATGAGTTTACTCTGAAATAGAATATTCTAAAGGGATTAATTCACTCTTTTAAAGGAACGTTCATGTTGAAAACTTTCAAATACATTATACTTCAGAATATTCACCTTTTTACATTTAGTTAGTTTTTCTCACCATTTTGCTGAGGATCAATGATGTTTGTTGAAATATAAGGGTTTTCACCTTTAACCTTTTCTTAATTCTCAGGGTGTACTCCTTTTTTGGAAAATGTGATAGCATAGTATCAACACTAATAACAATAGTTCCGTGTGGAAGTGTTTTTTTGATGTGTACACTTTACCACTAGGAACTGGACTAAAACCAACAATTTCACTGCTAACTTCATTTCACATTAGCCATTAATCAGCCATTAGGTAGTAATGACCTTCAGTCTGGACTGATCAAGGCTAGATTTGAGCTGCGGTTGAAAGACAATATATCTGAGCTGTCTGATCATCCCATAAAGCTGAATTTGTTATATACCAAACATTTTCATAGCAGCTTGTGATGTTATAAACAAAGGATTATGTCTTCATTATGGGATCAAATGAAAAAATAATCCAAACTATGAGGTAGAACAATCCTATTTGGCAATGAATCTTCTGTTGTTACCCAAAGGAAGTATCATAAATTAGCTGGATGGGCAAATTTGCTACACAACAAAACAAATAAAAACTGTACAGGTATTTTTTTAAAGTTCAGAAAAGTTTAATTTTAAAATAAATACTTATCATGCTTCTGTTTCCTAATTTTGAAACATAGGAATTGCCATAACGGTTCAGGCTATTGATCTTTTAAAGCTATTATTGTGCCTCTGGCAATAGTTACTACAAGTTGTGGTAAAGGTGAAGAAGAAAGGTAAACAAATATTCATGCCTTATTCTGCATTATAGAGGCTCTGATCAAGGACCAGGGCCCCATCATACTAGATATTTTGCAGAGAGCTCACAATCGAGGTTTCTTATATGATACAACAGGTGCAATTAACAGGGAAATAGGAGGCGGGGAGAGGATGCTGTAATGGTAAAATTAGCATGTTTTTTGCATAATAATCAGTAATCTGGGCTAGCTAATTGCTTAGCGATTATGAAGTGGCAGTGTTTATAGACATTGTGACTGTGGTAAGTCTTATGGAGAGATGTGAAGAAGGAAAAGGGGGTGGCTTTACAAAGTTGTATCAAGACTTTTCCCCATAAACAAGGGAAAAAGTGTGAAAATGCTTGTTAGAGAAGTGAACTAACAGGTGATAAAGACTGGCATTGTCAACAGAACAAAGAAGGAACTATACCCTACTATATATGACAGAGATAATACTTTCCTGACTCCTGCAGGCAATGAGCTTAGTTTACATAAATTTCAGCATGCATAACACAAATATTATAATTGGCCATAAAATTATGCAAATTTTTTTTAAAAATGCAAACCCAATACTTGACTCTCTGACCTTCTAGATCACTGAATTCTCAGTCTGGCTGTCCATCATATGAAGAAGTATTTATTTGTTTTTATATTTATTAATGATATTCATTTATTTGATAAGCATTTATTTAATTTTCTATTTGCCTTTATTTTCAATGGGACCAGAAGTGATAATGTCATGTTAAAGATTATTCCCTTGGTAACTGCAGTGTGGCCAGAACCGGATGTACTAACAACTTCACAAAAGAGTCTGTTCTCATGAGATATTAAGGTTGAGTTCCAGGCTAAAATAGATGTATCTCCATAAATGCACCTCCAATTTCAACTCCTGTGTCTGAACATTATGAGGTTTTCCCAGAACCATAAAACACTGACAAAGCAAAGTGCTTTTCATGTAAATGTTCTTTCCAAATTTAGCAGAGTGAGAAAGTTCCTCTTTAAACCTTCCAAAAGCCTTGCTTCAGGGAAGAGCCAATTATTTTTACTTTTTAACTCCTTCTCTATTGTATCAACTGTTTTGGTCCCACAATCCGAGCAGCTGATTCACTTTTAAGTATCCTTCATCATATTAGTTCTTTCTTATATTCTTCCTTAACAGATGCTGGTGCTAATGAGAGATGGAAGTGAGTAGTACATTACTCATTCTGCAAACTGAAACATGTACAAGAACTTCTGCATCACTAATTCAAGCCACTTCTGGTAGTAGTAAAGTTCAGCCCAGTAGTGTCCCTGTGGCCCGCCACTTCCCGCAGTTCCCATTGGCCAGGAACAGCGAACCACAGCCACTGAGAGCTGCAGGAGATGGGGGGGGGGGGGCATGCCTGCTAATGGTCAACGTCAGCAAAATGTCTCTCAGCCAGATTACCCTGATGGGCCGTATGCGGCCCGTGGACTGCAGGTTGCTCACCACTGATGTAGAACCTGCTGGTATGCATTAAAAATTCCCTAGTATACTTTAGGGTGTGTTGTTTGAAACTGTATTATGTTAAAACACACTAGGGAACTTTTAGTGCACATCAGCAGGGTCTGCATGGACCAGTTAGAGCATAACACATTAGTGCACTTTTAGAAATCACCCTCCCTACATAGTGCTCATTGCTGCTCCATATAGACGGGTAACTCAGGGCTTTTCTACCCTGTGTTTGGTTTCTTCAGATGAGATACACTGTAAGGTGGAAGGGGAAGATTACATTGCCACTGCTTATTCTGTACCTGATCATTGCATAAATGGTAAATACTTTAGTTTCCAGCCTGTCACTAAATATAAAAGTGGGGCAGAGGGCTTTGGGAGGTAGTGTAGTCTAGTAGACTGGAAGATAGGAGTGCTAGGTTCTATTCCTAGTTCTGTCAATGATTTTCTGTGTGACCTCAGGCACATCACTGGCCCTCTGTGTCCCCTTTCACTCTGACCATCTTGTCTAGTTAGCTGGAAAGCTTTTAGGTGCAGGGTCTGTCTTTCATTATGTTTATACAGCTCATAGCATTATGGGGCCCTAATCTTACTTGGTTGAGGCCTCTAGATAGCATTGTAACAATAATGATAAAACTGAACCAAGAAAAAATGTGACTCAAACAGTGTGAGGTGACATACACTGGACATCTCCTCACAGCAGAGTGACTGAAAGCCGATCCCAAGATCTGTGTACAGTCACAGTCATTGTGCTCACCTAAACTCAGAATGGAAGTCTAATACCACCAGCAGTTCTAGACGCCCCAGCGTGGGCAGGGGTGGTCTGTGTGTGCTCCCTCCCACATATGTTGCCCAGCTGAGCTATCACTGTGCAAGAGGAGCACACACTGAACTGTTTCAAAGGCTGTTTCCGTGGCTTCACTCCCCTATTCTCTGGAAGAAACAGTAGCTGCCTGAAATACCATAGGTCAGATCCTCAGCTGGTGTAAATCGGTGTAGTTCCATGGAAGTCATGTGAGCTAAACAGATTCCCACCAGCTGAGAATCTGGCCAAATGCCTTTAGGGGTGCCTATTGAAGCAGTGTGGCTCCACACTACCACTGTGGGCTTAGGCTTAAAGCCACCATTTTAGCCCTTAAAAAGGAGAGAAGAAATAAGGTGCTCCCTTGCTCTATATTCACAGACATATTAGTCTACTACACAATGTCCTGCTGTGCATTCCAAAATGTACTTTCCAAGTGAGGAGCACAGTCAAAAGGAAAAGAGGTACCTGGTATTCATCATGAAAAACAGCATACTGTATGCAGTCATGACGGGAAAATGTTATAAAGTGTCACTCAGGAGTTTGAGTGGCTTTGTGGCAGATCTAACCAGTTTTTCACGTCATGGAACATTACCCTACATTATTCATTACACAACATTATTTATTAGGGCAGAAACTGCAAACACATGACACATACAGATAACATCTGTAGCAAAATAATGTTCTTTTGCAACACATCTTGCTTTTGTTTGCAGGGCAGCTAACATTCTTCCTGAAATCATTGATACTTTTGCCATCAGTTTCTGAATGGATGTGTCAATTTTTAAACTTTTTTTGCTTCAGGGGTAGAAGGAGGGTTTCCAACTATTCATTTAGAACCCACTCCTGTCAAAATATCTTAGAACTGCCTTCATCCTTCTAATGCAGGATTATTTCTCAAGCAACTCTTCTGTTGCTTTTCTCTGCCAGATTTTAAATATTCCAAGCCACTGGCCTCCTGCCACTTCCTTGGAAGTTGGTTTCAAGTGGTAAATAGTATTATTTAATCCTTGTACACCCTATATGCCCTGCTAATGGCACACTTAGTGGGAAGAAGTTCTCCAAATGAATTTAACTGCTTAGGCATCTTATCCCTCCCCATTAACAAACATTTTTTCTCTTTTGGGTTTCCTTGAAGAATTGTTATACCAATAAAATAAAAACGAGCAGGATCTTATTAGAGGGGAAAAGGCAAAATACCACATTTATTGTGAATACAGAAAGAATCATAGTAAGCAGTTAGTTATAGCTATAACATTCCATTCAATCTCATATTTATTCACACATTCATTCACACACACACACACACACACACACACACACACACACACACACAGGTTCTGCAAGGTTGTTATCATAGTTACCAGCCTTAGAGTTGCTCATGCCAAACCACTGGCCAGGTGGTCTGGACATGAGGAGGGAGCAGGGCCTTGTCAGATGCTCATCTGATACTGATCCTGGAAGTTGGTTTGCAGAATCAGACCCCAAAGTTCTCACTTTCTAGAATCCATTTTTATAGGAATTTCTTCTTATGGCAGTCTATGGGAATTGCTTCATCATGCTGTTGCTGAATCAATCAGCAGATGGCACATTCCTGATGGCTCCGTGCTGCCAGATGTTATCTTGTTCTTTGGTTCTCCCATTCTTGAGGCTGTTGGGTGGATTCCAGTCTGCCCTCCGGGGGTCCTCTGGTTATTTCCGCTTGACGCCTTCTTCAGCCGATGGACACTGGATTCTTAGGCTGGCACCTCCCTGATCATTCAGTTATTATCCACACCAAGCATCCATCCACATACATCCTCTCTCTCTATTTTAATCACAATTATTAACAAAGTGAGATGAATACAACAAAAGGGCGGGGAGTCTCTGGGTGCTGTTTCTGTTGTTACAGAGTATTGCTTTGAGTCTCTCTCTCTGTGAATAGTTGTTGTTACAAAGAATTGCTTTGAGAACAGACTCTGTCTTAGACCCTTATGGCTAAGACCAGATACTATGCTTGATCTTATTAGTTTAATCTCTTTTTATGAACACTTGCAACACCTGCACTGAAGATGGATTCTCCTGCAGCGATTTTTGAAAAAAATTGATGCTGCTTTGAAGGTATATTCTGCTGCTACTACTACTTTGGAAGGAAATCCTCTTTCTGCTCCTGAGACATCCCCAGATGTACCGTGTACCACCACTGCTGCTGCTTCACAGAAGGCCTCTCAGACAACAACTACAAAGAAGGTCCTAGGTGCCTCCAGGACATTGCAGACCAGCAGCACAAAGGGGAAGATTGGTTGCTGCTCGAAGGACCCCCTCCGAGATGCTGTTCCAGTAAGATCCTGCATCCTGAGGACGGCCTGTCGGGACATCACAACCAGAAGGAACATCTCCCCTGCTCCCCAGCAGCACCAGCTGCCGAGGGTCAACCCCCCCGCCTTACAGCAGCTGCCGACCGAGAGCCCCCCCGCTCTCCAGCAACACCAGCCACCAACGGAGAGCCCCCCCACTCTGCAGCTGCAAGATGCTTTCAGGCAACCACCTCCCACCCCCACAGCTGCCGAGGTCCCCGACACTGGTGGTGCTCTCGCTGCTCTACACACCATCAAGAGAGGAATCTCCATAGATGGGACCAGCATCTCTCCAGAGACCACCCAGAGAGTCACCAGCGCCTCGCCTGATGCCTGCCCAGCTTCAGAAACCACCCTGAGTGACCCCAGGTCCCTGCCAGATGCCTGCCCAGCTGGACCTCTCGACCCCAACTGCCTACATCAGGATGAACCAGCTAGCAATACCGCTGATGCTGCTGGAATCCTCCCGCTGCAAGGTAATGAGGACACCATCTACCTGCAGTACCCCCTCGCTGTGGATGTGCTCATCTGCCCCATCTGCTCTCCGCCCCGAAGCTTCCACCTCCTCGATGGTGTCATCAGGCACCTGAAGAGATGCCACAGCAAGTGGGTCGCCTTCAGCTGTGCCCTCTGCAGCCTCCCCTTTGAGACGCAGAAGCAGGACAAGACGCACCAAGTCGCCAGCAGGAAACGCCTCAAGGGAAAACACAGTCTCCTGCCCCGGCTCCCAGCCCTCCTGCTGCACACCGGCCTGCTGCTCCTGAGCCTCAACAAAGAAAAGCGATCGTGCAAGCTGCCGTCAAGAAGCCTATCCCCATTGCCAGGCCAGCGCAACAGGGTGCTGCGACCAAGAAGGTACCTGCTGCCTCAGGGAACATCACCCAGGTCCTCGCCAGCAGGAGGCCCGTCTCACCCTCTCACATCGTCAAGCAAATCTCCATACTCAGACATCTCAGTGCTACCTTGCCACCTGCCCAGCACGTCTCCATCCCCAGAAGGATCAGCGCTCCACCGTGCATAGCTGCTCGAGATCCTGTTGCCGGAGCAGCCAGCGCCGCCCCTCAGATTGCCCTGCCAACTCCAACCACCAGAGGAGCCAGAGCCACACCTCAGACCACCCTGCGAACTCCAATCACCGTAGGAGCCAGAGCCACACCTCAGACCACCCTACGAGCTCTAGCAGCCAGAGGAGCCGGTGCCAAGCCTCAGACTGCCCTGTGAGCTCCAGCCACCGGAGGAGCTAGCACCATGCCCCAGATCACCCTACAAACTCCAGACGTTACTGGAGGAACCAGCCCCGCAGCCACAGCAAAGCACAGGGCCTTCGTCACCAGATGGCCCAGCACGGCCCCCGAGTCCATTCTGCAGGACACTGCCTACGGGAGATCTCGCGCTCCAGCAGCAACCGCCCAGACAGCAGCCACTCCTAGAAGGACCAGTGGTGTCCCAGCAACCCCCGAGCCAGACCACATCTCTCCGACCACTAGCAACACCAGCATCCCGCCAGAGATCCTGCCCCAGCACCCAACCGATGGGAATCCTGAGCTATGAGATAGACGGCAGGCCGACCATGCAAGCTTTGAGCCTGCACCAGACGAGGTCGAGGACCGTGAGGGCCAGCAGCCAGTGGTGAGGGCTGCCACTCCGTGGCAGACTGCCTGGACCAAGGAGCTGCAAGTGACAGCTTCCTTTGACGACTTTGACCTCCTCGTAGACAGGCTCACCCAAGAACTGTCTGCTGAAGCCGCTCCCAGGAGAAGTTCGAACCAGGAGAACGCCCTGCCTGCCCACAGAATGCCTGCTCCAAACCGCAACACCACCACCAGGGGAGCCAGAAGTAGAGGCGCCAGCCGCCACTACGATCCAGCAGCGGCTTCAAGGATCCAAAAGCTGTACCGGGCAAAGAGCTCCAAAGCCATGAGGGAGATCCTAGACGGGCCCTCGCCCTACTGCATGATCCCATCTGAGCATCTCTACAGTTACTTCAAGGATGTATTCAACCGCATAGCCCAGAATGACGAGCAGCGCCCAGAGTGTCTCTACCCCCTGCCCCATGTTGACAAAACAGATGTCCTGGAAACTGACTTTATGCCCAAGGAAGTGATGGCCAGACTCTCAAAAACAAAAAACACAGCTCCTGGTAAAGACAGCATCCCCTACAGCCTCTTGAAAAAAGCGAGATCCCGGCTGCCTGGTCCTCGCCACGCTCTTCAACCAGTGCAAGCGATTCTGCCGGACTCCCAGCTCCTGGAAGAAGGCCATGACGGTACTGGTGTACAAGAAGGGTGAGCGGAATGACCCCAGCAACTGGAGGCCCATCTCCCTCTGCTCCACGATGTACAAGCTCTATGCCAGCTGCCTGGCGTCGAGGATCACGGAGTGGTCAGAGAGTGGGGGAGCCATCAGCTCCACAGAAAGGCTTCATGTCCTGTGAGGGCTGCTATGAACACAACTTTGTCCTCCAAACCACCATAGAAATGGCCAGAAGGGCAGGGAGGCAGTGCACGGTAGCATGGCTCGACCTGGCTAATGCCTTTGGGTCCATGCCCCACCACCACATCTTTGCCACGCTCCAGGAGTTTGGGATGCCAGAGGACTTCCTCCGTGTGAGCCGAGAGGTGTACGAGGGATGCAGCACAACCATTCGCTCGGTCGAAGGGGAGACTGCCGAGATCCCGATCCGGAGCAGAGTTAAGCAGGGCTATCCCCTCAGCCCCATCACCTTTAACCTCGCCATGGAGCCGTTCCTGCGAGCGATCTACAATGACACAGATGGCTTCAACCTCCACGGTGAGAGGGTGAGCGTCCTGGCTTATGCAGATGACTTGGTCCTGACTGCAGACGACCCAGAGAACCTCCAACGTATGCTAGATGCCACGAGTCGAGCTGCCAATTGGATGGGGCTCTGCTTCAATGCAAAGAAGTGCGCATCTCTCCACATCAACGGCAGCAAAAGGGACTTGGTGCAGGCGACAGGGTTCCAGATCCAGGGCGAGCCCATCATCCCCCTGGCAGAGGGGCAGGCGTACTGGCACCTCGGCACGCCAACGGGTTTCTGTGTCCGACAGACACTCGAGGACACCATCCAGGAGATCTTACAGGTTGCCACCGAGATCGACACCTCCCTGCTAGCACCGTGGCAGAAGATAAACGCCCTGAACACCTTCCTGATCCCCCGCATCTCTTTTGTCCTAAAGGGATCCGCCGTGGCGAAGGTACCCCTCAACAAGGCAGACAAGATCGTCCGGCAGCTGGTGAAGAAGTGGCTGTTCCTTCCCCAGAGAGCCAGCAACGAGCTGGTCTATATCACCCACAGGTATGGCGGTGCCAATGTCCCCCGCATGGGTGACCTGTGTGACATCGCGGTGATCACACACACCTTCCGCCTGCTGACGTGTCCCGACGCCATGGTAAGGAACATTGCAGCAAACACCCTCCATGACACAACAAAGAAGCGGATCGGCAGAGTCCCCTTCAACCAAGACACCGCCAGATTCCTGAGCGGTTCTCTGGATGGCGAATTTGGATGGGACGGTGGCGACATCGCTTCGCTGTGGTCCCGCGCTCGCAATGCCATGCGTCGCCTGGGGAAGCACATCAGCTGCCGCTGGGAGTGGTGCGAGGAGTGCCAGGAGCTGGGAGTTCTGGTGCCGCAGATCAGGTCCGACGAAAACATCATCGTCACCCCGAGCGCCAGGGGCATGCTGGAGAGGATCCTGAAGGCGGCCATCCACTCGTTGTACATGGAAACCCTGAAGCGTAAACCAGACCAGGGTAAAGTCTTTGAACTTACTAGCAAGTGGGACGCCAGCAACCACTTCCTCGCCGGGGGCAACTTCACCCGTTTCGCCGACTGCCGCTTCATCCACCACGCCCGGCTCAACTGCGTCCTGCTCAACGGAGCCATCCACCACGGGAACCTAGACAGGTGTTGCAGGAAGTGCAGCTACTCCAACGAGACCCTGCCCCACGTCCTGTGCAGCTGCAAGCCCCACTCCAGAGCCTGGCAGCTGTGCCACAATGCCATCCAGAATCGCCTGGTGAAAGCCGTCACACCGCGCCTGGTGGAGGTCGCCGTGAACTCCACCATCCCCGGGACAGACAGCCAGTTGCTACCTGATGTGGTAGTCACCGACGAGGACCAGAAAAAGATCATCCTCATCGACATCACGGTCTCCTTTGAGAACAGGACCCCGGCCTTCCGCGAATCCCGAGCTCGTAAGCTGGAAAAATACACTCCCCTGGCCGACACCCTGAGAGCGAAGGGCTACGAGGTGCAGATGGATGCCCTGATTGTCAGAGCCCTGGGCGCTTGGGACTCCTGCAACGAGTGTGTGCTGCGGACCTGCGGGATTGGTCGACGGTACACACGGCTCATGCGGCGCCTCATGGTCTCGGACACAATCCGATGGTCCAGGGACATCTACATCGAACACATCACCAGCCACCGACAGTACCAGGAGGTGTGAGCCGGTACAACATCGTGCATCAACCATGGGAAAGGGACTGAGAGACTTTTTTTTTTTCATTGTACCATATGAACTGGAACCATAAACTCACTGAACATTAAATCCCACCAAATGAGGGTAGATCCATCCTCATCATCGTATCCGCTCATTATACTCCACACTTGAACATAGCCATTATATGGACAACATACCCCCATATCTCAATGTCTGTACTTTGACCCGTTAAACTTTTACCCCCAATCAAGAAGAGTGCAGATTATGTATTCCTTACGCCACCTGCTCCTAAACTGAGCTTCGCACCCCTTGATAATCTGTACCTTATTCCCTGATAACCAGAAACTTCTATGCCTAAACTCTGTACCGTTTTCTTTTTACTTCAACATTATCTTAAGAAAATTATTAAATCTGTACTAACACAATTAGCAGCTTGCAAATTTCACACACAGAGGGAGAGAAACAGTACCAAAAACCAAGAGACCTCTTAATTAGTAATACCCTGGAATTTAAACTATGGGGAATCAAACTCATGTGATTTTAATACAGAACTTCAATATGATCCAACATAATCCCCCTTTTGACACTAAGATTTATAATCGTCAGTGGCACTTTCTGTATAGCCTATTCAAGAGAAGGTACTGTGAGGCAATTTTAGTTTGTGATTCCAATTCATCCCACATACGTGATCCTAGTGATGTATCTTTACTACAAGGTTCTGGGGCAACAGGGAAGGTGAGGCAAACCCACTTTTGAGGAGTCCATTTGGTACAATCTCTAGTGTCCAATAGCTTCCCTCCCTCCCCAGCCCACTGGCTCGAAGTCCAGGGTAGCCAGAAGGATCCTATGTGTAATATGGGGAGTGCGCTAACCTTCAATACCTTTGCCTCTAGGGACTGTTGGTGTGCAATTTGGACAACAATTTCTCCCATTAACAAGTCTGGTTTTACAATACTGGAAACCTATTTCATCCATTCATATTGGTAAGTATCAAACAATGATCTCTTTCTTTGTTTTAACAAATGCATCAAACCCTTAATATTTCCCAATAAGACCCAGAACATTTCGTGTTCCAAAGTAGCTAGGGCAAGTATCTGCGTTTCAGTGCATCCCATAGCTATGGCTGTGTAGTTTCCTATTTTTAAATTTTTTCTTATGCTTAAGCCATTGCCAAAGATTCCATCGGGCTTTTAGGTTACCCAGACCAATTTGGACCAAGTCTACATTGTCATGTACTTGTTTTTGTATCAGGCTGTCCTGTAGCTGGGACAGAGAGCTTAATTTATTTTTAATTACCTGCAGGTCTGCAGTATTTTTTTTTTAAATACAGAACAGTGCTAGCAACAAGACAAGACAAAACATAGAACACAAAACACAATTTCTATTGTGACAGTAGATTCATGGTATTGGGTTGCTCTTCAGCTGGCATCAGCTTTTCCTGATTTTCTGAAAGACAAAAGAACATGTTTTTACCCCTTTTTGGGGTGGCAGATTATTGCTTAAAATATTTCTTTTACAAATAGCCTTGCTGATTGCAGGCAAAACAGAGGAATTACCCCCATATTTTCCTGTTTTTGTTCTATAGGCAGGCCAGGTTTCAATGACTTTTATCTTTTAAGGGTTATGGGGAAATTATCCCACTGTTTAGTCATTAAATCCCTGAGGTGGGGTACCTCAGTTTCCCTTCTTATACAGCAGACTAAGTTTATAATGTTTTTCCTGCTTTGTTAAGCTTTAAATTTATTTACAGGTAATAGCTGAGAAGCATCATTACCATATGACCTTAAAGGATTTTTCCAAAAATTATAAACACTATATATTGTTACAGGGGTACTGATTATCATTAAATTTATTAAAATTCTCTTGTAATACCATGCCTTTTATTTAGACAAATTGTTTGCTGACCAGGTATGTCCTTTATCTGCAGCTACTTTGTGCTGCTAGTTCTTTCCTTCCTTTATCATTTAGGTAATTTGCATTTTCACAGACACCTCCTGCTTTTGGATTTAAAGCCATCAGCAGCTCAGAGACTCTATCTTAAAAGGTTTCATAGTAGCAGCCGTGTTAGTCTGTATTCGCAAAAAGAAAAGGAGTACTTGTGGTACCTTAGAGACTAACAAATTTATTAGAGCATAAGCTTTTGTGAGCTACAGCTCACTTCATCGGATGCATCTAATAAATTTGTTGTCTCTAAGGTGCCACAAGTACTCCTTTTCTTTTTGCCAACCTATTGTGGCTCCCTTTGGAACCCTAATAGCATTTTAATTAAGTAGCATGGTATGTTTGCATTTCTTTTGCCCCTTCTACAATATACCCTTCACATGTTCTGGGGCAAATGCACATTCCTTCCATAGTTTAACTTCTATAAAATTATCCATATCCATTTTTACATAAGGTGTAACTATTTCTTTTTTTTCCTTACAGAGTTTTCATGTACCTTTATCAAAGTGACAGTCTGATTACTCGGAGCCATTTTAAGACTCAGTGTTTCTAACATTGCTTCTTTTTGTTTTGTGCACCTCACCCCTGCTGTTGCTTCAGAGGGGCACTGTGTTTTTTAATTTCTTATTATTTATTTATGACAGCTCTCATCTGCTATTTTGTTACAAAAACAAACAAACAAGAAGAATCCAGAATTTTTTTTCTATTCTCCTGATTTTGACTGCCCTGCTGCAGCCACAACTTAAAAACATTTTAAATTTTGTAAAGCATTGAGTTACCGTTTAAGGGTTAAATGCCAAATCCCAAAGCCAAACAATACTAATTACCTGTGTCTAGCAAAAAGGTCTGTCAGTTTTGCAACTTTGAATTAAAGAGTCAAATGGATTTTTAGTGGCATTATTTAAAACAAAAACAAAACCAATTGGTCCTTAGAACTTTACATATTTACACACACAGATAGATACATACACATTTTCTTTTCTTTAACATCCCTTCCACACTGCTCTGTTTTTTACATCTTACATTCCCTTTATACATTTGAGGCAGTTAAGTTCCAATAGAAGCCCCTTATGTTCTTTTAGCAAATTTGACTAAGTTGTCCAGTCAAATTATTTTAATCAGATAGTTTATTTTTGCCTGGCTAATTTACAGACATTCTGTTGGAAAAGGGCCTATTTTTCCTTCAGAATGGCTGCAAAGAAACCAAGAATGCTCCACTGAATGCATCCGATGAAGTGAGCTGTAGCTCACAAAAGCTTATGCTCAAATAAATGTATTAGTCTCTAAGGTGCCACAAGTCCTCCTTTTCTTTTTGCGAATACAGACTAACATGGCAGCTACTCTGAAACCTGTAATTATGCAAGGCACTGAATTTAGCCATATGGAGTGGAAATCTATCAACTTCATGAAAAAACTTGTACAGATACAGACAGACATCATCTTCCTTTCCAAATGCAAACAGATGGACATCATACCAAAAGGACTGAAGGTAAAAAATCCATTACAATCTGCATACCACACAGACTATGCTGACAACTTGTGCCACACACTCTCAAAGAAACTGCGGAACCACCTGAGTCCACTGAAAAAGCTTATGCTCAAATAAATTTGTTAGTCTCTAAGGCGCCACAAGTACTCCTTTTCTCTCTCTAACACTTTTCCTTTTTAACATTTTCACAAAGTTTAGCTGCTTAATTCCCTCCAGCCTCTGCAGAGTTAACTTTTTCACTCTCTTTTCTCTTTGTAATTATGCCTGGGGGGCCGTACATAGGACCTTCTCCCCCTTCACCTTCTGTAATGGCTGCAACCTGTTTAGAGGCAAAGCCCAATTTTTGTCTCGGATTCTTAGTGATTCACAACTACTATGATTTGCAGGTGCTCTGCCCTGCTTCAAGGTTAATTTCTTTACCATACCTTGGAGCACATGATTCTCTCTTTCAGTTTTCTCAGAGGCTTTAGCTTGGTCTGTCAGGAATCTTTCTCTCTTTTTGCATTCCTGGAGTGCCTCTTTCACTATTTTCAGCTGACTTTGGGCATTTGTAGCCAGCACCTTCCAATTGTCTGCTCCCTTTTCTGTTTGTGCCTTTTCCCCTTTACATGAAGACAAGCAGAGGTAAGAATCCTTACATTCCTCCCACAACAAGCAAATTGCTGCTGCATCTCTAGCACTAGAAGATTTGTATATGAGGATATACTGAGCCAATCTATCCTCTAGATCTGAAATAGTGCAGACATCAGCTGGGGCTTGTTTAGTCCAAGGACTGTGCCCAAATTTTTGAAGGATTTGTTTAAAAAGTGTAATTTTTTTTTAACAAAAGGTGAGGTTGGAGTTCCTTCTGACTCCATTCCTCCCTCTGGTACTGGCTTACCCTGTTTTCTTTTAAACATCTTAACACGGATATTAAATCTCTTTGTCACTCCTGGTATTACTTAGCAAGTGACATAGCCTAGATTCTGAAATCATAGCTTATCAAATTTCCTCGTCACACCTGACACAGGTCAGCGAGTGACACAGCCTAGATTCTCTGAACCTGCTACTCCTTATTCCAGGAAGTAGCTTAGCCTGGCCCTTAGGCCTTCTTGCTGCCTCTGATACCTCAGTGAGCAATAGGACTTAGGTTTAGTAATCGTAGCTCAATCTATGCATTTTTCCCCTGCTACCTTCCCGGAGGCCAGCAGGCCCCCTGCTACCTTCTCGGTGACCAGCAGGTCTGGTTAGCCTGTTTTTCCCTGCTACCTTCTCAGAGGCCAGCAGGTCTGGTTAATCTGTTTTCCCCTGCTTCCTTCTCGGAGGCCACAGGTCTGGTTAACCTGTTTTTCCCTGCTTCCTTCTCGGAGGCCACAGGTCTGGTTAACCTGTTTTTCCCTGCTACCTTCTCGGAGGCCAGCAGGTCTGGTTAACCTGTTTTTCCCTGCTACCTTCTCAGAGGCCCGCAGGTCCCCTGCTACCAGAGGCCAGCAGGTCTGGTTAACCGAATAGAAATACCTAGCTCAATAGAGCTGGCGATGTGCACACCAATATTTACAATAATTGAGGCTTTTTCTCAGTATTCCCCCTTTCACAATTCTCTACCAAAATGTTATACCAATAAAATAAAAACCAGCAGGATCTTATTAAAGGGGAAAAGGCAAAATACCACATTTATTGTGAATACAGAAAGAATCATAGTAAGCAGTTAGTTATAGCTATAACATTCCATTCAATATCAAATTTATTAATACATTCATTCATACATACACACACAGGTTCTGCAAGGTTGTTATCATAGTTACCAGCATTAGAGTTGCTCATGCCAAACCACTGGCCAGGTGGCCTGGACATGAGGAGGGAGCAGGGCCTTGTCAGATGCTCATCTGATACTGATCCTGGAAGTTGGTTTGCAGAATCAGACCCCAAAGTTCTCACTTTCTAGAGTCCATTTTTATAGGAATTTCTTCTTATGGCAGTCTATGGGAATTGCTTCATCATGCTGTTGCTGAATCAATCAGCAGATGGCACATTCCTGACGGCTCCGTGCTGCCAGATGTTATCTTGTTCTTTGGTTCTCCCATTCTTGAGGCTGTTGGGTGGATTCCAGTCTGCCCTCCGGGGGTCCTCTGGTTATTGCCACTTGATGCCTTCTTCAGCCGATGGACACTGGATTCTTAGGCTGGCACCTCCCTGATCATTCAATTATTATCCACACCAAGCATCCATCCACATACATCCTCTCTCTCTACTTTAATCACAATTGTTAACAAAGTGAGATGAATACAACAAAAGGGTGGGGAGTCTCTGGGTGCTGTTTCTGTTGTTACAGAGTATTGCTTTGAGTCTCTCTCTCTGTGAGTAGTTGTTGTTACAAAGAATTGCTTTGAGAACAGACTCTGTCTTAGAATGTACTGACGCAATTAGCAGCTTGCAATTTCGCACATAGAGGGAGAGAAATAGTACCAAAAACCAAGAGACCTCTTAATTAGTAATACCCTGGAATTTAAACTATGGGGAATCAAACTCATTTGTGATTTTAATACAGAACTTCTTTAATATGATCCAACAGAATTACCATATTTTGAGGGTATCTTCATGAAGAACTTTTCAGGCACTGTCCATTCCACCAAAAGCAATGATTTTCTTGGGAGTGTCTTCCTATTAGTGGGTCCCTTAAAAATAAATAAAATAAATCGGCATCTCCATCATATCAGTACCTCCTCTTAAGAGAAGTTCTTTGGAATGTGCTAGAATGGCTTCACAGCACTGGTACCTGAGCTAGCTAGATTTCCTGTGAGTGGAGGCATACATGAACCTGCAATTGGCTCTACATGGGTGAAACCGTGTGCCTGTGGGGAGTCAGTTAAAAATCAACAAGGGTCTATGCTGCCAAGGGGGACCACACACAGAGCTCATTGAAAGACTGGGGCCTAAATGAGATATGTCAAATCGCATCCCAAAGAGTACAGCACAAAGAACCAAAATACAATCAGCCAAGTCCATCATTGGTGTAACTGAAATCAAAGGATTTTCACAAAGGATAAATTTGTCCTCAGAAATTTAACCAGAGGGCTAACCACTGCCCTCAGTTCCAGCATGCATCTCCCACTAACATAAATGGGATTTCCATGCTTGTGGGTTTAAGATTATGAATGGCCCTAAAACATTAGAAAATGGTGTCAGATTTTCCCCATTTACTCCTTTCTTTCCACCCTTATATATTCCCCCCCCCCATTGTATTATTATGCCCTCCCACCACAGGTCAGTTGAAACTATTTATTGAAAACGTTATGTTCATCATCTGTTCCCTCACCTGACTCCTTGCTTTTTTTTGCTTTTTTCTTATCACCCCAAACAGACTCCATTCCCATAAACAACATTTCTTGCGTATTTCTTGACAGATTTTCCCCCTTCTCCTCTTCTCTCTCCGTCCACCCCCATACATTCTTCTTTGTTCACTGACTAACTGTTCTGTCAAGCCAGTTCAAATGCTAGCTCCACATCCTGAAGATCCTTAATCTGTCCCTGTCTTCCGCAGCTGGAAGGATAAAGGTCTATGTGGAGCTATATCTCACTTTCCTAAATAGCCAGTAGAGGCCATGGGTGTCCCCTCAATGACATTCCTAATCTTTCCTGACCCAATATTATCAAGAGTTGAGTTTATTTGGCTTTGTGCTCTTAGACAGCTGGTGCAACCCAGTTGAGGTCAATGGAGTTAACCAGTAAAATGGAAAGAAGTTGGCCCAACGTTTCCAGGCAAATAGTTGATAATTCAGACAATTCATCTGGAAAGGAGAACTAAAATCAAACTGTTTTTTTAAATTTAAAAGCAGCAGCCACTGTGCACTTGTAAAGGGTATACTGTTCTATTATAGGGATTTCAGATCTAGATGTGGTCCCTCACAATTTTTTTAAAACAACAGTTTTAGTAAGTGGATCTAAAAGGGTGAGTGTCAGTCTTAATTTCCTGACTTTTATTGAGTAGCATCAGATACTTCAGAGGATTTTATTAAGTAATTTTTGTGTGTGACTTTTTAAAAAGCTATGATTAATTTCTAAGGCAGTGGTCCCAAACTTGTTCCACCACTTGTGCAGGGAAAGTCCCTGGCGGACTGGGCTGGTTTGTTTACCTGCTGCGTCTGCAGGTTCGGCCGATTGCGGCTCCCAGTGGCCACGGTTCGCTGCTCCAGGCCAGTGGGAGCTGCTGGAAGCGGCATGGACCGAGGGACATACTGGCCGCCGCTTCCAGCAGCTCCCATTGGCCTGGAGCAGCGAACCACGGCCACTGGGAGCCGCAATCGGCCGAATCTGCGGACGCGACAGGTAAACAAACCGGCCCGGCCCACCAAGAGCTTTCCCTGAACAAGTGGCAGAACAAGTTTGGGAACCACTGTTCTAAGGCATTGGAGTGACATTCATATTTATGATCTGCTTGGTATTACTGCAGGTATGCTCTGTGTGTTGTCATGACAAACAGCAATTAAACGAGAATTATTTTAAAGAAAAAAATACAATATATCATATCAATCTTAGGAAAGCAAATAGGAAAATGGGAGGTAAAAGAGATCTTAATATTTAAACCTTTTTCATCCATACAACTTCCAGATTGTCATAATCTATAATATATTTCAATTTTTTTATCCTAGGTGGTTCTTATAATGTATCTGTGCCATTTTAGTACTGGATTGTTAAGGTTTCACTGATTTGGGAAATTTGATAATAATCTTATATTTAAATATTGTCTTTTAGTCAACAGGTATCCTAAGCATTTTATAAACTCTTTATTACATTAGTAACTACAGAAATCACTTCAACTATCACTGACATGCAGCCAGCTCTGAATTAGAATGTGGCAAATGTTTGGTAGCACAGCTGCAATACTTACATATGGCTTAGGTTAGGGAAAGAAATAAAGAATATTGAATTTGTAACAGATTCAATGGTGATACAAAGTTTGGTATAAGTTTTTCATGCTGGTATAAACTATTAAAAAAATATGGCCTGATAACTCCTGCAACACAAAGTCCTTAAACCCAAGTGAGGTGTTGTTTCAGTACTGTCCTGGAGGGAAAAGAGTGCCACATATTAAATCCCCAACAGCATTTCCCAGGTCTACTATCCAAGCCTTAATTTATGAGCTCTGATAAGATCAAGAATCAAGATCTCTGATAAGATCAATGATTGAAGTGCTATGTCTTTAAGGCTATATTCTCTGTTTACAGCCATCTTGTCTCAGAGGCTAGACAGTTAGTGTGACCAGACAGCAAGTGTGAAAAATTGGGACAGGGGTGGGGGGTAATAGGAGCCTGTATAAGAAAAAGACCCAAAAATCGGGACTGTCCCTATAAAATCAGGATATCTGGTCACCCTAGGGTTGAAGTCTCATATAAGGAGATACTCTGTCTGCCTATATGCTTGAACAGCACCTAGCACAACAGGGCTGTGATCTTGATTGATATTTCTGCATGTTACTGCAATACTGCTACTACTAATTAGTAGTTTAATAATAATTGAATTCCCTGACATGACATCATATCACATTGCATTGTTGGAGATGCTGTTTTTTGCAAAGTCCCTTGCAAAGTCTCCTGTGGTCCTTTGCCTGCCTTCGATGACTGACAAGTTAAAAATTCCATGGTATATTTCATATATACCCAATATTTGATCAACACATCTTCTAAACAAAAATGGTTCCAATGTTCAAGGTTGTGTGTATGTGTGCTATGGCTTAGTGACTGCCATTTTTTTCAATAGAGCCACTGCACAAATATTTTACTTGACATAATACTGTGAGATGCCTTGAATATGGAAACGTGCTATATGAGAGCCAATGTTATCTAGAGCTAACACTGTGGTATGGGACACAGGAGATCTGACACTGACTTGCTGTGTGATGCTGGGCAAGTCACAATCACTCTGTACCTCCGTTTCCCTCAGCTGTGGAATAATGATACTTACCTACCATAAATCGATGCTCTGAGAATGAAATAATTGATGTTTATAAATAATATTAATATCTAGCTCTCTCTATAGCACTTTTCTTCTGCAGATCTCCAAGTCTTGTACAAGCACTTTAGATCCTTGGATGGGAGACACTACAGTAGAGCAAAGTATTATTTATTGGATTAAAAAAACATTCTTCTCTGTTCTTTAAATATTGACTTGACTTAAGACTTATAGAAGAAAACAGTGAGTCAACAAAAATGATGTCAGCTGAAGGCATTATGGAGCTATTGGAGGTCACTCTTTCAAAATCAGGGAATAGCTTTCATTTTTCATCTATGGGAAATAACATCACTAATCAATAATCAGTGAGGAATAGCTTGGGTGTGATCAGCTAGGAAGGGGGCAAAATATGTTAAGGCCAGAGTGTTGGTGTGGGGGTTATGAGTTCAATTCCTAGCTGTGCTATACATATCCTGTGACCTTAGGAGAATATTGGGCCTCAGTCTTTCATCTATGTTTTTTTTTAAACGGAAGCATTGTGAGTGTAAGCAGAATCAGAATGAGCTTTCACCTGACATCTGGTGGTGAGTTGTGGAAAAGGACTTCAGGGGCTGATCTCGTTTTTATGGCACACTCACCTTGCCTAGCGTGATGGGACTGCTTGCCCAAATGGTCACTGTGGCTGCTGTGGGATCCCCAGTCTCTTTGTTATTGGGGCAGGAGTAATAAAGGGTTGTTATCCTGGTTACAAAAGCTTATGAAGCTCATGAAAGCTTATGCTCAAATAAATTTGTTAGTTTCTAAGGTGCCACAAGTACTCCTTTTCTTTTTGCGAATACAGACTAACATGGCTGCTACTCTGAAACCTATCCTGGTTATGCGAATCAAGGACAGTAGAACTGTACTTGGCATTTTATGACTGAGGGATTCACCCTCAACTAAGCAGCACTCACTAGGCAAGGGACATGGGTTCCAAAGCCCAGTGAATTGAGAGAGGCTGGGGATAGGCATTTGTACCTGGGAGTGTGGGCCCCTTCTGAGGGCTCTAAACACCACTTTGACTCTTCCTCTCTCTACTATGTAATAATAAAGCTAATTTAGACTCAAGTAAGAATCTTGTTATATGCTGCAGAGCTGAAATCACTGATACTTGGGTCTAAGCATTAGACCGACTTTGGGCTAGTGGTTCTGATGCAAGAAGACTACCCAGGTACACCAGCAGTGAGGCTCCCCTACTAACAGCTGAAATCACTGAGAGCTGCGTTCCTCTGAGATAGATGGGGGGAACTGAAGACATATTGTTGTGCGGCTGGCGGAGAGACGCAGCCAGTGGAGCAGCTGGTGGTGAAGACTGGAGAAGAACTCCATAGAGAGGCATTGATATTACCTGTCGAGGGCCTGAGCAGTGGCACATGTAAGGTGTTTCCACATCTCCCCCCACTTCCAACCAGGCTGGGAGGTGAACTCTGCAGATGAACTCTGAACTCTGAACTTCTGAACTCTAGAGCTGCACTGACCAAGGACAGCAACTATGAGTGGGGTGACTTTTGGGTTGCTGGACTTAAGAACTCAAAGGGAAAGGACACAGCCCAATCTACTTGGGAGTGGGTCTTCTGGTTCATGGTTTGTGTTTATGAACCTAGTTGTGGTGTTTTCCCAATTTAATGCTGAGTTGTTTACCTCCTGTTATTAAAGATTTTTTGCTACACTAAGATTCTGTGCTTGTGAGAGGGGAAGTATTGCCTCTCTGAGGCGCCTAGGGGTGTGTGTGTAATTTTCCCAGGTCACTGGGTGGGAGCTCGAGCCGGTTTTGCGTTGTATTGTTGAAAGGGAACCCCTAGGTTCTGAACCTGGCCCTTGTGGCTGTCAACTCTGCCTGGCAGAAAGGTTACATGAGGATGAATTCATTAATGCTTGTGAGATGCTCAGAGGCTACAATGATGGGAACCAGGTATGTACTTAAATAGATGGTGTAGTTCTTGACTGACACCACTGAAGTCAAGATAAATTCTGGCCATTTATTTCTTAGGGCCAGATTTTTAAAGGCACATAGGCATCTTATTCCCATTGATTTCAAATCTAGCCCTTAAACACTTGACTTTTTTGTTTCTTTAAGGTGTAGAATTTTTTATGACTTAATCCAACTTTCCTATCACCCTGTGTCTGTCTCTGTGCCTTATAACCTTTTGAAATAGAAACAACACTTAAAAGTGCTGTGTTGATACACTTAATCCTCACTTCTCTCTTTTCTTTCTCACCTTTTCTGATCATCATCATTATTCTGGCCAGGGTTTACTTAACATTAGGGAAGTGTAAAAAACCCCAAACTGAAATCTCATAGACAGCAAAAAACAAAAACAAACCATACAACTTTTTTTTTTTCACTGTAATATAGTTAGGAAAATGGTAGGTAGTTTCTACAGATTGGAAAAGTGTCATTCTTGCACATGGAAGGATGAATTCTGCCCTCAGTAACATCTGTGGGATGAGGTTGGTTTTAGTGGGTATTCACTGACATATGCTGAGGTGAGGACAGAACCTGGCACTGATACACTGTGAAGGTGTGAGCCAGTAGTTTTGCACAGCTCTAACTGGTATCAGGATACAGTGCTCTTTTTTCCAAACATTAACTCATCCTTTCAGCTGCTCTGTGGTTTCCTGTGCTTGTACTAATGTGAATTTCCCTTCATCTAATGACTTGTTTACCATTATGAGTTGAGAGGTAGATCCACCCATGTTTAATTCAGGAGGCAGCAGTTTGCCCACTTTTTGGTAGCTATGAACCACCGGGGTGAAAAAAATATTAAGCCCTCTATTTTCAAAAGTGTCAACTGTTTTTGCTGTCTCAAGTTAGACACCCAAAAATTGTGCCCCCAACTCCAGTTTAGCAGACACCTTTGAAAATGTAGGCTTAAATGACCAATACCTGTCTCCCAGTTCTCTGGAAGCCAGAGAACGTTAGTATTACAGTTGCCACCAATCCAAAATTCATGGACAGTCACAATTTTCACAGATCTATCTCACACCCTGGAAGCCTATCTTGGCACAGACTGTGATTATATGGTGTGGTGTGATGTCATCAACCATCGGAGGAGCTGCTGCTGCGGCTACCATCCAGCTTAGCCCATGTCAACTACTGTAATGACAGTGATAACCTGCTGTTACTACTGTTACTTTTGATTTCTGCCATCCAGTCCAGCCCCCTCAATTACATCATCTGCAGGGGGCTGGACTGGATGGCACTCTTGCTTCAGCTTCTGGTATTCATGCTTACTCCCCTCTTTCACACAGCTCTGGGGGGAAGGGAAAGCCGTTGACACTTCTGCTCACCTTGATTAGTAGCTCTTCAGAATCGTCACCAGCGAAGTCATTGCTGTGGGAGGAGGGAAGGTACATAAAATTGAATGGCTCCCCCTACATGAGTCTCAACTTTGTCTTTCTGATTCTAGTCATCTTTCCCTCTCACTGACATTATCTTCATAGATAAGAGTAGAGTCTAAACCTAGCTCTTAGGGGGCAGGAGGGAGGGAACAAAGGGCATGTCTACACAGAAAAACCATGCATGGGCAAACCTACCAAGGCTAGCTTGAATCCAGCTAGTGCGAGTAACACCGGAGGTGAAGACAGCCCAATGCAGGCTTCAGAGCAGGCTAGTGATCCAAGAACATACCCAGGGTCTTGCTGGACTTGTATTGCCTCTGCTGTGCTGCCTTCACTGCTTATTACCCTGCTAGCTTGGGAGGGCTAGCCATGCACAGCTTTTGCTGGGCAGACATAACCTTAGAGTACAGTGCCTGTTTGCCTAGTGTTTTAGCTTTGTTGTTTCCCTGGACATATTTTATCCTTGGGAGGCCATATTGTTGCTATCACAGGCATTTGGTAATTTCTAATTTTTTCTTATTTAAGACGGTTTTCTTTCTCTTGGCTCTGAGATAGTAAAAAGAAAAAGGGGAAAGGGAACAACAGACAAAATTAAGCCACCTGTTATGAACTGCTCTTTTAGGCCTTGTCTACCCATAAAAGTTGTACTGCTTTAACTATACGGATATAGTTAAAGTTGTTCAACCCTCCTACTGTGGATGCAGTTATAGTGTTATGAAGATGAAGGAGAATAAAGATACCAGTGTAAATTACTGCTATACCTGTATAATTGTGTCCACACTATGGCTTTTACTGGTATAAGTATATTGTAAAAAATCACATCCCTACTGACATAGTTCCCCCAGTAAAACTTTTAAGTATAGAATATGCCCTAGGCCTTCCTCTTCTGATCAGGTGCTGAGACAGACCTGTATATCTTACCATTAGCAGAGGATTCCAATAAAACTTTGACTGGGGTAATTCAAATTTATTCTGGGATTATTTTTAATCCACCAGTATGTTGTTTTTCCTTTGTGAAAACCAGGCAAGATTAAATACTTATGACTCCAAGTTATAACATCTGGATGATCTCTCTCTCCCACACACACACACACACTAAGAAGCAGTTACAAATTAGCAGTACAAAATAAGGTCCCAATCCTCAGAGATGGGCTTCTGCACCCAGGCAGGGTCTTGTTGAAGTCAACAGGGCTCAGTATAGGTGCCACACAGATCCAATTACAGGACTGAGGCCTAAAATATAATTAAAATGAATAGTAAAGAAGTCTTGTGCTCGCTAAGCAAAATATAGTTTCTAAGCAAAAGAATGGAAGCTTCAGAGATGTTCCATGGGGAATGTAATTTATATATTTTGTGTTTTTTGTTAAACAACCTAGTATTTTTGAGTTTGAGTAGAGTCTTAGACGTAGGAGACATGGAGCACATCTTTAGAAACATATTAACGAATGCATCCAATGAAGTGAGCTGTAGCTCACGAAAGCTTATGCTCAAATAAATTTGTTGGTCTCTAAGGTGCCACAAAAACCTGTCTTTTATGAAAGGAGACTCAAGGAGCTTGGCTTGTTTAGCCTAACCAAAAGAAGGCTGAGGGGAGATATGATTGCTCTTTATAAATATATCAGAGGGATAAATACCAGGGAGGGAGAGGAATTATTTAAGCTCAGTACCAATGTGGACACAAGAACAAATGGATATAAACTGGCCATCAGGAAGTTTAGACTTGAAATTAGACGAAGGTTTCTAACCATCAGAGGAGAGAAGTTCTGGAACAGCCTTCCAAGGGAAGCAGTGGGGGCAAAAGACCTATCTGGCTTCAAGATTAAGTTTATGGAGGAGATGGTATGATAGGATAACATGATTTTGGCAATTAATTGATCTTTAACTATTCATGGTAAATAGGCCCAATGGCCTGTGATGGGATGTTAGATGGGGTGGGATCCGAGTTACTAAAGAGAATTCTTCCCTGGGTATCTGGCTGGTGAATCTTGCCCACATGCTCAGGGTTCAGCTGATCGCCATATTTGGAGTTGGGAAGGAATTTTCCTCCAGGGCAAATTGGAAGAGGTCCTGGGAGTTTTTTGCCTTCCTCTGCAGCATGGGGCACAGGTCACTTGCTGGAGGATTCTCTGCACCTTGAAGTCTTTAAACCATGATTTAAGGACTTCAATAGCTCAGACATAGGTGAGAGGTTTATTGCAGGAGTGGGTGGGTGAGATTCTGTGGCCTGCATTGTGCAGGAGGTCAGACTAGATGATCATAATGGTCCCTTCTGACCTTAATGTCTATGAGTCTATGAGTCTATAAGTACTCCTTTTCTTTTTGTGAATACAGACTAACACGGCTGCTACTCTGAAACATATTAATCCTATAGGTTCTTTAGATCAAAAAAACAAAATTGAATATTCAATTCTAATTCTTTTGTAGCTACACTAACTCTGCTTTTAACATTTATTTTAGAATTTCTAAAGATAATGTAATAAGAAAGAAAACAGGCAGTGCAGCAAACACATTTTTTAAGGTTTTTAATTTGTCCTGATAACCTATCAAAGAAAAAAATGATGCAATATCATTGATGCAATATCAAAAGTGTTGTATTTCTTTCCTTGTTAAAGGTCTGCTCCTTCTCCCATTGAAGTTGGTGGCAAAATCCCCAGTATCTTCAGTGGAAGTAGGATCAGGCCCAAAATTTGTTTAATTGGGGGCTGGGGGGGCAGCGGAGGGGAGTAAATTTTTGCAGATTATATTGAAACTGGGTGCATCTGAGAATCTGACCCTAAATCACAAATGTTTGGACAAAATGTTTCCCAATTGGCTTGGAAAAGGGGTGGGGAGGGAACTGGAAAAAAATCATCCAGAAATGAACTTTTTTCCAGCAGCTCTATTTATTAGCACAGATCTTCTACCTTCTAGGCCCCATATGCACCCTCAGCTTGGCTGTAATGCTCTGCTCCTGCCAACCCACCTCAGTGTACCTCATACTCATAAGGACACAATTTTCCCCTTAGACTTCTGTGTTCAACTAAGCTAATTTTTATAGTAACACCCCTTCCCCCATCCTACCCCACCCCTTATATGCAGAAAATAAACTGAGCTATTATGTGACTATTGGGTCACTGAGTTAAACTTAAAAAGAAAAGGAGTACTTGTGGCACCTTAGAGACTAACAAATTTATTAGAGCCGAAAGCTTATGCTCTAATAAATTTGTTAGTCTCTAAGGTGCCACAAGTACTCCTTTTCTTTTTACGGATACATACTAACATGCTACTCTGAAACCTGAGTTAAACTTGTATCAGGCTCGATACTACAGTTCTCACTCACGCAAAATGCTCCTCTAAATCAGTGGGAGTTCTGAGGATATAACTGTCACGGAGTGTGGGGCAGTCCGGGGCCTGCACCCCTCTTCCTGGAATTCACTGTGACTCTCAGCCAGCCAGTAAAATGGAAGGTTTATTGGACAATAGGAACACAGTCTAAAACAGAGCTTGTGGGTACAACCAGGACCCCTCAGTCAAGTTCTTCTGGGGGAGCAGGGACTTAGACCCCAGCCCTGGGGTTCCCTGTGTTCCACCACTCAGCACCAAACTAAAACTAAACCCCCCACAGCAGGCTCTCTCCTGCAGCCTTTGTCCACCTTCCCAGGGCAGAGGTGTTACCTCCCCCTCCTGCTCCTGGCTCAGGTTACAGGCTCTCAGGTATCCCATCCCCAGTGAAACTCCCCTGCCACATTGCCAGGTCAACACTCCCCCCTCCCTGCTGCGTCACAATAACATATAAGGATGGTAGCATGAGATTTGTCATCTGTATTCTACAGTATGTCCTTTTGTCTTTGCTCCTCTGTAAGAGCCAGATAAAAGTGTGCTGCTCTCACTGATTTAGAGGGAAGAATTTGGCGTTAAAGAGAGGACTCTGTCTCTCTCTCTCTCTCTTTGTATAATCTTTGCTTTTTTTGCTTTGTTTATATCTGTTCTTTTTAGTCACTTTTATATGATGCTATTACAGAAGTTATTATTAATAAATTAATTAATAAGGCTGGAACCCCAATCCAATAAGGTACTGATGTCCTTACACTTCCACTGGAATCCTTGGGAATTGAGAAGTGAGTGTGCAACACACTGCAGGATCAGCCATAGTTTACAACAGTGGTTATCAACCAGTGGTCTGGGGCCCCCTGGGGGACCTCAGGCAGGTTTCACAGGGGCTGCCAAGGAGGCCAGTATTAGACTCGCTGGGGCCAAGGGCAGAAAGCTGAAGTCCCACCGCATGGGATTGAAGCCCAGGTCCCTGAGCCCTGCCACCCAGGGCTGAAGCTGAAGCCTGGGCAACGTAGCTTTGCGGGGGCCACTGTGGCATGGGGCCCCAGATAATTGCCCGGCTTGCTACCCCCTAACGCCGGACCTGGCTTTTATATGCAGAAAACCAGTTATTGTGGCACTGGTGGGCCGTGGAGTTATTATAGCATGTTGGGGGGGGGGGGGGCTCTGAAAGAAAAAGATTGAGAACCTCTGGTTTACAAGACTGCTGAAGTGCCTTTAATTTTGAGGTTTGTGATATTGCGACATGATGATGTAGTTTAATGCCCAAAATTACAAATGCTGCAAAAGTTTGTCAGCAGGCTTCATGGCACAAGCATTCCTTTTCACAGAACCATTAAAAATGGTAGGAAACCTAAGTATAACATGTACCAAGCCCCCCAAATGAGCTACAATTAGAGGTGGCCAAGACTTGCGGTGGATTTGCTTTGCACAAACCTTAATTTAGTATAGATCCCTGAAGGATTTCTTTTGAATTTGGGGTTGGATACATCAAACAACTTAAAGCAAAACCATCAACTATCACTTGGTTTCTCATTAAGATCATGTGAAACCAGGATGCATAGCCATAAATCCAGATAGGATTTCTCACAATTAAGTCTTAGCAAATCTCTCAATGACCCTGTTCTTGATATTAAATTTCTAGTGCAACCCAAATCTAGGTGAGTTTTGCATTCATCAGTTGTTTCTCCAATGTGTTGTACATTACTTATAGTTTTTGCATGTGTGAAATTACTACTACATAACTGATTGCAAAGCACATTCAAAACTGTGCAAAAGAACCAAGCCTATCAGATAAATGGTAAATCTACAGGGTGAACATGGATAGACAGGTTCACCTGCATTCCTAGCTCCAGCAAGCTTCTGGCTAAACACATGCCTTTCCTTTAAGAATTTAATATCCGACTTAGTGTCCTTGTGGTATTACCATTTCCCCCCCAGCTGTAACAATTCAACAGTTCAGCAGAGCCCAAAGTAGTCTAATCACCAGGGTTGATCTCTCCAATTGTTCTGCAAACTAACTTACAGGCTGAACAAACAAGGTCATCAATGAATAACCAAAAACCAGTAACCACCCCTCTACCAGGTTTCAGAGTAGCAGCCGTGTTAGTCTGTATTCGCAAAAAGAAAAGGAGGACTTGTGGCACCTTAGAGACTAACAAATTTATTAGAGCATAAGCTTTCCTGAGCCACAGCTCACTTCATCAAATGCATCCGATGAAGTGAGCTGTAGCTCACGAAAGCTTATGCTCAAATAAATTTGTGAGTCTCTAAGGTGCCACAAGTACCCCTCTACCAACATGCATCTTTGAAGACACAGGATTCACTGCTAATTTCAGCGGTTTTAAAGCACCAGTGACCAGTGTCCAGTCTTTTTAGTGCAGTATCCCATTGTCTATAACAACACCTCCTGACCTAATTCATGAAAAAAACCAGGCGTAATTTAAGTGGTTGAGAAAGGGAGAGTGAAGGCTGAGTTGGTGAAAATTTTTCCAACACAACAGTTTTCATGCACAACACATTTAATGGGAATGTATCAGTTTAGTGAAAAAGTATTGGAAAATTTCACGTTGATAAGCTTGAAGCGCTTCGTTTCCACTACAATACGGTGGGGTCAGTATTTCCACTTTGTATATCTAAACGTGGAAACGACGTTTTTGAAGCGCTATATAGCCATAAGGTCATTTCCATATTTCCACAACTAGTTTCCCCCCAGAAATGCTGTTCTGCAGGGAATTCCGCAGTTTGGACTGTTTGCTCCAGATCGGGCTCCCCGGCGGGGGCGCGGCGGAACTTCTCTGCGCGCCCCCCCCCCGGCCGCAGTTAAGCGCGAGGGGCTCGGCCCGTTGGCAAGTTTTAAATGTTGGGTCTGGAACGGGGGAGGGGGGGGAATCTGGAGAGCCACCCTGTGCTTTCTTGACCCTGCCTCAGCAAGCGGTAGAGGGAAAGGAGAAGCTGCGCAGCGCTTGCCACGCTTCTGCTCCTCGTGGCGTTTTGGACAAACTCTGGAGGGTAAGGGGGGGTTGCTGCTTTTCTTTAATTGTGGTAATTGGTTTTCTCCGATGGCTTGCGCGCGCGCGCTCTCTCGCCCTGTCGGCGAAGCGGATGCTGCTTTCCAGTCTGCTCCCCCCGCCCCCGCCCCCGCCCCGGGGCCTGGCAGGGCGCCAAGTGCGGGCGCAGCGCCTTGTGCCTCCCAACGGCTTCCCCCTCCTGTGACTGCACCTTCCCGGGCGCAGCCGCCGCCGGGGGAGAGGGGAGGAAGAGCGGGTGCTAGCGCCCCAACCCCCCGCCCAATAAATCCCAGGGGGAGGCAGAAATGGCAGCAAGATGCAGTATCTGCCCTAGCCCCGGCGGCGCGTGACCGCCCTGCAGGCGGCTCGGCTGGACTGACGCGCTCTGTTCTCGCTGCCTCTTCCCCGGCACGCACAGCTTGCGAGCGCCCGCGGTAAGTGGGGCGAGGGGGTGGGGGTCCCGGCTCAGGTCTGTGGAGCCGGCACGTTCCCGCCGAGCCTCGCTGCGCGGGTGTGTGTGTGTGTGTGTGTGTGTGTCGGGGGGGGGGGGCAGGCTCCGCGTGGCTGCGAATGGCGCGGGAGCCGAGCTCCCCTCCACCCGGGCATTGCTCAGAGGGAGTCCAGGCACCTGGGATCCAGAGAGAGCGGACGACCCCAGCTTCGGCCACAGGCATCAGAAGCAAGGCAGAAAGGTGCCATGCCTGGAAGTGGCGGGCTCTGGATTTATAGGCGCTGCTGGTCGGTGATTATTTTGTCCTGTGGGTGACTTGTAGCTATTCTGCGGGGGGTGAAGTAGAGGGTAGAGCGTTTAAATGGGACTTGCCCGCATGGGCAAGCAGCGGGGTGAGTAAAAGCAAACGCTGCTGCACAACTTATTTTAGCTTTATCCCTGCACACGCAGGTCTCATCACCAACAGGTCCAAATGCATCCGATGAAGTGAGCTGTAGCTCACGAAAGCTTATGCTCTAATAAATTTGTTAGTCTCTAAGGTGCCACAAGTACTCCTTTTCTTTTTGCGAATACAGACTAACACGGCTGCTACTCTGAAATCAGGCACCTTTGAGTGACAGCAGCGTCCAGCCCCACCCTAAGCCCAGCAGCTAAAGCGGTCCTGTGATTTCTCTTGGTAGAGTTATCCTGGGTTACTGCCAATTATCCTGGGTTACTGTCAATTTCTGATTGGTAACAGGGTTCATATGAGGATATCAACACGAGGCCCTAGGCTAGGGGAACCTTGATAAAGTGAAATAAAACCATCTGGTTTGAACAAGGAAATGTTTTGGTGCCCTCAACAATGGTCTCTAGGGAGATGTTTTTAGGTTTTCCAAACTCAAGAGACCCCCTGAAGGCAAATACAAAAATTGCACCTGTATGTATCTTTTCTCAAGGGATGACTTGTTACATACGTGGAAATCACCTCATTGTAGCACAGTTAGCAGGACTTTAGACAACGGGTCTGTTGTTCATTGAGAGAGATTTGGGTATTGGGGAAAAAAGTAGCTTTGATCTTTTTTTTTTTTTTTTTTTCCTTTCTGAATCATGTGTTTCCCCAGAAAATTAGAAGAAGAAAGCACTTTTTTTTCCCCCAAGTGGAAACTACATTATAGCTAAAATGTAGTGAGAATTCCTAGTCTATTCCAAACTGTGCTTAGAAACTAATATGTAGTCCAGTAGAGATACTGTGTTACTGACAACGTTTAAGTTTTTGAAATAAACAATGCAATAGAAAATAAAGCAATAGCATTGTGAAACTTATAATTTATCCATTTAATGTCAATTTTAATCTATTTTAACATTCCCATTTTGGTGGCTTTTAAATAGTAAGTACACTAAGTAAGGAGTTTTAAATTAGAGAGATTTACAAAACCATTAACTAACATTGTCTTAGAGATATTCAAAAAGATTTCTGGTTAACATTTCTGTGCATTCTATAATGTATAGTAAACATAGTTTTAATAGTTGCTTACTCAATACGTTTCTGTCAATACTAGGTTGATAGTTAGCCCTCATATTGGCTTGCCAACATGATGTTTTAACATATCATATGAATATAGAATTAATGTATTTGCAGTCACCTTTCACATCTGAGATACATATCTAAAATATAACTGAGGCTGATACACAAAAGCATAGTAGTTCTGTTCCTATTAACAGTCTTCTTTTAACTGGATTTGATTATAAAATGCTCTTCAGTGGATCAACTCCTGTAATCTTTATTCACATGGGTGAGATCTGTATGCATGAGCAGGAATTCACAGGATGGGGTTGTATATTTCCATTTTTGTGTGTGCAGTCATTGATGATTTTGACAAGTTATAACAAATCTGATAATTTTATGAAGGTTGAGTGGTTTAATACTCCTCAAGACCACATTAATCTGGTGAATGTCTGTGTTTTTAATACTGTGAAATCACCAATAGCAGACAGCTTTACAAAGGGCAAAAAGTGCATCAAGGAAATGATAGCCTTTATCGTCTTAATAATTTCCAGCCAGCCTGCTTTTAAGTATTTCATTTTAAGTTACAGGAAACAATCAGTGATTACATTTACCAGCACAACTGAACAATATATGTTATTTTATAATATCCCATAGTAATCTATTAATATTTTATTTATTGTGAAACATTGATTGATTGGGGTGTGATGTTTGTACCACTCACTGCTGAATGGATAACTTGATGCTTAGTCTTCAGTTCTCTCATTAATTAATAATCTAATTGTAGGAAAAGGATGGAAAGAATATTGAACGAAGAGTTGTTCCCAGTGGACTTGGAGAGGAATTCACTTTAAAGTAGAACAATATTTTAACCATTCTGGCCATAACTTTTTACCTGCAATCAGGGCCAGATTTTCAAAACAGCTCTGCTCCTATTTTAGCACCAAAATAAATAGCCAGATTTTCAAAAGAATTCCTCACATTAGGTTCAGAGTTCTTTCTCTCTCTCTTTATTTTTAAGCATGGCCATAAGTGCCACAGTCCGAGGTCGTCAGTGTGGCACAGAATTTGGCTCCAATTTGTGGGTGCTAAGCTCTTGGAAAAACTCACTGAACTCTTTTGAAAATCTGATCCCACAGTTGTAATCAGTTTTCTCCCCTTACTAATATGTATTCTGGAGGAGACTCTCTTTTTTTTTTTTTTTAACAGCAGGTAGAATTGTAGGAGTAAAATATAGCAGCTGTAAAGAGAGCCAGTAAAAGTATTTAAATTGTTTATGTGGAAAGCCAGCAGATTTAATGTTCTATAGCTATACCATAAACGGTTATGAAAAAGTATTAGAATTGTAATAGAAAATGTAAGTAGCTCTTAATTGCTGAACAAAAACAATAGATAATGAGAAAAAATAGCCTTTTCTTGCTTTAACCATACATTTGGGGAAATGTTGTAAAGGATAGTAATTGGGGAAAAAAATAGATTGAGCCAGATCCTGAAACAATGTCAATTTGTACCAACAAAGGTTCTGGCCTGGTTTGAGTTTTCTTCGCTTTAGAGCAGTGGTTTTCAACCTTTTTCATTTGGGGACTCCTAAAAAGTTTCGAATGGAGGTGCAGATCCCTTTGGAAATCTTAGACATAGTCTGTGGACCCCCAGGGGTCTGCGGAACCCAAGCTGAAAATCACTTCTTTAGAGCATCAGTTTTCCTAGTTAATGAACTAGCAAAAACAAAAAAAGGTGTGGCACCTCTGAAGAACAAAACTGAGTATTTTCATAGAATATCAGGGTTGGAAGGGACCTCAGGAGGTCATCTAGACCAACCCCCTGCTCAAAGCAGGACCAATCCCCAATTTTTGCCCCAGATCCCTAAATAGCCCCCTCAAGGATTGAACTCACAACCCTGGGTTTAGAGTAGCAGCCGTGTTAGTCTGTATTCGCAAAAAGAAAAGGAGTACTTGTGGCACCTTAGAGACTAACAAATTTATTTAAGCATAAGCTTTCGTGAGCTACAGCTCACTTCACTGGATGCAATCATTGGAAAATACAGTGGGGAGATTTTTATATACACACACAGAGAACATGAAACAATGGGTATTACCATACACACTGTAAGGAGAGTGATCACTTAAGATGAGCTATTACCAGCAAGTAGGGAGGATGGGGGGAAGGAAGAAAACCTTTTGTGGTCATAATCAAGATGGGCCCATTTCCAGCAGTTGACAAGAACTTCTGAAAAAAGAAAAGGAGTACTTGTGGCACCTTAGAGACTAACACATTTATTTGAGCATAAGCTTTCGTGAGCTACAGCTCACTTCATCGGATGCATTCGGTGAAAAATACAGTGGGGAGATTTATAAATTATATAGATTTATAAATCTCCCCATAGTATTTTCCACAGAATGCATCCGATGAAGTGAGCTGTAGTTCATGAAAGCTTATGCTCAAATAAATGTGTTGGTCTCTAAGGTGCCACAAGTACTCCTTTTCTTTTTGCGAATACAGACTAACACGGCTGCTACTCTGAAAGAACTTCTGAGGAACAGTGGGGGAGGGAAATAACATGGGGAAATAGTTTTACTTTGTGTAATGACCCATCCACTTCCAGTCTCTATTCAAGCCTAAGTTAATTGTATCCAGTTTGCAAATTAATTCCAATTCAGCAGTCTCTCATTGGAGTCTGTTTTTGAAGTTTTTTTGTTGAAGAATAGCCGCTCTCAGGTCTGTAATCGAGTGACCAGAGAGACTGAAGTGTTCTCCGACTGGTTTTTGAGCATTGGCCTGCTAAAAACCATTCAAACTACTGAGCTATCGCTCCCCTCCCCCTCCCCCCCCCATAATAGGAAAGCTTTAGAAATTATGGAACAGAGTCTGATTTGAATTATCCCCCTGTAAATCACAGTGAGGTCTACTGTGAAGTTACTCTACATTTATACCAATGTGAGTGAGTTCAGAACCCAGACTTACATATGGAGAACTAGCATAGTTACATTAGAAGTAAAGCCACTGCGTCATATTTTGATCTCATTGAAACCAGTTTTAAACTGATTTAACACCATTATCTTCAGGCCAGTTTCTTCTGGTTTACACTCATGTAAGTAAGATCAGGAATTATTTCAAAAGTCCTGGTCACAATGACTTGATCAATTGTACTCTCTTTATTTTTAAGGTTGTATTAATGTTTGCTGAATGATGAGAAATGATGATTATCTGCCTACATCTGTGGTCCAGTAATTAATCAGAACTCACTGACACTATGCACAAAGAATAGAAATGAAAATTCCTCACTGCATGTCTGGAAGTATGTCCTTTGTGGGGTGTTTGCTTTTTCTATGACTTCTTAGTGGCATGAAGATTAAATAGCTAATGCTCTTTGAAGATGAAAAATGTAATGTTAGGGTAACTATAATGCAGAATTATTGTTAAGTTTTTATTAAGGGAAACTGGTTGTGTATTCACTAGTTTGAAGATAAGAATTTAACATTGTCTACAGATGATTGTTAAAAGATGTTTAAATTGTGCATTGAAGTGTGTGCAGAGTGGCCGGTTGGTGTCTGATTCTGTGGAGGACCATTAATAAGGACCAGCTTGTTTCTAAACCATCTGGTGCTTTTGGAATTTGTTTGTATGGCATGGGGGTAGAATGGAGTTGAAAGGGGGAATTGTAGTGTAAGGTAAGATCTTGTCATTGTTCCTTTAAACCACCATGCAAATACATTTGCATTTAGAATTTTCAGGCAAGCCAAAATGTAGGACTAGTACTGAATGGTAAATGAAATCTGACAGCTAAATCAGAACATGACACATAAGGATCTTGAGATTTCCTTACTAGAATAATCTTTCTGAAAAATTTTGCTTGGAATGAATGTGGTCCTGGTTAAAAGCTAGTTCAAAACAATGGCGGGTGGAAAAAAATGAGGCTGGAATTTTATTCTGTTTAAAATCTTTCTCCACTTCAAAGGTGTTTACACCTTTGTTACCTTTCCTGTCTGAAAAATGGGGCTAATGTTACTGACCTCTGTGGCAAAGCACTTTGAGATCTACTGATGAAAAGCAATATATATGTGCTGCATAGTTTTATTTATTTATTATTACCTTGTGATGTCTGGAAGATTCACAAAGGTTGTAGGAATGAAGACCCATCTTTACTCATCAGACAGTCATATAGTGCAGGCAGCCACAATGCACTCCTTTATGTTGATCAGGATGAAACTCAATCTGCCTGAGAGACTAAAAGATGATTTGAACCTTATTTTGATTAGTGAGAGATACTATATATCACTGCATAAAATCTCTTACTCTGTATGTGTGCACAAATGAAGCAGCAGATTTTATGGGAAACTTGGTAGTGTAACTCCTAGATAAGAATAATGTTTCTTTGCAGTCTTGCCACCATCATGCAAAAACCAAGATGGTGACACTAAAAAGGGTTCATTTTGCTCTTTCCTGCTCAGAACTTCAGTCTGTGGATATTTCCATTGAGAAACAACATAGACCTGAAGTGAACTGAAGTGTAGAAATAAAGGCACAAAAATAACATTTAAAGAAAATTAACACACATACTTAATGTGAAGGAATACCCTGGGAAATAATAGTGCTGAAAGAGTCCTGAGGGTTGTAACAGAGAACAAATTAGACACGAGTTTGCAATACCATTCGGTGGCAAAACAGGCTGATGCAATTATCCACCACATCATTATTATGAACCGGGGGGACAACAGGCTCTTCGGGTTTTGAGTGGATGCATTTGGGACACTGTATTAAATTCAGAGCACTTAGAGATACTAGTAAATTGAAGGCATTTGAAAAAAGATCAATAACACTGGTTAGGGGACTGAAGGGACTGATTTATGAGGAAAGATTAAAAAATGAATCTGTATAGATTGACTAAGAGGTGATTAAGATGGACTTAACAGTTTACAGTTTTTGGTATAGATACTAAAAATAGAGAAATTATTTAGCATTGTATAAGGGGGTATAATTAAGATTAATGGGCTAAAAAAGAAAATGTAACTTGAATGTCAGAAAAGCTTCCAGACATAGGAATTATTCAGCTGTGGAATAGTCTTCTGAGGGAAGTGGTGGTAACCTCCTTGCATGGGTTATTTAACAGTAAACTGCATGGAACTCTGGGAAATATACTGTAGGTGATAATAGAATCCTATGTAATGACACTCCTGGCTAGGTCATCTTTGGGGACTGAGCTGGAGACTCTGCATCTAAAAGCATAAGCCTCTACTGCTTGAACTAAGTGACCAGATTCACTAGCTTAGAGGGAGTAGTAGACTCAAACATCAAGAGGTGGCCTAATCAGAGACAGGGTGTCATAATGCATTAGCGTGGGCAACACTTGCAGAAGGAGGGAGATGGAGGGGATGAACAAATAGATATTTTCTATATCTATCTCCTAATGTCCTATAACTCAACAAATGTATGTTTGCTTATATAGCTGGCAATTGAAATGGGTGTCATTACTCCATATGACAACTATTGCCTTATCATGTGTCCCCATTTGGTTTTCATGAGTGGGAGGAAAGGGGAGGAGAAGCTGCTATATAATGAATGGTTATTGCAGGTCAGGATTGAGATACTCAATGATTCTATTATACCCTTTGCCCCAAGTAGAATTCTTCCACCTGAAGAAAATCTAGAAAGTAGCTGTTTCTTGAGCATCTTACTCCAAGTTCCAGCCAGTAGTGGCAAAAGAAGCTGGGTGTTACTGTTGGATGATACCTTTTTCCTTTGTTGATTGCTTTATAAATTAATCTTTGTACACTTGCTGAAACTTGAGAAGCAACTAATAGATTCAGAGATTCCAAGTCCAGAAGGGCCCACTATGATCATCTAGTCCGATTTCCTGTAAAACACAGGCCACAGAACTTCTCCAAAATAATTCCTGGATCCGATATTTTGGAAAAACATCCAATCTTGATTTAAAAATTGTCAGTGACTGAGAATCCTCCATGACCTTTGCAAATTGGTCTAGTGGTTCTTTACTTTCACGGTTAAAAATTTACACCGTATTTCCAGTCTGAATTTCAACCTCCAGCCATAGGATCACATTATACCTTCTCTGCTAGATTGAAGAGGCCATTATTAAGTATTGGTTCTGTATATAGATTTACAGAACCAGAGGTTTCGAAATGTCAGTTAAGAATCCAAAGGTTGTATCCAATCTTTTTGAGCTTTGTCTATATGGACAAAATTGGCTTTACATTATGCTTCTGAAATTCTCTAATTTATATAATCCAACTCTGAGTCAGTTTTCCACTGTACAACTTGTCCTTTTATTATTATTATCAAATAATTACTCTGGGTAGACAGGTTTCGGAGTAGCAGCCGTGTTAGTCTGTATTCGCAAAAAGAAAAGGAGTACTTGTGGCACCTTAGAGACTAACAAATTTATTAGAGCATAAGCTTTGCATCCGATGAAGTGAGCTGTAGCTCACGAAAGCTTATGCTCTAATAAATTTGTTAGTCTCTAAGGTGCCACAAGTACTCCTTTTCTTTCTGGGTAGACATGCTCTTAAGTGTTTGTTTGTATTTGACTTTGTTTTATATTAGACTTTGCTATATCTCTTTTTTGCATGCCTTATTGGGGAATTTGTTGATTCTGCTCCAGGATAATTTTATGGCCACTAATATTGTGTACAGTTATGCATGCAAGATAACAAGCTAAGGGTAATTGGAGTATATTATTTCAGTGTGTAAAATAATTGTCATGTGGTCAAGAAGGAAATTTTTCATTCCGTGTACAGCATTGCACAACTTGTTGGACGCATTGTGAGTTCCTTTAAATTTTTCTGAAGCCTCAGGATTGCCCCTGCCCGAGACAGGATACCAGACTTATATTGGTCTCATCTGATATAGCAAATTGTATGTTCCTGTGTCTTATGCTATTTTAGAGGCAATTTTTTTGCATTGGTAATATGCTGTTATCTGTCTTGCCCACTGTCTACTTTTATTAAATCAAGTGGATTCAGCTTCCTTTCTTGGGAGTATTCACAGCAGCCGCTGGGAAATGTACTTGAGTTGTGGAATTGATATCACCTTGGTACAACTTACTCTACCCCAGATGCTGAAGTTAAGTGGCTCCCATTTTGTTAGATCTTGTGAAGATTTCTGGTACTTATGAGTTCTAATCCCATCTCTCTAACGGATTTACTCTGTGCAATGAGATTCTGATACCCTTACTCATGTGGGGTAGCACTTTACTTCACAAGTGGTCTTTTTGACTTCAGTGCAGCCAACTGAGAAATAAGATACTATTCAATATGAGTAAGAATATCAGAATATGACCCTTCAGATATCTGAATCTGGCCCTTCAGTTGGTCCAATAAAAGATATTATGTCACCCACCTTGTTTCTTTTATGTCCCGGGGCCGGCATGGATACAACACTGCATACAATTTTCCTGCCCAACAGGAGTGCTTTAGGATTAATCAATGAATATTTGCACAGCACTTCAATAATGTAAAGAGCTAAGTGTTCGGCTCTTTCCATGCTATAATTACCCATTCCCTTGTCCCTTTTGTAACATTCTGTCTGCATTAGTATCTGATACTTCCCCTTATATAATTACAGACAATGTATGCAGAGTAGATTCCTTCTTTGCTGATTATTTATTCTGGATCTCAGGGCTCTTAGCTGAGGAAAACGTATACAGGTCTCTAGGAATGGAAGGGGAAATCATCCAATTTAAAGAGGTCATATTATAACATCTGAATTAAATGCACTCCAATGTTGCGCTTTTACTAAAACATCTCATTTCCCATGAACATTTGAAATTCTAAAGAGTCTAAGCAGACAGGGTTTTACCTTTCATCTGCCTACTTAGGTTATGAGGAGATGCTTATTCTCGCACACACTTTTGTAACTCTCTCATCCCAATGACGGACTGGTGAATGCTTAGGTGTAAGTATTCCCCTACTGTGGTCTAGCTTGATTGTTTTGGGTTGTTGTTTTTTAATAGTTTTTCTAGTTAAAGGAGTATCGAATTGTATAGTGACAAGATGAAAATCACAAGTATTCACACCGATCTCCCTTTGCTGCGTATTCATGTGAAGAATTTGGAAGGTTCCATGGCCTGAGTTATGCGAAGGTCTGACTAGAAGATCATAATGCCCTTAAAATCTATGAATCTATGAAGCATGAACAATTATATAGATCTACTAACATTACTCATAATTGCCTTGTTGAGCCTGGACTGCAAGGTTTATGGAGCATTCTGTATCCAGTCACTGGAGGCTACTGTCTGGATTATGATTTTCGTATTCAGAATCACAGTTTCAGGTGTGGAAACAGAGATGCTTGAACCCAGGTCCTCTTCTAATCATTCCACACTTGTTTATTCTTCAGTTTTGCATTATAGATATGCTTTTATTATAGAGTGAGAATGCGATTCCGTTGAGAATTTTTTTCATCGGTCAGTATTAGTATGTCCTTTTAAAAGGACAATAGAAGAACCCTGTAAACATTTTGCATTTGAATGCTCTTGACCAAATTCTGTGCTGCCTTGCACCCTATATAATCCCATTGACTTCAGTGGAATTTAATGAAATCTAAATCAGTGCAGAACAAGCTTTTTGGCTAGATGTTGCCTGTGCTGTGCTGGTGCACTTGGCGGGAAGAGTGAGAAGGGGGTGCGCTACTCTGCTGATTCATTCACTAGCAACTCCAGAGGAGCATTTCTGGGCCCCAGCCAGCTCGTGTGCATGCCGCCATCACCAGTATATGCTAAGTGGGGCACACACTGCTTCTTTTCATAACAGTGGTGAAATGCAGCCCATTGCACATCTGGTGTATTCTGCCCAATCTTTCAGGATCCCCAGAGCAGTGGACACATGTAATAGAGACCTGCTGTTCCTCACTGCACTTACCAGGGAAGGATTTGGCCCATAGGTACTGCCAAAAGGAAATGACACATCTTTAAAATCTAGTAAGCTGAGACTGGGGTTTATACTCATTTTCACTGCTCAGCGATATGCAGACAGAAGCGGGCTGCATAGTCTAGTGTGCTAATACAGCCTTCCATCCTGGGATTGTCTATGCAAATTCACACTTAGATAGCAAGGAGCTATGAGCTAATATGGTCTTAGTTGCGGGGGAGCGGGGAAGGTGGACATTTGTCCATATAAAACCACCTTACGACTGGCAGCCAGTGTTCCAGGAAAAATCCTACATTGGAACTATAGGGGGGTTGCGGGTTGGGAGAACCAAGGTTCACTTAGAATCATAGAATATTAGGGTTGGAAGGGACCTCAGGAGGTCATCTAGTCCAACCCCCTGCTCAAAGCAGGACCAATCCCCAATTTTTGCCCCAAATCCCTAAATGGCCCCCTCAAGGATTGAACTCACAACCCTGGGTTTAGCAAGCCAATGCTCAAACTACTGAGCTATCCCTCCCCCCCCCCCCTTGTAGAGCTTAGTATGTGTAGGGTGTATTTTTTGGTATGTATGTGTATTTTTAGGCAGTGCGGCTTAGTGAGCTGAGACTCAAGAGACCTGGATTCTATTCTGGCTCTGACACTGGCTTGCTGGGTGACCTTGGGCAAGTCACTTCACAGCTCTGTGCCTCAGTTGCCCCATTTGTGAAATGGTGATAATGATACCGACCTCCTGTATAAACTTCTTTTAAAATCTACTGATGACAAGCACCATATAAGATCTAGCTATTGTATGTGGGATGCTGGCACAACAGCTGTTTGTGCTGCCACTAATTCTAACTATTGTTACTCTGTTCCTGGGCACCAAAGTCACATGCCCACATGTAAGTAAATAACTCACAGACTTTAGGCTTGATGTTTAACTACATCATATCTGCCAAGCTGTGTTTTGTACATTCTCCACTCTGCCTCTATGAATAGGACAGTAACACAGTGAATGTTTCAGAGTAGCAGCCGTGTTAGTCTGTATCCGCCAAAAGAACAGGAGTACTTGTGGCACCTTAGAGACTAACACATTTAATGGTGAGTGTTGTTAACCTGGCAGAGTGAAGAACAGGAAATGCAAAGGAATTAGTGTATTTTGGAGAAAATGATATATCAGAGGTACAGTATGCTGTGCTGAAACAAGGTGAAAGCATAATGTGACTGGGCAATTGTCGTGCTATAAAAAGTCTGGAACAACTTTTGAAGAAAGAGATAATTGCGGGTTGAGCTTTAACAAGCAGCCCTGTGTTTTGTTGACTCTGTAACAAGGCCCATATTTTCCTTCTTTGAAAACATAGTAAAAAGCCTTAGGCGTAGTACTGACACAGGTTCCTTAGAGAGACTTCAGAACAGCAGTCAGTTAAAATTTTCATTTATTTCCCTTGCTTATTAACAAGAATCCATTTATAGTCCTGAGGGTGTTGGTATGCAGCCTCTCTGAATTGTTGATTTGGCTCTGCATTGCTAATGATGCTGGAGATGCGTGTAGTTTAATTCCGAAGCTGCTAAGAAAGATTTTAATGGGCTGGGGGACACAAGTGGTGTGTTGTATGCGTGCTGAGAAAGCCCAGGAGTTGGAGTAATCTGAATATATGCTGTGAAGTATTAGTCTCACTCTGTAGAGTACCACCTCTGTATTTAGAATATTTAAGTGCATTATTCAATTTCTGTGACCTTAAGCAGAACTGTGCGCTCTCTTTTTGGTTGCTTACATTGGAAATTTTACTACCTGGTGCTGGTGTTGATGCTACAAGCACTGGTTGCTGCTGCTCATCTGTGTTTTATTTCCTAGTAATTCACTTCTTTCCATTCCAGACTTGTAGATGACTTTAGTAAGGTTTTGCTCTTTTTGGCTATACTTATCTGTTGTCAATTTTATATAGGAATATAAATTATAACACCATGTGAATTAGGATGCCAGGTTAGCCTTAGGTCAAATTAGGCCTGAATAAAGACTGGGAGTGGTTGGGTCATTACAAAACCTAAACCTAATTTCCCACATACTAATTTCCTCCTACTGTTACTCACACCTTCTTGTCAACTGTTTTTGAAATGGGCCACTCTCATTACCAATGCAAAAGTGATTTTTCCTCCCTTGGTATCCTCCTGTTAATTGAATTATCTCGTTAGACTGACCTCCCACTTGGTAAGGCAACTCCCATCCTTTCATGTGCTGTGTATTTATACCTGCTACTGTATTTTCCACTCCATGCATCTGATGAAGTTGGTTCTAGCCCATTAAAGCTTATGCCCAAATAAGTTTGTTAGTCTCCAAGGTGCCACAAGGACTCCTCATTGTTTTTGCTGATACAGACTAACCAGCTACCACTCTGAAACTTGTTAGGGATTGTCTTCAATAGACTCTTATACTTCAAGATATTTAGCAAGTTTGTAAAGGCTAGTCTGGACACTGCCCACCGATTGATCCAGTTTTTTCTTTATCCTATGCTGATCCTAGGGGTAAAAAACAACTATTTGTAGCCTTGAGGAAACATGTGGATAGTGTCCACGTTAGTATTTACAAACATGTGACCTAGAGCTGGCTGGGAACCAGATTTATCATTTCACAGGTAATTCCGTGATTCAAAAAAAAAAAAAAATTCCATTCTGAAAAGGGGGGGAGGAGTCAAAATTTCCCGCAAAAAGATATTCCAAAACCAATTAGGTTTTGGTCAGTTAAAACATTTCATTCTGATTTTAACCATTTTAAACTTAAAAACAAAAAAATTATATACAAAATAATGAATTTCATTTTGAACAGTTTGTTTGAAACAAAAAATAAAACCGTTCTGTTTTGACATTATGAAAATCCTTTGTTTTGTTTTTTTCTGAACAAACTTTTGCCAAAATTGAAACTTCTTGAAATGTTTTGGCTTAGATGAAAACAGCACTTTTTTTTTGTCAAAAAACTGTTTTGATGAAAAATTTTCTGACCAGCTCCAGTAATAATTCCAATTGTTGTGTGGTGTGTGGTTGCTGGTGAGTGTGATGGGTCGTCCTTTAGTGACTTTGTCCTCACCCATAACTATTTTACATTTGGGGACAATGTATACCTTCAAATCAGCGGCACTGCTATAGGTACCCGCATGGCCCCACAGTATGCCAACATTTTTATGGCTGACTTAGAACAACGCTTCTTCAGCTCTCGTCCCTTAATGCCCCTACTCGGGCTACATAGATGACATCTTCATCATCTGGACCCATGGAAAAGAAGCCCTTGAGGAATTCCACCATGATTTCAACAAAATCCATGATGATTTCCACCATCAACTTCCGCCTGGACCAGTCCACACAAAAGATCCATTTCCTGGACACTACAGTGCTAATAAGCGATGGTCACATAAACACCACCCTATACTGGAAACCTGCTGATGGCTGTACTTACCTACATGTCTCCAGCTTTCATCCAGATGACACCACACGATCCATTGTCTACAGCCAAGCTCTACGATACAACCACATTTGCTCCAACTCTTCAGACAGAGACAAACCCCTACAAGATCTCTATCAAGCATTCTTACAACTACAATACCACCTGCTGAAGTGAAGAAACAGATTGACAGAGCCTGAAGAGTACCCAGAAGTCACCTACTACAGGACAGGCGCAACAAAGAAAATAACAGAACGCCACTATCAATCACTTTCAGCCCCCAACTAAAACCCCTCCAGTGCATCATCAAGGATCTACAACCTATCCTGAAGGACGACCCATCACTCACAGATCTTGGTATACAGGCCAGTCCTTGCTTACAGACAGCCTCCCAACCTGAAGCAAATACTCACCAGCAACCACACAACAAAAACACTAACCCAGGAAACTATCCTTGCAACAAAGCCCGTTGCCAACTGTATCCACATATCTATTCAAAGGACAACATCATAAGGCCTAATACATCAGCCACATTATCAGAGGTTCGTTCACCTGCATATTTACCAGTGTGATATGTGCCAGCAATGCCCCTCTGCCATGTACATTGGTCAAACTGGACAGTCTCTACATAAAAGAATAAATGGAACAAATCAGATGTCAAGAATTATAACATTCAAAAACCAGTTGGAGAACACTTCAGTCTCTCTGATCGCTTGATTACGGACCTAAAAGTGGCAATTCTTCAACAAAAAAGCTTCAAAAACAGACTCCAACAAGAAACTGCTGAATTGGAATTAATTTGCAAACTGGACACCATTACGTTAGGCTTGAATAAAGACTGGGAGTGGATGTGTCATTACACAAAGTAAAACTGATTCCTCATGTTTATTCTCCCTCCCCCCGCCCCCCACTGTTCCTCACGGTTTTTGTCAACTGCTGGAAATGGCCCACCTTGATTATCACTACAAAAGGGTTTTTTTTTTTTTTTTTTTTTTTTTTCCTCTCTTGCTGGTAATAGCTCACCTTACCTGATCATTGTCCTTACAATGTGTATGGTAACACCCATTGTTTCATGTTCTCTGTGTATATAAAATCTGCCCACCCTATTTTCCATGCATCTGATGAAGTGAGCTGTAGCTCCCGAAAGCTTATGCTCAAATAAATTTGTCAGTCTCTAAGGTGCCACAAATACTCCTTTTCTTTTTGCGGATACAGACTAACACGGCTGCTACTCTGAAACCTAGCTCAAGAGAGGATTTCTTATTCAGAAAGAAGTAAGTTGGCCTTTTCACTGCATTCAAAATGCATGTCTCCAGTGTGCTCGCTGGCTGACTGCTGCAGCATCTGATTTACTATGCTCTCATGGATCCTTGGCTGTTCTCTCTATTGTTACATTTAATGATGTATGTTTAATGATGTATGAACACATCTCATATTTTATGAGAGGCCTCAGTAGTTCTCTTCAACCTCCTAAATCTGCTCATTTCAGGTCAGATTTTCCCAGGAAGAAAAGTCAAATGAAGTAAAAATGGAGAACGAATGTGTATAATCAATATTTGCTGCAATTTTTAGACTTTAAAGGTGACCCACAACGGAAATTAAATGAGCTTGTGTCCCACTATTTTTTCTTGTGATATACAGCGAGAATCTGAAAAAAGTGTGTGTGTGTGGGTGCGGGGGTTCTGCTTGTTTTTTACATGAGAAATGCAGGTCCTGTCTAGGATGTAAGACTCTATGACTGTTAGCCAGCAGAAGCTACAGTGTAGGCAAGACTCCTGAGTTGTCAGCCTTTTTAAACAGTGCTTTAGCTAAGCTTTCTGTTTTGCATACTGTTGGCCAAATTCTATGCCACCTTGTACTCCATGTAACCCTACTAATGTCAGTGGAGTTGCTTATCTGCTCAAAATGGTGTCAGAAATTATTCTGGCCTTGTCTTTGCTGCGACTCTCATCAGTTTTAACCCCACAGGGTTTTTTTTTGTTCTTGCTAATATTTTGCATCTGTTGACTTATTTAACTTCAAAGATTAATAAACATTTTGGAGAATGCATCTTTGTTAAAGATTCACAACCCTGCCTTTTAGTTAAGGCATGAGAGCTACCAGAATTCATTCAATTGATTCTCTGGCAAAACCAAGAGAAGAGCTGACATTCCTGATATTTTTAAGGTTTAAAAAAAAAAAAAATAGGTGGAAAGAATAAACTACAATAGCTTAATTAGTTAAATAACCCATCTTTCAGATCTTTTTCTACATTTATAAGATGCAAATTTATGGTTTTTTGCAGCCATTTGTGAGTCACCTTCAAAGGATGATGAAGAGTGAATGGTGAAAATGCTGCATTTGGTCTGCATGGGGAATTGAACAGTAACAAATAGTAATACCAGGGATGATGATTTCTATGTCAAAAAACCTTTGTTTTACATATAGGAGGTATTAATCTGATAATGTGCATTGGAAGTTTCCAGTTGATATTTCAGGTTTCAGTTTTGACCATATAAAGCCGCAAGTGTCTTAAGACCTACGTTCCTGACGGACTGCTTCTTTCATACCAACGCAATCAGAAACTCAAGCTATATCTAATATGGCTCCCATTACCATAGTATAGAATATATCAGAGGGATAAATACAGGAGAGGGAGAGGAATTATTTCAGCTCAGCACCAATGTGGACACAAGAACAAATGGGTATAAACTGGCCACCAGGAAGTTTAGACTTGAAATCAGATGAAGGTTTTTAACCATCAGAGGAGTGAAGTTTTGGAATAGCCTTCCAAGGGAAGCAGTGGGGGCAAAAGATCTATCTGGCTTTAAGATTCTACTCGATAAGTTTATGGAGGAGATGGTATGATGGGATAATGTGATTTTGGTAAGTAATTGATCTTTAAATATTCAGGGTAAATAGGCCAAATCCCCTGAGATGGGATATTAGATGGATGGGGTCTGAGTTACTGCAGAAAATTCTTTCCTGGGTATCTGGCTGGTGAATCTTGCCCATATGCTCAGGGTTTAGCTGATTGCCATATTTGGGGTCGGGAAGGAATTTTCCTCCAGGGCAGATTGGAGAGGCCCTGGAGGTTTTTCGCCTTCCTCTGTAGCATGGGGCATGGTTGACTTGAAGGCCTTGCAATCTTTAATGTATTTATTCTCACAACACCCCGATGAAGTATTGTTATTCCCATTTTACAGATAGGGAACTGAGGCACAGAGTGGCTAAGTGACTTGTCCAAAGTCACACAGGAAGCTTGTGGCAGAACAGAGACTTGGACCCAGGTCTCCCAAGTAGGAGGCTAGTGTCCTAACCACTGGTGACAGTGGAAACCTTACTACTGTATACAAGAAGGGACTGTTGGCTAGGCAGTGGCATTGGAACAATTTTTATAGTGGAGGTGCTGAAAGCCATTGAACAAAAGTATAAATACTGTATATGATGAAAACCACTTCAAGCCAGGCGGTGCTGCTGCACCCCCAGCACCCTTAGTTCCAGCACCCCTGTGGCTAGGTGTTTTTGTGAGGACCTCAAAGCTTCAGAATTCTTTGCTACCTTGTTCTGAAATAACTGTAATCCAATGACTTGAGGACCTCTGGGGGATGCTATTAAGCAATTTCCCCCACAAACATTTGAAAATGGCAGAAAGGGCTCATTTGAGTTTTTGGGTTGTCTGGTTTGCAACAACTTTACTGCTATACTTTAGTTATATTTGGGTGTTAATGTTGTTGTATTTTTAAGTTATGTACCTGCAGCATATTAAGACATGCTTTTGTTTTAGTGTGGGTATAGCCATCTTTTTGTTTTTCTGTGTCTGTACAGCACCAGCATGATGACGTCCTGGTCCTTGATTGAGGCTCCTAGGCACTACCATAACACAAATAAGAAATAATAATATAATTGAAATCTAAGTACATGAGTAAAGAGTAATAGTTGATTCTTACTCGGGATAAATAATTGTAAAGTCTATTAATAGGTTTTAGGGTTATTTTTCTAATTGTCTTTGCATATTAAGAATTGGCCACATTTCAGTGTTGTTCTTTAAAGTGCTATGAAAGTACTGCCAGGTATTAGTAGTGTTCTCTAGCTGAGTGCTAATTCAGCATCGATATAGTGATAACATTTGTAAAGGTTAACAATACTGATTGAAGATAAGCTCACCCTCAGCTGTGCCGTCGCATGTGTGTGGTTTTGGTTCTTTTCCTTTCTCAATTTTTACTCATTGAAGATAAGCATTGCCAAACCTGGCCATGGTTCATGATCTCACTTCTGTTTCACCAAATTCTGTTTCTTTACACAAGTGGAATAACTTAAGGTCCAAGTGGATAACTTTGGCATTGTTAAAACTTGGACCTGGCCCTCTTTTTTATAAGCAATACTACACAGATAATTTTATATCTATTACACATAACAGAGACAGACACCACCACTACTAGGCAAACTGCTCATTGGATATGCAAGCAAATGCTAGCTGATGTTATCCACCAAGATAAAGTTGACCTGCTCCGTTAGGGGCCTTCACATTAAATTCCCTTTCCTTATCAATATTGCCCACCTACTAATTTATTATTCTGAGCTTCTAGTTTAGTCCCAAAACTTCAATTTCATATGTATTTAAGACCAAATCCCCAAGGTTGTGTTCTGTCACTGGACGCTATATTATGTTGCTTTATAGATTTCTTATTCACTGGATCTTCAATTTTCCTTAACTTTCATTGATGATTGAAGGTGATTCCAAAGATATGGATATGCTTTTGTTGGGATGGCAGTTCTGTCTAATTCCTGCCATCAGGATTTAATTTACTCCTTTTATTTGTACAGAACTGCATTCTTGTTCGGAAAAGCATTTTTCCTAGAAACTCAGTGCAAAATATGCTGAGGGTGTATAGTTGGTTAATTTAGTTAGTGGACTTGCTCCCATTTATACCAGCTCAGAATTTGGTTCACTATTTGCAATGCCTTCATAGCTCTTTTTCAGCTAGTAGGAGAAGAATAATTTTTGTTATGTTCTGCTATGGATTTGTTAAAGGAAATACTGAGGTTGTAATTAATTTCTTTGATTAACAGAACTTGAGGATGAGTGCCATCTTTGGTTTGTTAATTTTGTAGTTAATTTCATATACTTATAATTAGTGTTTCACTATATTCCTTCCCTCTTACAAAATATCTTGCGTGCCTACCTGACTCTACTTCTTATTCTTTTTTTCCCCCAAGAAGAATTCCTAAGATCATGTGATCACCACATCCAACTTTTAATGTAATCTAATTTTTGATAGTCTTTCCCTTCATCTCAATATTGGGCTCTGTTTTGAATATCGCTAGGGCCCTACCAAATTCATGGCCGTGAAAAACATTAATGGACCATGAAATCTGGTCTTTTGTGTACTTTTACCTTATACTAAACAGATTTCACAGGGGAGACCAGTGTTTCACCAACTGGGGGTCCCAGCCCAAAAGGAGAGTGTGCGGGTGGTTTACAAGGTTATTTTAAGGGGGTCATAGTTTTGCCACCTTACTTCTGATCTGCCTTCAAAGCTGGATGGCTGGAGAGCGACAGCTGCTGGCCAGGCGCTGACCCCTTAAGGCAGTGCCCCACCAGCAGCAGCGCAGAAGTAAGGGTGGCAGTACCATACTATGCGATCCTTCTTACGCTGCTAGTGGTGGTAGCTCTGCCTTCAGAACTGGGCTCCTGGCCAGCAGCTGCCACTCTCGGGCTGCCTAGTTCTGAATGCAGCACTGCAGCAGTGCAGAAGTAAGGGTGGTAATACCGTGACCCTCCTACAATAACCTTGAGACCCCCGCCCCCAATGCCTTTTTGGGTCAGTACCCTTATAATTATGACACTGTGAAATTTCAGATTTAAATATCTGAAATAACGAAATTTACGATTTAAAAAAATCTTATGACTGTGAATTTGTTAGGGCCCTAAATATCATACAAAGTATTTGTAATGGTCTTGGAGCTGATTTGGGCAATGTTTCTTTTTTGACTTATTAGAACAGGTTGATAAACCTCTTTTTTTTTCTCTCTTCCCCCCCCCCCCCCATGAAGATTTTGAATGAAAATGTTTCATTCAAAAATTTTTGTTCTGTTTTTTTTATTTTTTTTCGTGGAAATACTTGTTCTAACATTGTCATTTCAATTCAATTAATGTTCATTTTGATTACACACAAATTTTTATTGGAATTGAATCCGTTTTTAAAAACAGAAATGAAACAAAGATGCAATTCAAAACAAAATTTAATTTCTTTTTGAAATTTCCTATTGCAAAATTGAAAAATTATTAGGTCCTCTGGAATCAGGACTTGCACCAGTTTAATGTAAATCAGTTGTTAAACTAATTTAGACAAACAGGTGGAAACCTGTTCTGTAGATATTCTTTTCATTTGAGTGGTTGATTTTGGTTTAGCTTAAACCAGCAGTTCTCAAACTGTGGATTGGGACCCCAAAGTGGGTCATGACCCTGTTTTAATGGGGTCTCCAGGGCTGGTTTAGACTTGCTGGGGTCTGGGACCAAAGCCCCAGGGCTTCAGCCCTAGGCAGTGGAGCTCTGTTTACAGGTCCCCTGCCTGGGGCTGAAGCCCTTGGGTTCAGCTTTGTCCCTCCCAGGGCAGCAGGGCTTGGGCTTTGGCCTCCCACTCAGGGCAGTGGGGTTCAGGCAGGCTCAAACTTCAGTCCTATCCCATCCCACCGCCCCTTCTGGGATCATGTAGTAATTTTTGTTGTCAGAAGGGGCTCTTGGTGCAATGAAGTTTGAGAACCCCTGGCTTAAACCTATTCCCAATCAATTTAAGGGAAACGGGCATAAGAGCCCCAAAAGTGGTTTGCATTGGTTTATCTAAATCAGTTTAAAATCATTCACATCTTAAGTTATACTGTACAACTTCCTTGTATGGGTAAACCCTGAATATTCCTATTGACCTGATTAATGGAGTTATTTAGTACCTAATGCTGAAAGCAATGGAATTTGTTAATTCTGCCTTCAGGACACCTTTAAACTTTTACATGTTGCCTCACCCGCACCTCTTCTCTCCTTATCTAACTGTCTGGAGGTCTAGCACTTGGGGCTTCCTTTGTGAGTTTAGTCTGCTTAGTTTTTGTGCCTGCGTGTCATTGAGTCCTTGTTGTGTGTTATGGTCCTGTGCAGTCCTATCACATGCTCTCTTAAGACTCTGAACAGAATTAAAGGCCTCAATTCTGCACCTTCTGAAGTCCATGCAGCTCTGTGTGGAAACAGATGCCTGCCTATATACCCGTGATAGGCAACCTTTGGCATGCGGCCCATCAGGGAAATCCGCTGGTGGACTGGCATGGTTTGTTTACCGCATTGGCCGCAGGTTTGGCCAATCGCAGCTGCCACTGGCTATGGTTCGCCGTTCCAGGCCAATGGGGGCCGCGGGAAGCGGTGTGTGCTGAGGGATGAGCTGGCTGCCGCTTCCCGCAGCCCCCATTGGCCTGGAATGGCGAACCGTGGCCAATGGGAGCTGCGATCGGCCGAACCTGCGGATGCTGCAGGTAAACAAACCGTCCCAGTCCACCAGTGGATTTCCCTGATGGGCTGCGTCCCAAAGGCTGCTGATCCCTGGTATATACTGTCACTTGCAGGATCAAGCCCTAACTGTTCACTTGCTGCTTTACTCAGTAACCTACTTGCATGCAAAAATATCAAAATATCAGAAGTCAGTGGAAACTTTGATAGACAGGAATATGAAAAGACACGAAAGTCATGGAATCCATCTCTCCCAGGAATGCCGTGGAAAAATAGCATGGGGAGAGGAGGGTTATCCGCCCACCAATCTTAAACAACTTGAAAAATACCTTGTGTGACAAAATTGTGATCCAAAGTTGTGAAACTTGGGCCATGCTGGCAATCAAGCCGGTAAGCCCACAGTAGTTAATTGCTTTTAGACTTTTTTTTTAAACTGTTCAAATATTGAATGTTCTTCGTGGACCAGATCTTCCAGTCCAACTGAGAGATGCTCAATACCTGAGGGGGCTTTTATACATCTTGCTGCCCCTGGGTTCTGGGGCTCCACAGTGCTGACATCTACCGTCATCTGATGCTGCTTCTACCCTCTCAATAATGGGTTGGAGCAAAATGATGCAGTCATGGTTGTCTTTAAAGGGCATGCTATCTAGTCTGTCTGTCCTAGTTATCCCTGTCATGGGCCAAGCTCCATTATGCTAGGCACTATACAAATGCAGAACAAAAGGATGGTCTGTATAAGCTCATCAGGGCAATCTAAGTAAATGAAATGTAGCTTGTCTGGGATTTACTGCTCTCTTGTTTCCAGTGAGAGACATGAGTTCATTTCCCTCAGGTCTCTGTTCCCCAGACTGTTAGGTGGTGCAAGTGCTGGTTATGGAGCATATTCAGCCCCTGGAAACGGGAGGGAATTTGAGCAGAGTGGCTGAGTGCAGAGTTATGTTGACTAGCTTTGAAAGTAGCCCTATGTGGTTGTTCTTAGTTGAGGATAGAAGGTGGTCATGCCTACAATTGTGAGTGTGGGGAGGATCTTGTGGGAAGACAGAACGCTATAAAAGAGACACCATGTTAGAGTGCTTGGAACAAACTCCCTTCAGTGCTGCCTTTCCTTGGCACTGCTTATTTTTTCATGTCCCTGTCCTCCCTCTGCCCTGCCATCTAAAGAATTTTTGTGCTTATGAAGGTTGTGATTTCCACTGTCATGCAGCTTAAAGTCCTCTATTTAGCCACAGAACAAATACAGCGTACAGAGTAACATTACAGGCTATCCCACAGCTATCCCGTACCTCACTCATCCATGGGTTTGAGATAATCATCTCTAGGGGTAAGAGGTTAGTTCAGTTTCCATGCCCATTGATTTATTAGCATCTCTACTGGGACTGCCAGTAAAGGTGCCCACTAGTGCCAGTCATAATAGTGATGTATGCTGAAGTGGATGCTTGTCAACTGGGAACTGGATTGAGACCATCACACTTGTTTTTCATGGGCCACTCAACAGTCATCAGTTGGTAACAACTTCCAGATTCAGGAACTCTTCACTTAAGGTTGCTGATCAATGAGGGAACGTGCTCGTTTAAAGTTGCACAATGCTCCCTTCTAACATCGTTTGGCAGCCACCTGCTTTGTCCACTGCTTGCAGGAAGAGCAGCCTGTTGTAGCTAGCTGGTGGGTGGATGGAACCAGAGTGGACCGGCAGCCCCCCTATCAGCTCCCTGCTACCCTAAGTTCCCTGTGAAGCAGCTGCCCAGTAGGCTGTCAATTGCCGGCAATTCAGCTGTCCCTCCCACACTGCCGTGTGCTGCTCCTGCCCTCTGCCTTGGAGCTGCTCCCCAGGGGGCCTCCTGCTTGCTATGCAGGGGAGGGGGAGGCTAATGTTCCCCTTCTCCTGCCCAGCCCGCTTACCCTACTCCATATAGAGCAGGGTGGGGACAGGACAGGGCTCAGAACGGAGAGAGCTTTCTAGCTGCAGCTGCTGTCTCAACTTCCTCATCTTTTTAAAGGCAATGTATTTAGAGTGGTGTCAGCATACTTTAAAGGGGCAATGCACATCTCTCTCTCTCTCTCCCCCTCCCCCATACACGGGATGTGTGTCTCTGTCTGCCATGCTGTCTCCCCTCCCTCCATTCTTGCTGCCTTGTAGAGTGTGAGGCTATATTAACAACAATGTGTTAACCCTTGAGGGCTCAGCCAAGTGCTAGTTCATCATTTAGCAGTAAGGCATTTTCTGGGAAATATCCCACCCTCTGACTTCACCACTTCAACCAAGCTTCACAATCATTATTGCCGTGTAGAGTATTAAATTGTTTGTTAAAAACTTTGTGTGTATGTATGTATGTATGTATGTATGTGTGAGTGTATATATATAATTTTTTGTCTGGTGAAAAAAATTTCCCTGGAACCTAACTACCCCCCCCATTTACATTTAATTCTTATGGGGAAATTGGATTTGCTTAACATTATTTTGCTTAAAGCCACATTTTTCAGGAACATAACTACAACATTAAGTGAGGAGTTACTGTACTGTTACCCTCAGTTGCTTGGTTGGTTTTTGTTTTTCAGTTTTAATTGGCAGTCCAAAGCACCATCGCACCTGCCTGTCGCTCATCTGTCATGCTTGCCACCACCAGAACAGCTGTGCAGAAGCAATAACCATCTGTCTGGCTGAGGACTGATTGCTAATACACAGATTCAGGAAGTAATTATAAGCAGAATTTAATTTGCTCTCTGTGCATATCAAGGCCTAAGTAATGCAAAAAAGCCCCCACAAAGACAGACAGACAGAAAAAGTCTCCCTGTACCTCATCATCTGGCCATATAAAACTATGCAGCTGCTCTGTTAGTGACAGGCAGATGTCTCTCAGAGCAGCTGAGGCAGTCAAATGAACAGCATGGTGAGAATAAACCAGTGCACATTAATATTAGTGAACAATCCTGTCAAAATAAAGTGGAATTTAGGACAGAACCTCCTAAGTGCTCTGAAATGTTAAAGTTTCCTCTGTGATTTGTTTGCCTTAAGTCTGGAAGCCAAATAAGGTTTCAGCATACATAAGCTTCCAGAATCAAGTTCTATACCTTTAAGTCTACAGTGGTTGGTTTTGAAAAATTAAACTGACACCAACTAGTCAAAGGACTATGATCTGCACAAGACATAGTGGGACTGCTCACATGCTTAAAGTTAAGCACCTGCTTTACTGCTGTGCTGGATTAGGGCCTAAATATAGTAGCCAGCATTGCGAATTCTCACAATTTTATCATGAATAATGTGATATTGTGTTTTTTCTGATCGCCCCATCTTCTGGAATCACATGACCATAAGAGAATCTTAGCATTCATTTTTAAAAAGAGTATATTTCTAGCCTTTATGGTTGCAGAGAATAGCTAGAAAATGTGAACCCTAAGATCTCAGATATTAGAGGGAAAATAAACCCCAAATTTATTATTTTTAACCCAATCTCATGATTTTTGAGACCTGACTTGTGACTTCTGAATTCTTGGGGTTGGCAATACTGTGATATGGAAGATGGAGGGGTGGGGTACGCCACAGGCCCTGGGGCATGGTGAAAAGACCTATGTAATCCTCCTTTTGCCTCCTGTCCACTGGAAGGGGTGGTGGGCCGCTAGACTCCTCTGAGAGGTTTAATTTTTATATGGGCCTACGGCCTGATCCAGCATCCACTGAAGTCAAAGGAAAAGTTCCTATGTACCCAATAAAAATCCAGACTTTTGCTAATTTTGATTTTTACTTTGTAATACCAGTAATGAGTTTAGCGCAGAGCATTTGTCAGGGATTGATGACTGGCATGGAGTAAATGGCTCTCTACTGCTCCAAGGGCCATCTACTCCTCCCATGCAGTCATTAATCCCCATGAAATGTGTTGCACCTCTGCTGTTGTTGCTTAGTCTAATGCTGTTTAGAACCCCATAACTGCCCTTATTCAATTGACACCAGCCAGGTGATTACTGAATGACACAAGGCACTACAATCCCTCAATGCTAGCTCTGCAGTGCTTTTATTCCTTGGTGGGAGAGGGAGCATGAGGATCTACCCAACTGTCATTGTTGAATTAATAGTTCCTCTTTATTTTCCAAATAAATCATAAGTAATTCTTCCTCTACTACTGTATTCAGTCCACCAGTTCTGGAAGTGTTGCAAAGTCCTGCCCATGGTTGTCATCATGGAGGTAATTCTTGAAAATTCATGGGGCCAGGGATTTCCTGACTTACGTCAGGTAAACAAACCTAAACTCCTTGTTCATTTCAGACTTGATTTTGGTCACTCCAGAGATCTGGTAGAGAATGTGGACTCCAGATGATACTCTACAATTAATACCATGTTTTATTCTACATTTGTAGGCAGGTGTGCCCAGGTGGGTATCCTCCTGACCAAAATTTTGATCAAGAATTTCCTTTTATTTTCTTTTATCTGGTTTCAAAAAGGTTTGAATGTCAGCAGTTTATGGATTCAGTTGGCAGCATTAGATACTTTAAAAATCTTTATGGGGAAACAAGTCCTGGCAGTTTATCCTCATATTGCTAAGGTTTATTTATAAAATCAAGAGGTTCAGACCAGCCTGCTGCTGTCCCATACATAGTTGGAAACTTAATCTGGTCTTTTTTTGTCGTGTGTCTATGTGACACTGAGCCAGAAAGGGTTAAGCAACTATCAGGCTAAATGACCCAAATTCAACCTTTAAAGACATATTAGAAAAGTATATAAGTGGGAATTAGATATTTTTAAGGAATGGCCCTAACAAAGCCATGTTAGATAGACTAGAGCTTTGAAATGCAGACCTGTATTGTTAGAGAATTAGAGGTAAATAATGATATTTGTCTGTATTTGCCTATATGCTTGTTGTATGTTAACAATGTGATTTTTTTTAAGCTTGTAGATGGTAAAGTGCTATTCCTGTCTTACTATGTTCTATTGATTCAGAGATCACAAAGGACTATTTAGATTGTAGATGAAATTTGGGAGTAATTATATCATTGTCTATATTTCTCTTTAAAGTTTGTAGTAAGCTGTCTATGAGCTGCTTAATGGATAATTATTTTATTCTGATGAATGCAACTAATTACATGTGTATACATAGGAAATAGGAGGTTTTGTGGTCAAAACCACAATTTTTCACCCAAGGAGTATCTGCTGTCAAGAGGCTTTCAATAGCCTACCAAAGATCTATAAAAGAACTCTAGGGCCCCGATCCTGTCATCTCAAGTCTGCTTGAACCTTATCGGGGAGGTTTTGAGTTGTAAGACTGAGGTCTCCAGGTATCCTGGACTGTTCCTGCAAATTCTTATGGAACAAACTCTATACATGAACTGCCTATTTGGATTATAACCTGTGGAATTGATTCTGAAAGAACTTTTTGCAACTCAGCAGCTCACCATCTCTACTATGAAACTGACCTAAGAACTTTATTCGTATCTATGTGCTTAATGATCTTTTAACTACAATACTTGCTCTCTTTTTTTCTTTTTAACAAATCTTAGTTTAGTTAATAATTGGTGCTAATCGTATATTTGGGAAATATTCACTGACCTGGTTGGTAGTGTGTCCAATCCCTTTGGATTGGTAGAACTTTATATATGATGAACAAGATTTTTAGTAATCCTCATCATATTTGACTTGGCTGTCTGGATGGGGAGCCCAAGGCTGGATTGCTTTAAGGGAGCTGTGGATAACCAGTAAAGAACTGTAGAAGCTGTTTTGTTGCTGGGTTGGTGAATGTAATTAGTAGAATAACCAACAGTTTGGGGGATCGTCTGCCCCATTCTTTGCAGTTTGCCTTGATTGAGCAATCTCAGTGTGGCACCAGCGGGCACCACCACCAGTCACCATCTATTTGAGCATATGAGGAGCTGTTCATTGTGGGATTTTTTTTTTGTTTTTCCCCTTCCCTTCAAAAGCAGCTGGCCATTACCTCTGCTCACCAGATATGTGAACATGTAGTCCTATCCATTAAGGAGCCTTTCCTACACAGTCTTCTTGAACAAAATTGAGAACGGGCCTGGAATATCTACCAGTGGTGAACTCAGCTTTCACATGATGCTTCCTTTCCCTTTTGTCCTAATCCACACTGCCCTGTTGAAATTTGCCTTCACTCTCTGGTTGTTATGAGGGCATTTTTGCTTTTAAGACCCTACAACATGCAGTACCTGCATGCATATGTAATCTGTTATCCTTTTGCACCTCTTTCTTCTCTCTACCAGTGACACCAACCTTGCTGCCCCTTTAATTTAATTCATTCATGCATTGGTGCTTTCTCCCATGCAACTTCTTAGTGCTGGACATGCCCTTTACTAATGCCCTTTACTTACCTTACTAAGCCACTCCCTTTGTCTTATATCCCACCTAAGAACTCATATCTCTGCTGTCTTGCCAACAAGAAGTAGGGGAGCAAATCAAAACAAAAAGAAACAAACCACAAAAAAGCAATTTTTTTTTTAAACAGGAACAGAGCCATCAAGTTATGTACTTTCCTAACTGCATAATTGAGTGCTCTTATTATCACGGCTTTTTCCTCCTTCAGCCTTATTACCCTAACTGTTGTGTTTTGCATTGTAGACTCCTCACAAAACATTTAAAGATATAATTCCTGTCCTGAAGTGCTTAATATATTCTGGCTGATTTAATAGTAATACTTTATAGCTATTAGTTAATTCATTAATTGTTACCTGGACAGAACCAAACACTTCCTCAGATCAAACGAAAGTTATGAAAAGGGTTTAAGGCAACCAAAGCCAGCACAGTGAAATGTGGGGCTTTTTGCTATTGCAAAGGCCTAAGAGTTAGCAGACAAAATCCCTATATCAGTTAGGACATGATCCAGAAACTCACTGACGTCAGTGGAAAGACTCCCATTGATGTCAGTGGGCTTTGGATCAGGCTGTTATAGAGCACATTCAACTAGATCCATTGGTTCATAGGATGATAGGAAATGGAGCTTTTCAAGGAGATTTGTAGTATCCTGATACTGGTGGTCAATTCTCACATTTACTCAGCATTGCAAAAGTGATATTCTCTCTGTTTTGCTCCTGATTTCCATAGGATACTATCCTTCTTTCCATCTCTTATTTTCCCCAGTGTTTGTTTGCTAATTCCCAGCAGTACCGGGAATGGCAGATTGGATGAGAATGGGACAATTTGATTCTTTAACTGTAACTGAGTTTTTCAATTATTCCCACTCTACCAAACCTTTAATCTCTCCATAAAGTTACATTATGGGTTGCTGCTCTTCTTGATAGGAAGCTCCTGTTAGCTGCAGACATTAACCTTTGGAAGAATCTACTTGGAGTGTGGTCTGACACCTTGGTCAACAGAAGCTGAGCACTGGGATTCACGGATCTTTTAGAGAGCTGTTATGGTGATGATAGTTGTGGGCAGGATGGTCGAGAAGACCTATCTGAGGTAACAAACTGTTCCATTATAACCTTCCTCCACACAACTATTCATGGGAACTAGAAAGGAGGTAAATAAGGAACAGGAATGTTTGTAATTCATTAAAAAAACTTTTACCATTCCCTTTTTAACAACTCCATCCCAGTGCAATTTATGTTCAGCCTCTGAATAACCATATATGTCATTTTCTTTGTATGTATGTTGTTGGACTGTTGTGGGAAAAATTCTAAACAGGCAGAGCTCTCAGGTGCAGGGGATAACTCAGTTGGCAGTCTTTGTCAATAATACTGCCAATGCACCTTGAGACATCAGAGGAGGCTCAGCAGTTACTCCAATGATTTCCCTCCCCTCCCCCCCGAAGATGCAGACTTTCCTTTAGTTTTCTCTCAGTTGCAAGCTGCCTCATTTACCAGCAAAACTGTTAACACAATTGTCTGAAATTCATCAGTTTTAGTTCCTCAGATGGATGCAAAGCAGAGGCCTCTTTGCCTCTTCCCTAAATAACTAACAGACTATTCAAAGGAAACGTCTAGAGGGCTTCATTATAATACCTTTTAGGGTTGAGTGCTTGTGCCTCTCCATGAATGGTTTAAACTTTGATTCTCTTACTGAAGTCACTGTGGGCCGTTGACTTTATTGTGAATTCCATACACAGGCTGACTGCAAAACCACACCCTCAGATAGCAAATGTGTATTGAGCTAAATTAGAATATGCTCATTATCGGTGAATTTTCAAAAGTGCTGGGTGTTGGCCTGACTCTGAGCCCACTGAAGTCAATAGTCAATATTACCATTGTCTAAAGTGGAGGCAGATTTTTCAAAACAGACTCCAGAACCATGTGTCCCATGGTCCTGATTCTTGACTTCAGCTTAGCTCAGCTCTAACCTCCAGACCTGGCCACTCCCTTGGCTCTGACCATTAGGCAAGACCACCCATGACCCCGGTTGTGATCCTGACATCTGCGCTCATGGCTGCTGTGGGCAGAGGAGAAGAAAGACTTCATTTTTAAATAAAAACTTTAGATTCAAATCCAAATATGTCATATAAGCCAACAAAAAAAACACATCAAGGTGATTTGCTCAGCCTGGTGGCCAGATGTTTGACACCTCTATCAAAGGTTAATTCTTCACTGCAGAGGTAACTCAGGTCATTGGCAGCTGCACCTGAGCACTGGGGTAACCTAACCCAGGTGCAAGCAGCCACGCTGCAGAGCCATGCTTGAGTTACTGTGTCCTCAATGGTGCTGTACTCACTCATGTGTGTCAATAGGACTTCTGGGGTATATCCATTGTGCTTCAATAAGCTGAGTTGCTTTATGGTTCTTTCCCAGTGAATTGTGGGTGAATTTGTCTGTCCTTCTGGGCATATGGCAGGAATTGTGGGAAAGCATTGGAGTGATTCAGCCTATGTCCTCACTGCAAAGTTTATGGGTTACTATCCTGAGCAAAAGAGCATCTCCAGATGAACACCACCAAACTTGGGTCAGAAGTTTCTGTGTGGACGGCGGGAGGGAGTTACAGGCAACACTCAAGTAAGAGTGCAGGCTACAGAGGTGCTGGAACAATTTTTATAGTGTGGGTGCTGATGATGGAAACCATGTATTTGGTGTGTGTTATTACTACTACAAGCCAAGGGGTGCAGCAGCACCCCCAGCACCTCTAGTTCCAGCACCACTGTCAAGCTAACTCTTCAGTGAAAATCTATCCTTAGTGAATCTGTATTTCTCTATTCTGTGTTGATTATTCCTTTCTGTCTAAGAAAGACGCTGTGGGGAGTGGGATAAGAAGAGGCCTTAGCTAAGAAGAATTAGTTGAGCTTGGAGTGTGGAGAGAGAGGTAAACCAAGGTGGCAAGGAGGATCTATAGCCTCTGCCCCTGCCCTAGCAATGGACTAGATTATTGTTGCTTTTAGCTTTTTAAGGGTTTTTATAGTTCTTGCTCCAGATCTTTACCACTTGCTTCTTTTTCTCTGTCCCACATGTAAGAAAAAGGTGACATGTTTTTATACAGAACTTTATGTGCCTCCCTTCTTTAGATGGGTCACTGGGGAATAAAATTAGAGTTTTAAGAAAATATCGTTCCTCTCAGGTTTCCACCTTCACCAGTTTGCAAAATTCAAGCTCCAGAAGCAGTTTATCTTAACTCCAACAGCAGAAAAGGAGCTCAGAGAGAGATGGTCTTGGAATGGAGACAGGTTGTCATCACTAATTTTTAAGACAATAGAAAAAGCAAATCGTATGATTAATTCCAGGTGTAATCCTGGCCCTGGTGAAGTCAATGGGAGTTTTTCCATTGATTTCAGTGGGGCCAAGATTTTAGCTTCCAATTATAATTTTCATGTCAATTTACAAAGTTGGTTAAGGATATGTTGTTTTTAGGAAAAAAGTAGGGAATTCCACACAGGAGGAAAACCCAAATCCTCATGAGCATAAATTCATTTTCGGAGTTATTTTGCAGCAAAAATAGTCATCTGCAAATGTGTTTAGGGCCTGGTCCAATGCCCATTAATGTCAATGGAAGTCTAGGAAAGGACTGAACTGAAAAGATTGAAGGCCACACTTGACTTCTTATAATCTTGGCTGTGATGCCTCAACAAGGTGCTCATCTGGGCGCAGTATACATTACAGGGTGTCCCTGGTATAGGTCTCCCCCTTATCCGTTGTTTTACATATCCATCGTTCATCAATAGGTGAACGTGTTCCGATTCACGTTGGTCCTGATCCGCATATCCATTGTTTGCAACTTACTTGCTTTACCTTTTGCGTCGCTTTTCTGTGGGTGCTTACCACCCACTAACACCCCTCTGCCCCCCCCGTGCCTCCTGCCTGCCATGATCATCTGTTCAGCAGCGTTTAAGAGGCGCAGGGAGGAGTGAGCGGAACTTGGCGGGAAGGGGCAGGGCGACCATGAGTACAGTACTGTACAGTACTACGCATCATGAGTGGAAAACACGTTAAAAGTGTTGAGTGAGCCTGTGTCTAAGAGGCAACGTAAAAGTGTAATATTGGAAGTGAAATTAGATGTTATACAGCGTGTTCCCGGTATACGTTGGGGATATGTTCTTGAAAAGGGCGACGGATACTGGGGACCCGCTGGTACAGCAGTGGCATAGGTAGGAGGGGACACTTGGGTCGGCCTCAGGTGGGTGGGCAATGATGGGGGGGTGGAGGGGTAGGAGCGATCTGGCCTCCTTTCCCTCTCTCCAGACGGCCTTGTGGGGGGTGGGGGCGTTAAACGCTTAGGTCAGGGACTCCTGGAAAAATGGGGGGGGCCTGGAAAAATGTGCGCCCCTGCATCCACACCCACTCCTCCCCCACACTTGGGGCTTTCCCTGTTCTGCCCACCCAGTGCTCCTGTCGGGGAGCAGGATCGAGGTGTGGGGGCTTGCCCAGCTCTGGCGCTCCAGCCAGAGAGTGGGGGTCATGGGGGCTTGAGAGCCCCCATGCACCAACCCCGCTCCCTGGCAGGAGGGCTGGGCGAGTAGAGTGGGGCAAGCTCCTGACCCCGCTCAATGCCAGAGCTGGGCAAGCCCCCTCACCCTCACCCCGCTCCCTGGCTGGAATGCCAGGTGGGTGGTGTGGGGCAAATGCTGGGGTGGGCGCAGAGCCGGGATTGGGGGTGGGTGGGCCTGGATGTGAAGTGGGTGGGCTGCTGCATATCCGTCGCTCATCAGTAGGGGAAAGTGTTCCGATTCACATCAGTCCCAATCTGTATATCCGTCATTTGCATCGCAAATGACAGATATGCGGATCGGGACCAACATGAATCAGAACATGTAAAGCGTATTGAAAGAGGTGAGCATGCAACCGACATTGCTCATACTCTGTTTGCCTGCTGCGACAGTATGCATAATTTTTAAGAGTGCTGATCGAATTCATGAAAGCGCTAGAAGTGCTACGAAATTGTCATCAGTGAAGATAATGAAACAGAGAAGCAGTACAATGGAGAAGATGGAACGTTTACTGGCTGACTGGATTGATGAGCTCCATCAAAAGAAAATGCCTGTGAGTTTAAGCTTGATTCAGGAGAAGGCCAAAAGCCTGTATAACGGTTTAAAAGAGGGAGAGAGCTCAAAGGGCTCAACAGCGGAAAAGGAGACCTTCAATGCTAGTCGTGGGTGGTTCCACAGATTCCAGAAACGTGCCAATCTACATAACGTAAAACTCACAGGGGAAGTGGCTAGTGCAGATGAAGAAGCAGCTAAAGTGTTTCAAAAGGTGGCTACTCTCCAAAACATTGACAGGACAGGCCTTCACTGGAAGAAGATGCCAATGAGGACTTAAATTTCTTGTGATGAGAAGACTGCTCCTGGATTCAAAGCCTCAAAAGACCACGTAACCCTTCTGCTTGGGGGAAATGCAGAAGGTGATTACAAGTTGAAGCCCTTGCTTGTCTACCACTGTGAAAACCCAAGAGCAATGAGGGGCTACATCAAGTCTCGTCTCCCTATAATTTGGAAGTTGAACTGAAAGCCTGGAGAGTAGACGTTGATAAAATCCTTTTTTAGGACTTCTGCAACTGAAAAGCCAGCTACGGAAAAGCTAGCCCAAGAAAACCCAGCTGCCACCCCTACCTAAGTTAAGCGTAATTGACACTGTTTTATATTGCTGTATTTACTATATTAAAATGTTCTATGTGTTTCAAAGGTGTTAGTAGGATTCTACATCACTTTATTCAATGTTTTATGTGTAAAATGTGTACTGTATAACTTGTCATTGTAAAAAGGTACACTGTTTAGGCGAAAAGAGCATTGTCATAGACAAGTGTGGAGACGTTGTGAATGCATCCTCTTCCCCCCCCCCCCCCATTCCATTATTTCTTATGGGGAAAATTCCCCGGTATCAATCATTTCGGTATCATCGCCCTTTTCAAGACTGCAACCTCGACTTATACTGGGGACCCCCTGTAGTTTATTAGAAGGCTTTTGAAGGTCAGCAGCAATAGGAGGCACACCCCACAAGTGGGAATATGCAGACGCCTCTACAAAGTAAAATCTCCATTTGTGCAGACTCAACGGACCAAAGTAGAGAGCACAACTAGTATGCTCTATGCTTGCATTCCAGCCTTCCCCCACACTTTTAAGTGTATGGCCTTGTCTACACTAGAATAGATTTGCTGGTAGGGCTACCTGTTAATAGAAAAACCCTATTAATTGAGGCACAGCCTAACTAGCAAAAGAATTTTTTCCATATAGCTTGCACCAGTTCCCCCAAACAAAATAAACTATGCCAGCAAAAGGACTTGATAGCTGATACAGCTACAGCTACATCTACACTATGGCTTTTGCTGACATACCTATGTGATTTTTCATACTGCTAATCATTATAGCTATGCTGGCAAAACCTTCTGGTGTAGACCAGACCTTAATGTAATTCATAATAGCACTTCTCTCAGTGCTAATTTGGGGATGCCCTGACAGTAAAATCTCCAGTAGAAACAGGTGTGTGGTGTTGCTGGTGCAGGCGTTCATGCAGCAGACATTGGCTACTCCAGATTGTTAGGTTTATTGTAGTTTAATTTCGATTACCATGTCCGTTTGGCATGTTTGTTCTTTTGCTTGCATGCTTTTATACCACAGCCACTGAAATGGAAGAGCTTGTGTGCTGGTCACTCCTTGTTGGATTGAACATCACATACACTAACACCAGATGGCAGAAATTAGAAACTATGTGATTGCTCTGACTACTAGAACTAGGCAATAGGCATAGTGTGTGCAGCACTTTCAATTCAACTCAGTGCTGATTTGTAACACTTCTTGCTTATTCCAGTTCTGGGAGGGATTGACACCAGCCAAAATGGAATTGGTTCATGCTGAAAAAATAAGCATGGTTCAACCAGTCAAAAAATATTACGCACTTGTGGTTGATTTTCAAATATAGACATACTGATTTTATATGTATGTGTGTGTGTGTGTGTGTGTGTGTATATATATATATATATATATATATATATATATAAAATAAAAACACATAAGATATTGAACCGTGTTCATATATTGTACTTTTGAATGCCTCCTCTCCAGTCTGCCCACTAATCCGTCTCTGCTGGAACTACTTCTAGCGATCTGAAATCTGAGCAACTTTCAAATAAATGGTTTCAGAGTAGCAGCCGTGTTAGTCTGTATTCGCAAAAAGAAAAGGAGTACTTGTGGCACCTTAGAGACTAACCAATTTATTAGAGCATAAGCTTTCGTGAGCTACAGCTCACTTCATCGGATGCATTTGGTGGAAAAAACAGAGGAGAGATTTATATACACACACACACAGAGAACATGAAACAATGGGTTTATCATACACACTGTAAGGAGAGTGATCACTTAAGATAAGCCATCACCAACAGCAGGGGGGGGAAAGGAGGAAAACCTTTCATGGTGACAAGCAGGTAGGCTAATTCCAGCAGTTAACAAGAATATCAGAGGAACAGTGGGGGGTGGGGTGGGAGGGAGAAATACCATGGGGAAATAGTTTTACTTTGTGTAATGACTCATCCATTCCCAGTCTCTATTCAAGCCTAAGTTAATTGTATCCAGTTTGCAAATTAATTCCAATTCAGCAGTCTCTCGTTGGAGTCTGTTTTTGAAGCTTTTTTGTTGAAGTATAGCCACTCTTAGGTCTGTGATCGAGTGACCAGAGAGATTGAAGTGTTCTCCAACTGGTTTTTGAATGTTATAATTCTTGACGTCTGATTTGTGTCCATTCATTCTTTTACGTAGAGACTGTCCAGTTTGGCCAATGTACATGGCAGAGGGGCATTGCTGGCACATGATGGCATATATCACATTGGTAGATGCGCAGGTGAACGAGCCTCTGATAGTGTGGCTGATGTGATTAGGCCCTATGATGGTATCCCCTGAATAGATATGTGGACAGAGTTGGCAACGGGCTTTGTTGCAAGGATAGGTTCCTGGGTTAGTGGTTCTGTTGTGTGGTGTGTGGTTGCTGGTGAGTATTTGCTTCAGATTGGGGGGGCTGTCTGTAAGCAAGGACTGGTCTGTCTCCCAAGATCTGAGCGAGCGATGGCTCATCCTTCAGGATAGGTTGTAGATCCTTGATGATGCGTTGGAGGGGTTTTAGTTGGGGGCTGAAGGTGATGGCTAGTGGCGTTCTGTTGTTTTCTTTGTTGGGCCTGTCCTGTAGTAGGTGACTTCTGGGTACTCTTCTGGCTCTGTCAATCTGTTTCTTCACTTCAGCAGGTGGGTACTGTAGTTGTAGGAATGCATGATAGAGATCTTGTAGGTGTTTGTCTCTGTCTGAGGGGTTGGAGCAAATGCGGTTATATCGTAGCGCTTGGCTGTAGACAATGGATCGAGTGGTATGATCTGGATGAAAGCTAGAGGCATGTAGGTAGGAATAGCGGTCAGTAGGTTTCCGATATAGGGTGGTGTTTATGTGACCATCGCTTATTAGCACCGTAGTGTCCAGGAAGTGGATCTCTTGTGTGGACTGGTCCAGGCTGAGGTTGATGATCTTTTCCTTTTCTTTTTCAAATAAATGCAATTTAAATAAAAATCTCCTGTCATTTACTCTAGCTGGAGGTTCAGGATGGCCATTGCTCAGTCCTGGACTAGCGAGAGCTCTAAGGTCCTGTAGTTTTTGAACCACCAGGGCTGGAAATGGGTTCTTTATACCACTGAAGATCTGGGGATTTGCCCCCTCTGATGTCGGGTACTTGTTTCTTTCCTTAGTTGGTCATGAGTTATTAGGTCTTAAATCCACAACATGGCTATGCCTGAAAAAGGTATTTTAGATGATTTTGAGCAGTTTGTAAAACACATTAGTTCTCATTTTACAATTCTTCCAATCTTTGTGCTGTTGGACTCCTCCTGGTGCTTAGGCAGTTTGGTTTTAAGGTGGAAGAATATATAAATAGTACCAGGACAATTTTAAAATGTTTTAAAACATTTCTACAATAGTTTCTTTGTAAATTATATAGACTAAAAGAAAATATTTGATGGGCTTTATGGATTCTTTTTTTATATGACCTGAGTAGTACACAATTTGCTTTGCAACTTGTTCAGGTGTGCTTAACTCCAATTTATGCCCACTTGTACCACATAATCATGTTCATTCTTTTTCTCTCTCTCCTTCTGCCTTCACACTTAGGCACTTGGAGAGGAACAGGAGAGAAGATGAAAAGGGTTGCAATGATACATATTTAACTCACAAGAAAATTCTGATCATAAATGTACTGGCAGAATTGCTGAGCTAGGATAATTAAAGTTGTTTGCTTAATTTAAATTAAAAATGTTCTACTCTAAAAAGTGACTAAAATTGACAATGTGGCTTTATATGTTTATTATCTTGCTTTGACACAATTTCAGATTTGCTCAAGAATATGTAAAATAGAGGGTTTTTCTGAATGCCAGCATTGAAAAGTCAAGATAGCATCTGTAAGCCAAGCTGTGTTTTTTAACCCATAAGAAGCAGCCACTATTGTATACTTTTCTGACCATAACCTCTTTTAAAATAATAGCGGTTGTCATGAATTCTCTGTGCTTTTCGTGTTTAAGCAAAACAGGAAGGAACTTAAACATGTGCTTAAGATTAAGCATGTGAGCATTCCCGCTGAAGTCAATGGGACTACCTCAGGTGCTTCAAGTCAGGTACGTGCTTAAGTCTTGTCCTGGATAGAGACCTAAGTTGGATTCGTATTTGAGGAGTTTCTTTTATAGTAAACAAAAGAGCTCTCTCCCTGTCAGGAACCCAGTGCACAACATAACAGAGACATGAAATCACACCCCTTTAGCTCCACTGCTTATGAATAATAAGTAACACAATAAATGCCATTTAAAATAAATTTAAAAATGGTTATAAAAATCACAAATATAATTTCTCAAACTTGTTGGGAACATCCTATTTTCTTTATAGCTGCATCTTCGAAAACAGTCTAACTGGGATCATCCTTAACTTACCTCTCTAAAAATGCCCAAGACAGCATTATGTCTGTATAATTAACTTTACAGAGGACGGAAGAACTTTGGGAGGCAAATTTTCATATCATAACTTGAAAGCTGCAAATTGCGTTTTAAAGAAGCCATGCCCTTTGAAAAAAAATTCTTTTCATATCTGAAGAAAATCAAATATCTCTAAATTCTACTTTTAATATAAAACAAATGCAAAAAACCCTCCAGTGGTTGCTTGATAAGGAGCTAAGTTCGAGAATAAATTATACTTGTTATTAAATGTTATGGGCCTGATTTCTCCATTGCCATGCATCTTGTGTAGTCATTGACAAATGCTACTAAATGACAGTTGATAGTGTTTTACAACTACTTTTGCATTCATTTTACCCTGAGTATAAAATACTAGCATTCTAACTTAGTACCATTTGACACCCACTTTGCACTGGTGTGAATGACTATACAAAGTTCAAGGCAATGGAGAATCAAGTTCAGAAATGTATATATAAATATGCAGCTGCCAACGACAGGCAAAAAGTGAGGACATTAAAAGAATGTAAATCTTTCATGCCAGAGTCTCAAGTAGCATAATAAAAGGCGATGGGTTCCGTTTTTACAGATAAAACAGAGGAAGGGAAATCCAGACTGGGACTGGATTTTGTTAATAGCAATCTCAAAGGGGAGTTTCAGAGTAGCAGCCATGTTAGTCTGTATTCGCAAAAAGAAAAGGAGTACTTGTGACACCTTAGAGACTAACACATTTATTAGAGCATAAGCTTTTGTGAGCTACAGCTCACTTCATCGGATGCATTTGGTGGAAAAAACAGAGGGGAGATTGATATATACACACACAGAGAACATGAAACAATGGGTTTATCATACACACTGTAAGGAGAGTGATCACTTAAGATAAGCCGTCACCAGCAGCGGGGGGGAGGGGGGAAGGAGGAAAACCTTTCATGGTGACAAGCAAGGTAGGCTATTTCCAGCAGTTAACAAGAATATCTGAGGATATGTGGGGTTGGGGGGGGGGGGAGAAATAACATGGGGAAATAGATTTACTTTGTGTAATGACTCATCCATTCCCAGTCTTTATTCAAGCCTAAGTTAATTGTATCCAGTTTGCAAATTAATTCCAATTCAGCAGTATCTCGGTGGAGTCTGTTTTTGAAGCTTTTTTGTTGAAGGATAGCCACTCTTAGGTCTGTAATCGAGTGACCAGAGAGATTGAAGTGTTCTCCAACTGGTTTTTGAATGTTATAATTCTTGATGTCTGATTTGTGTCCATTCATTCTTTTACGTAGAGACTGTCCAGTTTGACCAATGTACATGGCAGAGGGGCATTGCTGGCACATGATGGCATGTATCACATTGGTAGATGCGCAGGTGAACGAGCCTTTGATAGTGCGGCTGATGTGATTAGGCCCTATGATGGTGTCCCCTGAATAGATGTGGACAGAGTTGGCAACGGGCTTTGTTGCAAGGATAGGTTCGTGGGTTGGTGGTTCTGTTGTGTGGTTGCTGGTGAGTATTTGCTTCAGATTGGGGGGCTGTCTGTAAGCAAGGACTGGCCTGTCTCCCAAGATCTGTGAGAGTGATGGGTCGTCCTTCAGGATAGGTTGTAGATCCTGGATGATGCGTTGGAGAGGTTTTAGTTGGGGGCTGAAGGTGATGGCTAGTGGCGTTCTGTTGTTTTCTTTGTTGGGCCTGTCCTGTAGTAGGTGACTTCTGGGTACCCTTCTGGCTCTGTCAGTCTGTTTCTTCACTTCATCAGGTGGGTATTGTAGTTGTAGGAATGCATGATAGAGATCTTGTAGGTGTTTGTCTCTGTCTGAGGGGTTGGAGCAAATGCGGTTATATCATAGAGCTTGGCTGTAGACAATGGATCGTGTGGTATGATCTGGATGAAAGCTAGAGGCATGTAGGTAGGAATAGTGGTCAGTAGGTTTCCGATATAGGGTGGTGTTTATGTGACCATCGCTTATTAGCACCGTAGTGTCCAGGAAGTGGATCTCTTCTGTGGACTGGTCCAGGCTGAGGTTGATGGTGGGATGGAAATTGTTGAAATCATGGTGGAATTCCTCAAGGGCTTCTTTTCCATGGGTCCAGATGATGATGTCATCAATGTAGCGCAAGTAGAGTAGGGGCATTACGAGACGAGAGCTGAGGAAGCATTGTTGAGCTGAGTCAGCCATAAAAATGTTGCATACAGTGGGGCCATGTGGGTACCTATCGCAGTGCCGCTGATTTGAAGGTATACATTGTCACCAAATGTGAAACAGTTATGGGTGAGGACAAAGTCAAAGTTCAGCCACCAGGTTAGCCGTGACATTATCGGGGATACTGTTCCTGACGGCTTATAGTCCATCTTTGTGTGGAATGTTGGTGTAGAGGGCTTCTACATCCATAGTGGCTAGGATGGTGTTTTTAGGAAGATCACCAATGGACTGTAGTTTCCTCAGGAAGTCAGTGGTGTCTCAAAGATTGCTGGGAGTGCTGGTAACGTAGGGCCTGAGGAGGGAGTCTACATAGCCAGACAATCCTGCTGTCAGGGTGCCAATGCCTGAGATGATGGGGCGTCCAGGATTTCCAGGTTTATGGATCTTGGGTAGCAGATAGAATACCCCAGGTCGGGGTTCTAGGGGTGTGTCTGTCCAGATTTGTTCTTGTGCTTTTTCAGGGAGTTGATTGAGCAAATGCTGTAGTTTCTTTTGGTAACTCTCAGTGGGATCAGAGGGTAATGGCTTGTAGAAAGTGGTGTTGGAGAGCTGCCTAGTAGCCTCTTGTTCATACTCCGACCTATTCATGATGACGACAGCACCTCCTTTGTCAGCCTTTTTGATTATGATGTCAGAGTTGATTCTGAGGCTGTGGATGGCATTGTGTTCTGCATGGCTGAGGTTATGGGGCAAGCGATGCTGCTTTTCCACAATTTCAGCTCGTGCACGTCGGCGGAAGCACTCTATGTAGAAGTCCAGGCTGCTGTTTCGACCTTCAGGAGGAGTCCACCCAGAATCCTTCTTTTTGTAGTGTTGGTAGGAAGGTCTCTGTGGGTTAATATGTTGGTCAGAGGTGTGTTGGAAATATTCCTTGAGTCTGAGACGTCGAAAATATGATTCTAGGTCACCACAGAACTGTGTCATGTTCGTGGGGGTGGAGGGGCAAAAGGAGAGGCCCCGAGATAGGACAGATTCTTCTGCTGGGCTAAGAGTATAGTTGGATAGATTAACAATATTGCTGGGTGGGTTACGGGAACCATTGTTGTGGCCCCTTGTGGCATGTAGTAGTTTAGATAGCTTAGTGTCCTTTTTCTTTTGTAGAGAAGCAAAGTATGTTTTGTAAATGGCTTGTCTAGTTTTTGTAAAGTCCAGCCACGAGGAAGTTTGTGTGGAAGGTTGGTTCTTTATGAGAGTATCCAGTTTTGAGAGCTCATTCTTAATCTTTCCCTGTTTGCTGTAGAGGATGTTGATCAGGTGGTTCCGCAGTTTCTTTGAGTGTGTGTGGCACAAGCTGTCAGCATAGTCTGTGTGGTATGTAGATTGTAATGGGTTTTTTACCTTCAGTCCTTTCGGTATGATGTCCATCTGTTTGCATTTGGAGAGGAAGATGATGTCTGTCTGTATCTGTACCAGTTTTTTTATGAAGTTGACAGATTTCCACTCTATACGGCTAAATTCAGTGCCTTGCATAATGACAGGTTTCAGAGTAGCAGCCGTGTTAGTCTGTATTTGCAAAAAGAAAAGGAGTACTTGTGGTACCTTAGAGACTAACAAATTTATTAGAGCATAAGCTTTCGTGAGCTACAGCTCACTTCATCACCAGCAACCACACACCACACAACAGAACCACCAACCCAGGAACCTATCCTTGCAACAAAGCCCATTGCCAACTCTGTCCACATATCTATTCAGGGGACACCATCATAGGGCCTAATCACATCAGCCACACTATCAGAGGCTTCTTCACCTGCGCATCTACCAATGTGATATATGCCATCATGTGCCAGCAATGCCCCTCTGCCATGTACATTGGCCAAACTGGACAGTCTCTACGTAAAAGAATGAATGGACACAAATTGGACGTCAAGAATTATAACATTCAAAAACCAGTTGGAGAACACTTCAATCTCTCTGGTCACTCGATTACAGACCTAAGAGTGGCTATCCTTCAACAAAAAAGCTTCAAAAACAGACTCTCCAACGAGAGACTGCTGAATTGGAATTAATTTGCAAACTGGATACAATTAACTTAGGCTTGAATAGAGACTGGGAATGGATGAGTCATTACACAAAGTAAAACTATTTCCCCATGTTATTTCTCCCCCCACCCCACCCCCCACTGTTCCTCTGATATTCTTGTTAACTGCTGGAATTAGCCTACCTGCTTGTCACCATGGAAGGTTTTCCTCCTCCCCCCCCCCCCCCCCCCCCCCGCTGTTGGTGATGGCTTATCTTAAGTGATCACTCTCCTTACAGTGTGTATGATAAACCCATTGTTTCATGTTCTCTGTGTGTGTATAACAATCTCCCCTCTGTTTTTTACACCAAATGCATCCGATGAAGTGAGCTGTAGCTCACGAAAGCTTATGCTCTAATAAATTTTAGTCTGTAAGGTGCCACAAGTACTCCTTTTCTTATTTCCAATGTGTGTGTTAATGGAAACTGGTCTTGTCTTTACCAGTGGGTATAGCTATCAGCATTGGTGTTAATGAGCCAATCTCCAGTAAAGAAGACAAAGCAAGAAAGGGAAAAGCAAACAGAGAAATGTCCATTTGTATCAGTGTTAATTAGGCTTGGCAGAATTTGATATTTATTAACTTATAATTTTGATGGATAATACTGGGGTTTATTTATAACCAATGTGACAAAGTTCCTCCTCTACCTTGGTGGGTCTTGCACTTATTGGCGGATTTGCTCGCATTGGAGCTTCACGGCAGCCCTCAGTTTGGCTGTTTTCGTGAACCCACAGTCCAGGTCAACTCCTCCTGTGTCTGACCAGGAGTTGGGAGATTTGGGGGGAACCCGGGCCCGCCCTCTACTCCGGGTTCCAGCCCAGGGCCCTGTGGAATGCAGCTGTTTAGAGTGCCTCCTGGAACAGCTGTGCGACAGCTACAACTCCCTGGGCTACTTCCCCATGGCCTCCTCCGAACACCTTCTTTATTCTCACCAGAGGACCTTCCTCCTGGTGTCTGATAATGCTTGTACTCCTCAATCCTCCAACAGTCCGTGTTCTCACTCTCAGCTCCTAGTGTCTCTTGCTCCCAGCTCCTCACCCGCACACCACAAACTGAAGTGAGCTCCTTTTTAAACCCAGGTGCCCTGATTAGCCTGCCTTAATTGATTCTAGCAGCTTCTTGATTGGCTGCAGATGTTCTAATCAGCCTGTCTGTCTTAATTTTCTCCAGAAGGTTCCTGATTGTTTTGGAACCTTCCGTGTTACCTTACCCAGGGAAAAGGGACCTACTTAACCTGGGGCTAATATATCTGCCTTCTATCACTCTCCTGTAGCCATCTGGCCTGACCCTGTCACACCAGTTTTTAGATTTTTATCAATTTGTATTTTCAAAGTAGGACAGTTTTTTGGCGTTTTTAGCATTTTTTTTAAAAATTTTTATTGATTTAAATGTTTACGGTTGCTGGAAATTGGGTGGGGGATCAGACATTTGCTTAATGACAGTAAATATTGAGATTCAAAAACTTAAAGCTTTATAGGCTGTTTAAACACAAATTGTCAACTTCACATGTCAAAATATATAAAGTAAATATCCTTTAAATCAACAAATCATATGGGTTGTACTATTTATTTGCTAGTCCACTGGATTTTGACTCAAGTTTTCAAACAACATTATGAACAACATTTTGATTTTGAACATTTTGAACTCAAGTTCTCAAACAACATTTTTCATTCTTTTTCTATCTGTGAACTTTGCTTATCGATGGAAATATGTTTGTTGGTTTGTGTGTATGCTGAAATTGATGTTGACTGACATTTACCAATAAAATTTTAAACCTTCCAAGTTTAGTGATGAAGCATTAGAGCATTTTGATACATATAGATTCCAAGGTCAGAAAGAGGCCACTATGATCATCTTGTCTAACACAGGCCATAGAACTTCTCCAAAATAATTCCTAGAGCTTTTTTTTTTTTTTTTTTTTTTTTTAAGAACAACATCCAGTCTTGATTTAAAAATTGTCAGTGATGGCGAATCCATTGTGATCCTTGGTAAATTGCTCCAATGGTTAATTACCCTCACTATTAAAATTGTATGCCTTATTTCTATTCTGAATTTGTCTGTCTTCAACTTCCAGCTATACTCTACTCTGCATAATGGATATGAGCCTTTATTCATACTGTTGAGATATAATCTGCATTTTAGAACATGTGCAATACATTCTTTTTCATCTTCTTTTGCAGAGCTGCCTTTTTTTCAAGTTGCTAATGTTTTCTACCAAATTTTCTTGACTGTAGGAATTTTTCTGTGACACTTGGGAATATATTGCAGAGGTGCTGGACATCTGCTATTCAGTCCTGTGTTCTACACCCTTTAGCAGGTAAGCTACTGTCATTGCAACACCAATTATTCGCTGTTAAAATGTTTCCACTTCTCAAACATTCCTGCAGGGGGCTCAACTTTGAAATGAAGAGCTGACTGTGCAATATAGAAGTTAAGCAGAATCTCCCACAGCAACTCCATATTATATTATCTGCCATTGAAGAATTAGTGCATAACATGGCAGTATCTTGTAATGTTGGAAGTCAGCTCATGTCAACATGTATCTTTCTAGCCTTCTAGCAATTAAAAATTGCACCAGTAACCTCCCAATTGTGAATCCATTTGAGCTGGATTAGAGCTAACTCTGTGAAAAAGCATCATAAATGATTGGTTGAGGCCTTGCACTCTGGGGGGGCGCCTCTGCATAAATTCAACTCATGGGCTGAGAAGCCCTATAACATGGAGCTGGAGAGTGAGGCCCTGTAGACCATAAAGTCAATCTTGAGTTGGATTAAAGATTTCAGACACTGTTCACCGATACACAGTTCATTCATGTGCATTGCTAAAACTGAGTCGAAGGGATTAACATTTGGGAATAGGGTTTTCAGGAGGCAGGGTATTTTATGGATTTCTTGAAATAATTTTCAGAAAATACCAATTATGGGGGGGGGGGAGGAGACAGAAAATAGGGGGGAGAGAGCAAGAGAGAGCGCATGTATGTGTGTGACAGAGAAATATGCCGCGGTTCCTTACCAATCCTTTTCAGCTTATTTGTTTTAACAATGATACCACATGTAGTTATCCTGATTTTTCTAGGCAATTAAATATTGCTCAGACAAAAGCTTTCCACTAACCACTTTCAAATGACTTTTCTTCCCAAACCATCTAAGAGATTTTCTCATCCGTAAGAAGACATTAAAGAAAGTTTATCCCACTGATTTGACTGAACTTCATCACCAAACTGTAGGATCTAAATTTTGTAGTGGCTTCATTTTTTAAAAATAATGTGGTAGACTTCCCTGAAGGTTCTCACTGTAAAAATATTTAAACATTTTCTTGTAATACACAACCCCATAGGGGAATGCTGGGCAATAAATGCTGGGGCATTCCTGGTGACATTTGTCACCTAGATTGTATTCATTCTCTATGTTGTTTAATTCCAATGGACAGGATTAGAGTTCCATATATGAGTCTTATATTGTTATGTTCAATTAAATAATTTAGGGCAGATTGTGACTGTGGGTGTTCCAAGTAGGAGCCTCCTCAACCCCTTGTGCATTCCCCATGAGAACTAGATGCAATCACAGTCCCTGCACTCAGGGAAAAATGATGAAGGTCCACATTGTGTCTGGCCCTTGTGCAGTGGGAGCACTCAAAACACCTCCCCTTCTTGTAAATCCCAAGATATAGTAATAGTCCTTGTGTGCTCCTGACTGAAGGACTGCATCTGGTTCATGCCAATAGAGTTCTGGCCATGCTGGCTAAAGGCAGAGTTATGCCTCCAGTCCCCAATACCAGCAGACAGCTTGCCAGCTGAGGAGGATTTCCCCCATGCCTAATATAGGGTTGTGGCTTAAAGACAGAATTTAACCCCTCAGGCCTGAGAATCTAACTCAGACTTCTCAGAGTAATAGTAATATTTTGCACGTGTATTGTACCTCTCATGTGAGGATTTCAAGGCTACTGCCAGCCCAGTGGCCCCATGTGAAATGAGTTGGCACTGTGAATAGTAAACAGATCGAAGTAGACGGGGGTCCATGTCACAACTGGTGTTTATTGGTAGTCTCAGGTCAAAGACAGAATGAGCATGGACCCTCTCACCCTTAGAGGTGATTTCTCCAGACAAGGCTTGAGGTGGGACAGTATTGACAAGCCATTATGGGAAAAGTTGTATTTCTGCTGTCCATACTGATCCTGTTCTGTGAGAAACCAGAGAACTTTCATTTTCATGTCAGCTAGTCTTTCAACTTTCCCCAAAGCTAATATTCACTGTAAAGTTTTAGTAAAAGCAATAGTGATGGCATATATTGGTGCTAGCAGAACTCAGTCATTACTGGGTGGACTAAATAGGGAACTAGTCTTGTACTTATCCACTATCTAGCAGTGATCTCCGTTTGAATGGTTTTACTATGAACAAACCGTCTTTGCATTATTTTGTTTTGAAACTTTTTGCATTTAAAATTGTTCTTTCATGATTAACTGTGAATCTCACAGTAAACAAACTGGCATATTAATGCCATCTGTCTCTACTGTATCATGCGTGAAACTAGTTAATTTATCATGATTCACAAAAACATTAGTGATGGACTATCAAAAGGGAGCCCTGTTAAAGCGGGACATTATTTGACAGTGTGTGTTAAGTAAATTACGAGCACCCTGCCGATGTGATTGTCTAGTAGATGTACCAATAGTTGATGAAAAGACAGACTGCCTCCTGCGAATCCAGGAGTTTACAATCAGTTGTTTTCTTCATCGCAAAGACTGTAATTTCTCACTTGCTGGCAATACAATAATAGGCCCAGACATTAAGTGATGCTTGTGGTATTAAGTGCAGCATTATAAGAAGATCTTATTTCTTACCCCGCATATATTTTCATGGTTGTAATTATTATTATTAACTTGTAGGGAGGGCCTCAAAGTCCCAATCAAGTTCAGGGTTCCCTGGTGCTAAGCATTGTACAGAATACATATCTGAACCAGGCAGACCATTCATCCAGTTTTAAGCCCAACAACCCTGCTTTTCTAAGGGTTGTCCTCCATTCTGTAGTGAAACAAAACTGGACATAGCTTTGAATGCTATCAAATAGGTGATGCCCTTTTGTAAAGTGTGCTGCCCCGCCCCTACTAGCATGCATGTGAGGTCACGCTGGTGGGGTCACGTTGTCAGGTGTGGATCCATGCCATTCCCGGAAGTACCAAAATGTCTAGTATTCTGGGGATGTGTGAGTGGCCTCCCTAATAAAAACCAGGTCTCTGTTCCCATTAGCTTACGTTTTAAGGTCCTGAACCTTACAAAGACTTATGCATGTGTTCAACTTTAAGCAAGTGAGCAATCTCATTTCCTCAATGGGACTATCACGTGCTTAAGGTCAGGCAGGTGCATGAGTCTTTGCAGAATAGGGGCCTAATTAGAAACAGGACTGCACCATGTTTCTTCCATTCACAAAGGCAGGAGGAAGGATAGTGTAACAGTAATAAATCATAAGCTTGGTTTATATAGCTAACGTAGTGCACAGTTGGATGATTGACATCATTTAATCTCTTATTATTTGATATCTTTCGAATTCCATTTCAAATCCTAACCCCTTGTGCTCCCTTAACATTTCCCCCACCCAGAAAAAGTGACTCTGGACTTACTGCCTATTTTTATTTTATTATTTGTTTTCCTCCCTTCTATATAGATTATACCCAACCAACCTTCTCCTAGGAAGTTCCATGGAGGAGTCCAACCCACACAGTGATCCTTACTGGGGGCTCCAGGGCCATGTGCTCCCAGTGTCCTAAATCTGCAATATGTGTGAGGGTGAGGGAAATTCAGCTAGCCCACCTCCCCTTACCCCTTTGTGCTGCTGGCAAATCTCTGCTGCTGAATCTCTTGAAATAGCAACTAAAATATCTACCTACTTGAAATACCAGTTCAACCTGTTGACCAAAAAAACACCCCAAAGACAAAACAGTGCTCAACTAAGGTTGGAACAGTTGCATCAGAAAATGATGCGAAACGTTAACTGTGTACACGCCATGACAAGTAAAGATATTGTTGTCATGGTTAGCCAGGCACATAAAAGCCATTGGACCCGCTCCTGGGTGCTGTGTTTGCTCAGTTTGAAAAAGGGAAGCAGGATTTGAGATGCTGAAATTTAACACAAGAATTTTTTAACTGCCTCTTTCAAAACAGGCATCTCGCGTCACTGAACTGAATTGCCATTCCATCAGCAGCCTGCCAGACACACTCTGGCTCTTTAGAACCCTTTTGGTATGACTACCCTGCAGCTAGGGATGAGATTTCCGACTTGGGTAGGCGTACCTGCACTAGCTTTGATTGAGCTAGTGCACTAAAAATAGCAGTGTAGTGGTGGCTACGTGGGCAATAGCACAGGTTTGTCACCCAAGTATAATCCCACCCAGCCCCCTGTACTCAGGTGGCTAGTCCTGCTGCTGCCCATTTAGTGATGGCTACATTGCTGCTATTAGCACACTGGCTCGATCAAAGCAGCATGGGTATGTCTACCCAAATTGGAAATTATACCTCTGACTGCAGAGTAGTTGTACCCTTTAGGTGCTATGTAACCACCAGGAATGGGCAGATAAAGAGTGTTCTTCAACATCATTCCAATTTGTCTCAGTTTACCTTATTCATTTCTTCTCAAATACTAATTACAAAGTAAGGGGAGAAAAGTAGTATGATTTCCCCATTTTTCTCCAGCTTCAAACAGGATCTGTATAATCAACTTTTATAGGGTTAGGGACTATATAAAGAAGGACAAATTGAGGCACAGAAGGGTTAAATAATTTGCCCAGAGTCAAAAAACAAGTCACCAGTGGTGCCAACCCCAAACCTTCAAAAATCATATTGGGGCTCAAAAAGTCATGAGGTTGATTTGAAAAATCACAAGATTTTAAAAACAAACAAACAATTGGGTTCTTTTAATTTGCCTTCTGGTTTTTGATCCTTTTAAGGCACAGTTTTTCAAGCTTTTCTACAAAACCATGAGGGCTAGAAACACATTTTTTTTTATAAAAAGTAAGAATCTCAGGTAATCCTAGGACTCCAGAAGATGGAGCTTTGATGCCAAATATTGTGATACTCATGATGAAAGCACAAGAGTTGGGGAGACTCAGTCAGTGATAGAGTTGGGACCATTACCCATGAATCATGACTCTCTCTCAACCCCTAGTCTAATCACTAGACAATACTTTCTGAAATTTAACAATTTTTTAAAACTTAAAATAAATAGATAAATAATCGTAACATTTTGAGGGGGTCAATTCATAGTTTGAAAAACCTCTTGACTAAGATTTTCAAAAGCTACTAGTGATTTTGGATGTCTCAGTTCTTAGGTGCCTTCCTTCTAGCACCTTCAAGCCACCTAGATATTTATAAAGTATGGAGCCATGCACCTTTTAAAAATTAAGGCCACTTTCAGATCTTTATAGTTGCATGCCCAAAAATTGAGTCATCCAAAATTCCTAGTCAGTTCTGCAATGTTTTAAATTGCTTAAAACGTTTGAAATGGGAGGTTTTCTGTTAAGTGTGTGGTGGGGAAAGGATGGTTTTACGGTAAAACAAATGTTTCAGGTTTCAACTTTGCTTATGTGGAATAAGTTTGGTGGTTTGATTTGAGATTTGTATTTCACTTTCAAATGGCATGTTAATTTTTTGTATTAAATAAAATAAAGAAAATCAAATAGAGGAGCATAAATCAAAATCCTGGATCTGAATTTTGAGGAAGGGAGCAACTGAAATCTACATTTGAAACCATACAGCTGAATTCTACAAATGGCCTCTTGGCTTTATAACAGACTACACTATAAATTCATATCGAAGTTGGAGTATTTCTTTTTGAGCCAATCTCTAAAATATGTGAGTAATCAAATAAACATGATCTAAAGACGTTTAACATTTGGGGGATTATTTGAGGGTGTGTTGCGTTTTGCTTTTAGATTTATTTCACTTTATAAGTCATCCCCTCTCCACCCTACTCATCTCTTCAGGCTTTGCTGGCTCATTGTGTTGTGTTCACAGAAGCTGCAGAATGGGGAGAAGTGATGCTTTTACAGGAATGGAAACATTTTATTTTTAGCAGCTGTACTGGTCAGTCTGACTAAACAGGCAGGTTTCCTAAAGACTGCCTCAAGCTGTAGTGTCTTACAAGTCCTAATCACCTGTTGTAAGTTTATATTCAGCTATAATTACAGTTCTTGTTCCTTAGAGTTCCACCTGTCTGGGAGGAATGGAACAGCAACTCGGCATAATTCAGTTGAATTCATCTTGCAAGCAATATTCCCAGCAAAACAGTAAGAATTTTATGGATGCAGGACTTTTTTAGTCTAAAGCAGGAATGGATTGAGCTCACATGGAATAAATATGAACTGAGCCAAACCACTGCACGGAACTAAAATGAAAACGAAACATGACCCAAGGTTTGGAAAAATATGGTTGCCTCCCTTTTTCTTTTCTTCCCTTTCACTTTTCTTCTCTCTCTTCCCCCCCACCCCCCTTTCCTTTTCCTCTTTTCTTGGCCTAGAAACAGGGAAACCAAAATCTCATGAGAGAGGCTGCTGTTTAGGTATGCCTGGCCTCACTAAAATCAGGAAGAACTTAAAATCTTGCCAGAACTCTGACCTCATGTGAATTTCAGTATCAAAGATGTGTTCTGGCAGTCCTTACTCAAGCAAAACTCTCATTGATTTCAGTGGGAATTTGACTAAGTAAAGATCACAGGACTGAGAGCATTTTCAGATAAGCTTTGGGAACCTATTTGACAAGGATCTCTGAGCCTTTTGATGTTTGGCATCGCTAGTTTGAAGCCTGTTGCAGCTATATGAAATTGGCCGATTCATCTAGCTGCGCTTACTCATCTAGCAAACTGTTTGAAGTGGCCGTGGCTGATGGAGCTTAAATAAGAAAACCAGAATTTAAGAATAATGCATTTTATTGTGAAGAATTTAGAACAAAGCAATAATGAAATGAAAGGAGGTTTGACAAACATGCTAGTTTTTCACTGAGGCACAGGAACTTCCTGCTAAGTGATGTTTAAAGCACCTCCTAAAAGGAGGTGGAGCACCCATCTTGTGAATGTAGGCTCTGAATCATTGGGGTGCTTGCATGGGGTTAGAGTGCAAGTAGTGTCTGCCCTGAGTAGAGGCTAACATGCAGTTGCACCATCTCCAAAGTATAGCAGAGAATGAATACATGACTCAGACATTCTCTGTTCCTCCTCCACCTCCCCTCTTGCCCTGACAGTGTGGGGGGAGTCACTTCACTCCCCTTTTTGGAGCAGTTTACTCCTCCCTATTCATCTGGCCAGCTATTCTGGTCGAGCAGGAAGGAAGTGGGACTGAGCCTGTGTTCTACACACTCCCCACCTGTTGTGCGGAGCATCAAGCAAGTAGCACCTACTCTGTTCACTGCATCCAGAATCACAATCTGAGCAGGGGCATGTGGAGGGGTTCCGGATCACAGCAGTCCTTTGACACCCAAGCAGCTGGAGAGTTTGAAACTTGCTCCACTAGAAGGAACAGCTGTGCTTTGACTCTGCAGCCTTCTCTCACCCATGCCATTAGGTCACTTTGACTGAAGAAGCTGTTTTTTAGGAGCCATCATAGGCTTTTAAATTGGTTCTTAAGTTTCAATGCATTTAAAAAATAAAATGATAAAGGCAATTATTTAAAAAGCAAATAAAAGACCAGTTGCTTTCAAAAAGTGTAAATATTTACAACAAAATTAAATGACTGGTTTGATGCAATATGTGGTTTCATTTACTAGAATAGGTCAGGCTGAAGTCATCACCGGTGTGACTTCATTGGCTTCAGTGCACTTTGGGCCTGAAATTTGGTCAGTCTTAACACTGTTATTTGGTGATTAATTTGTTTTCTGTGTAATTGTCCACTATGATGTCTGTTCATCTCATCTACATTAACAAGGCAGGCAAGTATTATTTTTCCATTTTACAGATGTTGAACTGAGGCATAGAGAGATCACATAGCTTGCCCAAGTTCACAGAGGAAGTTCCATCCCACTGTCTAAATTATTAATTTAATTTTACTGCAGAGATTGGCCTAGCTGTATTCCACATTGATGTCGGTGGGAGCAGATTTAGAGCAAGGCCAAGCACTTTTGAAAATCCCACCCTAACTGTCATTTTCTTAAATGTACAACATTGTGACCAAGACATTAAAAAGCAAAACCATTAGGCACTCAAAGGGTTCATCAAAGTGGGTTGGGACCCATTTTAATGGGGTCGCAAGGGCTGGCTTAGACTTCCTGAGGCCCAGGGCCAGAGGTGAAGCCCAAGCCCCACCACCTGGGGCCGAAGCCAACGCCTGAGAGTTCTGCCGTGGGTGGCGGGGCTCAGGTTACAGGCCTTCTGCCTGGGGAGGACTTCAGCTTTGTACCCACTCCCCCCCTCCCCCCCCCCCGGCTGGGATGGTGGGGCTTTGGCTTTGGTCCCCCTGCTTGGGACGGTGAAGCTTTGGTGCCCCCTCCTCGGGTTCTGTAGTAATTTTTGTTGTCAGAAGAGGGTCATGGTGCAATGAAGTTTGAAAATCCCTGATCTACACAGTGGAGTAACGTGCGCTGCAGAGTGTGTGGTTTCTAAACTGGTATGTTAAAGAGTGCTGCTAGGGAACCATTAGTGCACACAGTTTGGATCAGTTGATGCTCAACAGAAGGAAAAGGACTAAATAGACGAGGAAAGAAATACTAGTTTTAAACTTCTAAGTAGATTTTATAAACAGCGGGGAGCCAAATAAAAAGTTAAAACCCATTTGACAAAAAGGTACTTGTTGTCTCTTTAAATTACTTGTTTTATAAGAAGAAAAACTAAGGGCAAGGTATAGGTTCTTAAAAACTCCTGCTCTAATTGTTAGGTGCTACAAGCCAGCGTCTCATGTGTGTGGCTTTTTTATGACCGCACACCCTGTCATATGGGTGTATGAAATAGCATAGTCATGGAGCCCAGTAGCACTGCTGTAAGTAAGGATCTGCTAGACTTCCCTTCCTAAACCCTCCTATTTGGTGTTTAATCATGTTTGTCATTTAATATCATAGCCACTTCAGATATCATCAGGCTGAAACTTGGCACTCAGCCCAGCTGCATTTTTAAAGATGTAAACTAATTCTAATTGGTTTGTCTGGTTTTGCTTTAGAGTTTGGCACAAACCACAAATTTCTCAGGATTGAAGAATGCTTCCCACCCTCCAGTGACTTAAATATATCAGCTTGAAAATGTAAAGATCAGTTAAATGTGGTACCAAATTACTTGACAGTCTTTAAAGACGAAGCAGCTACGTATGTTTAACAAATTAAGAACCAGATTCTGAGCCCCTTACTCATGGTGAGTAGTACTTTCCTCCATAAGTATCCCCACTGATTTCAGTGGGACTGTTCAGGGAGGAAGATGCTATTCAAGGGGACTAAGGGTATCAGAATCTGGCTCTTACCAGTAACTTCTGACTGGGAGAGAGAGAATTCCTTTGGGGAGAAATTTCCCCTTCCCAGGAACCATGGACATCTCCATACTTTGCTGTCCCCCGTCCTGCACAAAAAGGTGTGGGGTTACTGCCTTTCCCCAGTCCCAGGACTGAAGGAAAGGATTAGAAGGGAGGCTGTGTTCATTTTATAGAGGGCACGAGGACCTAAACCAGTTGTCCTTTAACTGGTAGGAGAACCCTCTCCTCTGCCTGACTGAACAATGCTCCAGCCGGGAAACCTCATAGGGTTTTCTTCACTTCCCCAGGCTTCCACATTTGGGTTTCTCTGTGAGAGAGGAAGTTCTTCTCCCTGGATAAAAGTGCAGGATTGGAACTTACAGAAATGCAGGTTTTCTTCCATACTTTTTTTTTTTTTTTCCTTCTTCTTCATGTACCCTGATGTTGACACTGGCTTCCACTCTGAATGACAACCCAGTATGCATAATACTGACCATGTATGCACTACACTGTCAGCCACTGCAACACGTGACTGGAGTTTGAGGCTTGAGGCTGGGCCTAAGGTGTGGGAAGGAGGGATCAGATAGTTGTGTAAATTGACAAACACAGCCAAAGGCATTGTTAAGAATTTTCACAAACCTTGTATAGTTTTCTAAATTTCCAGCTCTTACCTGACCCTCTCAAAGTGAGATGTGGGCTTTTCTTGAACTTCATGAGTGGCTGTGACATGATGACCACAGTACATGCTGGGATGCCACAGAAAATGAGATCTGCTAATATTGTGACATCAGGGAACATGAAAGATTCAAATCTGGAAGTTTAAAATCAGTTGTGTGGGACTGCCTTTCTTACCTTTAGTATTTTGAGCACCAGCATTTTGCTCTGTAGTTATTATTTAACCTATATATAGGTGCTGTAAGTTAGGCTAAAATCCTGTGGATGGTAAGTATTGTTTGTATGAAATGGTTGTACAAGGTCATCACTTTAAAATGTGGCATACCACATCCTGCACTGCAGGAGTTGCAAAATCTCACCACACTGTTTGTGGCTGCCATTTTGGAGTTGCTCTCTTCAAGAAGCAAGACGACTTTGGCAAGTTTTAAAATGTTTGGTTTCATTTATAAAAGAGAGTTCAGTAGAAGCTGTACTTTCCTCATAGGCCATCCTTCACGCAGACTATTCTCAAATGTAGCTTTGCTTTTGAAAAATACATATTTCCAAGGCCAAAGGGAAATGATATATGTTCTAAAAAACTAATCCAGATTGATGGCCAGGCTTTCGTAGCTCTTGCAGTACTCTGCACTTTGTTCCAGAAAGCTAAAGTACTTTTAAGGAAAAGCACTATGGGACCCAGAAAAAGAAACTCAAAGTATCCTTTATACTTTGAGACAAAAAATATGAAGTGCTCCCACTTCATTGGTTAGTACTGTGCTGACCTACTTGAATTTCTCATGAGGATTGGCAGTAATCTTAAAGCAGGGCCCATATTTCCAATAATTCTCATATGAACATGCTTTCATGCTGTTAACGGCTGGCTACCACTGCAACTTATTAGAAACTCAGCTGTTTAGCAAAGTGGGATCTTTGTCTTGGAAGGTCACCAAGATAATAAGAGCCTTCTTGGAAGACCTTGAATCAGAACTGTTTGGATGTAGTGCGGCACAGCACACAGCTCAGATCTCCCAGGATTCGTATATTTGGAAGGCACTGTACCATGTATAACTGTAGTAGATAGGACAATGATACTTGAACTGTTACATCAAGGTCATAGTGTTCAGAGATCCTATTAATATCATGCATGGTAAGCAATTTATGAAAGAATTCACACAGCATTTGAAAAAAGTCATAAACATTATTATCTTAGTTGCTTTTTAAGATTATTTTTCTACTATACCATGATCTTGTAAAAACAGATAAAAAACATTTTAAATAATGTAGTTATTTATTGGACAGAATTTTGAAACATCAGTTTATGTATCACTTTATATTCCATTTATTAACAAAGCCATGTGATTGGTTTGCCATTCATACCATTTACACAGTTTAGAATGGGTTGTATTACAGTGGCTTTGGGTGAGTGGGTAGCACTGAGACCTTGAATTGGTGCTGCCCAGAGGTCTTAGTGCTGATAAAGAAACCCTTCTGTAACTTATTAAAGTGAAGGGTGATGAGGAGAATTACAAATGACATAGATGATGCAGACTGAGGCACTGATCTTCACTTCCTCTTCCTCATGTAACATTCCACCATGTTCATTCTAATTGCAACTCTCACTTTAATTCCCAAACCCTACAAGGAGATAATGAGCAAACAGAAGAGCTGCTGGTATTGCCCTTTGATGGAAACACTTGGCAGTTTTTGGTTGCAACATAACAGGCAACAGCTTCAGGAACATGGCCTGATTCTTATTCAGTCAGAATATTTCCTGGGTGGAGGGGTTGGCGTAGAAGAGAACTAGCAATTATGTGTTGCACACTTTAAATATCAGTCCAAAACTGCTATTTGGGGAATGAAAAGGGATTTAATGGAAATTTTAGCTATGGATGTTTTACAGTCATTTTTATGTATTTATTTTATTTGTATTGTATTATGGTTGAGTGTAGGGACCTCATCGGAGATCTGGACCCCATTGTGCTAGGCACTGTACAAACAAAGTAAGCGACAGGTTTAAGGTGTTAGGCTTCAGTGCAGCACTACGAACTAAGAGCGTAGAACCCACAGCCATGCAGAGCCTCACTAAGGTGAAAGGGGGCTTTACCCAGTAGGGGGTTCAGATGTTCAGTTGGCAATGCAGGATCAGGGCTCAATCCTTACATCCTTTCAGCTGGCCTGTGAAGCTGGTCTGTATTATCTCATTTTACAGATGGAGATACTGAGGCAGAAAGATTACGTGAGAGCCCAAAGCCATAGAGAGAGTCCAGAGCTGGAATAGGAATTTAGGAATCCATGGCCTTTAAGTCCAACTGTTATGCTAGACCACATTTCTCCACTTTAGTGCTAATAGAGCTTGTTCATTTGTGCACGTACAATAATTTTGTTTTTAAAAAGTGAAGAGTATTCTTATATCCAGAACCCTGGCTGTTTACTTGGTTGTGTCCCAATACGTTTTCTCACAGACACTAATAATGAGCCAAATCCTCTTGTGGGGTAAATTGATGTAGCCTGGTGGAAGTCAGTGGAGCTGCACTGACTTGGACCACTTGCGGAACACATCTAATATGTTTAAAGAATGGTTGCAGTTATAAAAGTTGGTGCAAAATGGTAGCATGACCCAGATTGTCCCCTCTAATGACATCAGTGGAGGGGATCCTTCACAGCCTCATTTCCTCCTGCTTGGCTGGAAGGCGGATGCCACCTGTGCAGCAAGTCTCTCCTTTCCCCCACCATGACTAGGCAAAAGCCCCTCATGTGGGCTCTGCAAAGAGCTCCATGGAGTTTGGGAACAGAGCTGAGGTTAGAAAGTGATGGATCAGAGGACAAGCCACTCTCTGCAGTAGCACTTTATTGCTATCCTAGGACCAGCTGTGGTAAATGACAGCAGGAACTGCCCTAGTGAGCTGCCTTTATTTCCAGGTTCTTTATCATGGACTAGTTGCAAATTTGGTTTTATACTTTCCTTACTCTCAACTGTTCTTTTTTTCCTACCGACAAGGGAGCATTAAGGGGAGATTATCTCGAAAGAGTTGATGTGTTCAGAGTTGTAGGGCTTCCACTCCTCCTTCCTGCCAAGCAGAGTTTTCTTTCCTCTTTCATCTGCTGACTGCTGGTGGAACAAGCTGCACTGTGCCTTTAAGACGTGTGGGTTTTCAGAAGGCTAATTCCTTGGCTTTGGCATGTGTTGAGGCATGTTCTCAGTTGGGCTGTATGGTTTATAAAAGCTAAAAGTGCATTAGTCTAGTGAGGGTTTTTAACTATTTTCTGGAAAGAGGTGGAGTTCAACTTTGTTATTTAGTTGTACTCAAAAGAATCAGCATTTCCCCTTCCCTCCCCCAACTCCCCCTAAAACGTGGGGGGAAATCAAAGGAATTTGTATTTTTTTACGAATTAAAAAGATACCTTTCTCTATTTAATTAAAAAGACCCTGCAAATCTCTAATGAAATAACTGACAGGGCAATTTCTGTTTTGAGTTATGTTCCCCATACCTGCATCGATATCACTGCTGTGTTACGTTGTCAATGTGGTGGCATGCGTGGAACTGAGGGGAGAATTTGGCCCAAGACAGTTGTCAGCCTGCTTTATTTCATTGTGAATCTCCTGATATTTGGAGTGTTTGATAAAGCCCCTACTCCAGCTTGAAAATGTGACCCAATTGTATCCGAAAAGCTCAAAAGCTAGAAGGCAAATAAAAAGAACCCAATATTTATTATTTTTAAATTAATTTCATGATTTTTGAATCTTTGGGATTGGCAATACTATAATTAAAATACAGCATTCCGTTGCAAAGTAACATATTCTACTAAGAATAGATACGCTTTAGGGTAGTACTTAAATGATTTATTTTTTTTAACTATTTTCCATGCAGGGCTCTGGCACTGGACTGCAGCAACAGTGCAAATAATTTAGGACTGTCCACATGTACTCGGAGACTAGTCTCCCTTCAATAAACTCACGTAACTGTCATTACTCTATATCGAAGTGGATTTTTTAGATCCTGGTTCTGCAAGTGACTCATTGTGAACAGACCCCTGCACTCACACCAAGTCCCATTGACTTCATTAGAGTTTTGTGCAAGCTCTGGAATCCAGCCATGCACAGTCACAGATTGAGTCCTCCTGGAGAGAAGAATAGGTTTCCGAATATCAGACCAAGAAGAATGGCTGAGTAGCAGTGTTGTGTTTTTTTGTTAGCATAGGAGACTGGACTCAAGGGTTCTATTCCTGCTCTGCTACCACCTCACTGTGTGGTGTTGGTCAAGTCACTTAACCTTTAGGCTGCAGTCCCATGTGAGTTAAAAAGGGACAGTAATACTTATCTGCTTCATGGTTGTGTGCTAGGATTGAATTACTTAATGTCTGTGAAGTACTTGGTGGGGCTGGGGCGGGGCAAGGGCTTGGCTGTATAAAGTGCCAGGTGTTGTTGTTTGTATTTAAGATTAATTAATTATTCATTATGGAGCCATGGCAACTCCCCTCCTTTTCCTGTGTCACTAGTTGGTTTTAGTGATCTCATCCCTGCTTTTGTGCAATACTTAAGCCTTCAGAAAGTCTCTGCTATTTAAACCCTTTATTATGAAGTGAGTGGGGTTTTGGGGGCTGCTGCTTTTTTAGTAAGAGGTTGCAGAGCAATGGCAGCACCCCATCCTTTTATCTTTCAAAGGTTACAGCTATACTTAGAGCAGTGTGTAGTGTAGACACTGCACACCCAGCTAGCATGTGTATAAATAGTATAGACAGAGAGGTACAGCTTAGGTGAGTAAAGCTTCCTACACACCTGAATGCCCAGAAAGCTCCTGTGTGGCTCTGTACATGCCAGGCAGTGCTTCCCACCTATGTGCTACTGTTTTTAGTAGCGCAGTGTCCTGCATTTAGTAGCGTAGGATCCAATAGTGAGGAAGTGGGGAAAGTCCTTGGCAGCAAGGAAAGGCCTGCTGCCAAAGCGTTTCCCCACTGTGGAACCCTTTCCCTGCTGCTAGAGCCTTGCAAGGTACATTAGTAGTCCCTGTAGTCTACACACCACTTTTTAAGAGTAGATGTAGCCAAAGTCAGCCAGGAAGCACTGTAGCTCCTCCCCTCTCTCCTAACCATACCTTCCTTCCTCTCTGCCTCTTAAGCTAGGTGGCACTGTGCTCTTCCTAGCGTGCAGCTTCATGGCCTCGCAGCCAGTGGCTAGAGTATGGGACTGAGAATTAGAACTCTTGGGTTCTCTTCACAACTGTGCTCTGGCTCACTGTGTGATCTAGGGCTTTCCCCTGTTTGTTTCATTTTAAATGGGTATAATACATTTTGCCTAATTCCCAGGGGCTTTCAGGCGGAATTAGGACTTGTCTACATGGGGCTGTTAGTGAAGTAAACTAGGAGGCTAATTTAAAGCACACTAGCTACTCTCTTTTCACCAGGTAGACAAGCCCTTAGTTAATGCTTATAAAGTGATTGAGCTCTGTGACTGAAAGGTGCCATGTAAGTGCTAAATGCCTACATTCATAACAACAGAAAGGTAATCTTCATTGAAAGCAAAGTAGCTTATCTGTAAATCAACATTTGATCAGGTGGAGGCATAGATTCCATGTTAGTGGGAGGGAGAAGGAGTGTAAACAAAGCCTGCCCACTTCTACTGAACAGAGAAAACTATAGTAGAAGTAGAAATGATTCTCATCCCTTGTGGTTTGTTTCGTGTGTAACACAGACTTTGAATGTAGTATTCAAAAGCAGAGGCCAATTATTGAGACTGTTGGATAGAAGTGAGTGCAGTTCAGCTATTGATACGGAATTTGAAGTTACAGATGAGAGCTGTTTTCCTTCTGTTAGCAAGTTTCCAAGGTTTAGTATGATGCTGGGTACTGCTTTTTTCAGCAGCACTTTCTCTGGGCAGTTGAAAACATATCACAAGCACTGAGATTACTTAAGTGAGCAAGTAGAGCATTCAAAGGAAGAAAATTAAGAGAGGAGTTTTAAAATGATCATTGCGTTAAAAGAATTGCTAATAGCTAATATACCGTCATAACCAATGCGCAGTTGCAAGCTTTCTTGTGCTGTCAAGAAAGGAGAAGGAACTAAAATTCCAAGAAAGATTTAATCCACATTTTGTAAAACCTATCAAATTCACAGCAGGTGAGAAACGGTAAATGTTTGCCTCCAAAGGAGATTAGAAACCAAAACAAGGCAGAATTACATTAGCACAGATTAACCAGGTTATCAGATAGTCATTTAATTAAACAGAGTAAATCCTTTCTTAGCTGAACCACCTCACCAGAAAAACTCTCCTTAATACAAATTATGTTTCTCAATTTCTCTTTGTTCATCCAGATAAATTAAATGTCCTTCATCCTATTTGAACAAACAGGGTTCTGAGGTATCTGTTTTAGGTCACTGATTTATATGCTGTAGAAGCTATCTCATTGTTTAGAATACAGTGATATACTGTTTGTGTGTGTTTTCCCTTTGCTGCCTTGTACATGGTGAATTGTTTTTGTTTTGTTTGTTTGTTCCAAATGTTTAAACCCCTCAAACAGTAGAAATAACCAAGTCTTTGTACAAAGGTAGGTTAGATTTAGATCTTTGTCTTAAATGAATTTTTCTGCTTTATACATTATGATGCCCTTCTCCCATACGTCAAGTATTTTGGGTGGGACAGGCAGCCAACAGAAAATTAAACCCAGTCTTTGCTTGACCATTAATATTAGCCCAAGATAAAATGTGTTTTTTTTTCCTTGTGATATCTGATCAACGCCCCCTCCCCACAAACAATATGTAAAGAGCTGAGCCAAATTTCAGGCAGGGGCAGGGCGGAGAAGGAATAAATAAATACATTCAGATTTTGACAACGCTTACAAATGATTGATTCAGATACGGCATCTGTGAATTTCAAAATCCGTTTTCACTCCTCTAATTTATATTAATTTGTTATTAAAGACATACATATACTTAGGCCTGGCAGAATTTGAAGGATAATATCAATGTTTATTTTTAAGCATTTTTTTCTCTTTTTATTGTTTACAGTTGTAGGAAATTATGGGTGGGGGTGTCGGACTATGGGCAGGGCAGGCAATAATTATTTAATGACAGTAGACATTGAGATTCAGAAAGTTTAATGTTTGTAACCTTTAAAACAGAGTGGAGCATTCAAAGGAAGAAAAGCAATTAAGAGTTTTAAAATGATCATTGCATTAAAAGAATTGCTAATAGCTAATATACCGTCATAACCAATGCGTAGTTGCAAGCTTTCTTGTGCTGTCAAGAAAGGAGAAGGAACTAAAATTCCAAGAAAGATTTAATCCACATTTTGTAAAACCTATCAAATTCACAGCAGGTGAGAAGCGGTAAATATCACACGTCAACATCGCACGTCAAAGATTGTCAACATCACACGTCAAAATATGCAAAGTAAATATCCTTAAATCAAACTCTAATAAGTTCTCAAGTAGCATTTTTCTTTCTTCTGTACATTTTGATAAGTATCGATGGAAATACTTTTTCATCAGTTTGCGTGTGTATGGTGAAATTGATGTTTAGTGACATTTGCTAAAAAAAAAAAAAAAAAAAAAAATCAAATCCTTCCAAGCCTACATGTACTCAAAATGTATTCACAGATCTAGGCAGCTAACATTCATATACAAGAAAAACAAATGAAACAAATAATTATAAATGTTCTGTGCAATTTTATCCCACAAGAAGGTCCAAATTCTGATACCGTTATGCTGAATAGTATCTTACTCTGCGAGTAGTCCTTTTGGTTTAAGTTGGGCTGTTTGCCGAGTAATCTGTTACTAACATGAATCTGGCACTAAGTGTTGTCTAATCATGCTCACCTGATGCATGTCAACCTGATGCTATACTACAAGCTATTTTCTTTTTAGAAATCTTGTTACAAAGGTTGGTCAGTACTTAATTGATAATGAAAACATTTGTGACTTGAAACAAAATCTTGGTGCAAGAAATCAAACATTGGATAGAATCTTCCAGCATCATTTTCATAAATATTACAGTGTCAGAGAGAGCAGGATGTTCATCCCTTTGAAGATAACTGAACTGGGGCTTTTGTTGAGACTAGACATGCCCCGGATTGTGAAGCAGCTGTTTCAGTTTAAAAAAATTAAGAAATCCCAAATAGTTAATTCTCATGTTCACTCTATTTAACCTCTGAAGTTCCTCAAAATGAAGCACCAGCTTCTACTTTTTGGTCTGTATTCATTTTTCTTTCTTTTTTTTTGCTCTCTCTCTTGTGGCTTATCAGACGCTTTCAGCTTCAACAGCTTCTGAGGCAAACAGTAGGTTTGTGGTGTGTGTGTGTGTGTGTGTGTGTGTGTGTGTGTGTGTGTGTGTAAGTATCCTAACGTGGCAGGGCATAGGCAGTTATGAAACTTTCCAATAAAGTCTCAGTGCGTCAGTATTGGTTGGTGGTGGTTTTTTTCCGTTGCCCTCTGATTTCATTTCCAGTTATGAGTGAAGAGAGAGGGCTGGGGGGAAAAAACCTCAAAAAACCAGTTGACTGAGGAAAGAAGCAATTCCCATGACAGGTGGAGCATGCAGCATGTTGAATGAGACTCTTCATTTTTGGTGCACAGTGCTGGGGGAAGGGGAAATCTTTCCACTTTGGTTAAAAGGGGCCCCAGCAAACTGTTAAAGCAGCAGCAAGAAGTTTGTCTTTAATTTTTTTTTAAAGGACTGGAGAAATTATTAACCACAGTTTATGACATCACAGTTGATCTTGATTAAAGGTTTGTTTTCTTGCTGGCAGAGGTGTGCTCTGTAGAGACTGGTTCTCTTTTTTTTTTTTTTTTTTTAAGTTTCTTTTTTGAACAACAAACGGAGAGAACTGCTCGCATTGCTGCTGCTGCTGCTCCAGCTGCGCTTGTGTGTGTGTAAAAAGGATGGTGTATCTGTAGCTGCCACGCACAAACACACATTTGACCATGAGGACTCTTCGCAGGTTGAAGTTCATGAGTTCGCCCAGCCTCAGTGATCTGGGCAAGAGAGAGCAGGCAGCCTTGGATGAGCGGGGGACCCAGCAGCGACGGGCCTGCTCCAATGCTACCTGGAACAGGTAAGGTCTTGCTCGATGCACTTCCTTACCTGGAGCCTCTAAGCTCTCCGACAGCAGCTGGCATGATTAATTCCACAATTACCCTCTCTTTGTTTCACAGTCTGGGATAGTTTGTTCCTAACCGTGCTTTATTTCAGGAACGTAACAACACATTGGCTTCTGCATTAATATATTACTAAACGCGTCTCTGGTTACATGTAACAGACAGAAGCAACTCTTTGACGCCGCTATTAACCTTTCTCTGAATGCTGACAGAAAAATAGACTTGCCCTCCTGAAGATGGTTCAACCTATGCTTCATTCTGACAGGCAGGAACTTTTTTCAAAGCACCAACATACAAATATGTTCTTACACCTTGCTAGCCATTTTAGTTCAAGGTTGATTTGGTTTTGTTTAAAATTGTCTCTCTATATATTCTGCTTTGCTGTTCTTTCTGTATGTTTTGGAAGGGGGGAAAATAATCCATCAGGTTTACTTTTTTCTGTGTGTGATTTCTATATCTGTCGCTGTTTGTCAAAATATATAGCGGAACATTTTCCAAAGTGAGTGACTTAGGCATTTGAGAACCTAAGTCCCAATGACTTTAATTGAGACATTGACTGCTTGGTGCCTAAGGCGCAGATTTTTAAAGAGGTATAGGTGCCTAAACACCTTTTAAAAAGCTGGCCTTAAGTCAATTTTTTGAAAATGGGACTTAGGCACTTTGGAAAATGTTACTGATAGGTATTTTTAAAAGCACTGAGATATATTTACAGTAAGATAGAAATCACTGGAGCATCCAGGAGAACCAGTTTCCTAATAGGATTGTCATTGTGCATAAAAGATTCCAAAAAATCACATCTATCACTATGACTGTGCTTCTATCTATCTATCTATCCTTTAAGTGCGAGCATCTTGTTAGGCATTGTAACAATACAAGACGCAAAGGAGACACTGTCCCAGCCCTGAGAAGCTTTCATCTTAAATAACACAAGTATGCACAGGGAGATCCAGATGACAGTGGTAATTCAAGATCTGATACTGCCACCCTTACTCGGGTTGAGTAGTACTTCACTTGGCCCCTTGTCCCGCGGGAGACAGTAAGGCTGTTTGCAGAGTTAAATACTGCTTAGTGTGAGTAAAGGTTGCAGAACAGGGTCCTCAGAACTTTTCATAATGATGAATAATGTACTGACAGCTTTCACTGGCAGGGATTAGCATTTATGGGACTCCTGGGAGAAGGGAGTTGTCCGTACGGATTTGAAAGGAGAGGGGGTGGCTGCCTGGCATAGTTGGATAGGGAGGGTTTAGGGGATGGTATGGAAGGGGTCTTGTGGTGCTGCATGAGCACTGAGAAAAAGCAAATCTGTTCACATTTGCTGTCTCTGCTGCTGGTACAAAACACTCAGTCCAAGAACTGGTCAGCTAAGATAGGGTCATTTATTTATTTTTTAATTTGGAAAAGGTGGGTACAGTTATGACCAATGGGTATTTGACATCTGTGTGTGGGAGACTTGTTAGATGTCTTATGCATTTAATCAATCACGCATCATGTATTGTTTAACCATGCATGTGTGAGTAATCGCTCTAGTGGTTTGTGAACTCAGGGACCGACCTTTCCTTTTTGCCATGAAGTCATCTTTCCCTTCACTGTGAATACACTGGCATCCTGAACTTCCACAGCATGCATCTTTGAAATCCCTCTGGAGAAGCCAGTGGAGCTGCTGCTTTCTAAGACCCATACTGCTTAATTTTGCCAACAGAATGAGCATCTGTGTATGTGTGCCAAGGTGCTCTGAAGTCATGATAAATATTACAAAACATGAGTGATTTTTAGAGATTGCAGCCTAAGTGCAGGCTCTGCATTTCATATTAAATAATAGAAGGCCCTCTCTGCAGCAAAACAAGGGGATAAATGTAGCTTTTTCGTGCAACTTAATGCACCTCATATCCTGTCTTGGCTTTAAGGATCTCAGTACCTTAGCAGATACTCTACACACTTTGTAAAAAATTTATCTTCATTATTTCATCTCAGGACAATTGAGGCTTTAGTAATGGGTTAGCTATTCATACTCTGAAACAATTCTCTGAAATCTGGTTTAAGATTTTCAGATGTGACCAAAAAAAAATGCAAGATTTTGAAAAGCGACCTGTGACTTCGGGTGACTCAAATTGTAGGTGCCCAACTTTAAAAAGGGGCCTGATTTTCAGAGTGTTCAGCACTCTCTGAAATGCAGGACTCAGGAACTTTTTTAGGGCATCTCCAGTTGGGCACCTAAGGTATGGCTCACCCAGAATAACTGGTTACTTTTGAAAACCTTTGCCCTGCGTGTGTTTTGTTCTGGTTTTGTTTAGTTCCTTGGGTTTGGTTTGGTTGTTTTCTGTAAAACAATTTCCATTCCAGCATCAACCTCAGCCTGGACCAGTCCACACAAGAGATCCACTTCCTGGACACTAGGGTGCTAATAAGCGATGGTCACATAAACACCACCCTATACCAGAAACCTACTGACCGCTATTCCTACCTACATGCCTCCAGCTTTCAACCAGACCACACCACATGGTTCATTGTCTACAGCCAAGCTCTACGATACAACCGCATTTGCTCCAACCCCTCAGACAGAGGCAAACACCTACAAGATCTCTATCAAGCAATCTTAAAACTACAATACCCACCTACTGAAGTGAAGAAACAGATAGACAGAGCCAGAAGAGTACCCAGAATTTACCTACTACAGGACAGGCCCAACAAAGAAAATAACAGAATGCCACTAGCCATCACCTTCAGCTAAAGGCCATCACCCAACTAAAACCTCTCCAGCGCATCATCAAGGATCTACAACCTATCCTGAAGGATGATCCATCACTCTCACAGATCTTGGGAGACAGGCCAGTCCTTGCTTACAGACAGCCCCCCAACCTGAAGCAAATTCTCACCAGCAACCACACAACAGACCCACTAACCCAGGAACCTATCCTTGCAACAAAGCCTGTTGCCAACTTTGTCCACATATCTATTCAGGGGACGCCATCATAGGGCCTAATCACGTCAGCCACACTATCAGAGGCTTGTTCACCTGCACATCTACCAATGTGATATATGCCATCATGTGCCAGCAATGCCCCTCTGCCATGTTCATTGGCCAAACTGGACAGTCTCTACGTAAAGGAATAAATGGACACAAATCAGACATCAAGAATCGTAACTTCAAAAACCAGTCGGAGAACACTTCAATCTCTCTGGTCACTCGATTCCAGACCTAAAAGTTGCAATTATTCAACAAAAAACTTCAGAAATGGACTCCACCGAGAGACTGCTGAATTGGAATTAATTTGCAAACTGGATACAATTAACTTAGGCTTGAATTGAGACTGGGAGTGGATGTGTCATTACACAGAGTAAAACTATTACCAGTGTTTATTTCTCCAACCCCCACTGTTCCTCAGAAGTTCTTGTCAACTGCTGGAAATGGCTCACTTTGATTATCACTTCAAAAGGTTCTTCCTCCTCCCCTCTCCCCCCCTCCTGCTGGTAATAGCTCACCTTAAGTGATCACTCTAGTTTCAGTGTGTATGCTAACACCCATTGTTTCATGTTCTCTGTGTATATAAATCTCCCCACTGTATTTTCCACTGAATGCATCTGACGAAGTGAGCTGTAGCTCCCGAAAGCTTATGCTCAAATAAATTTGTTGGTCTCTAAGGTGCCACAAGTACTCCTTTTCTTTTTGTAAAACAAAAGTGCCTTGTTTAACAAAAGCATTTCTAAGTACTGTCCTCAGACATTATCCTTTGGCTTACGGAAGGGTACTGCCTTCCTTATAGGAGAACGATTTCTGCTATTTCAATCAGTGAATTATTAAACATTCTTACTAATCAGGGGAGTGAAAAGAAGTACCAGAAATGCCTTCCATTTTCATCAAGCCCGAATCTATTATGGTTAAACATTGGCTGCCATTTCCCCCTTAATTCTAGCATCTGTGCCTGGGTGGCAGTTTGTGGGTGTGTGTGTGTGTGTGTTTGCAAGAGGCTTTGAGCCTGATTCAGTAAAGCAGGGGAGAGGTGTGAAATACAACCCCTCAGAATGCCCCTGCTCCAGCCAACCCCATTGCTCAAGAGAGGATACTCATCCTTTGGGAGGACAGGCAATGATCCTGACTCTGCCCTGTGTCAGAGTACTGTGGGAGGCCACATTTAATTTTCCCAAGGTTCTCCACAAGCTTTGCCAGTGGGAGCTTCAGAAGAGAGCCACTCAAGTCAGTGCTCTCTCTAGTCATCCTCCCCACAGACCATTTTCTGGCTGTGTCACCCGCTTTTGAGCCCATGCTGCCCGCTCCAGAAGTAGAGTTTTGACTACTTCATGTGCCAAAATGAGCTGTCCGGCAAAATTTCCTTCATTAAATCTTCTATGTTGATATCCGCTTAAACCCTTGGGATTGTATTTGTGACAGGGTGAATTCTGCCCTTTGTAGCTAGGTGAGGGCAAATTACAGGAGACTGGGTTCCATGTCTGTCATTGCCCAGCTCCCCACTGGCACATTGCATTCCTAGCAAGGTTTCTTCCTCTGCAGGGATTTTCCTTCATCTCCGCAGCTACAGTACTGTAAAACAGCTTGAAACTGTCAATCAAATGGAAGTAAGTCACTGTTGAGCTTCTGTGTACTACTACGCAAATTAGACTTTGTGGGCACAGCCTCTTCTGTCCCTGCTTTCCCATGATCCCCAAAAGCAGTGTGTACCAACTCGCTAGCCAGCCAACACATGTTAACTAGCAACTAGCAGCAGCATAATTGAACAATACAACTTCATTAGAGCTCACAAAATTTGCATTGGATTAAAATAATTTAGGTTCTTTTTCAGGCATTGTCTTCAACGGCTTGTTTTCTGCTGCAGCAGTAAAGAGGGCTGAATACTGACTAAACTGATTGGACTGAGGAAACCCAAGATTTATAATCTTTATAATCTGATAGTCAAGGGGGCCCCTCTGAGGGCAAAGGAAATCCAAAGAGAGGTTTTCTTTATGACTGACCTGGTACTGACTGCCTAATCAGTGGTTAATACTGGCTGGGTTCTGCTGTGGAAAAGCCTATCATGAAATGACATATATCCTCCTTGATGTTAGGGGAAAAAAAGGGAAAATGATGACAAGTTGAAGTAGGAGGTAGTGAATAAAATAAGACAAAATATAAGGAGGAGGAGGAGATGTTTCTTATAATAATGAAATCAACAGTAAATCCAAGCTGAGAAACATTATTAGGAACAATCTGAATTAGTTTTTGCAGGAATATAGTATGCACAGTAGCTTGCCATTAGTGCTCAGTGGTGTGTGTAATGTTTCATCTTTAATTAAAAATCCCTGTCTTTTCAGATTACAGCAGGGCTTTTCTAATGGAAGAAACTGAAAGTACTGAGCTTTCACTTTTTTGTTAGGACATTTTTCCCTTTTCCCACATTGGCTAATTATTCAGATATACAGTATTTGTATTGACTTAGCTCCTTCCTGGACCTTCTCAATGGGATCCACTTTTGAGAAAGAGTTTGGTTTGAACACTGGAACAAATGGGAGCCCAAAACTCCTTACTTCTACTCCTGACTCCGACACTAATTCTTTTTGTTGCAATTTGGGGAAGCTTCTTAACTCTCTGGGCCTCGGTTTTCCCATCTGCAAACTAGGGATAATAATGTTCATCTCCCCCACAAGTGGGTTTACAATTGATGCAGTTAATGAATGAATGGTTGTAAAGCACTTTGAAGACTTTGTTTAATAAATTCATTTATTTTCATTAAATGTTGGACTGAAATTAAGTTGTTTGTCAATGGGTGTTTGCAAATTGTTCCCTTTGGGCACAATTTTCAGAAGTACCAAAGTGACTTGTTTCAGAATAGCAGCTGTGTTAGTCTGTATTCGCAAAAAGAAAAGGAGTACTTGTGGCCTTAGAGACTATCAAATTTATTTGAGCATAAGCTTTCGTGATAAGAATAAGCTCACTTCATCGGTGACTTAGAAGCTCAAAAGTGATTTATGCACTTAGAAGCCTAAGTCCCCTGGCCTTTTAGTGAGATTCATATGGTACTGCTTTTGTTCACTGATTGTTTAACTGGAACTTTTTGAACAGGAGAATTACAAATAGCAATTACTGAATACTTGGGTGTACACTCTCATACCCTTCTTTGCATATGAATTCGGTATTCATTTACAGACTAGCAATTGCCTAAAAATGTGCACAAACAAAAACTCATTTACACACCTTTGTTTGGAAATACAAGTGAAAAGGTGGCAGTCAAAATGAGCAGGTGGTCAAATTTCAAATTAAAGTTAATCAATAGAGCTGGATGAGAAATAGTTTTCCCATCTGTGAATATTTTCAAGAGTTTGACATTTTTTCCTGTATTGAATCAGGATGAAAACTAGAAATCTTGAAAATATTCAAAACCTGAAAAAACAGTTTTATTTTGAGTCAAATTTTTTTTTATAATTTCTAAATATTTCATTTTCAGTTTGACCATTTTTTCTTTGGTTCACCTTTTTTTTCAGACTAATTAGTTTAAATTTGGAAACAAAAAGTTGTGTAATACCAGAAATTTCTCAACCTTTTTTCCAGTCAGAAAATTTGGTAAACCCGACCCTGTTGTACAGAGTTTCGCTTGTGATGAACTGGCATTTTTCAACAAAGACACATAATTCATAGGAAAAATTCCTGACGAGCTCTGTTTGTGTGTCCAGGTTTGCAGTAGTTCCTCAGCTCGACATACAGCTTTTGCCCATTGAAAAAAGAGGTGTTTAATCTTAACTACATCTGGTTTTAAAACAATACAAATTTTAAATTTAGGATGATATTTTCAGATTTGCTGAGCACCCAAAACACCCATTGAATCAGTGAGCAGCTGTGGGTGCTCAACAATTCTGAGAATAAATCCTGTCCTGTTGGATAGCCATTCAACAGCCCAAGTGAAATGAGTGAGTTTGGTCTCAGGCTAGTTACACAGTGGCCTGGAGTCCATATCTTTTAGAAAAATACCCCTTCTGCCTTGGTGCTAATTACAATGCTGGTTAGGAGCCTCCACAGAGACTCAAACAACGAATAGGCTAGAATGATACACTCTTAACCGCTTTGGGGTCCCTTTACTTTAAGGCATAGTGTTGGGGAAGCCAACCCTGCTCTTGCTTAATAAGAGATTACTTCATCCCTAGTTATAGAATACCAAGTGCCATACCCTTGCCTTTCTGAGGAAATTGATTGGGCAAACAGTAGAACACAGGTGCTGTCCAGGTGTGAGGTGGAATGTCCACTCAGCTGATTTCACCATTCTTCTCGTGAGTTCATTCTCCCTTTCTGTTAGTGTTCTTTTGACATTCTGCTGCAGTCTGTGGTAACTGTGGGATGTATAAATGTGAGAGCTTAGTGCAGCCTTTGGCAAGTCTCCCAAACAGGCCAGCATGGGCTTCCTGTCAAAAACATTCCTATCTTCAGCAGCTCACAGCTATGCTGCTTCTTTGCCTTTTATGATAGGTCTTCACTGCCATGGTGTATTTGAATGTGTTAATCCTCAGGAAATGCTTGATTAGTCTTTTTTGTTTTGGATACAAATTTTAAATTGTCACAAGAGTTTATCTTGAAAAAGTGACAGGTGGACAGCTTTGGAGAGCCACGTTACACTATCTTTACATTCACCTTTTGTTCATGTTTCATTTCTTATACTACAGTATCTTTTTACACATGCATATACTTTTGTGCGTAGGTCAGCTTCAGATTGTGTTAATATATTAACAAAGGCTAGGGCATTAGGGGAAATATTTGTGTTTTCAGCATAGAATGTAATCTCCAAACTATGGGGAAACCAGTAACAAGTAAATTTCTGTCTTATTACTTGCATGCTTACCTGCATTGCATATCCACCTATTAAACCCAGCGAGTGACCTAGATTTGATGTTCTCCATCCTTTTCATTCATTTTGTGTGACTGTCTATACTATAGGGGCTACAGTAGCACAGCTACAGCTCTGTAGCTAAGCCTCTGTAGCATCATAGGAAGAGGTTTTTCTGTCACTGTAGGTAAACTGCCTCTCCAGACGGCAGTGGTTACATTGATGGAAACATTGTCAGCCTTGCATGTCTGTTTCAGGGGTTAGGTCAGCATAATTGTGGTGCTCAGGACTGTGAATTTTTCACACCCTGAGTTCCATAGCTATGTCGATATAACTTCTCAAGTATAGACTTGTCCCAAGAAAGAGCCCCACTCACTGATCTACCTTTTTTCTCAACCCTCTCTCCCAAATCCCATTGCTGGAGTCACAAACTGTTTGATTCTGCAGATACACACAGGACACATTACTGTTAATGCATCCAATGAAGTGAGCTGTAGCTCACAAAAGCTTATGCTCTAATAAATTTGTTAGTCTCTAAGGTGCCACAAGTACTCCTTTTCTTTTTGCGAATACAGACTAACACGGCTGCTACTCTGATTACTGTTTCTGTATTCTGTGTCCTCTGCCCACATCCAGCACTCCTCGGGGACAGGAACCCAGCCCTCCACCCCAGCTGTCATGGCATAGGAGTGTCAGGTGGGGGACTCAATGAAGAGAAGTTCACCCAATGAATCGTCTGTCTTTTCAGAAGCAGGAGAGAGAATCTGGAGCAGGGGAGACAGGCGATCAAATGGCTATGCAGAGGGAGTGCAGATCTCCTTTAACTGGCTATGGCTCACCCACAACTGGAGGAGCCAGTTCAGACTTCCCAGCTCCTGTGCTTCTTGTGATGTGGATACTTTTGTCCATTATGAACTGAACTGAGATCATCAACTTATGTCACATAGGTCACCAAACGCCTATCAGATGGTAAAGACTTAGTCCTTACTAGCCTGGATTTCATTCATACTGATGACCAGCTGTGCGTGTGTGTGTGTGTGTGTGTGTACATGTGTGTGAAGCTGAAGTAAATTGCAATAGTCAGTGGAGCTACACTGATTTACACCAGCTGAGGAACTGTCCCATCAATCCATATGTATGTGCTGTCTTTCCGAAACTGTGGAACCTCCTGCAGGGTAAGCATGGGTGCCAACTCCGTGGGTGCTCTGGGGCTGTAGCACCCACGAAAAAAATAGTGGTTGCTCAGCAGCCACCAGCCACCCGCCGATCAGCTGTTCGGTGGGCCCCGCTGATCAACTCTTCCCCTTCCCACCCAGCACCTCCTGCCCACCACTGATCAGCTGTTTGGCGGTGGGCGGGAGGCACTGGGGGGAGGGTTGGAGTGGGAGTGGGAAGAGGTAGAGCGAAGGCAGGGTCTTGGGGGAAGGGGTGGAGTGGGTGTGGGGCCACGGGGCCCAGAGAAAGCTGAAAGTCGATGCCTGTGAGTGTAAGTAAATGCTTGGGTTTTTTTACTTCGTGTGGTGCTCACATACACCCACACGCGTGTGTGTGCGCGTATACTCACACATACAACACACCTTTCTTGCACCCCATTCTCCCAGTACATGACACATGAAACCACTTTGAAGTTAAAGGGAATTGCTTGTATTCTGAAGAAGAATCAGTCCATGAGCAGTTGTGATGTATGAGAGAGAAGAAGCCACATCTTTGTACCTTTAAACTTGGAGTGCATCAGTAGACTATAACGGTTTTGAACTTGTACATGCAGTAGTATAAACAAGTGGGTTCTCATCTGAAGATTACAGCATTATTCAGCAATGGGGAGATTATCTGTACACATCAAGTTCACAGGTGGTTCAAGAAACAGATGGATTTTGTTGTCTTTTTTGGGGACTGTGGTTTGGGTTCTTACTCTGCTTTGCTCTTGTAAATATTTTATTTACAGTCCCAAAATATTATATATATCTAAGTTTAGTGCATGGCAAGACATGATAATGGCTTTAAAAAGTACCAAAAATGAAAATTGTGTGTAGCATTGTGTACTATCCTATGGATAATAACATTTAGCATTGACTTGTGAGGATGGCAGTCATGTTGCAAGGATAAGATAGCAGACAGTCATGAAGGTCATTAGCTAGAACCAAAGAGGATCTTATGTGCTGTTGTACCAATGGCTCATGGGCCTGTCTGGCTTTGTATATATCCCATTACCAAACTTCTGATGCATGCAGTTTGCCCATATTTTGTATTCTTAATGATTTTCATATTATTGCTAAAAGCATAACCATTGCTTGACGACACTTGCAGTTCAGTATTGGCAATGTGTAAGTGACCAAATAACCAACTGTAGCCAAAATTGTCTAAAGTCAAAGCAGAATTATACAGAAAGGAATGAGTTAATAGCACACCAATCCTTCTGAGAAGCTTGTTTCTTGCAGCACGCAGTTCATCTTACACAGAAGGTGTGCTTTGAAATATGTATTCAAAATCACCTCCTTTTATACCAGACCTATTTACAAGTTAGAGGTCTTTCTGTGTATATTACTGAGTTCTAATCCACCAATTTGTACTAGACCAGTACCTTTCTTATCTCTTGTTTTCTTCCTGGTGCTATCAGCCTGTGACAGTACCTCCCAAGCTTGTACCAGTGCAAAACATTCACGTATCTTGTCTTTGCTGGATTTTGTATTTCCCAGTGCCAAAGCTGACTTCAGCTTTGCAGAATATTGTTGGATACATATCTCTTGATACAAGTAAACAGATTTGTGGAAAAAGTATAATACCATTCAGTTAGCATAACTTTCAAACACCTGTATATGCAGTGTAGCTGTGTCAGTCCCAGGATATTAGAGAGACAAGGCGGGTGAGGTAATATCTTTTATTGGACCAACTTCAGTTGGTGAGAGACACAAACTTTCAAGCCACGCAGAGCTCTTTTTCAGGTCTGGGAAAGGTACTTAGGCTATGTCTACATTGACACTTTTGTCGGTAAAACTTTTGTTGCTCGGGGTGTGAAAAAACCACCCCCCTGAATGACTAACTTTTAGCCATGAAAAGCGCCGTTGTGGATGGTGGTCCTCATTGGGGGTGGTTTTATTTTGTCGATAAAGAGCAGCCACACAGCGCACCTTACAGTGGTGCGGCTGCAGCGGCATAGCCATGCCATTGTAAGGTGCGCTGTGTAGACCTAGCCTGCAAGTGTCACCGCTAAATACAAGATGGAACGGATTGTTTATCAGAAGTCGTTAGCACATACTCTAATATTACCCAAGTGGAACGTAAGTGGTGCATGGTCCTTATGCAACTCTTGCACAGACTGAACTTTACCCTGTAATGACAATAAGTACTGATACTTAGCGGATCATGGGCAACATTAAAATTCAGAATTTGCTGCTTTACAGTGATGGCAGAATCTTCTATTCTAAAGATGCTACAGTCACTGCAGGTACCTGGCAGGGAATGTTGATTTATTTTTCTTAAATTTCAACTTTGTGATGCATGTACAAGGTGCTCACGGCAATATCAGTGAATGTATGCATGCTTCAGAGACAGGTATGTTATAAAAGGGATTGAGGAATACGTTTTATAAAGCATTTCCAGTTTAGGTTGAACTGTTAAAATGTGAGCTGAGATCACCCCAGTATAGCAGCATTTTACATAAACTGAATTACATAGATTACAATATAAAACCCCATGAGGGTCTGCACAAGCACTGGGGTCCACCCAAGTGGAACAGCTTGTAAGATCAGGATCTCTCTGAGTAGAAACAGCATCCTTTCTCTGCCGGAGAAAGTTGAGCCAGTTTAACTAAGTGTGATTTTAAACCAATTTAGAAAACCGGTGCAACCCTCATGGGACACTAATAGTTTGATTTAAACCAGGTTTATTTCAGGTTAGCTTAAGTCACTTATGAACACAAATTGCCACACACACATGTGAGCCACTCTTAAACTGGCATAATGCCCACACAGCCTTTTTTACCTGTTTAAATAAATTGGTTTAAAATCACCCCTTTAATTAAATTCGTGTGACTGTCTTGTGTTGACAAGGCCTAAGCATTCTGTTCAGTGTCATTAATTAGCACTTGCAGAACTTTTAGAAGAGAATGAAGTTTAAAAAGATTAATATAATAATGGAAGAAAATAATGACCCAAATACATTGAAAAAACACTGCAACTTACATATTGATTGGGGTAAAGTTTTCAAAAGTGCTTAGGTCCTATTTTAAAAAGTGACATGCTTACATTTGTCAGCAAAACATCGTTAACACTGCTTGTTGGGGGTGGTTTAATTATGCCAGCAGGAGAGCAGCTACACAGGAGACCTTACAGCGATGCAGCTGTACCGCTTTAAGGTCCGTAGAGATAGCCTTAATCATTTAGGAGCCCAATGGGCTTGTCTCATATAGCTAGAAATTAACTGGCATAGCTAAAGCTAAATAACTACTGCTCTCTAGCTATGTTAGTATAACTCCTCTGTGGGGACACTCCGAACACTTCAAAAACAGCAACTCAGTCTACAGAAAATAGCCCAGGTAAGGAGTGGCCTCCATGCAGTCACTCAAAGGCGAACAAAAATCTTCTCCCTTGAGCAACTACACAGGGTAGCTGTCCCTGTGCTCCCTTCATTCTGGCACTATTCGCTCTTGCTCCCTGCCAGGAAGCAGGACTATATATATTTAAAAAAAAGGGGGGGGGGGGTCAGCCCCATCACCAAGCTCACAGAGCAAAGCCAATGTACTCCAGGGGGAGCAATCTGCTCCAGTTGATGGATGGAGCAGGTTGTACTCCCTTCAGTGCAAGGAAGAATCCTGGCAGAGTCTCTCCTCCTGGGGTGGAGGAGGGGCATTATCTTAAAAGCCACAATCTGTGTCTGTCAATGTTTGTTGAGAGTCTTGCTCCGTTTGAGAGAGCGCCCTCTGTGGAATAATAGACCTGCTGAGAGTCTGGATAGAAAACCCTCCCCCTGATTCAGACAAGATCTCCAAAGCGAGAGAGAGGGAGAGCTGTAGCTATAGCAGATTTTGTAGCAGAGAACATTCCAAAGTACATTTCCGAACAAGAAGAGTGTGTAGAGAGTGCTGGTTTTATTCACTACATTAATTGAACCTCACATATTACTCCTAATATTAAACATGGCCACATCACTTCACTGTGTATTAGGGACATTTGGCTACCAATTTTCAAATGTTTGTAAATTGAGTGTCTGTTCAAGCCAAGCTATCAGCCAAGATCAACTATATTCAATTATTAATGCGTACGTGCAAGGAGAATTCAAACAAGGGGTACTTAACTTCTTGAAAATGTCATCAAATGAATAGCAGAGGGGGAGAGAGGGTGTTTTCTGTTTTGGTCAGTTTATACATTTCTGCATGGCTGGATCATATGCTCACTATCCCTAACACATCACTTTTATTTTCCCTTCCCCCGCTGATGAGGCCAGAGATGTTTAGCTTTAGGTCTCTTCACTGTTAAACACTCTGGATGTCTCTCTACTATGAAAATGAACCAGAGTTTGAGAGTGGTTGCCAAACCTCCTTCCTCCCAGTGCTTCACCCTCCGCCCACACTCAAAATGTTTGTCTTGTGGTGGACTTGACTTCTACACGGGGTCAACCATGCTTAATACCCAGTAGTAAGACCCTACCAAATTCACGGCCATGAAAAACGCATCACGGACCATGAACTCTGGTCTCCTACCGTGAAATCTGGTCTTTTGTGTGCTTACCCTATACTATACAGATTTCTTGGGGGTTCTGACCCAAAGGGGAATTGCAGGGGGATCACAAGATTATTTTAGGGGGGTCCTGGTATTACCCCTCTTACTTCTACCCTAACTTCACAGCTGGGCAACCAGAGAGCGGCAGCTGTTGGCAGCGCCCCCAGCTCTGAAAGCAGTGCCCGGCCAGCAGCAGCATAGAAGTAAGGGTGGCAATACCATACCATGCCACTCTTACTTCTGCGCTGCTGCCTTCAGAGCTGGATGGCCGGACAGTGGCAGCTGGTGACTGAGGGACCAGCTCCGCAGGCAGCAGCACAGAAGTAAAGGTGGCAATACCATACCATCACATCCTTGCTGCTGCTGGTGGCCGCTCTGTTTTCAGAGCTGGGCTCCCTGCCAGCAGCCACCGCTCTCTAGCTTCTCAGCTCTGACAGCAGTGCCAGCAGCAGTGCAGAAGTAAGGGTAGCAGTACCAACCCTGCCCCCTGCAATAACCTTGCAACCCCCTCACAACTCCTTTTTTGGGTCAGGACTCCTATAATTATAACACCTTGAAATTTCAGATTTAAATAGCTGAAACCATGAAATTTATGATTTTTAAAATCCTATGACCATGAAATTGACCAAAATGGACCGTGAATTTGGTAGGGCCCTACTCGTTGGAGCAAAACATCTGAGATATTATCTAGACTTTCTCCAGTAGTACGTGTATCTCTCTCCACTTGCTACAACAGGTGTTGAACTCTGTTGGCCTAGTCCACACCAGTAGAGTAACCGTTTTCAACACCAATTTTTGGGGGAAAGAAGATATCCCCAAAACCCGATTTAGATATCTGCTATCAAACATGGCTCATTTTTCTGGTGCAGAAGCAGCTGGTGCTGGAGCCTTTTAAACCAGGTAAAGGAACCAAGCACAAGCTTCACAAGGCAACGAGCCTCCTTGTTTACTAGCTTGTCAAATACAAACTAGCACACTTAGGATAGGCAGACTTGATCCAGACTTTACATTCTACAACTCAGAAACTTGTCATTTTTCCTTTGTACCAAATACACTGTAGTGTGACCTGAAGGAAAATCAGCTGCAGAGCTCTAAAAAACAATGTTTGCTAAGTCAGTGGTAAAACCAGAAACACAGGGTGGAGGTGTGTGTGGTGGTGTTTTCAGTTTTCTAAAAATCTTTTCCATCAGGTATTCTAAGGGTGAAATTCAACTCTGTGATCCACAGTGGTGGTCTGTTAGTACCACTGTGGCTCTCTATTGCTGTTCTGCACATTCTGTGTGCAGAAATGTCAGTGGGAGTTTGGCATGTAGAATAGAGATGCACTCTGCTAGGGAGGAAAATTCAGCCTTGTGTTTTCAGACAAGTTGTGAGGCTTTTTGCCTGGTGCAAAATCAAACAAGAAGAGCTTCACTTTGTAGTTAGTAATTCCTTTTTTGCTTGATAGGGTTAAGAGAGAAGAAAAGTGACACTGTGATAATTTCGAAGAGCCTGTTCCATAACCACAATAATCATGTGCTCTTATAATAATACTAAGCTCTTACATTGCATTTTATATCCACTGATCTTAAAGCGCTTTATGGAGGTGGGCAAGTATCATTACCTCCACTTTACATATGAGGAAACTGGGGCCCAGAAGCTAGCCAACATCACACAGTGGTAGATCCAGAAATAGAACCCAGCTCTCGTGACTCACAGTTAAATGTCTTATCCACTGGGCCAGAATACTTCTCAAAGGAGAAGTGTGCTACTAAAATCCTTCCTTTTTCCTCCCTGCAAAGGGAACTGAACTGTTCAGACATGGTTTTTTCTGTCAGGGTAACACTAATGTATATGCATATTTTTCTGCCTGTGTTGGAACTGATTACTCTTGGTGTATTTTTCATTTTTAAAGATAAACTGAGAGAGTTGCAGTTGAATTTAAAACCCTGGAGCTATGTCAATTTACATCAGTTTAGAATTTTATATTTCTTTACTTGTGTTACTTTCATTGTTAAAAATGAAATAATTGTTGTAATCTCATTAACATTTTGCCAATATGAACAATCCTATTTGTTCATATTGTGCATTTGTATCCATCTAGAGCAGTGGTTCCCAAACTTGTGCCGCTGCTTGTGCAGGGAAATCCCCTGGTGGGCTGGGCAGGTTTGTTTACCTGCTGCCCCTTGCCGCTTCCAGCAGCTCCCATTGGCCTGGAGCAGCAAAACGCGGCCACTGCGAGCCACAATCGGCCGAACCAGCGGACGCGGCAGGTAAACAAACCGGCCCGGCCCACCAGGGGCTTTCCCTGCACAAGTGACGGAACAAGTTTGGGAACCACTGCTCTAGAGAATTAAAGTAACCTCGTCACTTCCAGTTTGTGACTCTCTTGCTGTAACACAGTGCTGCAATGTTTGGGTGGCAAAATTGAAATATAGTTGAAAGAAGACATAACTGTCCAGGCTGTGTGCAGGAAACTTCCTCCCGCTCTTGCACAGCTGCATGAAGGCTATCTACAATAGCATTCCCTGTGTGTCCCAGTCTCTAGGGAGGGCAGGGACTGTTCACTTCTGCTTTCCCCACCCCCAGGAGTAGGTTCCCCAAAAGAGGACAAGGAATGGTGGGGATGAGTCAGGCTCATAATCCACCCCTTCCATGACTCCCTTTCACCCAAACCAATGCATAAAGCAGAGTTGGGGTGTTGGGGGTGGGGGAAGCAATCTTCTCTATAGGATGAAGCATATGATACACACAGACACCCCTGTTATGCAGAGATTCCCCAGAAGAGACTGTATGCCTGAAGTACAGTCTCCCCGGTGTTCCTCCTGGGATAAAGCTGCTTGGGGCAGAGATGTAAATGCCACAGACTGGACCAACATACATTTATTATTTTAACCAAAATATTTTCATGAGTGAAGAGCCGCTTTTCTCTCCATGTTAAACTGATAAGGAGAGCCTTCTGTGGGCAGCGCAAACAGTCATCTTAGTAAGAATGACTCTATTAGGAAAAATGGTGTCAAACTGTTGTGGAATCATGTGGCAAAACAACAGGAGTAGCAGCTGATAGATGTAAAGTCCATCTACATTTTGAGCTGGAGGTATAATGCCCAGCTCAGGAAGGCATATTTGTGCTAGCTCTGATCTAGCAGTGTGCTAGAAATAGAAGTGTAGCTGCAGTGGTGTGAGCGACAGAAGGGGCTAGCTTCCCCACATACAATCCTGTCTGAGACGCTCGGTACGTACTCAAGTGGCTCACCTCTCCCGCTGCTTGTGGTGCCATGGTTGCGCTCTATTTTTAGTGCGCTAGCTCAATCAGAGCTGGACATTACAGCTCCAGCTCGAAGGATAGACATACCATTTGAGTTAACTTTTCAGCTTTGTCCTCAGAAACAAATTCTTTAAATTGTGATGCATGCCTCATCGCATCAGACTCAATCTGAACCCTTTATGTATTTCAGGACTGCTGGAGTCTGATCCTTATTCCTCTGAGGCTAGGTCTACTCATAAAACACTGCATCGGCACAGCTGCGCTGCTGTAATACTTTAATGAAGATGCTCAACACTGACAGGAGAGAGCTGTCCCGTCAGCATAGTTAATCCATCTTCATGAGAGGTGGTAGCTGTGCTGGCGGGAGAGGCCTTCCTGTTGATAGAGCACAGTCTATACCGGGGGTTAGGTTGGTGTAATTATGTTGCTCAGAGGTATTAGTTTTTCACACCCCTAAGCGATGTAGTTATACCAAAGTAATTCTGTAGGGTAGACCTGCCCTGAGTAGCCCTTACGTGTGGAGGACCCTTAAAGTCAGTGGGACTCCTAACATCACTAGTGGGAGTAAGGGCTGCCAGATGAGGCCCATAGTGTTTTGCAAATTTTCAGATCAGCCCTTCAGATTTGGGCAGTCATGAAAATTATGATAGGTGGCAGCCTTAAGCAATGTGAATTAATGTTAAGTGCCCCCTTACACTTCTAGGCTGATCTTAGTGAATTTGGAGGTTTCTGCTTTGTGCGCAGTCGATGTTGATCACAGCAGAAACACAGGCAACATTAACGGTCTGTAAATAGCCTTTGCATACAAGAGAGGTACAAGTGGAATTAAGAGTGGGTGCTGAGAAGGAATTATACCTGTACCTGATTCATCACTATCTCTGTTGATGGCTAACTTCCATAAACATTAAATATCACTTATTTTTTTCAGCTGGTTTTCCTCTACCTAGGGCAGGAGCATAAATCTTGGGGTGAGGCAAGTAGCAATGAATTGGTCTGTTACTGATACTTTTCTGTTATTTTCCTTAAGAAAAATGAATGAGATGTCCAGTGAAATTAGCCAAAAACACACCAAAGAGAGATGTGTCCATATTTTTTTCTCTGAAAGCCTTTGAAAGCTCTAAGCATTCTTGTGACTTGAATAAATATATTCTAGTGAAATAACATTATATTTATGGTCTGAACTTCATTTTATGTTTACTCTTAAACCACTGATAATTGGTAAAGGAATCAAATAACCATAGTTGAAAAATATATATATATCAATAATCCACAGATACCATTACCTAAATTATAGTAATATATTTCCTCTGTGATGGGGCCTTTATTCTTGTGATTAAAATATATAGGCCTACATTTTCAAAAGTGTCTAGTGATTTTGGGTACCTTAGTTTTTGGGTGCTCAAATTGAGACTTCTTAAGGGCCCTGATTTTCAGAAAGGCCATCTGCCTCTGGAAATCAGGCCCTTTTAAAGTGTCTCAAGTTCAATACCAAACATCACTAGTCACTTTAGGCCATGAGGTCTCTGGGAACTGACATACAGCTTATCGTGGATGTGGTTACATTTCCAACGTATGAAAGTAATGACTCGTTTCCTAATTTCTACTTGCAGTATCCATAATGGAGTAATAGCAGTGTTCCAACGTAAAGGGCTCCCAGACCATGAACTTTACAACCTCAACGAAGGAGTTAGGTGAGTAACACAATCAGTGAGAGATGTTGCAGCAGAAGTTTTAGGAAACCGCTGTTGTTGGCCAGCAATCATTGCTGACAACTTCCACGGTGAGGCCTTCTTTCTTCAGTTGTTTGTGTTGGAACTGATAAAGAATATCTTTAATCTGTCCCTATTGGTTAGGTGTTGGTTCCTGGTCAGCTGTATTTACTGCAGGACTCTTGTCTGCACATCAGAGGGAAAAACTAAATGTAGTGACCTATCTGTGTCATGGAAACAAATATAGTCCTGTCTCAACCAGTCTGTAGCAGTCTAGATGACATTTAGAAAACCAGAGTAAAATCCAGACCAACTGTGTTAACCCTTAGTGGAGTTACTCTTGATGTGCTCCCTTATACCTGGGACCAGAATTGGGTCCACGGTTTTCTTTTAACAGCAGGATGGCTGTTAACAATTAGTTTAATGATAAACCTGCTTCATATGTTTTGCTCAATTGCTCATTCATTTTGATGTACTTGCGGGAGAACAGTTGCTGATGATTCATACCTGAGCTGATTGAGGGCACATTGCAAAATCTAGACAAAAAGCTTCTATCATAACCAACACATCAGCAAGTCAAAACTTGTGATGTAAAATAGTGCATACCGTTGCTTAGAGGTTGAAAATTCTAGTCATGGTAGCATCCTCAGGGCTCCTGACCATTTGGAAATTGTTCCCATGGCTGCGGCAAAACGCAGTCCAAAATTATCATCAGTTTCAGGAAATGTGTAGACCTTTCCCTTGTAAGGCTGTATTGTGCCTTTAAGGCACTAACTTGTGTTGGGGATTTGTGGAGACCTTAACCAGTAGGCGCTCCAGGAGTAATACAGACCAAGCATGGCCATTGGACCACCCCTTAAGAGGATGTAGTGTATACTGGCTGGGGCAAGAGGGGCAGGTGTAGCACCAGCCTCTGCACGCATCCCTCAAGACGGCTAGCAGGATTATCCTCGCACAGTCCATCAGTGTGAGTAAGTGCAAAGTGGTGCCTGGCCATTGCAGGAAAGGGTGGGGGATGAAAAGTAGGAATGATTCCCTGCACATCCATCTAGTGTACATGCAGAGTCTGCTCCATGGATCTGTAGAGTCACCAAGCATAGTCTAGTTTAGTCTTGCATAGCAAGAGCTTTCCTGCAGGGTTCACTTGTCAGAAAAAATGAACAGATTAAAAAGCCATGGTTGGGCTAAAACCCAGCTAGCCTCTCCACTTTTATTTAGAGGCTTGCTTCCTCTTAGACGCCAAGTTAGGTTGACCATCTTCTAACAGCATCCTCCTTTTCAGTGACTATCCGGGAATTGTTTTTTACAAAGCTCCTTATATGTCCAATGATCCTTCATAAAAACATTCTTCTGAGGGGAGTATAAGTGGCTTGGAGGGTTGTGCAGGTGTCAGGAATATCTGTATCAAGAGGAAGCATTTGTGCAAACGCCAACTGCTAGACAGTCTCTTAAGCAGATTAGAACACATTTGTGCACACAGCAGCAGCAGCGGTCTCTCCTGAACTGACCACTTTCTGACTTAACTACATTTTTCTACTGCACATGGTCAATACAGAGTTTCTGAATCCTTGAGACTATTTAAAATGAGAACTTTTTTCAAATTTAGTTAAGCACAATGAGGACTATTTGCATGCCTCGGTTCAAAGTTCATACTTCAGACATTATTGCTGTAGCTGTGTCCAAAAATTGAAATTAATATTATTCTGAAGTGGGGAAAATGTAATCACCCTCTCACAACTCAGACATCGCTGCATTTTTTTCCCCCCCACAAAAAATATTTAGGCAAAGACTGAGCCTGGAAAATTTCCCTTCAGATGCTGTATTTTCGTCACAGTTACAGGATAATAAGAGTTATTTTCCAACTATAAATAATGCAGGTTTTACTGGCAATTATCGTAATTAAATCATGGAAAAAATTGAGTAGCATCATAACACAAATATTAATATGTGGGGAAATATACACATACACCTACACCTACAACATTTGTGCATCTTCCTGTTGACTCCCAAACCTGTGTGTGTGTTTGCGCACATGAGTCCTTACATGTGGCATTATCTGTTTTGTCCATACATATGAAGGTTTTCTGTGTACACACAAATATCAGATCCTCAGCCTATTTAAATTTGTGTAGGACCATTTCCTTCAGTGGAGCTACATTGATTTACACCAGATGAGAATTTGGCTCATAAAATGTATGGGTACCACTTCTTCATGTTTGAAAGTTTGACCCAAGTGTCACTGGATAGGCCTTTCTTCCTTCTTTCACACCTACCCTTTTCTTCCTCCTCCTTCCTCGGGGAAGATGCAGAAAACATCACAATGGATCAAGGTGATTTTTTAATAAATACAACATACAGTTGTAATAAGATAAATGTTTTCTCTGCAGTATTAGGACTTGTAATTAATACAATTTGAATAAGATATATTTTTGCAACATTAGATCTTGCATACCAACATGGAAATATTTTTCCCTTTAGTTCAGTATGTAAAATTTCTGTTCTCAGTGATTTGCAGTTTTCCCTCACCAAAGTCACCATTACATTTGACACTGATTGGTCTCTGGGTTGGCAGTGTTGGCAGACCGTGTAGCAAGTCACTAGCAGAACCAGAACTTGAATTCAGATCTCCTGGTCCCACATTGTAAACCTTGGTTCTCAGTCTTTTCCATATCGTGATCCCCTTTTCCATACATCCTGGGACTCCCCATCCTAGTCAGCAATATGGGAAGAACTGGGTAGGTCTGACTGCCCTCCCCTTCTCCCAGATCCAAACTTGCCCCCTTCTGATCTGACTGGAGCAGACGCTGCATGATCTGGGGTTTTGTTTTGGGTCAGCTGCACAAAATAAAAGTTGTTGGGGTTACAAATGAAATGCACGCTATGGTGATAAAGCTGATGGTTCCCCAAGTTAAGTAGCTATAGCTATGAGTGCAAATACATTCTAAGAAAATGATGATCAAACCCACTAGTGTTCTGTATCCTGAATACTGCTAATAAGGAACCATAGAGGGCTTGGCTTCATTTATACCAAATCTCCATTCCACCACCATGGAAGTGTAAAGATGCCTTAAAGAGGAAGTAAATTATGTTTAGGGCCAAAGGGACTGATTTTACTTCACTTGCACTATTGTAAATGATGAGTGACTGTAGTGGAGTTACATCGTTGTAAAACAGGTTTAAGTGAGGGAAGAAATAGCTCCAAAATATAATTGATTTACATCCTGAACTCCTTAACACAGCTTTTATTCAGTCCTTATCAGTTGGTTCAATGGGAGTTTGGCTGAGAAAAGGCTTAAGGTAATGTCTCATAATTATTATATTCACCTTAATTTTCAGCCAAGTTAAAAAAAAAAAAAAAAATCAAAATAAAGAATCATTCATGAAAACCTATATATAGAATCTCTCTGCTTAACTTTTTTTTGTATCTGGACCGTGTGATATTAATAACCATATAGTGAAGACCTGTGGGAGTTCTCTTTTCTTATTCCTTTTGTTGGATGCCATTATTTACACTCCTCAAAAATTAAGAAAGAAATAGAAGGAAGAGGAAACAGTGAGGAAGCAGGATATCCAATATTAAAGATGATGTATATTTATAGCTGCCTCTGAGCTTCAGGACGCTAAGTGGATACAAGCAAGGCAAATTTCAGCAGCATTTCCTCAGTTGTTGAAAGATTTTGTACCTGATAAAAGAATCTTTCTTCGCGTCTTTCATAATTTAATAGCTAATAAAGTAAAGGTCAGCTATAATAAAGAACTAGATTTTTTTCATTCTGCGTAGCATTTAGGAGTTAATTTCAGGGTCAACCAAAGAAGAAGCAGCAGGAAGATATAAAAGTGTATTTTATGTGAGTTTATATTAGCATCTTAATTTGTGAAGTCTTTAAACAGACGGAGTAGATTTAGAGCCAAAAAGGTACAAGCCTCACAGGAGTGAAAAATGGCTCTTGGTAAAACGAGAGCTGTTTAAAAATCAGGTCTCATATCTGTTCAGAAATCTCATTTGAATTTAACCAGCATTTTTACCTGGACTCCATCACAGACATAGCTGTAGTCAGATATAGCTGTTCAGTACTGACCATGGCCTGATGGATTAGTACAATATATTTTGTAAAAGAAAAGAAATACATTTTTGCAAACAACTTTGTTGGGTTCGGTTCTGCTTTGGATCACTTATTAGTAAGCACAGGTATTGAGAACATCAAATACTGATGTTCTAACATTGCCCAAGGACCTCAGCGTTTCATTGATAATTAATTGAAGTCAGCAATAAAGTACCCATATTATTAGAGATTCAAAGGGGAGAAAGCACTCTGTGCTCTCAGTTCTGCCTTCACCCTGTAAGCAGAGATACTAATGCATCCATAATGCTGTTTGGTACGCTGCATTTCACTGCTCATGTAAATGCAGGCTGTGTACTTTTTAGCTTTATTTCTTTCTCGTTTGAACTATTAAGTACCAAAATTTTAGTTCATCAGAGCCTAGGGTTAGTTTTCTAATCAAGAGAATGCCATTTTATAATCAACATTTGGAACTCCAGTAATTAGCCATCACATCTAGTGAAGGTACGAAGCCACCTTTGAATTAGCTATTTACAAACCACCTAATAGGATCAACAAGAAATCTGGGACTGGAGTTTGAAGAGACAATAACTTGAAGGGAAGTTTGAAATAAAGCAAGAGATTGTTATATGGCAATGTCTCCAATATTCTTTTTCTGAGCTGTGATACCAAGGTTATATTGCGGAGTGAGGTCTGGAGTGGTGGTGTCTCTTTCATACGAGAAATAAAATCTCTGTGGAAATTTACTGTCCTTTCATTATAGACTAGATTCAGCCAACCTTACTTATACTGAGTAGTGTCTTATTCCAGACATGTCCTATTGAAGTCAGTGGGCCTGCTTGGAAAGTAAGCTACTCACCAGGAGGCAGAATCTGGCATCATGCTCCATTTCACAAAAATCCCAGTTCATCTCAACTGCTGAACAACCCTACATTTGAAGGACAAGGTGTTGTAGGCAGAGGGTGCTCAGTAGAGGGTCTTCAGCTGCAGGATTCACTTCCCATGTCATCCAACAAATCCTGGGTCTGTTGAACTTCAGAGCACTATTCAAGGTTTATCTACTCACCGAGGTTGAGTTTTTAAAAGCTGACTAGGGGATTTGAACATACCATTCCCATTAATTGTAAATCCCTTAGCTGGCTTTGACCATTTTGACGCTAGACTATTATCTGAAGGAGTGTGTCTGAGTTGGTTGAGTTTTTAGGGGAGACTTCTTTTCATGCTGAATTTTGTCTGCTTGGGTGGGATTTTCAGTCATTGCAGTGATTGAGAAGCATAAGTCCCATTGGCTTTCATTGGGCCTGTGCTTTTAAGCCACTTGGGCCCTCTTGAAAATCCCACTCCTTGTTTTCATTTTTTTAATTTCATGTATTCCTAGCATGTCTGCACAGAGTGCACCAGGGTCATGATGGGCATATTCTTATCAATATAAAGAAATAAATAATACACATTGCCCCATGCTATATGTTGACATGCTCCTTCTCTCAATGGCAGCTGTTGCTACACACTCCAGGGGAGAATGTGCTGAATCTTGTGGTGTTCCACAAGTAAGTTTCCACCTCCTGTAGGGGATGGGGGGGGGGGGAGATAGGGCAGAAGAGGGGCATATAGAGGGGAGTGGTCTGGGCTTCAGAAATAGGGCATGTTTTTTTTTTTTTTTAAATATATATATATTTATATTTTTCAAGGCCAGAAGAAGGGAATAAAGGGAAGGGAAAGGTGACCATACACAACAATGTCTGCATTCATATACAGTGAAACTTCTCTTGAACAACCACTGTAGGACCAAAATATTTAATTGAGGTGGGTCTTTAACCAAATTTCACATACAGTCGTACTGAGCTCCTTCAGTGATCACATGGGGCCAGATTTTCAAGTGTTCAGCAACCACAGGTGTGACTAGATTCTCAAAATTGTTCAGCACCCAACATGCATCAAGTGGGACTTTACTGCATAGGCCTTGTGCTGGTTCTCTACACAAGGGGGAATTTCACCTTACATTGCTTCTGGCATTAGAGCTGGTGGAATTCAGTTGTTTCATTTTGATGGTGGTTTATGGAAATTGTATTTTGTGTAGGTTGGCACTCCCACAGTTTGGCTTAGAGGCTCTCATTTGAAGGACTCCCCAAACTCAAAGTGATAAAGCTGCATTTTAACCTGATTTTGCACTGACGCCATGTGAAACTTGGAGTTTTAATTTAACTGACCCAGATTTACTCTGGATGTTCGTGACACTTGGCTCAGTTTCAAGCTTGTCACAAAACCCAGAGAGTTTCACTGGGGTTTCAGGTTTCTTTATGAACACTTTGCATAACTCTGTTATTTAAGTCTCTTAGGGCCCAAACCTGTAATCCAGAGCTCTAAAAACTCAGAGCGCACCTCATTAAGGCAAGCCAAACTCTCATTCCTTTGGAATTGCATTATTTCTAAATTGACCAGATTGCTCAGAGCCACATACCAGCATAGAATGCTAAGATTTTTCATATTCTTCCATTTCTGAAGTGCAAGTGAAGTGAAATTCTGGTCTCAGTTACATAAGCATAAATACAGAGTAACTCCAGTGACTTCAGTGGTGTGATACTAAATTTTCACCAATGCAGCTGAAGGCAGAATTCAGCCTCTCTTCTTTTAGTTAAGAAAATGACTCCAGACATGCATGTATTTGTACCATAACTATATTCATTAATATATCTAAATCTCCTACAATAAATATTTCTGAGCATTTAGAGATGTTGCTTTAAGGGTTTATTATAGTGTAATATCCCTGTTTAATATACTTCTAATTAAACATTTTTGGAAGGAAAGATCTACAACTTAAAAAACTTCGTAAGATCAGCAGTCTTCCTCTCTTATACACAATGTACATTGGGTACAATTTGTTGATTGTATAAATTCTTTTTTTATTCTCTAATACAGGCAACTACTGAAAACTGAGCTGGGATCCTTTTTTACTGAATACCTGCAGGTTTGTGGGGTTTTCGTTTTTCATTTAGCTTCTTACATTTGTCAGTGCTGCTGAGTAAAATTGTTTGTCTGAACAAGTAGTAGGCAAATCTTTTATCTTTCTATTACCTTAAAGTTAAGGGTAAAAATAAGGATTTGTTCCCCTTCTATCAATTTTCATGTCACATTGGTTGAAATTTCATACCAGGTCAGATACTGAAATACTTGACCAGAGGTCTTTGTACCACATGTATTTTAAGGACACTATTAAGGAACTTTATTGGGGTCACTTATAAAGGAAGGGTTCAGATCATGGCTACAGAATGGACAAGATTTGCCCCTAACTGTGACAGTGGGATTCCTATAAATACTCTTTTATCCAGTATTCTGACATGATCTATTATCCTGATTCAAATCTCTCTAAAGTCTGTGGAAAGACTCCTATTGACTTCAGCGGCTTTGGATCAGGTCCTGTTATGAGCATTTATTGACTGATGAGATTTGGTTGTAATATTTCATTTTATAGTGAAAGCCCACATCTAATATAATACATCTCAGCCCAATACAGATTGTTATTAAACGAATCCTTTTCAATAGGGTCCAAATATTTAATGTAGGTAAAAATTCTGTGGGATTCCTCAAGTTTCTTGTGGTATAATTAATCAGAAAGCCATTTATTAATAATTGTACATGATTTTACTTTTAAAATACAATTTGCTACCTCCCTTGCTGATTAAATGTTGTATGGCTTATGCTAATGTTTGTAAAAAGCTTTGATATCCCCAGATGGAAGTTGCTATTCGCTGGAAGGGCTAAGAATATGATTATCATCATCATTTTACAAATGTCCTAGTAGATTTAAACAAGAAGTTGGACATAGAAGTAAAACTCCATTAATCAACAGCAACCCTTAAACCAGCTTTCTTGTGGGAACAAAACAAAACAAAAAATCCGCAATGGCTTCCAAGAAATACGGAGTTGTAAAAATAAAAGGTGTGTGTATTTTATTTACAGAAGCAGCTGCTTACAAAAGGCATGGTAATACTGAGGGACAAGATCCGGTTTTATGAAGGTAACTCAAACTTCAGCAATGCTGCAGCTGTTCAGTGGGCTTGATCTAAAGCAGTGGTTCTTAATCTGGGGTGCACGCACCCCCTGGGGGTGCAAGATGCCCCTTCTGGAAGTGCGAGACATGCCTGATTATTTTTTTTTAGAAGGTAAATCATTGAAAACACAAATTAAGCACAGGCACGTAAGTACAACTACTTTGTTTCATCAAATATATGTATTTATTAACATTATACATTTTTTAACGATTACTGTAGTATACAAACAAAAACATATCTAGGTTTAAAGAACTGATCTACTTCAACGATTTTTGATAAGGGGTGTGAGAACATATTTTTAGAACCAAAGGGGTGCAGGCTGCAGTAAAGGTTAAGAACCACTGATCTAAAGCATACTGAAATCAATGAGATTCCTTTCACTGACTTCAATGGGCTTTGGATCAGGTCCCATAACAGCAGGTTGTTCCAGTGTCACTTACAGTTTCATGTTCCTGTTGGCTTCCACCAAGGAGAAATGTTTGTCTAGCACATCAGCTAACCAAACCTCCTTTTTGGATGTTTGTTTTCATCCAGTTATAACCTGTTTAAGATTAAATAACTGTGGAAAACTGAATACAATATTTTATTAAAGGTGACAATGTAAACCCTGCAATCCCAATTAGCTGAAAAGTCATGGGAACACAGTCGGATCTCACTTACAGCTGTGTATATCCTGAGTAATTCTGCTGTCTTTAGTAGAGTTACTCTGAGTTTACATTGGCATTAATGAAGTCAGAAGCTGGCCCATTGTGTTGTCATGGCTCCACTTGTCTCTGTCTTCAGTTAAAGTGGTTATAAATGTCACCTAACTGAGGCAGCTATTAATGAGATTTCTTTCATATTTGAAAGAATCAATTCAAGTATTAAGTAAATTAAATGCATAGAGAAGGAACAAAACTTCAGAGTATTGGCCTGATTCTGCTCACCTGTACACCAGTATAAATCTCGAGTATCTCCACTGAAGACAGTTTTCCACTGGACTTACTCCAGCTTTACATGAGTGTAACTAGGAGTAGAATCTGGCCCTATCTCTCCACACAAACACTCTAGTTTCTCTCACTTGCATTCACTAGAGAGACGTAAATGTGGCAAGAGATGTTGTCAAATCAGTCTTTTAATGATTCTACATGAATGCAAAAGAAAAAAAACTCTTAAAATTGCTAGGACAGATTCACTGGCAGAATTATAGTATGGTCAAATACGTTCTGCTTACCTAGCCTCCAGCTGCTATTTTACCTGAATACAATATTCTTCATTCTGTGGCCTACGCTGTTGTGCAGCAGTTAGAGGTGATTTTTAAATTGGCTGTGTCACCCAGAGGTAGCTATATTTCATTGGCAAGTGAAATAATTTCTGAATATAGATTATAAAATAAAACGTCTGAAAACCTTTTGGAATCCAAGACAGTTTTAAAGAAATGCAGTTTTCTTTCTATGCCCCACAATGTCAAAATGCCTTTTAATGCCATTTGATCAGTTTCCTGGTGAAAGCCATTGGCATTACTTACAGCTATCTCTGAATTTTAAATGTGACCTTTCTTTGCTGTCTGCTTATTTGATTGGATCAAGACTGTTATTGAACCCAAATCTGTTAATGAAAAGACGATTCCTTTGACCACAGCAAACAGAAAACATATTTGACATTACATTCCTCAAACTCCTCTAGAGCTGAACATAGAGTGCTTTAGTTATTTAACATAACCCCTACAAAATCACAGACAACTGGACTGTAAGGGTTTCAAGGTTTTCACAGCTTGCTTGCAAATTATAAATCAGATTTTTTAATCTCAAATTGGTAAATCAAAAGGAGAAACCAGTCAACTTTTAAAATCACACTGTACAGGTACATTTTTTAAAAGTTGATATTAGATTTATATCAAATATCATTAATATTGAAGATGCAAAACTGAGAAACATTAAAATTCAGGGTTTCTGAGTTTCATTTCAGTTACAGTAGAAGCTAGCTGCATGTGTAAAATGTCAACAAACTCTTAGGCTAGATTGCTAATTAGATTTAATGCCATATATAGTTTACTTAAACAGGTCATTAAAATGAGTGTGGTGTAAAAATATTGTGGGACCATGGAAAATATTATGTGCCTGTTTCATACAAGAATGACCACATCTGGCCTATGTTTACATGAGCTGAGTTTCCTTTATCCCTGCAAATACTGTAGGGAATCCAATGACCTTTGCTTGACAGTAAAACAAACATATTCTCAGAGGACATGAAAGTCAAATTCTTTTGTGTCAAATGTGCTAATCACCAATTGATTCTAAGCATGCTTCCACATCCCACAGTAAAAGGCCTGTCTGGATAAATGCAGTTTACTGTGCAGATAGAGGAGCAGCTGTTCTGAGTCACTATTGTTGCCTCATTGAAATTCATTGCTTTACAAAGTAGACAGTGTAGAGCAGACTGCCCACAAAATATAAGGGATGAGCTAAGGTAAAGACACATTTCCAGCAGGATTAGGGTTGCCAACTTTCTAATAGCAGAAAACCCAACACCCTTGCCCTGCCCCTGGCCTGCCCCCTCTCACTCTATCCCTACTCCCTCTCTCGTTCGCTCTCCCCCACCTTCGCTCACTCGCTCATTTTCACCAGGCTGGGGCAGGGGATTGGGTTGTGGGTGGGAGTGTGGGCTCTGGGGTGGGGCCGGAGATGAGGGGTTTGGGCTGCAAGAGGGAGCTCCGGGCTGGACACAGCACGACCACATGGACAGCATTGCACTGTTTCCTACAGATCCTGGAATTTTCAGACTGTCCCCACGGTTTATTCCTTGCTGCAGTAGGGGTGGAACAATGTGGTGGAATCTCCATGTGGGGATCTTCAGCGATTTAATCGCCTATCTTCCCTCCAGGGAGTTTTACTGCAGGAGGCAGGGGCAGTCTGGCTTTATGTTCTGTACAGGAGCTCTCTGACTAAGCTTTGTGCCGGAAGTCCCTCAATTCAGTCAGAGCGTTTAATTGTGTGATCCAAAAGAGACAAATACTGACTGATCCTATGTACAGGTGGGAGAGATACTTCTAAAATAACTGTCAGTGATCCCCCTTTGTTCTGCAGGAACTAGTATATTACATTATTTCCTGTGTTGCTCAGTTAATGCCACTGACTAACTGTTCACAACATAAAACAAGTTAGTGAAGCGCTTATGTTTTTACAGGACAGAAGCTGCTGGATACCTTAGCTGAAACCTGGGATTTCTTTTTCAGTGACGTCCTGCCCATGCTTCAGGCTATTTTCTATCCTGTGCAGGTGAACTGTTACTTTGTTACTTTGGAATCCAGAAAAAGCCGTTTGATGGGTTGATCAACAAATTGGCACAACTGTCAAACTATCCCAGAGGGGCCAATCTGTTAGTGCAGCTGTTCTGTAAAGTCAAGTCATTTGCATGAATGGTGAAGTACTCATGTGAAAAACATGAAGGGGGAACTTTGAAAAGAGGAACTGCATGCAGTGAGGATGTTTAGTCCTTATGTCAGCTCACACTACAGCAAAAGGATATGAATAGTAAAATGAAGATGGGCAATCAGTGAAGCAAGCACAGCTGTGTTGACTTCAGCTTGTATGTCTCCAGCGAGGCGTCCTTTATGTATATATCTGAAGTGCCTGCACTTGGTATAGTGTTAAAAATGTCAATGGAAAATTTTGTACTCTGTAAGTCATTTTCAGACACTTCCAGTTTTGTTATTGCTGTACTTCTTTGCTGGTGTAAATTGGCTCAGATTCACTGAAGTGAGTGGAGTTGCACTAATTCACATCAGCAGAGAATTTTTCCTGAAATCATTTTATACACGCTTAAGGCATTTGACTTCCTTGTGGGGAAAAAGGGCCTGGTTTTCAGAAACATCCTCCTATTTTGCAGGGTTAACTTTGCATCTTCAATTAATTGATAAATCAGTTAATTGGGTGTCTAAATGCTATCAGTATGATTATTTGCACTTGCAGGCACAAAATCCTAGTTCTGTGGAAAAGTTGAAACTATAAATATGTTGTTTCTGCAAGTAAAGGAAACATCTGAAAAATTCCTTGACGCATGTAAAGCATACAGGGCCACATTGTCCACTGACTTGTGCCATGTGTAGCCATTTAAACCAGTAATCACCAACTAATCAGAATATTGGGTGGAATTTTCAAAAGTATTTTGGAACCTAGTGGGATTTTCAAAAGCTGGTAGGTAAACTAGTTACCTCTGTCCCTCTCAAATCAATGGAAATTAGGCACTGAACTCACTTAGGTGCTTTTGATAATCCCACTAGGCACCTACTTACATCTTTAGGTGCCTAACTTTCTTTGAAAATCTGCTCCTAGGTGAGTTAGGAACACAAGTCCCATTCTCTTTCTGTGGGAGTTGTGACTGGGATTTTCAGAGGAATCTGAATGTGTATCTGAAAACCTGTATGTCCTGGGGATAAACCCTTATGTCACCAACTGAAGTAACTACACTAGTGCAAACTCTAGTGTAGATGAGGAAATGGGGGCTAATCCCTAGTACAGACAAAGCCAGAGGCTGCTATTGCTGCTAGAAACATGTTCTTTGGGCAGAAGCTGAGGTCTTCCTTAGAGAATAAGTAATTGCATGGAATCATGATGTGAAGCATCAGCTCTGCTTCTGCCTTGTATGCTGAGACGGTAGCACAGTCAGGTTTTGAGCAGTGGAGGAACCAAGGGGCCGAAGGGCCTTTGATGGTACCCACCTGCAGTTATACCTATTAACTTGAAAAGGTGCCCCACACAAACCTAAAGGCCATCCGCGGGCTGGTCACCCCCTCTCTGTTAGCTTTGCCACTGTGCTGAGTGTTCCCTGAATTTTAAAGAAGGGGGGAGCCACCACTGGGCAGGGCTAGACAAAGTGTGAATTCCCACCCTGCACCCAAGTCGGAGGAAATAAACAGGAATTCAAAAGTTGCCCTTGTTAAAATACTCTTAAAATTTTATACTACTATATTTAGGATTCCAAAATATTCTTAAGGGTGTAAATTCAGGAAAGAGCCCCGATTACATGTATATCCAGATGTGGCAAAGTTACCACTAACACGCTTCTTCCTGGCTGGATGTCATGCTGCAGCAACATTTGCCTCAGTTTCCCCCACTGTCCTTTGGCTGCGCCTGGACTCTCTGACCGTCCTCGTCTGTCCCTCTGGCGCTGGACAGCCGCCCCAGCCCTTCCAGCTGAAGTGCAACCCAGCTTTTCCCTGAGGGAACCCCCTGCAGCCTCTCTCCTGGGAGCATCCCTCATTCCCTCTGCCCCTTCACTGTTCCTCTGGGTCCAGCTCTCTGGGTCCAGCTCTGGCTTTGGAGAAGTCAGCAGGTAAGCTCCTCTGCAGCTCCCCTGCCCTCAGCCTTTTTTGGTCCTTGGCTCTGGCTGTCTGGCTTAGAGCCAGCAGGCAACAGCCTCTGCTGCTCTTTGACCTTCCGCCCTCTCCAGCCCCAGTGCTCTGGCTTGAGGGACACTAGTCAGCAAACCCGTCTTGCTGCTGTCCTGCCTTCAGCCTTCTCCCAGGCACCACATAAAGTCTCCTGGCTCTGGCAGCTCTCATCTCCTATCATTCCCCTGACTGACCCAGACCCTGACTCACCGGGTCTCTCCTCCCCTAATACCAAGAAGTGACCTCTTATAAACACAATTAATTGACCAAACTGGAGTGTGCTGATAAGGCTCTAGCAAACCGGCCCTGCTCCCTCTTAAAGGGCCAATATCACCCTGTGACACCAGGTCTTGGACGGATTTGTGGATTACGGACTAAATAATTCAGTCCATGGCAATGATAGACAAGTCATACGAAAGTATCATGTGAGTCCACACAAATTATGGATGTACAGATTGGTTTGTTTTGTTTTTTGAGCATCCCAAATATTTCCTTTGAATTTGCGTTGAATTTACCATTCCTACTACTCTTAAAGATTTAAGAAAAGCACTTATACTTGGGATTCTGACAGTTATTTTTAAATGGCTCATCATCCTTATTGTGGTGATTCTGTTCATAGGGGAAGGAGCCCTCGGTTCGTCAGCTGGCTCTCCTGCACTTTCGGAACATTATAACCCTCAATATTAAATTAGAAGATGCCCTGTCACGTTCCAGAGCCAGGGTTCCACCTTCAATTATTCAGATGCTGCTAATACTCCAGGTAAGGAGTTTGGGTTATATTTTAAAATCTTTTTCTAAGCTGTGTTGACAACATTTTCAAAAGTGGCCACTGATTTTTGGGTGCTCAGTTTGAGACATCTCAACCCTGGATTTTAGAGGCGCTGAGCATCCACTAGTCCAGGTGAATCATGGAACTGTAGTTCTCAACGTTGCTGAAAGTGGAGTTCATGGAGATTCAGACTATGCAAAGCAAAAATTAAGGGACCGAAAAGTAGAGGCCACTTTTGAAAATTGAGCCTAAATGCATAAAGTTTTGGTATCAGGTTTATATTTGTGGCAGTAACACAACTTTCAAGGGGTGCTATGGGCTGATGCACTAGTGTTCCTGGAGATTGGTGGTTTCATCATAATGCTTAGTACAGATTTGATCATGTCAACAAATTCTATCAAAATTGCTTGCTATTCACAGATATAAGATTCTAGATATTGCTGTTTTCTTTACATATTTATCAAGTCCTTGGTCCAGAAACTAGGGATAAGGAGAAAATTACATAAATACAAATTAGGGCTGTCAAGCGATTTAAACAAATTAATTCTGCGATTAATCACGTGATTAAATAATAATAAAATACCATTTAAATATTTTGGATGTTTTTCTACATTTTCAAATATATTGATTTAAATTATAACACAGAATACAAAGTGTACAGTGCTCACTTTATTTAAAAGCACTGTAAAAAAACAAAAGAAACAGTATTTTTCAGTTCACGTAATACAAGTACTGTAGTGCAATCTCTTTATCATGAAAGTTAATCTTACAAATGTAGAATTGTACCAAAAAAAAAACTGCATTCAAAAATAAAACAATGTAAAACTTTAGAGCCTACAAGTCCACTAAGTTCTATTTCTTGTTCAGCCAATTGCTCAGACAAACAAGTTTGTTTACGTTTGCAGGAGATAATGCTGCCCTCTTCTTGTTCATAATGTCACCTGAAAGTGAGAACAGGTGTTCGCATGGCACTGTTGGAGCTGGCATTGCAAGATATTTACATGCCAGATATGCTAAACATTCGTATGCCCCTTCATGCTTCGGCCACCATTCCAGAGGACATGCTTCCATGCTGATGACGCTTGTCAAAAAAAGGTTTCAGAGTAGCAGCCGTGTTAGTCTGTATTCGCAAGAAGAAAAGGAATACTTGTGGCACCTTAGAGACTAACAAATTTATTTGAGCATAAGCTTTCGTGAGCTACTTCCGATGAAGTGAGCTGTAGTTCACGAAAGCTTATGCTCAAATAAATTTGTTAGTCTCTAAGGTGCCACAAGTACGCCTTTTCTTTTAGTTAAAAAAAATAATGCGTTAATTAAATTTGTGACTGGGAGAGTATGTCGCCGGCTCTATTTTACCCGTATTCTGCCATATATTTCATGTTATAGCAATCTTGGATGATGACTCAGCACATGTTCATTTTAAGAACACTTGTTGAATGAGAAGTAGGACTGAGTGGAGCTGCAGGCTCTAAAGTTTTGCATGATTTTGAGTGCAGTTATGTAACAAAAAAATCTACATTTGTAAGTTGCAGTTTCACGATAAAAAGATTGCACTAAAGTCCTCGTGTGAGATGAATTGAAAAATACTGTTTCTTTTGTTCATAATTTTTACAGCGCAAATATTTGTAATAAAAATAATATAAAGTGAGCACTGTACACTTTGTATTTTGTGTTGTAATTGAAATCAATATATTTGAAAATGTAGAAAAAATCCAAAAATATTTAATAAATTTAAATTGGTATTCTATTGTTTAACAATGCAATTAAAACTGCGATTAATCACGATTAATTTTTTAATTGTGATTAATTTTTTTGAGTTAATTGCGTGAGTTAACTGCGATTAATCGACAGCCCTAATACAAATAAATGAAACCAGGGAAACTATCAGAAGTAAAAATAAGATATCCAGAAAGAAAAGCAGCTCCTAGTTTGAAAAATATTCAAAGAATGTGTATGTTGGTGAACATTTGATGAAAGAAAAAAAAATCACAACAGAATGCGTGTTAGAGGGAAAGGTAGCACTTCCTAAAAACGGGGGCAATTGAGACGTTGTGGTTAGTAAATTTTTATATACAGATGAATTTAGAACAAATGAAAGGAATACTTTTTCACTGCTGTTTGGGGTCATTGAATCAAATACTGTGGCTGATTATATTTTAAGGGCTGCATAATTTAACAACCAATGATACTACATATATTACTCTGTTATGGGTAATACTGAGATAAGTGTAATCAAATCCCATGCTTCATGACCTCTGCTGGATCAAGAACGGGTATTTTTCCTCAGCACCATATTGCACAGTTGTCTAGGTACATTATATTATATCAGCAGGGCTTAAAGTTGGGGAGGTCGCACACCTGGCAAAAAATAAAAATTAAGCTGGGTCACGGACAGCACACTTTAAGCACTCTTACCAAAGCTGGTGCTCCCAGATTATGAAACACCCCTCACTTTTTTTCAGACTATGTTAAACACTGATTTTCAGTTTTTTCACCTTCCCCTTTAAGAATTAAATATTAGCCACTGCTAGGATCCTGCTCCCATTGAAGTCAGTGGCAAGACTTCCATTGACTGCAATAGGAGCTGGATAACATCGTATATTAGAAAATTCAAAGGAGATGATGGAATGATCTGCCAGGAACAGTGCTGCAGGGAAGTTTATTGCACCTCTCCCTTGTCCTCCAGTGGCAAACATTAACAGGATAATAAGCACTGTTTTTTTATTTACAGTAAAAGTCCAAATTCATCCCCTGTGCAACTCCACTGAATTAAAGCTATAATTACATGGGGATGTATTCCTCCCTGGATGTTTATTCATATAAATCTCTCACTTTTATAATCATACAGCAGGAAGACAGTGACAAAAATTGTTGTTTGCCAACAGTTGCCTGGCTTTGCGGTTTAAAATCTAGGTGAAACCAAGCCAAAGACTTAGTGACAAAGAGGATCAGGGAATGAGTCAGTTTCTCTGTTTATGTTTATAAAAGCTTATAGTCAATTCAGAAGGAAGAATGTTTCCCAAACTGAAAGGTCAGAGAAAACAAAAGCTATTTTTTTGTACATTTAGAGGCAACAGTGCAGTGTTTTAAACTTGTTGAGTAAGATTCAACCCTGTTGTGGGTAGAGGTGGGGCAAGGATAAAAATGCAACTGTCTGGTTGTCATGCAAGATTACTACAAATCACATGGTAAAGTTTTATGCTCGGACTTCCCAGAATAATGGAGAGTATTACAGACCTGTCTGAGTCACCCTCATGGATCACAAGTCTGTTCTAATTGGACTCAACCTTTGTGCTTCCAAGCCAGCTGGGACTGGGCAGCATCAAATCAGTTTCTAGATCTGGGCCTCTAAGGGTGTGTCTACACAGCAACGAAAAACCCATGGCTGGCCCATGCCAGCTGACTCAGGCTCATGGGGCTGTTTTATTGCTCTGTAGACTTCCAGGCTCAGGCTGGAGCCTGGGCTGTAGGACTAGGGTGACGAGATGCCCCAATTTTATAGAGAGAGTCCCGATATTTGGGGCTTTGTCTTATATAGGCACCTATCACCCCCCATCCCCTGTCCTGATTTTTCACACCTGTTGTCTGGTCACCCTGTCTAGGACCCTGTGACGTGGGAGGGTCCCAGAGCTTGGGGCTCCAGCTTGAGCCTGAACGTTTGCCCAGCAGTTTTTCAGCTCCAGAGCCTGGCCCTGCGAACCCAAGTCAGCTGACCTGGGCCAGCTCCGGGTGTTTTATCCCTGTTCAGACATGTCCTAAGGTACACTCCTTACAGGTCTTTAGGCAACACAGAAAAGCCTGTATGCTCTCCCCACTTGAATCCGTGTTCAATTGTGTGAGCTCTTGGACCCACTCCATATGTCAGTCAGGAAGGCCCATTCTGCAGTCCTTGCGTTTTCTGGCAGTGATCAGATTATGGGGTGGAGAGAGACGAGGCAGATCCTGCTTTTACAGAATGTTTTTGTTCCCTCTGTCAGGTGACCAGCTAATGAACTGCAGACTCTAGTCCCGTGGTTAGTTGGGAAGTTCCAACCATCTAGAGTTCAAACTGGGAAAAGCAATTCCCTCCGGCTGGCTCCTCTCTAGCAAAACCTTGGTGTAGGGGGTGGGCCCCCTTGGTTGGAACACAGTTACTTACCACAGATGACTCTTTTGTGTTAGTCCTTCCGGGAATTAGGCATTATACTAAGCTTCCCTGTCAATGGAAGGCCATAATTTGATACAGACGTGTACCAATCCATTACATTCGGTTGGATCAAAGACTAGAAGCACTCTGGAGGCAATGGGATTTGTTTGTGGTGTGGGGTAAATTTGGTATTGGTCATGTACCTTTCTTCATTGGTAGCTGGAGCCCTGTCTGGCCAGAGGAAGACAAAGTAACACAGGACTTTTTCTTCATGGAGGGGCAATGTAGGTTTATAAAGAAGAGTGGGAAGTCATGAGAGACTCTGACACTTATTCAACATACAGGCCCCAATCTAACAAACACATGCTTAACTTTGACCACATGAGTAATCTCACTGCCTTCAGGGACTACTTGCATGTTTAAAGTTCAGTACATGCTTAAGTGCCTTGCTGGATTGCAGCCAACCCAGAAGACTCACCACAAAGGAGAAAATAGTCCCTTTGGAGCATTTCTCAGTGAGAAGGTCTGGAATGAAGTTGGTCCCTGCATTTCCTCCTAGAGGGTAAACTTTTCTTTCAATCAGGTCTTCCATCCTCTGAGCCATAGGCTACATTTATCTTCAGCCCACCCAGCAGCCTCATCCCAAGGAGTGCACCTCAGCCTCTGATACAATTTCTGCACCAATTTCCTGAGATAAGATGACATAAGATGGTATATGAATTGGGATAGAAAATCTCACAATCCACCCTGCCACATCCCTGCCCTTCAAACACATGTGTAGATACCACCATTTCTCTGTGAGTAAGGCATCAGAGATATGAAACTAGGGAGCAGAAAGAGGAGAAGAAATGAATGAAAATGTAGTTCAGGAATCTGAATTTGGGAGTTGAGACAAACTGGAGCAGCTAGATTATCTAAAGAGCAACAAACCATATCAAGGCATTATGAAAGGTCAGATACGCAAGTGGCTCACTCTGTGGGTGCAACATGACAAAATCTTATATCCCCTCAGCACTTTGAAAATATGCCCATGGAAATGTGGAAATAAGTATGTTCACTTTTGGAATAAAATTATAGGGTGCCATCACACAGCAGTAGCAAACAGCACAACTAAGGCTAACATTTAAGGATCAGAAAGTATTCCTAGAGCTAGGTTTTCCACTGCATGTATGCACCACACCATCACCTAATCTGGTCCTACAGCCAGTTTAACTAACCCTGGAAAGATCACCCCAGTATCATCTGGTGGCCAAGAAAGAGTTGATATAGATGGTGAAATCCTTGCACTATTAAGGTATTCATCCAGAGGCTCTTATGGCACTCAACTTCTCTGCTGCCAGCATGGCAGGGGAAAGTGTGGTCAGTTGTGCTGCACTAATCCTTAACTGCAGTGTTAGCCTCCATAGCCATGTATAGACAATGTAAATTAAAGCAGCCCTCAGACAGCTCTAGCTGGGCTATTGGGCCTGCAAGAGCAGCATCAGGATCAGGATAGTGCAAAGAGGAACTTAAGGCACCTTTGTGTGCACACAAATAGAGACGCTCTCAACCTCCACTCTCTGGCCCTTTGTGTAGAATTAGAAAGCAGGAGAATGAGTCAGAAAGGAAGCAGGAAAATGGGGGTGAAAAGCACAGAGATTAGGGAAGAACAACTCACAAAACACCAGAGAGACAAAGTGGTCACTGCGTGATTTCCAGAAGTATTAATACAAAGGACTAAATAAAAAACCTGACTTGTTTTGAAAAACATGTGGTATACAGGCCCTTTGTTTGCCACTGTGACTGGAACATCTTATCACTAAAGTGTCCTAGTTTAGGCCTGAGAAAGTCTGCAAAGAGGGGTAAGAGAATATTTAGCTGAACATCTGTCATTTGACATAAGGATAATGTGGAGTCCATATAGAGGGTTAAAAAAAAAAACACCTCCTCTCTGGGCAGCACAAACTATTTAAAAAGTTATAGAATACAAAGTACAATATCTTTCGCATTGGGGGATGAGGTCTTTTTACACAGCAGGTCCTAATAGAAAAATAAAACCCTGTGGTGTCATGTGTGGCTTCTCTGAGCTTCATTGAACTCTTGGGTCAGTCATCTTCATGTAAAAGCAGACAAAATAAATAAATACATCTGCCCAGTGGGACCTGTTTCTTGTTTCTAATGTGCTTAAATGTTCTCTATATCCCATCTCATTTCAGATGGGTGCAAAGGGCATTTCAAAGGCTGTAATCAAATACAAAGAGTGCCGTTTTCCCATCTGGGAAGCAACACAGCAAACCAATGACAATGTAGCAGTTAGAGAACCAAATGACCTGCACTCTTCTGATCACGGCTATTCTTTGGAACTCAAGCTTTTCTAACACTGAAGGGAGTATCAGTTGAGGCCAGATTATTATGGCCTTGAGGTTTATAATTTGGCAGTCTTTTGTCAGGAGTAGCCTTGCTGAGTCTTTGAGACTGCAGTATGGGAGACAGGCAGGTTATAAACCAGTCAGGGTGGCAGGTGGTTTGCGGTACCAAGATGTTTATAACTCTTTTTTTGGTGGTTTTTGAAATAGGGAACCTATAGTGTTTAAAGATATGAGAAATGGGTACATACAATACACTACAGGGCCTAAATATAAAACAGCATTTCTTGAAGTGTACCTTTTCCCTACCTTTGGAGAAATCTGATCCTCTCCTCCTTCCCCACAATGGAGACCTCTGTCTGTTGCCGCCTTTGTGTTGTTTCTCTGGGCTTTCAGCCCCATAGATAAAGATGGCAGTGATTGATATCCATGTAAGAACTATCCCAGCCAGATCTGTAGCTGGTTTAAATTGGCATTACTCCAGTTGACTCCGACATCAGTTGATTTACATGAGCTTGAGACTATACCCTCAAATTTCCACTTCAGAAGACTTTGTATGCAAGAATCATGTGCACTTGTGAACTGTGGCCAGTGTAATGTTCTGTTGTCTCTATTAGCAAATATAGATGTCACACACAGTAGATATGGCACTGTTTCATGCCCTGTGATAAAGTATGTATTGCCATGCAGTTATTTGTATCTTTGCAGAGAGAGAATTTTTTCAAAGAGAAATGTGACTTTTTCTCCCTGCAGAGTGTATTATTTCTCTTTGCTTTTGCTTTATTCGTTAATGTTGTAATTTTTCTATATTAATTTGCTAGATTTCCAGTGCTGAGAATTTTTTTTCACACAATTAGAAATGACCTTGTGATACTGGCATTGTTTCATTTACAGCTTATTATATGACCTCGATCCTTCACAGTTCAGGCCAGGAATGTTGTATGTATAAATGCAAAAGAAAAAGCTATGATTTAGACAGTGTGTGCAAGAAAAATTGACCTGACAGTACTAAGAGCACAACTTAGAGTAACCCAGATGCTGCTCCAAGTTGTGCCCCAGTGGCCCCAACCTCTGGGAAGCATAAATGTAACTTAAATAATAATAATACCTAGCTCTTATACAACATTTTTCATCAGTAGATCTCAAAGCACTTTACGAAGAGGGTTCAGTATCATTATCCCCATTTTACAGATGGGGAAACTGAAGCACAGAGAGGTGAAGTGACTCGCACAAGGTCACCAAGCAGGCGAAGTGCAGCTCTGGGGTTAGAAACAGGTCTCCAGAGTGCCTGTCCACTGCCCTATCCAGTAGGCTATCCTCCCTTAAAACTACGTTCACATTCCTCTCTCCTGAGCTGTGCCAGGCGGTGAAGAGCTGGCCCTAAGCAACTGGTCCCTCGAGCCAAGTTCTGCTTTCAGCTACACCAGTATAAATCGGGAGTAATTCCAGTGAAGTTAATGGAATGACACTGGTGTAAATGAGATAAGGATCAGGCCCTAGAGCTCTTGAGGATGTGACTTAATGATAGTGGGTGGTTAGCAATTTTCCGCTTGCAAGCTGTAATTTTATATTTAAGGAGGGAAACCACATCAGAGGCATTTTTCCCCTGGTATATATTTAGCTCTGTTTTCACAAGGCTTTGAAAAGAAGATTTTCTTATTTCAGGAGTTATCACAGCTGAGTTCAGTGCTATGCCCCCAGGCACTGGGGTGATGGAACAACTGTGGTTACTATTAGCCATTCTACAAGCTTTAATGAAAAAACCCAGATTATTTCTGAGAGGTAATTCAACCTGAGCCAAAATTCCTGTGACAAACTCTAAGAGAACCAGGCCTGTTCTACTCATGGGGACTCTGCTTAAACCCAGGCCAATGAAATTCGCCAACATGGGTAGGTTTATTTTCCTTTTTAAATTGGATCTTCACTGAAAATTAGCAAGCAGCGCATACCAAAACACAGTCAGTTTTCTTTGTTCTTTACTTTAACCAGGACGGAAAGAGGAAAAGGAATGCAGATTGTCCTCTGCTCTTTGTTCTGTGAGCAGATGACGCACATGCACCTGCTTCAAGTATGTTGTGCCATAATATTTTAACTCTGCATATTCCCCGTTCTTTTAATGCAAGAGCAGTGTGGCCTACTGACTAGTTCAAGGGAATTAGACTTGGGCCTTGTTTACATGAGAAAATAGCTTCTATTTAATGAAGTTGGTTTAGAAACCAGTTTAAATCAGTGCAGGCTCCTCTTGTATAGACACTTCTTGTGTCCCCTAAATATCAATTTAGCTTACGTGCTTACCTACACAGTTGCATTGATCTGATTTAGTTAAACCAGTGCAAAAGGCTGTGTGGACATCATAAAAGTGGCTTATTTCGGATTAGCTAAAATCCATTAGAACAGGTTTAACCTGAACCAAAACAAGCCAACTTAAACCAAAATAAGTGTGTCCATGCAGGAATTTGCACCAGTTTAACTAAACCAGTGCAAGTATGTGTGTAGACAAGTGCGAAGTTGGTAAAAAATCAGCTTATGCTAAAGCAATATAAACCACTCTGAAACTGAAATAAGAGTGTCTGCTCAAGGGCTTTGCTCCAGTTTAACTAAATTGTTTTTTGACTGGTTGAGTCAGTTGGTACAAATGTGTCTGTAGAAATTTCTTGTGTAGTCGCATTTTGGTCTGTATTCCACAACTGGCATCAGAAATAGTATAGGCGCTTGGGGCACTGAAAAACCCTAATCTAACCAAGATCATATCGCATGGCAAGGTTATGGTTTGAAGAATAAAAGAGATGCCAGCAAAGTGAGAGGCTCTTTTTGGGCGTTGGGGTGGGGATAGTAATGCTGTAACCCAGAGGGGAATCTGGACTGTTGAATTCTTTTGAGGTGAATCGCCAGATTGATTGAAATACTGGCTGAGGTCAATATTTACAGTCCATTGCACCAAGGTACATCCCATTCTAGGTCAACCCCATTCACATGACACCATTCACCTGACGTGAATAATAACAAAAAACACATTTGCAGCAGTAAAAATGCAGGCTCATGCTGTTTGTAGGTTTTTAATTTTAACAGGGTATAATTCACATTCGCCTAGCATTTCTGAGAGGAATCCCATAGATTTTCCAGGGAGATCTGCTTTCAACCCCAACTGCGTGCAGAAAGAGTTCTTACAACTCCTTGACCTTGCACTGTAGGGGCAACAGAGCAGTACACTGCTTAGTACTTTTCAGTTTAGCAGAAAACAAGATAGCTTTCAGCAGCAAGCTTTTTCTGGGGGGCAACTCACCTCAGCTCACCTTTTTTTTTTTTTTTTTTTTTTCTCTGAATATCTCTCCATCTCCTATTGCAGCTGTGGATAATGGGTAACATTATGTTTTTAAATCAAGGTTGCATGTTTTTTCTAAAAGAGACACTCTATTTCAAATAGGAATTAAGTCAGGGAAGTTCTATAGCCTGTGTTATGCAGGAGGTCAGACTAGATGATCACAGAGCTTCCTTCTGTCTGTGACTCTGAAATATTACAGATTCTGAAACGTGAGACATACTGTACTGAGCTGCGTCGTCTCTTCCTTCTTCCTTCCTTCTCCCATTCTCTCCCTTACATTCTCTCCTATGCTGTTCTTTTCCTCTTCTCTTCCCACATACTCCATAGGCCATAAGGGGAGATGCAGACAGGAAAGCTGCTGAAAATGCAGGATGGCTGAAAGCTGTGCTTCTCTGCAGGCAGCTCTTTCTTGGATCCCTGCCGATTTTCTCTCTCTCCTTTTCTTTGAGCATGTCTGTAAAAGTGGGTCAGAGCCCGGCGGAGGCTCTGCACAGCTCCCGCTTGCGTGGAATGGGAGCTGAACGCAAAGGCTGCCATTAGTTGCTGTGGTTAAAAAGACTTTTTCAGTAATGCCAGTAACTGCTGAAGCCTCACAGGGTCAGGAGTGACATAAGCTAATTACAGTGGAACCCAATTGTAGATAGTGAACTTGGCTGTAATGAAACTCCATTTACAGTGTCTAAAACGAGAGTCCAAAATTGTTTGCATGGCAGGGGGTCAGGAGCAGTTCTGGTTAGATGACTCTGCTTAGAGGGGCAATTCCAGCTCCCCTGGCCAGGGAAGGGGATGTCCCACAGCTGTGGAACTTGTGTAGTTTGCCTGCGCTGCACTGAGAGTGGCAAACTTATGGGAAAAATCCTACAGTTTCAGAGGAATGAAACCAACAGGCTCCTATAGAAATCTGTAGGGTTCTTTGCAAATGTCTCTAAAATTATGTGGCATTTAATCTAAGAATGAAATTCTCTCTGTAGGTCTCTAGAACCATCCTATAGAATTTTATAGCAGGAATACAACTTTATGTGTATTCCATAGGGACAGGATTTGAGGGAGAAAGGGTCATGAAAGGAGAGCAGATCCTATCTGCCTATCTATCATCTGCCCCGTGCCTTTCCTACCCCCATGTTGCCAAGGAGGGAGGCCACTGGCATGGAACAGGTAATGCTTGAGGCCAAAGGTTTCACCACTATTTGGATTCTCCTGTCCACTATCCCACAATGGGAGCACATAAGGGGTGTGAATGGAGGCCAGTCAGTAGTCTGGTAGAAGTAGCCTCTGTTGAACAGCTCTACAAGCTTGGAGGGAGAGGTCTATGAAACCATGACTGGTGTGGAGAAAGTGGATCAGGAAGTGTTATTTACCCTTCACATGGCACAAGAACCAGGGTCACCCAATGAAATTAATAGGCACCAGGTTTAAAACAAACAAAAGGAAGTACCACTTCACACAGTGAACAGTCAACCTGGGGAACTCATTGCCAGGGGATGTTGTGAAAGTCAGAACTATAACTGAATTTCAAAAAGAATTAGATAAGCTCATGGAGGACAGGTCCACCAATGGCTATAAGCCAACATGTCTGGGATGCAACCCCGTGCTCTGGGTGTCCTTAGGCCTCTGACTGCCAGATGCTGGGGCTGGACAGCAAGGGATGGATCACTTGACGATTGCCATATTCTCTTCATTCCCTTTGAAGCTTCTGGCACTGGCCACTGTCAGAAGACAGGATACTGGGCTAAATGGATCATTGGCCTCACCCAGTATGGCTATTCTTATGTCTCCCTTTTTGCCCCCTCTGCATGTGCCCAGCATCCAGCCCAATCAACTGGAGCGGGCTGTGGGCATGATTTTGTCCAGAAAGAAGCTGAATTTTTGAATTATCATTTTTATTTTATTTTATTTTTTATTTTTTCTAGAGAAGGCTCCACTGAACTTATATGGTGATCAGTAAAGGGCATAGATGTGATGCATTAGATATATCATTCTGTATAAGTAATGTTTTGTTCCATCGTGAGTGTGTATGGTTAACTTTTATGCAGTAGTAATTGTACATTCTTGCCCTTGGCTCCCTAGGTGCAAAAGTAGCAAACATATGCCGCTCTGTGATATGTGAAACGTACTGTGTAATTCATTACCTTGCTGCTACCCGATAATTACAGGCAATTAAAAGGTAAACAGTTAACCATGTGACTGAACAGTGCTTAGATTATGTGGGTGTTCTTTGAATTAAATCATTACCAGAAGTGAGAGTGCCTGCTTTCCCATTGTTTCCAATTTAGTTAGCGTCTAGTTTCAGCAAAACATCCTGTAGTGGTTTTTAGCCACCTTTAAAATTGAATGCAGCTGACTAACTGGCATGCCACCACAGAGTTTTTTTTATGGTAGATAGTCAATCTGAGAATGACCATCTCTTTAATAACAGGATGGGAGTGGTTTAACAAAAGAAAAAAAATTGAATTACCTTTCTCATAATGCAATGAGCTGTGCTGGAACTGACAGCTCTTAACTATGGCACTTAGCAGCAGCCCTTAAAACTAGAATCTTTTAGTACTACCAAATGCATCGTTTTGCACATGTTACATGAGGAATTGTTCTTTAGTTCCTAATGCAGATACAAGTTTGGAAAAAAGCAAACCAATCTTTGCAACCAAGCTGCCCATCTGCAAGGGAAGCACAGTATTTGAACCAGATGAAGTCACCCTCTCAATCAGCTTAACCCTTAGCAAAGTACATTAGTTACTCTCCAGGTATCGGAGTAGCAGCCGTGTTAGTCTGTATTCGCAAAAAGAAAAGGAGAACTTGTGGCACCTTAGAGACTAACAAATTTATTTGAGCATAAGCTTTCGTGAGCTACAGCTCACTTCATTGGATGCATCTCCAGGTATGTTTCACTTAAGGACTGTCTAAATTCCTGGGTTTTACCTAGGCTACTAGGAGCCAGGGTTCGGATGGGGGGAAGGCATCTATTGTTGCTTAAAGTCAGGGTAAGCTCGAGACTCTGGAGTTCTGAGTGATCTTTCAAGAATCTCCTTTTCTCTCCAGCCCTGCCTTCTTGCTGTCATGGAACAAAAGCTCACTGTACAAATATAACAGAATATAACAGTCCCTTCCCCAAAGATCTTACAATCTAAGTAGAACACGAGAGACAACAAGTGAATATAGAGAGACTGATGGGGGAGTACAAGGAAACAAAGCAACACTAATAACAGAATTTATTTTGTGACAAATAAATAATGTGATGATGCTAATGATCCAGGAATAGTCTTGTGATCCAATATCATCCTGGTACTATGGGATCCTTGATGGGATCCGAGAAGAAAAAGGTAGACACGTCATTTCTCCTGTATACACTCATCTGCCCTTGATGTGGCTTCTCAGTATGTAACTCAAGAGAACAAGAAACTCTAATAAGCAGTGGGAAATTTCCAGTGTTTTTCAACATTTCTGAATCACAAGGGGCCAAATCGCAGCTGGTATGAACTGTAGTTCTGCTGAAATCACCAGTTTCCAGCAGCATAGAATCTGGACCAGTAGTTTTGTCTCAAAAATAATAGAATGAGCTATATGTATGGTAACCTTGTAGTTTACATGAATAAAGGCAGAAAAGTTGCTCCTTGGAGGCAGTCTTTTCATACCGTGCAGAAATCAATAGGAAAATCAGTCAACTTTGAACAAAATGTTACATCAATATATAAAGCCATATTCTCAGCTCGTGTAAATTGGTATCGTTCCGTTGATTTCAGTGAAGCTACAGTGATTTATACCAGCTGAAGATCTGGCCCAAGATGTGCAGTGTAGCAGTAGCTACTAACCCTTGTTATATGACAGGGGGGTTACCTTTTGTAGCCTTCATTCCTGTCAGGTGACTGCAGCCAGGAAATAAGGATCAATCTCTTATCACCACTCATCCATATGTACCCTTATTACATACAGTATTTACATTTTTGGGTTTACATGTAGTTTGGTTGTAAATTAACTTGGTTGTCCTTACTTTCTAAGGCAAATGAGCTCTAGGATTCATAGATGAAGATAGAAAACTGTTTCCCATTCCCCAGACATGCTAATGTTTAAAGGGATACTCAGGAGAAAGTTTCCACACTAGAGCTGGTTGAAAATTTTCGGATGCAACATTTCGCTGTTGGAAAGTGCCAGTTCGTCAAAATCAAAATGTTCTGAGGAAATGTCGATTTTCATTAAACTTTTGATGGAAACCAGGCAGGCTGCTACGGGGCCAGGGATCCCATAGTTGCCAGGCTCCTGGGCTCTGTGGCAGTCCATCTGACAAGGAGCTTGGGCTTCTTTGGGAGTTAGGCAGCCCAGAAGGACGATTGCCTGGGGAGTCGGGCAGCTAGCTCCCTGATTCTCCAGGTAGATGGCTCTCTAGGCTTTCCAATTTCCTGGGCAGCCAGCTCTCTGGGCTGCCTGACTCTCTAGCTCACTGGGCACTGGTATCAGGTCTGCAAAATGCCCAGGGAATTGGGTAGCCTGGGGACAAAACCAAAAAATTCTATTTGTTTTCCCAAAATGGACTTTTTTCTAGCCTTTCCCTGCCATGAAAGTTGGTGCATTTTTTGTGGGAGGGAAAGAGTGTTTTCCAGCCAGATCTAGTCCATGCCTTCTACTCGAATGCAACTGAAATACATTGGAGTAAGAGAGAGAGTTTTTGGGTGGGATTTAGTGGGAAAAATTTGTAATTACTGTGCTATAGAAATAAGAACTGTCCTAGTTTAATAGGAGAATTTGGTATATGTACATTCTCTCTGAGAACTGGGATCCTCAGATCTCCTTCTCCCTCCCTCAATCCTTCACTTCCACTCCTAGTTTCTCTCCCTGCCTTATTTTGATCTAGGATAAAATTTTCAAAAGTGCCTAAGTCCCATTTTTCCAAATTGATTTAGGTTAATTTTATAAGTACGTCGGAACCTAAGCCTCATTGAAACTCATTGTGATGTAGAGTCCCAGGTCCCAGATTCACAAAGGTATTTAGACCCCTAACTCCCTTTGATTTCAGCTGGATCTATGCACCGAAGTACCTGTGTGTATCTGGGACCAAGTGCCTAAGTCAGCTTTGAAACTGGGACTTACTTTTTTCTAAATCATTCAGATGCTTCTGAAAAGCTTTATTCTAAATCTCACTGAAAGTGAGCATAAGGAGTGGAAGAGGTGTGAATAAAGGAAATGAAAGAAACAGTAACACGTTATGATGTGTTAATAAGCCACACAGGTCAGGATTTGTTTGTATTTTAAAGGCTGCCCCTTCACTGTGCACAGGAGTGTTGTTAGTAGGAATCATAATGAAACTTGTATAATTATCAAAATGGTGCAAAAATTTTAAATCTAGGTGGACAAAGAGAGATCTCCCATTAATCTTTTCAGACAAACTTCAAAGGGCAAGAAAATCAGTGGGATAGATTGTTATTCACAGAGGATGAAGTAGCAGAGTTCCTTTCGAAGGCTGAAATCCATCAATATAAAATACTCATTAATGTTTTAAAGGGGAAGCGTGGGTGTGGAAGGCACGAGTCTGAAATCTTCACAAGTCCTTGGCAGCAGTCAAGTTTGCATTTGCAGCATTTCCAAAGCACTGCTTTGGATATCTCTTCAAAAAGAGTCTAAGCAAACCGAGGGAGGACTCTTCCCTCAGAACTCTGCAATCATTCCTTCTCTTTGGACTCCTACCCAAACCCAAATGCAAGATGTATTTTCTTTAATTAGTGTGGAATGAGAATATCTTGGAGCCCAGAGTGGGTGAAAGACTTCAGAGCTTAAAGTCAAAATGCTTCAATTCATTAGCAATGGCAGACAGGCATAATAGGGATTAGCCTGAACATCAGGAGGAGCCTATAAAGAGATGATGAACTTTACCCTCTGTCAGGGTCTGGGGGTGCAATCCACATCAGTAAGGGGTTGAGTCACCTTTTATCCTGTAACCCTGGGTTCCTCACAATGCTTGCTGCTGTAGCTCCCAGCCTGGACACTCTCAGCCAGCCTATCATTATGAGCATAAGCTTTAAGCTTATGCTCAAATAAATTTGTTAGTCTCTAAGGTGCCACAAGTACTCCTTTTCTTTTTGCGAATACAGACTAACATGGCTGCTACTCTGAAACCTATCAATATGCAGGTCATATCCTGCATATCTGTGTGCTTAGACAGCCCTGGTTCAGCAGCTCTGACCCCAGCAGCCTGTCTACAGTCCCACAACCCCATTCTGGCTTCCACTAGGCTTGGCTACAACCAGCAAGGTGGCCCCCACACACTGTCAGTCATGAATTTCCCCGAAACAGTGTGCTCTGCAGCATCCAGCCCATTACAGCTTATTAACTTAACTGGGGTAAATATACCCTTCCATTCAAACACAGCACTGAGCTGGTTTATAGTAAAAATAAAACATATTTATTAACTATGGGACATAAGCTAAGTGATGCCAAGTAAAAGGAATAAAGTTAGAAAGAGTTACAAGCAAATAAAAGTGAAAACATGACTCTAAAATCTAAAACTTAAGCTAGCAAGGTACAAGCTTTAGTCAAGATGGTTTCTGTCACCAGTCATTCTTCTTGTAAGCTGTGGTTGACTTTCCCTCAGTCAGAACCTTCCACAGAAATGCAAGATGCTGGCTTCCCTTGTCTTCCTAGGCAAAAGATCTTTGCCTAAGTAGGTTTCTCACTTGTATTCAGTTCCCAGAGACTTCAACACACACACCCTTTCTGAGCTTGTAAGAAAAGATGTTGTATACACTGTAGTTGTAGCCATGTTGGTCCCAGTATATTAGAGAGACAAGGTGGGTGAGGTAAAGTATTTGATTAGACCAACTTCTGTTTGATGAGAGAGGCAAGCTTTCAAGACACAAAGAGCTGCTCTTCAGGTCTGGGAAAGGCACTCCCAGCGCCACAGCAAAATGCAAGGTGGAACTGAATGTTTAGCATAAGTAGTTACACATATTGTAAGGGGCCATTCAAGGTAGAGTGGCCTATAAACACCTATGCAGGTAAAGGACAACAAGAAGGGGGTAGTGGGTAAGAGATTGTTGTAATAAGCTGTAAAACGAGAGTGTCTGGGCATGGCCATACTCGAAGCTTCAAAGCACTGCTGCGGGAGTGCTCCCGCGGCAGCACTTTGAAGTGCGAGTGTGATCGCATGCCGCTCATGGTACTCCACCTCTACAAGGGGATTAGCTTAGAGCTCTGGGAGCGCAGGTCCCAGCTCTGGGGCACTGTTTACATTGGCGCATTACAGTGCTGGAACTTGCTGCACTCAGGGGTGTGTTTTTTTCATGCCCCTGAGCGAGAAAGTTGCAGCGCGGTAAAGTGCCAGTGTAGCCATAGCCTCTGTTCAGTTCATGGTTTTTAGTGTCCAGCAGAGTAATGAGTTTAAGCATCCAGGTTTGTCTTTTGAAGTGTTGTGCAGGTTTCCTTTGAGAATGAGGACTGATAGGTCAGATATAGAGTGATGGCTTTGTGAAGCGTTCACCCACAGGTGATAAGGTGTTTTTGTCTTGTATCATTTTCCTGTGTGAGTTCATTCAAGAGTGTAGTGATTGTCTGGTTTCACCCGCATAGTTGTTGTTGCGGCATTTAGTGCCCTGGTTGAGATACACCATATATTGTGATAGGCATATGTAGAATCCATGGATCTTGAAAGGTGTGTTTATGAAGAGGTGGTGTTGATCACTGTGGCACTGGAGATATGTCTACAGGTTTGCATCTGTTGCTCACGTAAAGTCTCATGCTGCTTTGAGTTGGTGCATTCTGGTACATGGGGAGCTTGCTTCTGATGATGAGCTTGGGGATTGTTTGAAAGCCAGCAGTGGGGGTTCAGGAAAGCCTCATCCTGAAATAATTCTTTCCCAGACCTGAAGAGGACCGCTGTGTGGCTCGGAAGCTTGTCTCTCACCAACAGAAGTTGGTCCAGTAAAAGATATTATCTCATCCACTTTGTCTCTTTGACAGCATGACCTCATGCTGTTCTTCCCTTCCTGTGGATTTCTCATCCCATTGCTGATTTCTGTGTAAATGAGGATTCCATTGTTTTTGGTCACACCTTGCTTAATCTCTTTGGAGCAGGTAGATAGCTGCCTTCTCTTGTGTCTGGGAGGGAACCACTTTCTCCCTGTCTGGCCACTGACTTTAAAGTATAATATCATTAAGTATCCATAATTTCTCAATGTTACATTTCAGAATTATCTTAATCCCCAGTGTGTCATTAGCTTTCAGAAAAGGCCTCACTCTATACACTTTTATTGTACGGTAATATTGTATGCAATCAGTTCATTCAATTGCTTATCACTTGAGTATCAGCCCCCTGTCTTTATAGATTAATAAACCTTTGTAATGTATTCTTTGAAAAGTAAATATTAGACCAACCTTCTCTCTCTCCTGCTGTTAGCTTGATATCTTTACCTGGTATATATACCTTTCATTGTGTCTGCCTGGTGAATAGGCTACTGGTCAGAGAAGAAACGCATTCTTTTGTCTTGGGCAGACCTGTTTAACAACTCCCCCTGACATACCTGGTTTACACACTTTAGTCATAATTCTGGCATATATCCATAACTCTTAAAGCACACTGCATACATACATCATGGAAGAATATTAATGATCAGTGATTTATTAGTTTTCAAAAGATGCATCATGAGGCATAGTTTGTAACAAAAATAATTATTACAATAGTGTATTGGATGTGAATACCGAGGTGGTGGGGTGTGTGTGTGTGGCCTGTAATCCAAAAGGATCTATCTGTACAGAGCCCAACCTGATTGCACCTGAAATGTATTTCACAAATACCTCTTCAGAAAGATTTGGGGACATAGATCAGTTAGCCTGGGCATTGCTGTGGTGAAAGATCCACACTAAGTCACCCAACTATACATAGCTTTGTTTAATGTGAAGTCACGTTAGTTATTTAATTGTAATGGTTGCAGTCCTATTCGCTGCCTAGAGGAGACACTTGCTTAGGAATCAGAGACCCTCCAGCCTAAAAACTATATATGGCAGAAATGTGAACCATTATTCCTGGGGGCTACTTAGCAGAAAAGTGGCTGCTCATCTTCTAAAGGATTATAACTGCTCGTGTATTTAAGGTTTCAGTATAACTTCCTTGTTTTTTAATTTTCTCATGTTTTTTTACCAGTCTCACGTCTTTTCCTTATCTTCTGTCTTCATAGTGTCATCTTGTCTGAAGTGTTTAATAAAATGTGAGGAAATGTTTTCTTGGATTTCCATAGATAAGGGGAAAGCTATTTTTTCCTTTTATGTGCCCGATTCTGCCTGAAAAAATCCCATTGCTATCCTTTCTTCTGCAGAAAAGCCATTCTGAAAAAAACTCCTCTCTGACTTAATATAAACTATATCTGGGAGTTCCATTTTCCTTATCTTTTGCCTCTGTCTCCGTGTCACCATCTAATGAATGAAAGAGCGCAAGAGCAGCTGCTAATATTGAAATTAGAGAGACAAGGTGGATGAGATAATATCTTTTATTGGATCAACTTCTGCTGGTGAAAGAGACAAGCTTTCATACTTATTCACACCTCTTCTTCAGGTCTGGGAAGTGTACTCAAAGTGTCACAGCTAAATACAAGGTGAAGCAGCTTGTTTACCGTAAGTATTTCAAGGGATCACTCAAGGTGAAGGCAAGTGGCCCGTTAAACAATGGCTGAACAAGCTGTTCCAATTTGTCTTTAGCTGTGACGCTCTGAGGGCATTTCCCAGACCTGAAGAAGAGCTCTCTGCAGCTCGAAAGCGTGTCTCTTTCTCTCCAAGCTGGAGAAGCTGGTCCAGTAAAAGATATTACCTCACCCACCTTGTATCTCTAATATCTTGGGACTAAGATGGCTATAACCGCACTGTACATACAGTGAAATTGACATAACTCTGCACTTCCTGAGAATAAACTGAAAATGGCAAGATCTTTATTTCTGCAGCAGTTGCAGGAATCTGGAACACTTACTTCTGTCAATATCACCATGCCCAGGGTGTCTACTTCTCCACTCTTGCTACATTGTGACTATGAGAGAGGCAGAGATTAAAACAAACATGGTTAAACCCTTCAAATACTAGCCTTTTCCAGGATACCAGCTATTTAGGAGAAAGTATAGTGCCAAATTTTTAGTGGGCTTCTAAAAATGTGACCAAACTATTTGTGGATGCATCTGTATACGTATGCAAAAAAGGGTACTTGTATCTTCAAATGAGTAATTAGACTTGTAGGGCCAGATTCTCAGCTGGCATACATCACTATAGCTTCCATTACCTTAAATTGGAGCTACACTGATTTAAACCAGCTCAGGATCTGTCCTGTAATTCCTGTTTTGCCCATGCAAATGCAAGGAGCTGTGCTCCCCAATGTGTGTTGGCATACTCTGAGAGGCCTGTTGGTAACTTTTCCTGTAATGAATGGTCAGCTCCGGTAGGTTAAGGTCTTTGGGAAAGAAGGGAAAGCTATTTTCTTCCTGCATGTTCCAGTCTGGAAAGGCATCACTCTGCTTCATCCAGCTCATTTTCTTTCTGTCTTTGGATCGTTGCAGACACAGGCACTGACTTTGTCCTTTCTGGGGGGGTGCTTGAGCCCCACTCTGCCCCAGGCCCCGCCCCCACTGCACCACTTCCCCCAAGCTGTTCCCTGCCTCTTCCTGCCCCACCCTTCTCTTCCCGCCCCTGCCCTGCCTCTTCCCTCCCCATTCATCTCCATCCTCGTTCCTCCCTCTCCTCCCAGCACCTCCTGCATGCCACTAAACAACTGATCCATGGCATGCGGGGAGGCAGTGGGAGGGGCTGATCAGTGGGGCCACCAATGGGCACTGGGGGGAGGAGGAGGAGCTGATGGGGGGCTGCCAGTAGGTGCTGAGCACCCACCATTTTTTCCCCCTTGGGTGCTCAAGCCCTAGAGCGCCTATGGCTGCAGAAGAACCCCACATTTGAAAAACACATTTTAAGTGGATTAGGTTTAGCTCACTTATGGAGAAGACAACAATTTAGTTTTTGGCTTGGAGCTATTTTATTGTTGTTGCTGCTGAGAGTGTAGTTCCTAAAGGTTAAAAAATGTCAGTGTCATCTGCTTTGGATGAAAGTGAAATGAGTCAGCAAAAAGAAAACATAGAAGAAAGTAACTGAGAGTTTCTTTCCAGGCTGGGGAGCATGGACGAATGGTTAGAGGAGGGAACTGGGAGTCAGAACTCCTAGCTTCTTGACCCATCTCCGCTCCTGATTAGCGTGATGGGCAAATTCCTTTACCTCTCCGTATTTCAGTTTCTCCTTCTGTATAAATGATGCTTACAGTTCCTCGTAGATAAGTTATGAGGTTTAACTCATTTTTTAATGCCTTGCGATCTTGATGGAAGCTGCTCTGGTTGAAATTTGGACCCTACTGAATTCAATGGCAAAACTCCCACTGACTTCTATAGGGCCAGGATTTTACCCAATGTGTGTGGAAACTATTATTATTCCCTTTAAGATTGGCCTGCCCAGGTTTCCAGCCCTGGATTTCATTGGGCCAGATCATCAGGTGGTAGCTCCACTGACTTCAACAGAGCTATGCTGATTTACACCAGGTGTGGATCTGACCACTTATCTGGTATTGCACCCCCTCAATACATGTATAATTATCATGCAGCTACATCAATGAAAGCAGTTAACAGCTTCATTCTCTCGCCCATCAAGAGAGTTCAGTTCTTGAGCTCCTTCCTGTCACTGAAACCAGTAATCCTATCAGCCATTATTGATCTCCTGCCAATAGAGATTCAGCATGGGTAAATAATTACACTCATGTTCTAGAAGAAACCAGAGATATATCACTAACTCGTTAGATATGCCAAGTGTTGTTCTTGGTTTCAGAGATTACAAAGGCAGAGAAGAATCTGTATAATATATCCTGTTGTAGTGAAACCACTTGTGAACAATAGCCACTAAAAATTCTGTCTTTTCACAACCATCATAAGTTTCATTTTTGTGGGTTTGTTATCATTAAACTTTTATGGATGAGTGTTTAGAAGAGGGAATATTGAATGTATTTAATATGTTTTTAGGGCCTGATTCAATGCCCATTGATGTTGATGGAAGCCTTTCATTTGATTGCAGTGGACACTGTATCAGGCCCTCTGACTTTTGCATTTCAGCACTGTATGAATGCAGAGTGTATAGAGGCATAAAAGGTTTGGTAATATACTCTGTGGCTTAAATAATGTTTTGACTTTTCAAATTTGGGGCCCAGTTCTGCAACCTTTAATCACACAAGTAACCCTTACCTATAAGAGTATGGCTTTAATAGCAGTACTCTTGTGAGTAAGGGTTGCAGAGCAGGCCTTTAGTCATTCTGGATGCATTTTCTTGGCTTTTAATTTTATACTAGAGATTTATATTGAGAAGGTAGATACCAATTCAACTAGATAAGAATAAATTCTTTGAGCAAAAGCAAGTGGACAGTGAAAATACATACACAGTTGCATACCTGTTCAGAGACCTGCATGGGATTTAGCCTCATGATTCCCAGTAAAACCAACAGTATATTCAAAAACACTCCTTTTGTTTCTCAACCAAGAGAGCAAGTTGTTTTGAGCATTGACTATGTACCTTGGAGATAATTTTCATTGGCACTAAAAATTATCTAATGGAAAAAAGTATTTGTAAAAGAGAAATTCTCTGGGTCTGATTCGCCCCTGTGTTATTCCAGTTGTGTGTTGGTGTAACTGTTGAAATCAATGAAGTTACATGCTCAAAACTGAGATAACACAGCAGTGAATTGTCTTGTAATTTTAGACCATCATATGTCATTTTAATTACAGTGCCTTCCTCTTTTCTTACAATCAAATCCATTCCTATCACTTTGATTGGCTGTTTATTTCAATCTTGTTATTTATGTGGTCCCAGAGTGTACATTGCAGCTTGCATCGCCATAGCAGTGATATGCTAATAACCATGTCTGAATAACAGAAGTTTTTACTGTAGATGTTTTGGGTCTGCCTTGCAGGTTAAAACTGAAGACAAGATAGAAGACAATCTTTCTTAAACTGAATAGCAGCTATTAATATCTCGTGTCTGTCTGTCAGGTAATCATTAAGTTTGTGTGAGTGTGTATGTTATCTCTGTAGTTTCTGACAGTCATATTAGCCTGCTCTATTAAGAATTTGCAGTAATTTCTGTATAAATATTCTTTCTCCCCCTCTTGGGATCTGCTGCCTTTAAAACCTATGTAAGGCAGGAAGTACTTATCTTCCTTACCTTCTTTCATAGGTGTTTAAGGCAAGATAGGGGACTAGCTAACTCGGGAGATAGCCATGTTAGTCTGTATCAGCAAAAACAATGTGGAGTCCCTGCCTTACCAAGTGGGGGGGTCAGTGCTAACGAGGCCAATTCAATTAGGGTGGATGTGGCTCACTTGGTAAGGCAACTCCCATCTTTTCATGTGCTGTATATTTATATCTGCTTACTGTATTTTTCACTCCATGCATCTGATGAAGTGGGTTTTAGCCCATGAAAGCTTATGCCCAAATAAATTTGTTAGTCTCTAAGGTGCCACAAGGACTCCACGTTGTTTCTTCTGTATCCTGTGACTAGTCACTTCTAGGGCAACTGCAGGATGGTTGTAGACTGAAAGTTGTTAAAGCTGGTGGCACTAATTTGTGTATTTGGGCCTGATCCTGCAAACATTCCCTACCTAGTATTTTCTTCCTCTATCACATAGTCCCATTAATTTCAACAGTCTGTAGAACTGAGCCCCTCAGTGGCAGGATCAAGAGGGAGGTCAAGCACTGAAGGATGAATAACCTTTTCATGCCTAGACGTGGATCCTCTCCAGGTCAGGAGTGAGGCCTGTTGACAGGAGTAGTGTGAGGTGAAGCATGCACTGTTGCAACCTGTTGTTCTGTGACAGGACTTTGTTCTCCAGGACTGTCAATCCACCAATCGTCATGACTGCTATATTGACTTAAATAATGGAAAGCCTGGCTTTTGGTCCCATTGTTTCTCTGAGCTTTAGTTCAGAGTAGTCAGGTACCTGGGATATGATTCTCCTCTGCTTCAGCTTCTTTTCATCTGTGATGGATCTGCACTGGGCTTTTTTTAAAGCATTAGGAAATACACTGCATTCTTAGCCATCTTTCACATCCTCCTGTGACAAGACTGAGAGCCTGCCTTTGGAATTCCTGCTTGCTTTGCCCAAATGGATCTGGTAAAAGGCTGTTTCCAAAAATGTCCTTTTGGTTTATTAAAAACGTATCTGGTCATTGTTGAAATCTGAGACCATCTCCTTTTGAAAACTCCGTAGTCAGCTAAAACATTAAAAGTTCAAGTAAGAGTCCTATAAATACTTAATGGCTAATGTACACATCAGTCCATCTAAACGTGCAGCCTATTGATGCCCGGTGATTGGAGGATACTGTAATAACAGAGCTTTAGTCCAGAGCTGCTGGTCCTTGGCATAATGTGTAACTAAAATAGTCATTTAATAGTTTGTTTAAAAGGCAAGTGAGGGCGACTGAATGAGGAGTCCTCTTTGGAACAAGATGTGGATACAAGACTACAGGACACTTTTAGGAAATGATGTCCCTTTATAAATATAAGCCAAAAAGTTAGTTGTTATTGATCAGCCATGACCATTTGAAATTTAAAAGTGCTTCACTAATATTTTCATTAATAAACCTCAATGTGGGGTTGAGGGAAGAGCCAAGGAGCAGCTGTGTAGGCAGCCTGGAGAAGAAGCCAGGAAATCAGGGGGAGCCAGGAGCTGAGATGTGATGTGAGGTAGCTGGGACGAGCAAGGGGCTAAGGGATGGAACCCAGGAAGTAGCCAGCGGGGTTAGGAAGGTGAGACCCAAGACGTGGGGAGGGGCAGACAAGAGCTGAGCACTAGTGTGACGAAGCCAGGAGGAGCAAGGGAAAGGAGCCGGTAGACATTCTGGTCAGTGTGTGTTATGCTTCTCACTCAGGTGTGCCATAGAGGATAAGGATATATCACAGCTCTCACTTTTGAGAGCCTGGCTACTAGTTCAAGTGGTACATTCAATCCCCAGTTCAGTCCCCAGTGTTAGCCAAGATGGTGGCTGTCACTTAATTTTTAGGGTCCATCAGTTTCTGATCAGTGTATCCTGTTAATGCTAAAGACCCCTGCATCGGTGAATCAGGATCTTTACCATTCCTTTCAATATACCTGCCCAGGCAATACCATGCCTATAAGGAATATCTGAGGTGAAGCTTGGACCTTTTGTACTCCATTACTTGGGCCAAAAAAGCACAACATGAGCTATGTGAGAAGTGTTGGGGGATGGGACACTTGTTTATATTTCCTTGTTTCGGCCTAGACAGATGTAACTGAGTTATGTATGTGGAGTGAAGAGCAGTAGACAGTGGCCTCCCATTTAGGATGTGGGTTATTATGGGGTCATTCAAAAGAAAGCAGCAAAGCGTATTAATCATACTGAGGCACACTGGTTAAAATCTATTATTCCAAAGTATACAGGGGATTGATTATGGAGGCACAAAGCGATGTGTGGTGAGGAGAGAATGGAGCCTAGGGTTTGATTTTATGTTTGGTGGAGAGAACGAATTGTGTGGGGGGATTTGTTTGAGGAGGGATATTATGCAGTGACAAATAGGAGTGAAATGAGGACCATGCAATGAGATGATCCACACTGTGGATCCCTGTGCTTGGAATGGCACACTGAGGCAGTAATTCACAAAAAGGAACCATGTGGGGGCTGGTGCAGCAAACTCCACTTCTCAGAACCACTCAGTGCTTTTAGTTAGTGCTGACACTCTTGGGGGTGGGTTTACAACACCAGTGCCTTCCCCTCACAAGGGAAATACTTAGGCCTTTGTCTCTCTTCATAAAACAAGTTCCCTAATACAGATAATGATTGATCCCCTTTTTCAGGGGGTGTAGCAGTCCCTTTCCCTCAGGTGTTAAACAGCATAACCCTTGTCCACTGGATAAGAAAAGCTAAAACTGGTCCCTTTTTACACAGAGTAAATTGTGCACAATAAAATAAACCATCTTCCTTTTTGTCACGCTGCAGGGTTTTGCAGATCAGCTCCCCTCAGAGAAGAGAAGTTCTGTGTCTGCTCACTAGAACACCGCCTACAGCTCTCTGTCTTCTTTCATCCTTGTAACAAGCCCCAGGTGATTGGCAACTCCCAGGCATGCCTTCCCCACGCAGACTTTATGGCTGGGGTTTTCAAAGGAGCCTAAGGAAATTAGGTGCCTGGCTCCCATTGAAATATGATGCCTGATTCCCTTAGGCTCTGTTGAAAATCCCATCCTGAGCCCCTCCCTGCTGGACTGGGGATGGGACACATACATTGTTTCTCACATTTGGCTTGACTAGGAATATTGAAACTTGGGTGGAGCTAAGAACTTGTCTCACAGTTTTCTTTTCTAGCACATCACTTTTGGCAGCTGGGATGCTATTGGGTCACCTTTTTAATTTCTTTGTTTCCTAATTTAAATAGTTTTTTTTTTCTCTCAGTAAGAAATGAGAAGGGAAAGAATGGAGAAAAGAGAGGTAAACAAAAATTACAATACAGTTACACATGGTCAGATTCTGTCATCCTTACTCAGGGCTTCTCTTCACTACCGTGCTACATTGGCGCAGTGCGTCTTCACTAGGAGACACTCTACCGTTGAAGTAATTACTCCACCTCAATGAGAGTGTAGACAGTGCTATAAGTAGATATAACTTGCATCGCTCGGGGGTTGCTTTTTCACCCCCCTGAGCGATGTAAGTTACATCGACTTAAGCAATAGTGTAGACAAGCCCTCACGCAGAGTACCACCTTACTCCATGCGTAATGCTACAGATTTTGATGGGACTGCTCAAGAAGTAAAGTGCTACCCATTGTCAGAAGCTGGCCTTTTACAAACATAAAAGACTACTGCATAGTTGTTTTTAAAAAAACAAAATAAACAAAAAAAACCCACTAGAAATAAATGTGTTGATTAAGATTGGTTGGTTGCCATGGTAAAAAAATAAGGGAAAGTCATGACTTCGATTTTTTTTTTTAGTGGAAAATCACAGAACCCATTTAATAAATATCAAGTTCATGGCATAGTTACAAGTCATATATCCTTTATTTTATATAAAAATTGCTTTAAACTATTTAATATTATTCAAATAGCAGTTCAAAACTGTTAAATGAGCCCAAGCTTCTTCATATTGGACACACAGAGAGCTAAAGTCATAGAAGAACCTTAGGCCAATTCAGGAAGGCATTTAAGCCTGTGGTCACATTTGAATTTAGGCACATGCTTACATGCCTTCCTGAATCGGGGCTGTAATGGTGACCATTTCAGAACTTAGATGTTATACAGATCTAAAACCAAGCATAATAAATCCTTAAATCTTTAGTCACTCTTCTGAGTACATCTGTGCATTATATTCTCCAGCTTTACTTACTCACACAGTCCATGGTAGTAAATCCGTGTGTCGGTTTTTCAGTTCTTTAAAATTGATCAGTTTCTACCTTCTGCCTGTGAACTCCTGTTGATTTTGATCATAGTTGTGCTTGCCAAAGAAAGAATTTGCATTTCCTTTCCTCTGTGTTTTGCAAATGAAGGCCTCATATACTCTTAATGGTTGGTAGTTAATCCACTGGATTTATACCAGTTGACACACAAACTGCCACACTAGCCATGTTTAACTGTGTTCTAGGGGTCTGCCGTTCTTACTCTGGACAGTTTCTGCACGGTGCTAACTGGCTGTTTGCTCCACGCCCCCTCTTGTCCCCTCCCTCACAGTCTCTTCTCTTCCGGTGACTCCACCCAACTTCCTTTTATTCCCACACTCTTTTCCTCCCTCCCTTCAGTGCCTCTCTCCCTTCTCTCTCAGTTTAGTTAATTGCCTCCCAACAAAATCCCACCCAAAAGACTGAAAAACACCCAAACAAAATGAGAACAAGTATCTTGGCACTAACATGGGAGACACAAACCATGACCATGTTCACTCTGCTTGTGTATCATGTCTAGAACTGGTCAGAAATTTTCTGACAATGTTTTTCCATCAGATACCTGCCTGGTCATCTCCTAGGCTCCTCCAGGCTACTGGCTCCTTAGCATCCTGAACTCCCAGCTTATATACTCCCAGCTGCAGGGCAGCCTGCCAGGCTCTTTGGGGCAGGGACTGTCTCTTACTTTGTGTTTGTATAGCCCCTAGCTTATGGGGACCCAGATCTCGGTTGCGGTCCCTAGGCCCTGTCATAATAGAAATTAACAAAAAGTTCTCTGTAACTTCTGGGGAAGGTACAATTAACGATTTAATCTAAAGTAGTCAAGTATGGATTTTGATGATAATACACTTTGAAAGATGTGACTCTTTCCTTCATGCTGAGTACAGATCTTTTCCAGTTTCAGTGTCATCCATATCTTCAGGAATTAAATCTCCATCATCCATCCTTTAAAAGGTGATTGAGAATCTGACCTGAGTTTATCAGAGTAATCCCACTGAAGATACCAGAATTATTTTAGATTTCACAATGGTGTAACTCAGATCAGGATTTGGCCCAGTATGAATGCTCCCTCTTTTTCTTCAGAAATTTTAGCATGTTTGCCTCTGTATTGCATTACAACATCTTGGTCCTCAAATTGAGAAAGAGACCTTTGAAAGGAATTAAATAGATGCATCTTGCACTCAAAGAAGCATAAAACTCTCCAGATAAATGAGATTGGGTTCATGAAAAGTAATAGTTGTGTTTTAAAAGAAGATTTTTGCATAGTTGCAGAGCAAATACTGCATTAAAGAGCAGATCAAAGCTACTGTTTTACTGATGATGATCCGCATTTTAGTGTCTGTCTCTAATGCATGGAGCACCAGCCTGCACAGGAGCACCAGCCTGTAGTAATATTGCCCACTGGATAAAGCAGGCCAGTTTTTAGCATCAGGATCTATCTTTTGATTTATTCTCATGCATTGATGTGATACACAGCATGGCATAACATGGTAGCTGGAAGAATTAAAAGATGCCAATCCAAGTACATACTCTTAAGAATCAGAAACGTATACCACATACCTGGTTATTTTGGTGAATATTAAACCATGCTGAGAGGCACTGTGAACACAGCAGTTGCATGATATTTCAGTAATAAAGCAAAGAGAGTTCAGAGACATCATCTAATCTAACGGGATTATGGAAGACCTCTCATCACGGTTTTTCTTATGTCTTAAACTAGCCTATTGCATGCTGTCGTACATGCCTGCAGCCATACCACTTCTGGGCTGTGATCTTGTCAGCTCTCAAAAGCTAAGCAGGGATAGGTTTCAGTCGTACTTAAATAGAAGTTGGGCTCGTAGGTCAGATGTAAAACTGCTGTTGTGACCATTGTGGTCATTAGAGATTGCTCTGAATTTTTTGCAAAAGAAAGCTTGTGAACCTGCAGTGTTACTAACCAAACCCCAATTTGGATTATTGCATCTTGCCTAACTAGATTCCCCCTCCATTTACAGTTAGGTACCTGTGGGCTGATACTCCACTGGTGTAAACTGTAGCTATGACAATTTACACCCACAGAAGATCTGTCTCCTCTTCACTTTCTGTCTTAAACTGTTCTCCTTTGTTGTTTGTTATTACACAGCTGCTGCTCCCTGTCCCAGAGGTAGTTGAGTTTCAATGCTGCCTGAAGCCATTCCAGTATCTAGCAATCTCTGCAAAGCACTCTGAGATCTCACTGTTTGAAAATGGCTAAATATAAATATAAGAGATTCTCCCCATGTTGCCAACTTTCATGATTTTATCATGAGTGTTGTAATATTTGGTGTTTTCTTGAACCCCAAGATCCTGGAGTCAAGTCATTACATGAGAATCTCAGTTTTCATACATATAAAATAGTAAGGTTCTAGCTCTCTTGAAAGTGTGGCCCAAATGTACCCTAAAAGCTAAAAACCCAGAAGGTAAGAAAAAAACCCCCAAATATATCATTTGGCTTCAAAATCATGAGGGTTTTTTTCTCTCTTGATATTGGGGACAAGGAGGGTCTGACTCATGATTTTTCAGTGCTTGGGGTGGACAATACTGCTAACAGTTTTTAGTTAACTCGGAATTAACAGCAGACATCAACATATATATAAAAACTGTACTATACACACTTAATTTAAAAGAAGAGAATGTTCTTTACATGTGGTATTTCCATTCTCCTCAAAGAAGTGACTTCATTGAGGTGCCTTTGCCTGCTCTCTCCCCTCGTCTCCTGTGTCCCCCCCTGGAAGGCTGTAGACATCAGGCTGCACAGGATATTTAATGTTGTTAGTTCTTTTTATTTCAGTCATGCTTAAAGATCAACCACGATGGGTCCTATTGTTCTAGGCATGGTACAAACACACAGTGTGAGACAAACTCTGTTGTGAAGAAGAGCTTGCAATCTAAACAGACAAGACAGGTAAAGGGTGGGAGAAAGTTAGTCTTATTCCATTTTACAGATGAGGAACTGAGGCAACAAGAGATCCATTGATTGCCCAAGGTCACAAAGGAAGTCTGTAGCAGAGCCCAGGATTGAATTTGAGCCCTAGTTCTGTGCTTTAACTACAAGACCATCTATCCTCCCTCTCAGTACCGTTCACTGGCACCAGCAATGCAACTCCTTAGCAGGTTTTTGCAGTCCTGAGCTGGTGGTTTCCACATTTTATTGGGCTCTCTCTTGAATATTGTAGAAGTTAGGTGTCTGGATTTTCATTTTCCCACGTATATTTGTAAGACAAGTGTAACTTATCTCTAGAAGTAAAGGACCCCAGACATAACTCAATGTCCAGGATAAGAACATGCATAGTCAAATGGATACATTACTTGTTTCAGTAGATCAGCTGAGAGTACACTGACTATAGAGCTATGCTGTGGTCACCTATCCAGACATTAAAATATATAATATGGACTTCCCCACATATAACTAAATATAAACCAAATCCCTCCAACCTTCAGCCCACTACAAAAGCCAGAGGAAATTGTTGGTCTTCGTAGCTTTTCCAGAAGGTTAAACGATTTAGAACAGCCAGCTGTCCCCTAGACGCCACAAGAATCAGCACAGAGATGGCTCAGAGGCACTTGCCTCCTCAGATGCCAGAGTGAGACTGAGGATCTAGTGTTTAGGTGACCCCTTATGACATGAGTTGGGTCCCCTGCATCCAGTTTTCAGTGGACAAATGTCACCTGACCAACTGTATGCAACAGAAGTTGGTCCGATAAAATATTACCTCACCCACCTGACCAACTGACAGTAATTGCAAACCTTGCTGGCAGACTCAGAGAGGCCTGGAAGTACCATGGTGTCAGAAAGCAAGACATAGAGGGTCTGGTCTAGTGGTTGGAGCAGTGGAAGCCTTGCCTAGTGGTCAGTGTGGTGGCAGCCAGACCAGAAACTGGAGACATACTCAGGAGCAGGAAAGCAAGGGTAGGGCTGGGAGCTAGGCTAGTCTGTCTCCACTGTCAGGCAGGGGAGAGTTCCAAATTATGAAGTGATGCTGGGCAGACTGAGCTGCTGTTTCTCCTTAGAGGCTTGTGTATCTGCCCTGAGAGTCACCAGACCAGCTCCTAGCTTGTGGATTGGCTGGAGCCTAGCTCAAAAATGACTCATCACCGCATGTGGCTTAATCAGGCTCTAGTTCAGGGACAACTCATCCCCTCACACATGGATACCGCAACACCCCGCTCACATCGAGGAGGTTCCCTCCAACACATACAGGTATATTGGTGGAGCAGGGCACATGCTTATGCATGGTGCTGTGCCTGTTCTTTGGATAAATACAGGGCTCTGGAGCATTTGATCTGGCACTTATTCACACACCAAAAATAAATAGTTTTACAAGTTCATCGTATAGCCTGAAGTCCATCATACTTCTGGTATTGAGAGAGGCTACATACAAATTGCACCACGGAAAATAGCGTGTATATATAGTCTGCTATTTAATCTCTAAAGGCACAATCCCCTCTCAGAGAATTCAAGAAGTTCTGTAACAATAGTTTGGGAAGGAAGGATCCTACAGGTGGTAACAATGTATTTGTGCCAAGAGACAAAATAAAAGAAAGGTCATCACATCTCCAGAGGGAGCTAGATGCTCTTTGGCTATTCAAAAAGTATTGAAAAATGTCTGATGGCTGAATACAGAGCTGAGGGCTAAGACTAATTGCTGCCTGTGTAAACAGCTGGAGATTTAACCTCATTCAAAGATAATGGCACTTTGAGGTCTCCATGCTTGAAAAGTGGGGAAGCAAATAACTTAAAGTAAAAATGAGGGCTGGAGATTAATATCCTTCTAGTTCTTGCAAGTGAAAGAAGGAACTTTGTGACTGAACTGGAGGTGAAATTGAACTGTCAGATACTGTTGTGAAAGGGCTTGTGGGAGGAGAGAAGATCTCATAGTGCTAGTGAACTGATCATATTTTTCAAGTGCTTTTTACAGCAGCAGGTAGAATCCTTCTCCAATCCCAGGGGAGAGTAGCAGCACTACGACAGAGTTGTAGGGCTGCTAGTCTCCCCCAGGATTGGAGAATAATTGCTAATGGCTCAGATACCTCCTCAGTCAGCTCCTACTCAGGAGGTACTGAGGAGATATCTGAGCCATTAGCGATTATCTTCAAAAAGTCATGGAAGATGGCAGAGATTCCAGAGGACTGGAAAAGAGCAAATATAGTGTCCATCTATTAAAAGGGAAATAAGGACAACCTAAACAATCAGTTTGCAAACATCTAGAAGATAATAAGGTGATAAGTAACAGGATGGATTTGTCAAGAACAAATTGTGTCAAACCAACCAAATGGTTTTCTATTGACAAGGTAGCAAGTGTTGTCTACAGGGGGAAGAAGTAGATGTGGTATATCTTGACTTTAGTAAGGCTTTTGATACTGTCTTGCATGATCGTCTCATAAACAAACTACTATAAGGTGGATGCATATGACTGGTTGGAAAACCGTTAACAGTGGTTCACCATCAACCTGGAAGGGCATAATGAGTGGGGTCCTGCAGGGATCAGTTCTGGGTCCGGTTCTGTTCAATATCTTCATCAGTGATTTAGATAATGGCATAGAGAGTACACTTTTAAAATGTGTGGACGATACCAAGCTTGGAGGGGTTGACAGTGCTTTGGAGCAGTAGTTCTCAACCAGGGGTACACGTACCCTGGGGGTACTTAGAGGTCTTCCGGGGTTATATCAACTCATCTAGCTATTTGCCTAGTTTTACAACAGCCTACATAAAAAAGCACTAGCCAAGTCAGTACAAACTATAATTTCGTACAGACAATCATTTCTTTATACTGCTCTATATACTACACACTGAAATGCAAGTACAATATTTATATTCCAATTGATTTATTTTATAATTAGATGGTAAATATGAGAAAGACAGCAATTTTTCAGTAAGTGAGCTGTGACACTTTTGTATTTTTATGTCTGATTTTGTAAGCAGGTAGTTTTTAAGTGAGGTGAAACTTGGGGTTCAGAAGACAAATCAGACCCCTGAAAGAGATACAGTAGTCTGGAAAGGTTGAGAGTCACTGACCTAGACCATCCCTGACAGGTATTTGTCCAATTGGTTCTTTAAAACCTCCCGTGATGGAGATTCCACAACCTCCCTTAATAACCTGTTCCAGTGCTTACCTATCCTTGTAGTTAGAAAGCTTTCCTAATACCTAACCTAATGTTTTTGTTCACTCTCTGTCTGTCTCTGTCTCTCTCTCTCTAGCTTTTTGAGTGTTTTTCCTCTTATTTTCTGTCTGCTCAGATATCCACATAATTAGTTGAATAGAGTAAAAAAGAGATTTGCAAATGTACATGGTGAGTTCATTCTGATGTTACTCATGAGGTCACAAACTCAATCTGAGTTTTCAGATTGCTGGTGGACTCTGTTGTAGTTAGTAAAATGACTCTGAATCCTGATAGCTTCACAGAATTTAGCCCGACTGGATATTTAACAAAAAATTAATCTCCGAAGTTTTATTCTTTATGGGTCTTCTCTAAAACCACTAAATAGGGATGCGGCCCTCTTTGCTCTTGATTAGTCATCATTTATTATTTTCCATTTAAAAACTTTCAATCATCCAGTCAGGGAGCAGAGGTAATACCATGTGATTTCAGTTATTAATCACACAGTACAGATAGCAGAGTTGAAGTGAACCATTCACAGACATTTTTACAGACTGAAATTTGTTCTCAGAAGCTATTTGTTGAATATTGACAGATAAAAAATACATCTACAAAAATGGGGGATCATTTCATGAACGGAAGAAAGAGTATCCATTGTGTAATTTGGGAGTTCTCAAACTTCATTGCTCCATGACCCCACAAGCAGGCACCGAAGCCTGAGCCCGCCCCAGCCCTGCCACCTGGCTGGGGCCGGGGGGGGGGGGGAGTTTGGTGGGGTGAACAAAAGAGCCGGGTGTGGGGCTTTTAACCTGAGCACCATCACCAAGGCTGAAGCCTTTGGGCTTCGGCTTCAGCCCCAGGTGGTGGGGCTCGGGTTTCATCTTCAGCCCCCGGCCACAGCAAGTCTAATACCAGCCCTTGCAACCCCATAAAAACAGGGTTGCAACCCACTTTGGGGTCGCGATGCACAGTTTGAGAACCACGGGTAACTTATTCAGAGTTAATAGTTCAATCTGCATGTTTTTGTTTCCTTGTTTTCCTTTGAGAACACTGTTGATGTTTTTAGGATTATTTCAGGGTTACACCAGAGACACACACTGTAATACTGGATTGATTTCTGAAATCTTTACTCAGGCAAAACTTGCATTGGCTTCAAAGTTTATGCTATAAGACCTCGATCCTGCCATGAGATCTCTGTGGGCACACCCCTATGCTCATGTGGAACCCCAATGAAGTCAGGGAGGGGACCTCTGCCACAGATGTAGTTGTAAGGTCAAGAGCTAAGAGTGAAATTCACCTTTCTGCACAAAGCCTCTGCCACAGATGTAAATTTCACCCTGACTGACTTGAATGGGAGTTTTGCCTCAACAGTAACAAGATTTGGGGGGAGGGGAAGTGCATGGAAGACTAGAAACAATACTACTTACAAATATTTTTGATGAAAATCATAAAAATTTTTGACTATGTATTTTAAGAAGTTCCGTGTTTTACTTTTTTCTCTTAGACGTCACATTCCTGTTTGTATTAGGTGACAGTGACACCTTGTGGTACTAGCCACTCAAGCAGCATCTCCAAGGGTTTACTAAGCATTCAGTCAGTTGGTGCTTGTAGGTCACAATTTAAAAAAAAATACAGTGAGTTTTAATCATGATCCGCAGTGTCTGTTCTTCTGCTTTGATTTCTGAGAGACTATAGGTCTGATTCTCAAACTGCAGAATGTGAGCAGCTCCCATTGAAGCCAGTGGCTGTAGAGTCAGAAAGCTTATGCTCAAATAAATTGGTTAGTCTCTAAGGTGCCACAAGTACTCCTTTTCTTTTTGCAAATACAGACTAACACGGCTGCTACTCTGAAACATGTAACAAATGCATCAGCTAGTTTGTCAAAAGTCTGATGTATGAATTTTGGTGTAATATTTGCAGTATGTGAAGCTATCAGTGAGTGTTACAAATTCTGAGGGCATCAGACGTCTTTTATGAGATGCTCTGCAACCATGTAGGTTTGGGCCCTTGTTTAGAATCTGTAAACTTTTGCTCATTTAGGACAGGGTCTATGGCAGTGTGTGGAGTATAGACATTGCACATCTAACTGGCATGGGAATAAATGGCATTGTGAATGGTGAGGTGCTGCTTAGATGGACAAAGTAGAGTGCCCTCCATTCCTGATTCCCAGGGTATGTATCTTACAAGGCTCTCTACACACCCAAGCCCTGTCTCCCGCATTTACACTGCTGTTTTTAGTAGAGTAGCATCCCACTGCCTCCTTGCTGATGGATCCTTTCCCCACTGCAGAGAGAGTCTCTGTCAGCAAGGAAGGCTCTGGCAGGGGGAGGCAGTGTGGAAAGGCTCCAGCCATGGAGAGCCTTTCACTGCCATGTGTAGCTACAATCTCCAGTGAGTGTGAATGCAGCCTGCCCCTCACTACAGCATATAGTTACGTGTAGCCTACACGGCACTGCAAATGTAGATTAGGTCTTAGAAAGCACAGACGGTGCCACTTGAGTATGTAACCAGAGTCCTGGATGGGTGGGGCTAGTCTGTGCAGCCGCAGCTTCACTGCTATTATTACTGAAGCTAGTTTGAATCAAAGCTAGCTCAGGTAGGTCTGAAAGTCCTGCAATCACACCTCCCAGTTGCAGTGTAGATATACATACCCTAAGGCCTGGTCTACACTGGGGGGGAATCGATCTAAGTTATGCAATTTCAGCTACATGAATAACGTAGCTGAAGTCGACGTACTTAGATCTACTTACAGCGTCTTCACTGTGGTAAGTCGACGGCTGACGGTCCCGTCGACTCCGCTTCTCACTCTGGTGGAGTACCGGAGTCGACGGGAGAGCACTCTGCGGTCGATTTATCGCACTAGACTAGATGCGATAAATCGAGCCCCGCTGGATCAATCGCTGCCTGTCGATCCAGCGGGTAATGTAGACAAGCCCTTAGACTGTAAGCTCCTGATGGCAGTCTTTTTGTTATGTGTTTGTACAAGTGCCCAGCACAAAGGGGCTCTGGTGTATGATTGAGCTCCCCATACACTATTGCAATACAAATAATAACCATAATAAACCAATGTAATACAGCATGTGTACTTTTGGCATATAATGTAATCAGAATACCTGTTAGCTCTCTGCTCTTGTGAGCAATTTGATCTTGAAATGTTGGGAGACAATATTAATCTTCAGTTTTGCTCTTTCTTTCAGGGGGTTCACGAATCTAAAGGAGTGACTGAAGACTATTTGAAACTGGAATCCCTGATACAGAAGGTGGTTTCCCCTTACTTGGGCACATATGGTCTGTATTCCAGTGATGGACCCTTCACACACTCTTCTTGTATTTTGGGTAAGAATAACAGGGCCTTTTAAAATGTCATCCATTTGACATAGTGCAGATGGCTAGCCAAAAAGCTTTGTAAATACATCATGCTGATGCCCATAAAACAGGTGATTGTCGATGCCAAAAAAACAGGGACATGTCATTTCCTTTATGGTGTGTTGTGGGCACACACAATTCCAGCTAAGCCTGACCAAGCCTCCTCCACCTTTCAAAATTCTGAAATAAAATTTGTTATAAAAGAAGTTTTCTGTTCTATGGCTTGTGTTATGCAGGGGGTCAGACTAAATGATCATAATGGGCCCTTCTGACCTTAAAATTTATGAATAAATTTACATCTCTCTATATACCACTTTCAGTTATAAGAATTGAACTCAGAGTGCTTTATGGACAAAGTGAGATAAAAGGAGAGAGGATGTGCAGATACAAGAAGTGCATGCAGATATCATTTTGCCTAAATGTAGCCATTTCTGGAGTGGGGCATTGTGCCTTGTTATCAGTACCCAGCAACCTTATAGAATTGTTTAGGACAGAAGGTGACAGTGAAGGATGATCAAAAGCACTCAGTGTCTTCTGTAGAAGATTCCACCTGATGTCAGTAGAGGTGGAGTTAGGTCAATACTGAATGCTATTCCATTTGAGTAGTTTATACTGTTGAAATTGTAGGGAAATACACAGGCACTGCAAGACAGAATGGAAAAGTAGTAATTGTACCTATAGTTGTAAAAACAAGTATTTTGCTATGCAGTTTGGATATACTTTAAATTGTGCATTTTCTGGGCAATTGATTTAATCCATTTTCTAGTATGAAATTGTCAAGAGGGTAGTTCATGATTTGCACATGAAGCTGAATTGGAAATGGATTGTGTTGCAACAGGCATTTAAAGAAACAGATCAATTTTACGTGAGTCAGTCTAGGCTGGTTATCTTCAAAAAATGATGATTCAAAAGAACCATTTTGTATTCATCACTGCTATTAAAGGGACATGAAACTGTGTAATTATTGGGGCTGCTTATAACACCACGCACCTAGGGTGCCAGTAGCATGCCCCAAGATCCTGACTTGGAGTCGAGCACTGTAGGTGCTTCAGCAGTTAGGTCTCGTTGGCACTAGTCCTGGTGAGTCCCCAAAACCACTCAGACATATGGCTAAGGTCAAGCGTATTTTTCTATGCCTGGCAGAAGAGGGAAATGTTGCAGATATCTTAGGTACAGAGTCTAAAACAGTTCAAAGAGAGCAATGATCGCATCTCTCCTTGGGGCCCCTTTGCATAGGCTAACTCCCCAGCCACTGCTGTTTCAGCTTCCCTGCAGCGCCTCACTAGCCATGCAGCTGCCACTTCCAATCAGAACTGGACAACTTCCTTATCTGACCTGGAGGAAGGGGATGTGCAATGGGGAGAGGGCTGAGCGGAGCTGTAGTCTCTTGCTGAGCGGATCCATCACAGTGGCCCAAATCTGACATCTTTTGAACACCAGCTTTTACAAAATCCAGGAGCAATAGAGATATTCCCACAAAAAACTGATAAAATTCCCATGAAACAGTTTTTAAAATAAATAAATATTCCACTATTCTATTTGAAACCCAAACATTGAAGCACTAAGGCCTTATCTACACTGGGGATTTGCCAGTGGTGTTGCAATGTAGTGATGCTCCTGGTTGAGTCATCTGCAGGAACTGAACTCAGGTTCAATGGATTTAAAAGCATACGTGTCTACTGCCTTTCAGCTAATAGACCTGGACCTGGTCTCTATACTAAATTAGAGCAGCCGTAAGCCTTAATTTATGCCTAGCTGCCAAAAAGCCCCATGGGGACATTCTGGTAGGTGGGGAATCAATAAAGCATAGTTTCACTCTTTGCCCCAGCCATAGCCCCGTACATTGAGATGGTGAAGCGACAGGAGCAGCAGGGCAATCCTTTGAGGACCAGATGCAGTAGCTGCATGATTGTTCCCGCTCAAAGAAAAGTGGAACGTCTGGAAGGATGCTTAATAATCATTTCAATCTTGTATGAATGTTTCATGAAAACGGCACAATTCCAAAAGGTTCTTAGGTAGTGCCAATAATACAAAATTGTTGCCATCTAGTGGTCATCGTAAAAAAATGGAGCTTTGGATTAACTGAATTCTAACAATTAGCTGTAAAAATCTAGAATACTGTGAAATCAAGTTCAGATTTCTTAGCCCAATCATGAGATAGGTTCTGATACTATTTTGGGTCACACAGCACCAGGGCAGTACATGTAATCTCAAATTAAGTTTTTAAACCAAGATTTTCCGAAGTGTTTACACATTTGGAGTGCCTTAAAGGGACTTGATTTTCAGAGGACAGGTGACTGGTGCATAAATGCTCTGCATGGATTTTATATCATTAAATAGCTTAATTATAGTTAATCTTCTTAATGCACTTTTTTGCTCATCCTGGAGGAGCTGATTTGGTGAAAGAACAAGCTCAATTAAACCAAAAGAGAACTCAACTGCAACAGACATAGGACAAAAAGATGGGTCTCAGATCCTTACGGTAAACTTTGACTCCCGTACTCTCTTCTCCCTACATGTGGGGAACTTCCTGTCACATCCATAGCCATGCACGTCTAGAGCAGAATTTCACTTCTGGTTTGTCATTAAATAAAAGCACTGTCACAAACTCTTCCAGTTTTATCACAAGTCGCACAATATTTGGCATTCTTCTTAAACCCCTAGTCCTTGGAATCATGTGAATATTAGAGAATCTCAGCTTTATTTTTTTAAGTTAGTTTCTAGCCCTCTTGGTTGTGGATAAAGCTTGAAGATACGATCCCTAAAGGTTCAAAAACCAGAAGGTAAATAAAAAGAACCCAACATTGATCCTTTTAAAAAGCTTATGATTTTTACGTCAATCTCATGTTTTTAGGGCCCTGACTCCTTATTTTTGAATGCTTGGGGTTGGCGGTGCTATAAAAAACAAAGACTTCAGAGATTTTAATTGAGATTTGTGTCCGTTTACAGAGAAGCGGTTCTTCAGACGTTCCAAATCAGGTGACATCCTCGCCAAGAACCCCGTGGTGAGATCGAAAAGCTACAATAACCCACTGCTGACCCCTGTAGCTGAGTATGAAACAGAGGTTATTGCAGCCAATGGAACTGGCATCCGAAGGCACTCAGTTTCTGAAATGACCTCATGCATGGAGCTACAAGGGTACTCCAATCTCACAACCATTGTGGACAATGGTTCCAAAAGCTCTATGACGACCACAAAGAACTCACTCTCAGGAGAACAAGAAAGGCCCACTGCCAGTTCAGTGCAATGTTCCAGCAAACTCAATGCAATTGAGCAGCAGCAAGGACTCTTTCACACCATGGGTGATCAAAACAGGGCTTTTGAGCTGGCCAGGGACCCTGCCTTGATTCCAGTCCCTTCTTCCAGCCCCGAGAATATAGTGGACCAGATTTTGGAGTCAATTGACTCCGATTCTGAAGGAATTTTCATAGATTTTGGCCGAGGTTGTTCAAATTCATCAGCATACAACGTGGATATGAGCAGACAGAGCATTGTGTGATGGACAGGAGACAAAACCTTGGTTTTATTATTATATACAAGTAACTGATATGTTCGGCAACACAGCAGGGAATAGATATACATACAAGGCCAAAACCTCAGCTGGTGTAAATCAGCGCAGTATTAAAAATCAGTGGAGCTATAGTGATTTACCCCAACTGGAGATATGGCCCCTAATTTTTTTTTAAACCACCAACCTATTTTCTTCTCATCATTCTGCAGTAAGATTTCTTACTGTCTTTGTAAGATTGTGGATTGTTTGTTTTCTGAATGGAAAAGAGTCTAATGAAAGCTGTTGGTGCAGCTGGATATGTGCATTTACTAGCATAGTCCATTGTATGGCTGCATTCACCTTTATTTTTAGTTGTCTTGAAAGATTCCTATAAAAGTGGAGGTTGCTCTTTGAACAACACAATCTTGGCTGGAAAAAAAAACTTAAAAAAAAAAAACCCCAAAAAACCGAACAAACAATGTGGTCATAAATGTAGCAGAATACAATGATTTATAGTGACTTTTTTTTTCTTTTCTTGGTATGTCTTGTCTGGACTCCTCTAACCACTGTGAGTTAGGATTATTAAGAAAAAAAGGTAAAATAAACAACAATGTGCTACATAATGTGATGCAGTGCCTGGCATCTAATGTTTTGTTTCACAGCCAATACAGTGTCTAGGTGAGAGAGATGTCCTAAAACTGGATTTTAGGACTGTGTTAATTTGCTTTTAATGAGACACTTCAAAGAATTGTGTGCATTGTAAACTCTTGGACAACTCTCCATTCTATGGTGAGGTCCCAGCGGAACACAAGTTACTTGTTTTCTGTGTAAATAAAGTTATGGGCTTTCAATGGAAATCTTAATTATTTATCTTAAAGGAATACTATGCAGCAGGTATTGTAATTAGGCATTGATGTTTAAAGGATTGGCGTATGGATCAGCAGCCCTTCTGAGTATGCATAGAACCTTCTCATACCAGTAGTCCTGTGGAGTTAATCTGTTGAGATGTGTAAAAATGATCTCTGGATCAAGCCCCCAGAATGGTGCAAAGGAATTTAGCCACTTGCCATCCAATGACATTAATGTGCACTGGGCAGTTGCATCCTAGGGTTTTGACCTAATGGTTTTAAAGTAAATGTGGAGTCAACATTACAGTTGTCACATTACAATTATCTGTCCTGGAGGAGTGAAGTCCTATAATTAACCACAGAACATGGTCGATAGTCCAAGCAGCATTTGTGAAAGCTTCCCTCACTACTTCATCATCATGTCTTAGTTCTGGTTCAGGAGACACCTGCATAGTTGCTTCGTCTCTTACTACTATGGCTGGTCTGTCAAGGCTGAGGTATATTTGTAGGGAGGTGCTCCGGACATTGCACTGCCACCACTCACCCTGCTTGTTCTGTGGGTAAAAGGGACTTTTCACTCGCACTAAATTTATTTAAAAGGGGAAAAAAGCATTTTTTTCCCAGACAAAGCTGTCATAGGGTGGGATGTCTCTTTAAGGCAGTCAGGGTTAGCCTTAACTGTGACCAATGACCTGCCTCCCAAATGATGGGCCTGAGACCATGTGGTAGCCTGCAGGTCACCTGGCCTTTACACGAAAGGCCAGCAAGCCACTGAGTTGAGAGTGAGACCTGCAGGGAGTAGGTAAGTTCTTGGAGGAAATGCCGTGTCAGTGGATGGAACTTGGTTTGTTTGATTTATGTTGAACTGTTTTTGATATGGAGAAATAAAACTCAATCCTGAAACGAGAAGAGACTGAAATCCTGCTTTTCTTGGGAGTGTCATCTGATGTACTGGCTGGTGAGTTAGCTCCATTGGTGAACAGCAGCAAAACTTAGTCTGTGGGTCTATTATCACTGTGGGTGATGCATGACAAGGAAAGAACCCAACTTGCTGCCATTGTTATCGGGGCTGACGGTTAAAATAAATACTTATTTTTACTTATAAGCTGCATACATTTGCTATGGGAAAACATTGACATACAATAAACATGGAACCCCATGGTAGTGTTTTGGAAGAAACACTTCTCAGTAAAGAATCATGCTTTACATTTTGTTCAGTGCTGGTCAAATTACACAGCTTTTTCCAAGCTTAAGGTCACTCAGGTGCTCAAATGCAGAACTGGGATATGACAATGACCGAGCTAGGTACATACGATAACTGGGCTCTGTATCTCTCTAAAGCTAGAGTTCCCCTGGAGTTTCGCTACCACAGAAGTGGGACTTAAGTATAGCACTAGGATGATGTGCTTGAGTTCAGCAGGGCCAAGGTGGGGCAATGGTGCACCTCTGCGAGATGAGTACCTTTTGCTGAATGATACAGAGAGTGGCATGGAGTTTGGACTTGAAAGTTCACACCTGTCTCTGCCTCATGTGAAGATTAGCACTCTATGTGGGGAGGAGGGGGAATGTTGGCTTTTGGGATCAGAACTGAACCAGGCTGCACTTGGAGCCCCACAAGGTGAGCAAGAACCTATATTCTAATGTACAGCCAGCCCAAATGCTTTGTAAATTGACTGACCTTGAGATCATTGTAGCTTAAGTATGATCTTTTTTTTCACTTCCTTCCCACTGAGAGACCCATTTCAGAGAGAAAGCAGAGAATGCATCTAGTATCTTATTGGAGGGGGAAGACAGGAGATCAGAGACGCGCTAAAAAGAAAAGCTGAGCTGAATCTTGAAAAGAGTGAGGGCAGGTGCCACAGAAAGCAACAGAGGCCAACTAAGTACCACCTTGTTAAGGATATTTACAAGGAAATGGTTTCTAACTTTGTAAATGCTACTACAGCACAGTGTTTCTAGCATTGCATGCTCTCATAGGTCATAAATAGTCTTCTGAGACACACTCAACTCACCAGCAAAATATATTCCACCTCTCACCCTGCGTTTTCTGTTCTGAATGTTGAGTCTCATACACCCTATACACTGAATCCCTCTGAAAAAGAAGCACAAACGTCTCAGAGGAGGAATGGTCCCATATACCCAAGTGAAGCTAAGATACAAAATAGTACAGGTGGGGCTATGTAACACCATTGATACACAATTAAAAGTCCTATTAATGTTGGCTGACATGCAGAAGAATGTTAGGATGTGGAACCCCTAAGATGGGCTGTGTGGTAATGTTAGGTAGTGCCCTCTAGTGCAATCAGACTTGTTGAATAATGTTCTGTCTCAAATCAGGCTTTGTTTTACCTAATAATAACCTGAGAACTATTTACATTATTTAACCAGCTCTTGGCAACCGGTAGGGTTTTACTAAAACAAGGGCATCTGATTTAGTCAGCTTAAGCTCAAATAAATTTGTTAGTCTCTAAGGTGCCACAAGTACTCCTTTTCTTTAAGGGCATAGCTGTGCACCTTTACACAGGCCCTTAAATAGTTACCCCTGGCACAGCTGAGGGAGATCTCCAGTCTCCTGCTAAAGATCTGACTTAGAACTTCCATGCATTGCCAGGGACAATATGACTGAAGAACCAGAAAAGGTCATTTTCTTTTTTGAAATAATGGGCAAATCACCAAAATAAAATTAAAAGTATCACTCAGTTTAAGGAGTTGCCTGTTGTTTTGCAGTACAAATGAATATTCAAAATCCTTCCATCAAGTTACTACTAGACACGCTTCTGCCTCATCATGGTTAAACTCAGCTAGAAGAGACTCCTCTTTGTTCTTTAACTAAGCTTGTTTAATATCAGCTGCTCCCCAGTCCAAAAAAATTTCCTGTGTTTGAAACTCCCCCTCCCATATGCTGCAAACATATTGCATAACTCATCACCAGCCCCTTATACAAACTTTTTCTTGCTAATTTTTCAGGTAAAGAACCATGCCTTCCACAAAATGGCCACTCAGCCACTAGACTACAGTTTCCAAAATGCTATAGGCTTGAGGTGAAAGTTCACACTACCCTGCCAGGCTATAAGAAATCCTAACTTGTAGGTGTGCTTTAAAGAAAGCTCTATGCTACAAGGGGGATGTCAGGGCAAGCAGTAGCTTCCAATCTTCCTGCTTACACTGTTGTATAAAGCATGCCTACAATTTGTAAATACAATATTGCCAGCCCCAAACATTCAAAAATCATGAACCAGGCCTCCCAAAATCAGGCAAGTGGCCTAAAATTCATGAGATTTTTAAATGTTAAAGAACGTGTGGCTCTCTTTATGTGCTTTCTGGTTTCTGAGCCTGTAGGATACATTTGCTGCATGTTTTCCAGCTTTTTCGCTCTGATTTTACCCTGGCCTTCCTATTCCCCAAATATTTTCTTGCCTACTAAAGACCTTGGACTGAGGGGGAAAAAAACTACAGGCAATCATCCAAACCAAAAAAGTAGTCAAAGTATTACTATTTGTATTACAGCAGCAACAACAGTTGGAGTCCCATTATACAGGCCGTGTCGCAGCACCTAGTCAGAGACAGGCCCTGGCCTGTAGCATTATGTTCTAAACAGACAAAGGGTGAGAGAAGAGACAGCAGCGCAGAGAGGGGACGTGAGCAGCAGGTCAGTGGCACAGCTGGGACTAGAACCAGGTCTCTGAGGCCCCAGCCCTTAGCCTATTCTGCTTCCATAGCAAGGTAGCATTGCTAATATATTATTCCTTGCTGTAGAATTTTAGGGGCCTATTTCAGCATAATTCTAGGAAAAGTAAACATCTCCAACAAAACAAGAAAAAGCCATTTGCGCTAACATTCTTGTATAGTAGGTCAGACTAGAGCTGGGTGAGGGGATGTCAAGGAGGTGGTTATGGCTGCTGTGTCTAAGCTCCCACCTGAGTTAGAAGAGTTTGCCCTTATTTTCCCCAGCTGTCTGTGACCCTCACAAGTCCATTTACCAACTGGGGATAGCTGGAGAACAGTCAGTGTGCTCCTGCCTTTTGCCCTCCCCCCCTGCACTGGGGACTGTGGAGAAGGAGGCCAGTTACACCAGCTCTTCGCTCACTGGCACTGCACTACAGCACAGGAATCCCCAGCAAGGCCCTTGCAGTCCCTTTGCATAGCCTGAGTCATGCGCAGAGAGTGTAATGAGACAGAATCTACCCCGTTAGCTGATGCCAGGGAGGGATTCATGGATATCACTGGGAACGGGATTTTACAGTTGAGTCAGATGGCTAAATTCCTGAAATCTGAGCTATGGAGAGAGAAGTGGATGGTCGTGTTTTGAAGGCAGTGACACGAATCTTGTGTCCAATGTGAGGATTTTTAGTGTATGAACAATCAGACATAAACTCCGAGGGGTGTTCGGTGTTGGCCTAATTCTGATCTCACCGAAGTCAATGGTAAAACTCCCATTTGTTTAAATGAAAGCAGAATTAGGCCAATGTTGAGCAGTCTTGAAAAATCCCACCCCTAAGCCCTGGTCTACACTGGGGGTGTATAACGTAGCTGAAGTGGACATACTTAGATCTACTCACCGTGGTGTCTTCACTGCGGTGAGTCGACTGCTGCCGCTCCCCCGTTGACTCTGCCTGGGCCTCTCGCGGTGCTGGAGTACAGGAGTCGACAGGAGAGCGTTCGGGGGTTGATTTATCGTAAATCGATCCCCGCTGGATCGATCGCTGCCCACCGATCCGGCAGGTAGTGAAGACATACCCTTAGATTATGAAGGTTGAGGGATATACCAACTCATGCTATTCAAAGATAATATCTCTAGATTTGCAGTAAGGATTTAGATTTGACCTATTTCACTGTCATAGTAACTTGGGCATTTTAATATTCTTCAGATAGGTAACTTGACTAGTAATTAAATAATGAAAACAGCCTATTCTTTCATAAATGTGCACTCTTCAGGTCCTGTGTTGCATTATTGGATTAGAGAGCTGGCTGCCTGCCTGTAACAAGATTGCCTACCTGAAATTGGTCTTTTTTTGGGTAGCTCTGTCCAGAGCCAGAGGAAAGAAAAATAAAGACTAAATGTATTAATCAAAGGTGGAATTGCGGTATTTTACAGGGCTAATAAAACTACACTTTCACTACAGTACTTGTCTGAGGTGAATTGAAAAATACTATTTCTTTTGTTTATCATTTTTACAGTGCAAATATTTATAGTCAAAAGTAATATACACTTTGATTTCAATACCAACACAGAATACAATAGATATGAAACGTAGAAAAACATCCAAAATATTTAATAAATTTCAATTGGTATTCTATTGTTTAACAGTGCAATTATATCTGTGATTAATTGTGATAAATTTTTTAATCGTGATTAATTTATATATACACACACACACAAACAAAGGCATATAATATTTTCTGAATTATTCACCATACCATTTCTTAAACATCCTAACATGTTGCAGTTTTTTGGTTTTTTGTTTGTAATTTTGGGCCACAGTGAGTAGAGGTCTTCATTGAGATATCTGCAATAACACCTGAGACCCTTTCCTTAGTTGATACAGTTAATTTAGACCCGTAAGATGTATTAGCAATTTTTTTCTTCCACTGTGCATTTATTTGCTTTTTTTTTTGACACTCAGTTTCATTTCCCATCATGTTGCCATTCACCAGCTTGTTTAGGTCTCTCTCAAGTTCCTCACGTTCCTCTCTGTTCCTAGCTAACCTGAATAACTTTGTGTCATCTACAGATTTTGCTTCCTCACTACTCACCCCATTTCCAGATGATTAATAAATATATAAAACAACATGGGACCTAGTACGGAACCTTAAGACACTCCACTGTTAACATTTTCCATGATGAAGACTGAACATTTAATCCTACTCTTTGCTCTCTGTCTCCTACCAGTTTTTGATCTATGACAATACTTTGCCCTTCTCTCCATGACCATTCTGTTCTTTAGTAGCCTCTTGTGCAGAACCTTGTTAAAGGCCTTTGGGAAGGCTAAATACATTTTCAACTGATGCTCCTTTATCCAATATTTTACTGACTCGTTTAAAGAATTTTAAGAAGTTACTGAGACACAATTTTCCTTTGTGGAAACCATGCTGATTAGACCCTATCATATTATTTAGACTGATATTAGAAATAATAAGGGTATAAGGCTACTATAAGGGTAGTTAAACTCTGGAATAGGTTTTCAAGGGAGGTTGTGGAATATCCACAGTAGGAGGTTTTTAAGAACTGGTTGGACACATACCTGTGAGGGTGATCTGTGTATGCCTCAATGTGGGGGATGGACTTGATGACCTGTCAAGATCCCTTCCAGCCCTATGATTCTATAATCTTCCAGGTGTTTTGTTGTTCTGTTTATAATAATAATTTCAACTATTTTTCCAGCTACAGATGTAAGGCTTCCTGGACTACAATTCTCTGGATCATCCCCAGAGATCTTTTTTTAAATATAGGTACAATATTTGTGCGCTCCAGTCCTCTAGAACAACAATTGTATTTGTAAGCAGCTCAGCACTTCATACTTAAACTCCTTCAGAATTCTTGGATGTATAATTTATATATTCTCTGGGATAGTAATGCAGTAAATGTGGATGGAGAAATTACTGTTGTATAGCTATATCTTCAAAGGATCATTTTCTTAGGTTGCAAAATGGAGCAGGAAAACTCAAAACCGAAGCTCCGTCTCCAAAGAAAAGAAGATAATCCTGAATGGGGTTTGGAAACAGACAATAGACGAGTCATTGATGGGACCATGGATGAAATATTGGCCCCACTGAAGTCAATGGTGCTAAGATCTCACCCCCCAGTCTATTCCCAGTGCCACCACTGACAAAGCTTGGGCAAGTCACTTGACCATTTTGTGTCACTGTTTCTCCTCCCACCTAATGTCTGTTTGGTCTACTTACACTGTGAACTTCTTGGCACAGGAGGCAGGGGCTGTCTCTGTTTGGCTGCAGCTGGCACCGTGGGGCCCCAGTTTAAGTTGAAGCTCTTTGCTGCTACCACAACCCAAATAATAAATGCAAGAGTTGTACATGTTTTGTAAAGTATCTTCAGAGCTCCTCATTTCACACTTTGTGCCTATTGAATACACTAAGGACCAAGTTCTGCTCTGTCACACTAGTGTAAATCTCAAATCCAATTGAGTCAACTGAGAGCACTAACTCCATCAGAGTGTGAATGGGAACATAATATAGCCCCTAATCCACTGGGTTGAAGGGGTAACAGGAACATGTTCTGGTTTTGGTTTTCCTTTTTATGTCTAGGACAGTAATTAAAGGGTCCTCATCAGCATTCAAGTGGTGTGTATAGAAAATTCCAACCCTAAATCCACATATCATACCTTTAAACATCTAAAGGGGGCTTTTAAAGATCTGTTATAGGCTATATAACACAAGATTAACCTAGGGAGCAAGGATGGCCTACTATGTCATTCACCTGTGATTCAGAGATCTGGGTTGGATACCCAGATACTTCCTGTGTGACTTTGGATATAAGTCCCTTAGCACACGTCTATATATCCAGCAGGATCACATGTCAGCAAGTCTGAGCGTGGGTCTACAGACTTGGGATAGTAAGGCCCACAGTATGGTGTGTGACGGGGCAAGGCCAGATGGCTATGGAAGAGTAGTGGGAGATAGATATATTAGCTCCAGGCTAAACAAATCCCTGGTACCAGGATAAGTGAAATGGCAGCTGCTCCAGGTCAATTAAGACACCTGGGGCCAATTAAGAACTTTCCAGAAGGAAGGGAGAAGGCTAGGTTGATTGGGACACCTGAAGCCAATCAGGGGCTGGCTGAAACTAGTTAAAAGCCTCGCAATTAGTCAGGCGGGTGCGCATGTCAGGAGCTGTGGGAAGAAGTTGCGCGGTTGGAGAGACTGAGTAGTACACACCATATCAGGCACAAGGAAGGAGGCCCTGAGGTAAGGGTGAAGTGAATCTGACTTGACGCCGATCCAAAAGATCGAGGCAGCTGACATTATTAATCGCAACAGAGATGTGTTCTCTACAAAACCAGGGTGGACGACTGAGACCTATCACCATATCCACACGATCCCCGGGGCCAAGGTAACATTGAGATCCTACCAAATCCCAGCAGCCAAAAGAGAGGAAATCAAGGCCGAAGTAAAGAAAATATTAGAATTAGGGGTTATTGAAGAATCTTACAGTCAGTGGTCCAGTCCAATTGTTCTAGTGCCTAAACCTTACGGTACCATGAGATTCTGTAATGACTTTCGCCGACTGAATGAGATATCCCAGTTTGATGCATACCCCATACCACGCATCGACAAACTGGTTGACCAACTGGGTAGTGCCCGATTCTTGACTACACTGGATCTGACAAAAGGGTACTGGCAGATTCCTCTGACCAAAGAAGCTAAAGAAAAGACAGCATTCTCCACCCCAGATGAGCTATTCCAGTACACCGTTCTCCCTTTTGGGCTACATGGGGCCCCAGCCACATTCCAGCGCCTCATGGATAAGCTGCTGCGCCTCCATACTAGGTATGCAGCTGCATACTTAGATGATGTCGTCATCCATACGCCAGACTGGGGAACCCACTTGGATAAAGTTGAGGCAGTACTGCGCACCTTAAGGTAGGCTGGCCTCATTGCTAATCCCGCTAAATGCGCCATAGGGCTAGCAGGGGCTAGGTACCTGGGATATATTGTGGGAAGGGGCATAGTGAAGCCCCAAACAAATAAGCTAGAGGCAATTCAAAACTGGCCCCAGCCAACCCGAAAGAAGCAGGTCCATGCGTTCCTAGGTGTGGTAGGCTACAACCGACAGTTTATTCCCACTTCGCCACTAGGGCAAGTCCCCTAACGGACCTGCTGAAGGCCCGAGGTCCAGACATGATAAAGTGGACCGACGCAGGGGCATTTACAGACCTTCCGACAGCCCTCTGTAATGACCCCATACTCAAAACCCCGGACTTTAACAGGGAATTTGTTTTACAAACTGTCGCTTCCGAGGTGGGGTTGGGAGCAGTTCTGTCGCAAATGGTGGGAGAAGAGGAACACCCAATCCTCTACCTAAGCAGAAAGCTTCTTCCAAGAGAACAGAAATATGCAGTAGTCGAGAGAGAATGCCTTGCTGTCAAATGGGCTATGGAGACACTGCGTATTACCTCTTAGGCCAGCGATTTACTCTTGTGACGGACCATGCACCCCTCCAGTGGATGCAGCGGAATAAGGAAAAGAATGCAAGGGTCACCAGGTGGTTCTTATCCCTCCAACCATTCCAGTTCCACATATGGCACAGGGCTGGATGCCACCATGGCAACGCTGATGGTCTGTCACGAGCATACTGCCTGGCGTCCCAAGTTGCCCAACTCTGTGGTGTTGAGCGGGGGGGGGGGATATGTGACGGGGCAAGGCCAGATGGCTATGAAGAGTAGTGGTAGATATATTAGCTCCGGGCTAAACAAATCCCTGATACTAGGATAAGTGAAATGGCAGCTGCTCCAGGTCAATTAAGACACCTGGGGCCAATTAAGCACTTTCCAGAAGGCAGGGAGAAAGCTAGGTTGATTGGGACACCTGAAGCCAATCAGGGGCTGGCTGAAACCAGTTAAAAGCCTCCCAGTTAGTCAGATGGGGGTGCATGTCAGGAGCTGTGGGAAGAAGTGGCGCGGTTGGAGAGGCTGAGTAGTACACACCATATCAGGCACACGGAAGGAGGCCCTGAGGTAAGAGTGAAGTGGAGCTTGAGGAAGTGAGGGCTGCTGTGGGGGAAGTATCCCAGGGAATTGTACATGTCATGTTTCTAAAAGGTCAGCTACCGTAGCTGATACTATTAGGGTCCCTGGGCTGGAGACCGGAGTAGAGGGTGGGCCTGGGCTCCCCACCACCACCTTTGCCCCCTGATTAATCACTGAGACTGGGAGACAACAGAGACTGTGCAAGGAAGGATAACTTCTCCTCACCTCCCTCGCTGGCTTATGATGAAAATGGCTCAGTAGACTGTGACCCTTGTCTCTAGAGAGAGAGGGTTACGTGGAGGGTCACAGTGAGCCTCTGAGGCTAGCGAAATACACCAGGAAACGCGGGACCCATGGAGGCAAGGGCAGAGCTTTGTCACAGGTGCTAAAAAATAGCTGTGTAGATGCCTGGGTTCTAAAGCCTACCCCCTTCCCTCAGCTTCAGCATGTGAGCTCCTGCCTAAGCCTGAGCATCTACACAGCTACTTTTAGCACCATAGTGCCAGCCTGAATCTACAGACCTGGGCTCTGAGACTCACTGCCATAGAACCGTGCTTGCAGTGTGAACACACCCTAAAAGTCTCACTGTGCCTCAGCTCCACATCTGTAAAAGTGGGATAATACTTCCTTACCCCACAGGGGGGCTGTAAGGGTAAAGTCCATCACTGATTATTAGTGGGATGAGGACCACACAAGTACACAGATGCCTTGGGGGGGACGACAACAGGGAGCTTAAGATGGGATTTCAGCTAAATAATGAACAGATATGAAGTAAAGTGTCCTCTGCTCTAAAGCCCCACAGTGAATCAGAGATTTTCATAGTAAAGGATTCTAAAGAGAGGCTTAAATCCTTATTTTGAAGAGAGTATTTACATTGCATTGGCAGCAGGACATGTCTCATTTGGAGTGAAGAGAGGTGAAATCAAGCAAATCTATTCAAAATGATCAGGCTGAAGGATTTTATACTGGTTGTGATGGGAGGGCGGGGAGGCTTCCACCCTCCCCCAGTCCACCTCTGTTTTACCAACTATGCTAAGAAGTTGTTTAGGCTGAAACCATACTCTGTTTTACTAAAGGTTAAGGGTTTCATTTCACCATGTCTGGCAAACTGGGATTTAACCATTTTGCAGCTGTGCTCTTCTACAGAGGTGACATACCTGAGACACACGGCAGCACTGAAGGTGCATTTTTCTCCATGTCTCTGGTAAACTGAAGTGGTTAACAGGAAAACTTTTCTGAGAGAAAAGCAATATGGATTATTACAAGAAAAGACTAACATTTTTTCCTGCATGTGATCTTATCACACCCCAGCTGGTGTTGCACATAGTAAAGAGGGAGAGAGGTACAACATTGTGTCGTGCAATATGTGATGCAAAAAATACCTAGAAAATTGGGCTTTCTAGCTTTATATTTGCCAAATTCCCTCCCTTCCCCCAAATGAATCGGCTCATAAACGTCTAGGACTATGTTCTGCACTAGGCTGCATGCACAGATGTGTGTTAAGGTATGGGAATCCATGAAGGTATCCAAAGAGAGAATTTGGTTTCAAAATCTGAATGCCTGATGTGAGCATTCAGATATGTACTTTTTTTTTCTTTCTGTAAGTAAATAATTGCAGACTAGTGATAAACAGCTCAAATATCTTGTGGAGTGATTCAACCTTGGTCAAGTCCTGAACGGCACTATTGATCTGAACTATATAGGCACTTCTAGTGTTCACACCTGTGTAGAGTTTGAGTGCCTCTTGGAGTCAGTGGGAGCTGCAGGCACTCAGCACCACTCTGTATCTGGCCCCTATTGGTATGGAATTAACAAATGATGGGTAAACAGAGCAAAACCGCAGGAGTACATTATGGGCAAAGAAACCTCACACGGTATGCAATGTGGGGGGGGCATCTAGAAGCAGAAAGTACTTGGCTACTATCCAGACTCAATTCAGTTAATACAAATCTCTGTCCACAAGAATCACTAAATGATTAATCTACATGGAGAACCTACTAAAACAAGTTTCACTAGCAAAAGTGAGGACATCTCTAAATGTTGATTTTCTATATTGACTAATTGCAGTGGTGAAAAACAGCATGGTATTTTAACCATATGAGAACAAATACACATGGTGGCTGCATCAAATCTTGGTTCAAGGCATAGGAATACTTGGAAAGCACTGCACATTTGATTTACTGCTAGATGGATAGTGTCATGCTCTTTAATGTAGACATAATGTGTAACTTTTTTTTCAAGTTTCAAATATTCGTTTGCGCTTTAAAACTTCAAGGTTTTTGAATAGAGAAGGGTCCAAGCCATGAAGTTTGGATCCAGATCCAAACTCTCAGGGTGTTCAGAACCAGAATCTTTACCTCTGTCCTTCCTAATTTGGCAGACATGGGGTTTCTTTGGGTTTCTTTTTCCTATTTCTTCTAAAGCAACTGAAAATGATAGTGGTATTTTTGCATCCTTCCTTCCTTAGTACGTGAAATCAACCTAGAATTCTCTTCCATTGACTGTTAATTTCCAGGCTATATACTTGAGAGCTGAGATAGAACTAGAAACAGGGATCATATGAAATGGATTAGCTAGCAGTAACTCATAGTATCTGTGCAATTACCCCCCTTTCCGCTATAACTTTTTTCTCAACAGAAATCAAACCAAAATCTCAGATCAACTGGAGCAGCTTCCTTGCCTAGCAATCTTGCCATATTGGTATTACAAAAAAAGTTCTATTGACTTATCCTGTCAAATTTTGGAATAAATGTCCAGGGCCCTTGTTCTCAGTACTGCTGCGGAGTCTGTGGTGGGTAAGGGGGCAGAGGGTACAAACAGGATAAGGTGGCTGTGCAAGATTTTCCAAGAGTTGTTCCTGCTGGGGGGTGATCCATGTAGATGCCAATTTATCCTCTGCAAAAATCCTGTGCTCCCCATGAGCTATGTAGAGAAAGGGGGCACAGTAAGGTAGTGAGAGAGCAAAGTTGGTGAACAGCAACTTTAAGTATGCTTTAAGTATTTCATGAACTCTGACGTGTCAAACTACCAGATGAATGACTGCTCCTTGGAGCAGCACATGCTCATCCCCCTTACAGTGAGTCCCATCACAAGGGTCACACAATACAGACATTGGCCAACAGCCAATGGCACCTTGGCTACAAGTTGGCTGTGGTGCCATTGCTGGAGAGGGACCCTACCGCACAACTGGCTGGGGCACTGCAGTGCTGGGGCCAGATTTCCTACAGGTACCCCACTCTTGCAGCTTTTGCTGGCCTCAACCCAGGCTTCACCATATCCCTGCTGGTCCCATGAAGTGAGTAACTGCAGGTCATGGCCTCGTAGCAAAACCTGCATGGGCTCGTGTGACATTATTGACATAATCTGTAACTGTATAGATCACTGTTGCAACCGCTGTTATATATTTGCAGCAAATATTGTATAAAGGTTGTTGTGTAAGGGGTCTATGGAGAGGTAATGGTTTGCTGGTTATGTGAAGTTCTGTGAAGTTACTACATTAAAAATGCTGGTTATTATTTATTTAAATGACTGCTTACTATGAATCCTTGTGCCTGGTCTGTCAATACATATAGATCCTCTGCATTTCTCCTGTATGTAGCTTATCTTTGGCCATTGCTGTGTCTTTGCCCATTGCTATGATTCTGCAGTTCTTCTAGGGTGTTTCTCTCTTGAATAGCTTTACACTGGGTTTAACCTGTGCAACATACACTGTGTTACTATCCAAATTGGTCACTGGATTGCACCATTGCTCCAAAGAAATGTATCAGAAAGCCAATGCAACATCTGAGAGATGGTGATTCTCAGAGATTTGGCTATTTCATGACTATTTAAAGGCCCTGTATTCTCCTTCCCCAAAGCCTCACCAGAAGCATGCACCTCCTCTGCAGATGGACCACGGGTCATTTGCAGGTTTAAGCTACAGTAGAATCTCAGAGTTACAAACACCAGAGTTACTAACCGACATGTCAACCACACACCTCATCTGAAACCGGAAGTTGCCATCAGGCACCAGAGACCAAAAAAAAAGAGGGGGAAATATTGTACAGTATAGTACTTTGTTGAAAATAAACTACTAAAAAAAGAGAATGTCAAATCTTCTTTTTTAGACTAAGTAAAGAAACTGTTTCTGTGCTTGTTTCATTTAAACTAAGATGGTTAAAAGCAGCATTTTTCTTCTGCGGTAAAGTTTCAAAGCTGTAGTAAGTCAATGTTCAGTTGCAAACTTTTAAAAGAACATTTTGTTCAAAGATACGAACATTTCAGAGTTAGGAACAACCTCCATTCCTGCGGTGTTGGTAACTCTGAGGTTCTACTGTAGTATAAAAGGTGGCTTCTGTGTAACTTGAAATCTTTAAATTATGATTTGAAGACTTCAGTAACTCAGCCAGAGGTTAGGGGTCTATTACATGAGTGAGTGGCTGAATGTTTGAGGTCTGCAATGTGCAAGAAGGTCAGACTAGAGGATCATGATGGTCCCTTCTGATCTTAAAGCCTATGAGGTGCTTGACCAAGTCAGTCCAGAGGTAGTGCAATACAGTGCTATTCGGAAATCTGATCTTGAGACTCTTACTCACTTCCCCATTTACACAACTGGGAAACTCTACAAACTTAGCCCAATTTGACTTCCAGGAGGAGGGACCACCTGATATTGCAGGACAGCGATTCCTAAGACACATTTCGGAGCACTACTGATGAACTCCGGAAGGCTGGAATCCAGCCCTTCGGCATCTGGAAACACAGCCATGACGTGAGGGCCTTATGAGGGGGTAAAAGGAAAAGTTGGGAGAATCCTTGGGTTAGTGAGGGTCTTGAAGGATCCCCCTGCGGAAGGAAGATAAATCATAGGAGGATATGGTAAGCAGGAGCAGATTCCACTTTGAAACGGCTGCATCATGCCATGTTAGAAAAGAAGCTAGGTCATTTTAACAAGCCAAAGCAGTTAGCTCATCCCCAAGCTCTCTCGTATCCTGACTTCTAGTTCTCCAGACACCAATATGATGCTGCCCATCTCCACATGGATCATTAGCTTATTCCCTATACTGAACTTCACTGGCTCCCAATCCACTCCACGATCTGGTTCAAAATTGCCTTACTAGTTTTTAAAGCCCTGTGCACTCAATTCAGTCTGTCCCTTGGAGCCTCTGGTTCTACTCAGATCAGGGTTCTCTACCCATTTAGTGCTGGTCTTCCCTCTCCTTTTTTGGGGAGTCAAGAGCCATTGTGCAAGAGCCTTCTCCACTGCAGGTCTTGCCATTTGGGACTGCATTCCTGTACCTTTCTGCCTCACCAACTCTGATCATTTCATAATTCAGCTGAAAATATTGCCCTTCTCTCTTGTTTATTCCTTCCCACTGCTAGTTCTTCATTAGAGAGTTACTCTAAATAACATAGTTTCAGAATTAAGTAAAGTGTTTTGCAACTGGATTGCATGAAAGACATGTTGTAGAGCAAAGTAAAAGTTTAATATTGATGGATCTTATTACTGGATTTTGTGTTCTTTTTTACCTTTTTCCCCCAAGTTTAAAAGAAGGGTAACTATATAATGAAAAAGAAATGATATACTACTGTAATGTATCAAAGGCCCTGCCTTCATTAAGGGAATTCGCTCACTTGGAAGTCAATGGGATGCTTGCATGCACAAAGGATGCAGGACTAAGCCCAGTACAGGGAGCACAGATGCTCTTTTTTGAAGAAATAGGGGTGCAAAGTTTATTTCATTGCAAAATACATTATGCAAATATGAAAGTTATGCTTCATAACCATACTTCTACTGTGATCTAAAATGCTCTTATTATGATATACTGATTTAAAAAAATAAATCTGTATTTTTAAAATGTATCCTAAATGAAATAAAGGCTAGATGTAAGGAGGAAATAACTTAGTCTTGCAACTTGCCAAATATACATGATTCATTCAGCCCATTTGTTATGACTGCTCAGTCATTCTTTGGGTCTCTCTGTTTAAGTTATTTTCCAGGCTTGAACTCACTGCTTACAAAATGGATTAGTGTCAATTAAGCGCACAAAGATGTGTAGCAGTCCTGTGTTGACAAAAGGCCTATGCTGATCTTCCTGGCTCTGATATAATGATGAACAGCATTTATGTCTGATGAATGATTGTGTTCAGTGCATATATCTTTGCATGTTGGCTAATGGCTTTTGAGGCTTTTATTTATATGCCATTAAGCAGAGGTACAATATTTTAATATAGATGGGAGCTGCTTTATGTTTTGCATACATATTTTAAAAATAAGTATAATAATTTGTATGCTGACACTGTTTTGAGTTTTATTTTTATGTAGAACCTGAGTCAGCTGGGCTCTCTGTTTCTTAAATCTTTGAGAGCGAGAGGCAAGAAGGGATGGGAAAGCAAATAATGGACTGGGCATAAGAGCTCTCCTGCACTTTTTACATCAGCTAGGGTGGCAATCCACAACATATTTTGAAGGCTGCACAGAATGATACTTAGCGCTTTACAAACATTTGATTAATTCTCCAAATGTCCCAGTGAGGTATGTATTATTCCCATTTAACAGATAGCAAAAGTGAGGCAGAGCTTAAGTGACTTGTCCAAGCCCACAAAAAGAATCTGTGACACATCCAGGATTCAAACTCTGGCATTTCTGACATCTTGTGCCGTGCTCAGAACACTAGACTACACTACTCTTACAGCTCTTTTGTCTGTGAGTGCTATTTAGAGAAATGTATGGCACATAAATCAAGGACAGCATCCAGCATATAAAGTTACGAACCATTATTTGTATTTTAAATTAATTTGGGGATTTATTTTGTTAAAGGATAACAATATGAATCCTGTTGTAAGACTTTAAAAGATGTGGGAATCTACAGATATGGGAGGAAGAGAGAAAGGACATGATTATGGAATATTAGCAAAACTAAAACTTTTTTGGGGCAGGGGAAAGAGGACAACTATGTTTTCCCTATATGTGCCATTGAAGAGAAAGTAAGATCTACTGATTAGAGCACAGGTCCATTCCTTGCCCTACTAGTGACTTGTGTAATCTTGGGCAAACCATTGTGCCTAAGAGATTGGTGTTTCTAGAGTGTTTATAGCTGTGCCTCCTCTTTCACCTGATTCCAGCACTTAAACATAAACAATGGGGTAATTAGCAAGGTCAGTTGCACTATGGAAGGTTGCTTGTTGAATTTTTGCCTTGATAATTTGAATGGCAGTAAGAGCTTTGTAACAAACAAGGAAAAAGTGTAGTGTTTCATCCATGACCATGTACGTCATGTAGGCATGTCAGCAGTGTGAAATTGCAACCCTTTGACATACCTCTGTGCAGCGGTCCATCAGAACTATAAAAGGGCAGAATATCAGTGGGAAGTAGGCATCTCAAAGGCCATGAAAGAGATTGCACAGTGTGAGCCAAAAAACATGTGCATAAGATCACATTTGAGGCTGGGATTTTCAAAGAAGCCAAAGGAAGTTAGGTGTCTAAATCCCTCTGGAATTCAGTAGAAGTTGGTGTCAGGGCTGGACCATGGGCGGCCTGTGTGCACTGGACAGCTGCTAAGTTGCAGTCAGGACACAAGTCGTGGAGTTGAGAGCGAGCCAGGTCACAATGCCAGAAGTCAGGATCAGGCACCCAGCTGCAGGCAGACAGCAGTCAGGGTCAAGCTAGGACAGGATACCAGGAAGTCAGGGTCAGAAACTAAATTGCAAGCATAGGACAAATAAGAATGGAGATGGCTCAGGATATCAGGAAGTCAGAGTCAGATGCCAGGTTATAGACAGAAAGCAAATAGCAAAGGACAAACCAGGGTCAGAAACCGGAGTCTAGGGTCTGGAGCAGAAACAGGTGAGCAGTCTGCGTTGTCGCTCAGGCAGCTCCCCTAGTTTAAATAGTATAATCAGCCAATCCGTGGTGTGGGGTGTCAGGGGCAAGCACTCAGGAGCTACTGGGCAGTGTTTCCTGCAGCGCTTCAGCATAAGCTTCCAGTGGAGAGGTGGCGGCGGCAGCTGTCTAGAACCCTCATGGTCCCAGCTTCTAGTCCTGCAGGTTCTTACAGTTGGGTACCTTAGAAAATCTCTGTCTAAATCCTTAAGGGTTTATTCTCATTTCTTATATGCACATATTACTCCCATGAATGTCAATGGGAGGAGTTATATGTACAGGCACTGAGGGGAGAATGAGCTTCTTTGTATGCTCTTTGCTATTGGTGTTCCAGTGGAGAGGAATCTGCTAGAGATGGCTGTGAGGAGCAACCTTCTGTTCCAGATCTGGTTTTCCAACTCTACAAATTTTGGTGGTGTGTGTTTGTACAAAAACCCATACAAGAGGGCTGGAAGATTTGGATTCTGATCTGTTTGACTTCTAATCCCACCAAAGTTCAGTGTGTTTGGATCTGGGATTCTGATCTGGGCCCATCTCTAGAAATCACATACTAATTAAGCCAGGCTGGTTCAAAGCAACAATATGACACAGCTCTTCAATACTCTCTTAATCTGTTTCTATGGCCAAAGAAGAAAGTAACATGGTCTCTCTGACATCAGGTACTTTGTTCTATTGCAGCCTTAATGTTTTTCATGTTATTACCTAGGGGTACATGAAAGGACTCCGTGCTTGTACAACTAAACTGGATCTTTATTATGAGAACTACTTATTGAACTGCAGCTAGCATTACAGCCATGTGAACAAGACTGACTTTGAGTGCCTCCTCTAAACTCTCCCCTCATGCAACCTGTCCTCCTCCCTCTAAATTCCGTGCAGGTTGCTACTCAATACACTACTAAAAGGGACAGTTTCCTTTGGATGAGAAATATGAATATTTTTAAAATACTGATATCTTAATACTAACTTACTGCAATGCATAGCTAGATCATTATGGGGATATTAAATCAATCCAGAGGCAAAGAAAGAAAGAAACATCTCACATCACTGTGAGTTCCCCACCCTTCTGACCACTGCTAGCAGCAGAGATAAGGCCCTCCAGACTCTTTGGCCAATGGAATATTTGCTGCTATTGCAATGGGGGGCGAGAGAATGAGATAGAGCAGTGGTTCTCAACCAGGGGTACAAGTACCCCGGGGGATACCCAGAGGTCTTCCAGAGGGTACCTCAACTCATCTAGATATTTGCCTAGTTTTACAACAGGCTACATAAAAAGCCCTACCAAAGTCAGTACAAACTAAAATTTCATACAATGACTTATTTATACTGCTCTATATAATATACACTGAAATGCAAGTATAATATTTATATTCCAATTGATTTATTTTATAATTATATGGTAAAAATGAGAAAGTCAGCAATTTTTCAGTAATAGTGTGCTGTGACACTTCTGTATTTTTACATCTGATTTTGCAAGCAAGTGAGTTTTAAGTGAGGTGAAACTTGGGGTATACAAGACAAATCAGACTCCTGAAAGGGGTACAGTACACTGAGAAGGTTGAGAGCCACTGACATAGAGGAATGAGATGGGGATCCTGGAAAACCTTCTTAAAAAAATACTCATGAGTTCAAAATTTAAAATAATCTGAGACAATAAAGGAAGATGATATGCTGATATATTGCTAATCAATAACCCCAGTCACATGACTGAACTTAAAATGATGCATGCTGAGCATACTCTCTACCTGACTTCTATGTTCATAGATTCCAAGGCCAGAAGTGACCATTGTGACCATCTAGTCTGACTTACTGTATAAAACGGGCCACAGAACTCCCCAAAATAATTCCTATAGCAGATCTTATAGAAAATCATCCACTTTTGATTTAAACATTACCAATGATGGAGAATCCAACAGAACCCCTGGTAAATTGTTCCAGTTGTTAATCACTCTCACTGTTGAAAACTTCAGAGTAGCAGCCGTGTTAGTCTGTATTTGCAAAAAGAAAAGGAGTACTTGTGGCACCATAGCGACTAACAAATTTATTTGAGCATAAGCTTTCATGAGCTACAGCTCACTTCGCGAAAGCTCATGAAAGCTTATGCTCAAATAAATTTGTTAGTCTCTAAGGTGCCACAAGTACTCCTTTTCTTTTTACTGTTGAAAATGTACACTTTATTTCCCATCTGAATTTGTCTAGCCTCAGCTTCCAGCCATTGGATTATTTTATACCTTTCTCAGCTAGATTGAAGAGAAATATGTGTTCCCCATGTAGGTATTTAATGACTGTAATCAAGTCACCCCATAACCTCCTCTTTGTTAGACTTAAGGAGCTCAATCTATTTAGTTTATCACTATAACACATTTTCTAATCCTTTAATCATTCTAGTGGCTATTCTCTGAACCCTCTCCAATTTATCAACATCTTTCTTGAATTGTAAACACCAGAACTGGACGCAGTATTTCAGTAGCGGTCACGCCACTGCCAAATGCAGAGGTAAAATAACCTCTCTACTCCTACTCAAGTGTCTCCTTTTATGCATCCAAGGATCACATTAGCCTTTGGCCACAGTGTTGCACTAGAAACTCATGTTCAGCTGATTATCCACCATCACCCCCAAATCATTTTCAATCACTGCCTCCCAGGATGGAGTCCCCCATCCTGTAAGTATAGCCTACGTTCTTTGTTCCTAGATGTATACACGTACATTTAGCTGTATTAAAATGCGTATTGTTGGCTTGACTTAGCCTACCAAGCAATCTAGACTGCTCTGAATCTATGAACTCTCCTCTTAATTATTTACCACTCTCCCAATTTTTGTATCATCTGCAAACTTTATCAGTGATGATTTTATGTTTTCTTCCAGATCATTGATGAAAATGTTAAATAGTGTAGGGCCAAGGACTGATTCCTGAAGGACTACTCTAAAAACACACCTGTTTGATGATGATTCTCCATTTACAATTACATATCAGAAACCTAGCCAGATTTTAATCCATTTAATATGTGCAATGTTAATTTTATATCATTCTAGTTTATTCAAAATGTCAAGTCAAATGCCTTTTCAGAAGTCTAAGTATATTACATGACCACTATTATATTTTTAAACCAAACTTGTAATCTCATCCAAAAATGATATCAAGTTAGTTTGACAGGATCTATTTTACATAAACCCATGTTGATTGGCATTAATTATATAACCCGTAGAGTCCCATGTCAGCCGCTCCATTATCTTGTCTGGGATCAATGTCAGACTGACAGGTCTATAATTAGCCAGGTCATACCATTTATCCTTTTTAAATATTGTCAGAACATTAACTTTTCCAGCATTCTGAGACTTATTGAAAATCAATGTTAACTGTCCAGCAAGCTTTTCAGCCAGCTCTTGTAAAACTCTTAGATGCTAGTTATCTGGACCTGCTAATTTAAAAATGTCTAACTTCAGTAGCTGCTCCTGAGATACTAGTGGGTTGGAAAAAGTGTTTTCATCATCCATATGATATGACTACATCATTTGCCTTTTTTCCCCCAATACAGACCAGAAATACTTTTTTGAACACGTTCTGCCTTTTCTGAATTATTATTGATCAGTCAGTACCAATATTATGATTCTTTTTGTTCCTATTATGCTTTTAAAAACTCCTTATTGCCTTTAAGTCTGCAGGCCACAGGTTTCTCCTTGTGTCCCTTTACTTCCCCTATTAATTCTCTAGAATTCCTAGCTTCTGACTTATATTCATTAATTATATATATATATATAAAAAAAAGTAATCCATTTTTTTAAATAACCAGTAAGTTAATTTTACATACTGTAGCCTTTACACACTGTAGCCACTGCAGCTCTTTAACGTGGCTGCGCCGTCGTGGCACCAGAGCAAAAAACCCACTGCCATTGTCTACACTGCCACTTTACAGCCCTGAAACTTGCAGCACTCAAGGAGTTGTTTTTTCACACTCCAAGCGAGAAAATTTCAGCGCTGTAAAGTGGCAGTGTAGACAAAGCCTTAGCCAACACAAGGTAAGATCCTAATGAAGACAAGGCAATCTGTAGCTTTCACTTGTGTTAGCAGGTTGAGATAAAGCCTATGGAGGAACCTAGGGTTAGGGTGGACCTGCTAACCTGTTAAAACTACAAAATGTTTTGACTTCAATAGGATTTACCTCATGTCTGTTACGACGTTAGCAAATGTGGTAAAAACACACCTCTTTTCCTAGTAAAGACAAGGCATCAGTGTCTATCCCAAACTCTGAAGGACTTTGAAAATCTCAACTTCTGTCCATAGAAGACGTGGACTCTATCTGTTACCACCAGTTCACAAGATAGAATATGAGAGAAAGCAGGAAACAAAAAAATGTAATAAAATATAAGTTTATGTAGCATTTTGGGCCAGATTCATCTTTTGTGTAAGCCATTGTAGTTAACATGCAATTATATCATTGGGTATACACCAGGGATTAATATGGTCCATTAAAATTTGAAATCAAAATATCTACATGTTCCTCCCCCTCAACAATCACTATCAAAAAAAGGAAATATTGCTTGACTAGTGGCTCTTAGTATGGTTTAACCTATTTTTTGAAAGTCACAGATAGAACCTAAAGGTTTATCTCCAAACAGAAATAAAAATGTATGTTGCTTAATGCGTAAGATACAGAGCCAGAATCTTTTTCTAGTGGTTCCACAAAGGTAAACAGATCCTGATTTAGGGAGCTGAGAATGGCATTGCCCTGATCCGTTTGCCCTAAACGGGTTGTCTCACCTCTGCTGTCCTAATGCTTTATCTCACACAGCCATCATGCTCTGGTCATTTACTCTTTTAAATGAATTGGTCGAGCAGTCTGGATTACCTGGGAATGGCACTGATCCTGCTGCCTAGCGCTAATCCGACCTTAATTAGAAACCTTGCATTAAATGCATTTTAAAATGCCATAAAAGATGAAACCATTGTGATGATATGAAAGAAGTCAAGGGAGGGGGAAGGTTAAAAAAAGAGATGATTAGTGGGTATCCAGTGTTTCATTTCTGCTATGCTTTTAAATAAAATAAATTGAGCAAAAAATTTTAATAGGGGATCGAGTGACAAACTTGGGGCCAGATTCTGATTACTCTTGTGTGAGGGCCTAATCCAACACCCTTTCAATTGACTTAAATGAGTTTTGGATCAAGGCCCTACATGCTTGTGGGGAGGGAGAATTGCAGAGAGCCCTTTCTCTTCATATTTTTGTGCGCTTACATCCAGAACAGACAGAATTCCATTGCTAACGTTTTCTGAGCCATAGTGCAACCAGGAATGGAATAGGTGGGGCCATGTTATGACCAACTTCTTTCATATCACTTAGCAAAATGGAAATAACAATGAGTTTGTCTACTCAGAGGTTTTTTGATTTAAGTTAATTGATTGCCAGTTAATTTGAGTTAGCTAACTCATTTTTATACACAAGGCTGGATGCTCTACAAACATTTGTGGAGTGTCCAGACTAGCATGCCTAAACATGTTAGCTGTCTCAAGCTAATTGACAATCAATTTACTTAAGTTAAAAACTCTAGTGTAGACACAGCATACTGAGAACAGCGTATACTATCCCTACAGAAAAGGGTGCAAATATTGACCTTCAGTGTATATTTCTAGAGCAAGTATCGCTGTGGTATCTAAATGCACTCAGATTTCAAGGACTATGCTGTAGCTATAGATGCCATAGTCACTCTCTCACTGGTACTTTGGTTCTTTTTGCAGCCACTTGTTTGTGGTACCCTTAAACAATGATGAGATCTCATGGAAAACTCTATCTAATTAGTCCACTCACCTAGAACTCATCCATAAAGTCACTGCCCTCTCTTCCTTCAATTCTTCCTTCAAGACCTGCTTCTGTAATAGTGCCTAAAAGAAATCAGCCATACAATCATGACTCGCTTAATCTATAACCACGCATAACTGATTTTATTCGTTTTTAAAAATGCATGCACAAACAAAACCAGAAATCACTTTCAAGTAATATTGAACTACCATGTTGAACAGTGGCTAACCTATATGAACATATGCTCTTCTGTCTGTTACCCTTGTCCTCACTCCCCATTCTCCCATTTTGTTTGTCACACTCCATTTTAGCATCTTCTTTCCAAACAGATTGTAAATTCCTTGGGGCAGGGACTGTGTGTCTTTCCTGCATGCATGTAGGGGGAGAAGAGGGAGAGGGATGGGGGTATTCCATCTTGCATAATGGGGGCCACGATTCTGAGTATAACTGTAGTATAAAGAATAACTAGAGGGTTGCACACTTTGTTCCTTTCATAGGCCAAGGCCATTGCACAAATAAGGGACTTCTTGCATACCTTCATTCCCTCTATAAGCTCCTTGTGTACAGTACAACCCTCCCATTCCCACTCTATTTCAGGGACTCCCTGCAACCCTACTTCTCCCCTCCCCCTAACCAGATGCAGGGGGCCCATGTGCCCCACCATTTCCCCCTTCCAGTTTTCTGATTTTGATGAAAATCAGTAAGGTTCTGCCCACTGATGCCTAAAAACCTTCCCTGAAAGTCTGGAATTGATCAGATGTGGTATTCAAAAGTTATCACATTGCAGACAGACAGAGAAATGGCATTGAGTTGCGAGAGAGCCTTGCTTTGTTTGACCATTTATTAGTATTATTATCTGTATCAATTGCCAGTACATATTATATTCTCTAGAGGTCTTTCTCTGATTCTTTATTACTAACTGTTTGCATTACATCAGTAAGTGTTGATGTGGAATCACAATATCATGCAGTATGGATGCAGCTTTTTGATACCAAAATCACAACATAGTGCCATGGCATCATGATTACTTTGCAGTTCAGAGCAAGCAAATCTCCATCTGTTAAATGATGATTACCAGTGCCTTATGCCCGGACTCACCAGTGTGTGTCTCTGGCATTCATCTCCACAAAATGGGAAATGTAGTATGAAGATAAAATAATACTGTCAAGAAGAGACAGTGCTGAACCGTGCTTTGTGGGGTATTATCTAAGCATGACTCCTTTATGGATACGCCTCATGCATTGTGCTGTATAATGTTTTCTTCCCCCTTCATCACTCTTTCAGCAAATTAACATAGATTGTGATCATATCATTGTGAGATTATGTCCCTAGTGCACAGACCTTTGTCAATGGTGGGAGATGGTACAAAAATGGCTGAGTGATGCACTGACTTTTGACAATGACCTGAAAGAGAATTATTTTCACTAAGTATCTGATTATGAGTGAAATAACAGACCCAAGGAACATGTTGACAATATATGATCTGAAATAAATATATTTTTCTTTCTCACTTTTAAAAGTAAATTTCTCATGCTATAGAGATGTAAAAAATGGGCTGCCTAGAGAGACAGAAATCCTCTCTACCCAGAACAAGTGCAGCACAGGGCACAACGGCCGTGCCTGCCAACACACTTCAGCATTAGTATGGAGCAGGGAGCATGTGCTCAATGCTGGTTCAATCCTTGGCTTCTAGGTCAAGACTGCTAATGAAGCTGCATGTTAGAACTAACTGTAGTGATGGTTTTTGTGATGTAGGCCCCCTGCTGCTAGGATTAGACTGAGACCACTAAACTCACTTCATATAAACTCTATTGTCAGATGGCAACAAGACACTACTTATTGACATAGGGCCTGATCCAAAGATCACTCAAGCAAACAGGAGTCTTTCTACAGACTCCACTTGCCTCTGCACCAGGACCATTATCCAGATTTGAGTGAGTAACAAGCAAAAGATGGAAGTTGCTGTATCCTCACAGTGAGGGAAGCAGAGGGGGAATGTTACTGGTCCCCCGACAAGCTATTAAATGTGACACATCAAACAGGCTAAAATGCAAGTGTGTGCTTATTTCTGGTCTACTTTGACTATGCCCTTCTGAATGCCTACCAGACTGGTATGTCTCTAATAAATCAATTTATTAGAGGGATTTATTTTAACAGATCAGTTTGTATACATATATATACAGTTTCCATGCAAACATATATGCCTATATACCTTTGATACAGCAGCCTGACCCTCTCCCTTCTTAGGATAGGAATAACTCCCATTGACATTGTATGCTGTCATGGGAGAATGGGGTGCTACCAGGTACTTATGAGACAGTTTGTCTGATTTATATGTGAGTCGATAGCCCTGTATGTGGAACCCAAGTCGTATGTCTTGTAAGCCCTGATTTCTCTCCTTCTATTCACCACCAACTCCCCTGTTTTCCAGGAAGAGAAGAGGAGATTCAGGCAACTCTGTTTCTCTCTCCAGGGGATGAGGGGCTGTTTATTTGTTTAGTGTTGTTTATCAACAACACTTGTGTACATGAAAGCGATGAATGGAGTACCACTAACACTGGATTACCACCTATTAATGTCAGAAATTAAGCTGAAGTGCACAACTGAAGTGGGCTAAAACCAAAGCTCAGGACACATACATTTTGGGGAAACTATTATTGTTTCTTTGTATGACAGTAGTGCCTAGAAACCAAACTTTGCAATTGTGTAATATCATTCTCCAGAAGCTAATGTGAACATACTACAGATTCCCATAAGAATGAAGTTTCCATTTCTCCTGCTTGTTCGTACCTCCTGTTATTTTCTAAATAGCAGACCTGGTTTTGATCTCTACATCTAAGCACAACATCTTGGTGTGTTATTTTTTTTAAAGAAATATTTAGCCTTTCTAATACGTCTTTTCCTCTCCAGAAAACTTCTTTAAATATGTCTGCCTTTCATCTCCAAAGCAGGGAAGTATGCTTTCATCTTGCATCTCTAGACGTACTTGTCTCACTTCCTTAAAAAAAAAAAAATCTTATAGTCCAAATGCTGTTCAGAACCCTGTGTTCCAGTTCTCTCTATCCTCAGTAATGTCTCTTTTTTCCACTGTCCCTCTCTCAAAAAAGATAAAATTAGAAAAGGCATATACTTTTATACAGTATGTAGTAAAATAACTGCATTCAATGTATGACAAGAATAAAGATAAATGTACATTTTGGATATGATGTTAGCCCATATGCTGTAGAAAATACACGTAAAATATGAAGGAAAGAACCTCTAGAAGTAGTAAAGGGATTTTATTGTCTTTAGAGATTACTTTAAAATTGGGTGAAACAAAATAATTATGCAAAATTGATAGTTAATTTGAAAGTGCCTTCTCCATCCAAGGCAGTTCAACATATAGTACTGTGAAATACAGAGCCATTTCTTGTTCTGATAGAAGCTGCCAGAGTCTCTGTTTTCCACAAAGATACTCTTTGAAATCATTAAAAAGAAAAGGAGTACTTGTGGCACCTTAGAGACTAACAAATTTATTAGAGCATAAGCTTTCGTGAGCTACAGCTCACTTCATCGGATGCATCCGATGAAGTGAGCTGTAGCTCACGAAAGCTTATGCTCTAATAAATTTGTTAGTCTCTAAGGTGCCACAAGTACTCCTTTTCTTTTTGCGAATACAGACTAACACGGCTGCTACTCTGAAACCTTTGAAATCATTGTTTCAAATCACATGCCACTATTCAACTCTGGTGGCCAAAATCATACATTTCAGAATAATAATGTTGTTCCTGTATATTTACATTGTATAAATAGTATGAGGAATTTCTCTGCATGGTGTATAATATTTTACTGGTTGTAAATGAAAATGGTGGGGAAATTCCTCAAAACCACCAGGAAGTGTGGCATTTCAAAGGCATTTCAAAGTAACCTCAGCTATGCAAATAATGCTACAACAAGAAAAGGAGTACTTGTGGCACCTTAGAGACTAACAAATTTATTAGCGCATAAGCTTTCGTGAGCTACAGCTCACTTCATCGGATGCATTTGGTGGAAAAAACAGAGGAGAGATTTATATACACACACACAGAGAACATGAAACAATGGGTTTATCATACACACTGTAAGGAGAGTGATCACTTAAGATAAACCATCACCAACAGCAGGGGGGGGGGAAAGGAGGAAAACCTTTCATGGTGACAAGCAGGTAGGCTAATTCCAGCAGTTAACAAGAATATCAGAGGAACAGTGGGGGGTGGGGTGGGAGGGAGAAATACCATGGGGAAATAGTTTTACTTTGTGTAATGACTCATCCATTCCCAGTCTCTATTCAAGCCTAAGTTAATTGTATCCAGTTTGCAAATTAATTCCAATTCAGCAGTCTCTCGTTGGAGTCTGTTTTTGAAGCTTTTTTCTTGAAGTATAGCCACTCTTAGGTCTGTGATCGAGTGACCAGAGAGATTGAAGTGTTCTCCAACTGGTTTTTGAATGTTATAATTCTTGACGTCTGATTTGTGTCCATTCATTCTTTTACGTAGAGACTGTCCAGTTTGGCCAATGTACATGGCAGAGGGGCATTGCTGGCACATGATGGCATATATCACATTGGTAGATGCGCAGGTGAACGAGCCTCTGATAGTGTGGCTGATGTGATTAGGCCCTATGATGGTATCCCCTGAATAGATATGTGGACAGAGTTGGCAACGGGCTTTGTTGCAAGGATAGGTTCCTGGGTTAGTGGTTCTGTTGTGTGGTGTGTGGTTGCTGGTGAGTATTTGCTTCAGATTGGGGGGCTGTCTGTAAGCAAGGACTGGTCTGTCTCCCAAGATCTGAGAGAGCGATGGCTCGTCCTTCAGGATAGGTTGTAGATCCTTGATGATGCGTTGGAGAGGTTTTAGTTGGGGGCTGAAGGTGATGGCTAGTGGCGTTCTGTTATTTTCTTTGTTGGGCCTGTCCTGTAGTAGGTGACTTCTGGGTACTCTTCTGGCTCTGTCAATCTGTTTCTTCACTTCAGCAGGTGGGTATTGTAGTTGTAGGAATGCATGATAGAGATCTTGTAGGTGTTTGTCTCTGTCTGAGGGGTTGGAGCAAATGCGGTTATATCGTAGCGCTTGGCTGTAGACAATGGATCGAGTGGTATGATCTGGATGAAAGCTAGAGGCATGTAGGTAGGAATAGCGGTCAGTAGGTTTCCGATATAGGGTGGTGTTTATGTGACCATCGCTTATTAGCACCGTAGAGTCCAGGAAGTGGATCTCTTGTGTGGACTGGTCTAGGCTGAGGTTGATGGTGGGATGGAAATTGTTGAAATCATGGTGGAATTCCTCAAGAGCTTCTTTTCCATGGGTCCAGATGATGAAGATGTCATCAATGTAGCGCAAGTAGAGTAGGGGCATTAGGGGACAAGAGCTGAGGAAGCGTTGTTCTAAGTCAGCCATAAAAATGTTGGCATACTGTGGGGCCATGCGGGTACCCATCGCAGTGCCGCTGATTTGAAGGTATACATTGTCACCAAATGTGAAATAGTTATGGGTCAGGACAAAGTCACAAAGTTCTGCCACCAGGTTAGCCGTGACAGTATCGGGGATACTGTTCCTGACGGCTTGTAGTCCATCTTTGTGTGGAATGTTGGTGTACAGGGCTTCTACATCCATAGTGGCTAGGATGGTGTTTTTAGGAAGATCACCAATGGACTGTAGTTTCCTCAGGAAATCGGTGGTGTCTCGAAGATAGCTGGGAGTGCTGGTAACGAAGGGCCTGAGGAGGGAGTCTACATAGCCAGACAATCCTGCTGTCAGGGGCCAATGCCTGAGATGATGGGGCGTCCAGGATTTCCAGGTTTATGGATCTTGGGTAGCAGATAGAATACCCCAGGTCGGGGCTCCAGGGGTGTGTCTGTGCGGATTTGTTCTTGTGCTTTTTCAGGGAGTTTCTTGAGCAAATGCTGTAGTTTCTTTTGGTAACTCTCAGTGGGATCAGAGGGTAATGGCTTGTAGAAAGTGGTGTTGGAGAGCTGCCTAGTAGCCTCTTGTTCATACTCCGACCTATTCATGATGACGACAGCACCTCCTTTGTCAGCCTTTTTGATTATGATGTCAGAGTTGTTTCTGAGGCTGTGGATGGCACTGTGTTCTGCATGGCTGAGGTTATGGGGTAAGCGATGCTGCTTTTCCACAATTTCAGCTCGTGCACGTCGGCGGAAGCAGTCTATGTAGAAATCCAGGCTGCTGTTTCGACCTTCAGGAGGAGTCCACCCAGAATCCTTCTTTTTGTAGTGTTGGCAGGAAGGTCTCTGTGGGTTAATATGTTGGTCAGAGGTGTGTTGGAAATATTCCTTGAGTCTATATAATGCTACAACAGTAACACATCACTGTTAATCACTTCAGCCTTTGTCTACACTGGCACTCAGTCGGCAAAACTTTTGTCATTCGGGGTATTAAATCTCACCCTCCACCACCCCCGAACAACAAAAGGTTTACCGACGAAAAGCACCAGTGTGAACAGTGCTTTGCCGGCGGGAGAGCTCTCTCCCGCCAACAAACAGCAGCTACGCTGCGTGCCTTTTAGAGGCACGGCAGTAGCAGCACAGCCGTGTCGCTAAAAGGCTCGTAGTGTAGCCATAGCCTAGTTTTCTTTACTTTCAGGAGTCAGATACAGAAGAACAAAGAATCTGCCAGCAGCTTGGCTCTCCCAGCACAGTATTTAGAGATTTTGTTGTTGTTTATGCAGTGTGCAGTGTAGAGTGTGCTAGGTATTTTGATGCAGATCCACGAAGGGACTACTGATAAATCTGGCCTTTAGGCACCCACTTCCTTTCGCAGATCTTGCTCTATATGCACAAACAAAACATACATAGCTCCTTCCTTAATGATCTTACAGTCTAAGGCCTTGTATACAGGAGAATGTTGCACCAGTTTAATTTACATCAGTTTTTAAACTGGTTTAGTTAAATCCCTTAGCAGACATTCTTATTGTGTTTTCAGTGGCTTATTTTGATTGAACTCAAACAGATTCCTAATCAATTTCAGCTAACCTTGAAATAAGTCTAGTTTAAATGGAGTGTCCATATGGCATTTTTTTTATCAGTTTCACTTTGGGTTTGTCTACACAGGGACACTTGGGAAAATTAATCTGATTTAACTAACAGTATGAACTTTAAGTGGTTTAGGTAAACTGCATTAAACCCTAGTATGGACACTGTCATTCAGAATTAAAGTAGTTTAAGTGATTTAAGCCACACCAAATTAATGGCACTTTAATTCTGAATGACATTGTCCATTTGGGGTTAATGCAATTTATTTAAAACACTTTTAATTCACACCTTTTAGTTAAATCAGATTAATTTTCCTGAGTGTCCCTGTGTAGATAAACTTTAAATCAATTTAAAAATTACACCCTTTGTTAAACTGGAGCAGCTTTCTTGTGTAGACAGACCTTCAAGCCCCAAACCTATAGTGAGCTCTGCACGGGCAGACCACTTACATAGACACTCTGAAATCAATGGTTTCAGAGTAGCAGCCGTGTTAGTCTGTATTCGCAAAAAGAAAAGGAGTACTTGTGGCACCTTAGAGACTAACAAATTTATTAGAGCATAATGCTTCTTTTTCTGAAATCAATGTGTGGAACTGTGCAGGTGTGGGTATCCACCTATATGGAGTATGGAATACACAAGTGAAAGTAACAGCAAACAACTGGGAGAAAGTAGGGACAGGAGGATGAGGATTACAATAAAGCCACATAGTTAGGCCATATCTACCCTAGCACTTATGTCGGCAAAACTTTTGTCACTCAGGGGTATGAAAAAAACACCCCCGAGCAACATAACGTTTTGGCGGCATAAACGCTTGTGTGCACAGTGCTATGTCAGCGGGAGATGCTCTCTCCCATCAGCATAATGGGGTTACACGAGCGCTTTTACAGCAATACAGCTGTGCCGCTGTAAGCTTGTAAGTGTAGACACGGCCTTATTTAAGTTTGTTATACATATGTGCTTTTTTGATCTGATTGTGTGCATAAATATGTATAGGTACAAACTTTTTCTACATTGTCGAGTAATAAACACTTGCTTTCCTTTCATGTTGTGCCCTCCCTCCCCACTCCGCCATAACTTTATTTTCCACAGTAAAAAAAGAAACGTGAATTTGTCATTAACCATGTTAGCTTCATAGCCTATTTTTTCACTATTTGAGTGGCTTTGTAATATTATTTTTTTATAATAAACACACCATAATTTCAAATATTTTTCCCACATATTCTTCCCCAATAACTAAGCAAAGCCTCTTCTATACCACAACTCCAGAGACGCCCTTCAGTTTCTCCTCCACCTAAATCACAGTGACTGTGACCTTGTTACCTTTTATTTTTCATTAATTTTTTAGTGAAGGAGCTTAGCTGGAAGCCATTCCTACTTTTTGAATTGTGTATAGCTTCAGTGTACAGTATATGTCATTTTACATGGTTAAAATACATTTAAATGGTACGCTATCAATTCAAATATGGGAATCTTTTGCTTTACTAAATGCATAGTGCTAACTCTGCTTATTGTGGGGGGGAGTGCACGTGTGGGGAAACTCAATGAGCTGTATTGCTGAGAACAGCAGATTATTTTTCCTGTTCTCAAACCAAATAGCTGTGATTACAGTTCATATTAGCAGTCTACATTCTTTTAATGTAGGTAGGCTATGAATTTCCAGTTTGGTTCCTTTGACACCTCACATGGGTTGTGTTGGGCTTTTTAGTTCTAAGGCAGATTTTGATCAGTATTTGTCACAGCAAAGCTGTTGTTCGAACACATGCTATTGAGTGGAGTCTAAGTTCAGTGATACTGTATTCTGTAGTTTTTCTTGCAATGAACGTTACAGTTGAACAATGCTTCTTGCAACAAAGTTCTTCATAGTAAGCCAGGTTTATTAAGATTGGAAACCTACTTTAAAAGGTTAAATTAAAAATTGTGTACTAAGACTAAACTCAAAATTATCACAATTTCATAACTTCTACCAAATAATGGACAGGAAAATCTGTAGTGGGGTATGAATTTTGAATCTAAAATGGGAGTAGTAATCTCATCAGGGCGTAATATGTGACATAATTGTTTGGAAAGCAATTTGGGATATCTGTGGAAAGTGTTACACAACTACCATGGTTATAGATTTTTATTATTTATTAGTAATAAAAAAATCTATCATAAGAAGCCTAGTTCCACTCAAATTTCAGGGCCTTTCCTAGAAAAACCTTTTCCTGAGCTTCCCTGGATTGCCACTTGTCTTTTTCCTACTGCTAAGTCCTTGATCTTGGCTCCTCTGAAACTAGCTGAGCCTGTCCCAACAGCTGATTGGCCATTAGAAAACAGCTGTCAGTTGCACCATTATCTGCTGCTCATCCGCTGTATTCAGACATCCACCAGCCCAAGACCTCAGGTCCCGAGAATCCTGCCTTAATCTATCTATGCTTATAGCAAACAATGTAGGACTTGATCCTGTTAGGCACAGAGCACCATCAACCACCAGTGAAGTCAATGGGAGTTGAGGGGTACTCAGCATCTTGCAGAATTGAACCAATAATCTGCAAACCAGATAAAATGCAAATCTACTGAATGATGCAACATTTTCAGGCAATGCAACAGTAATTAGAGGACCATATACTCAGATGGTATAAATCAGCATAACTGCTAACTTCAGTGAAGCTATGTTGATTTACACCAGCATAGAATCTGGCCCATAATGTTTAAAAAACTTTGTTATAGTTTATACAAAATATATGCACAGCCTCTCACATATTTGCCAGACACATTGGATACCTCACTGAAAACCTTTTATCTTTCAATCAGGCTAGTAATTCAGTATGACTTTCACTTTTTCAGCTGATCAAAGAAATCTCCATTTTATAAATTGGTTCCAGAACAATGTTTCTGTTCATTTTGCTCATTCTAGTATCTTTAGAGAGTCTGTATCATTCACAAATATCCATAGAATGCCAATCTGTGAACAGAGATTAATGTTTCACATACTCAGACAGGTCATTTCAACTAATCTTGTGTGTTACCAGAAAATAATAAAGCTAGATGACAATGGTAGCACACTCTGCTATTGCCAAATGCTCATTTTAGTTTGAGTTGCTTCTCCTTCCTTACAAACTGTAGCATCAACAATTCACATTTCATTCTAAACACAGATACAAACAGAGAGACATGGAGTCTCATCATTTCACAGCCTTAGTGACTGATAAAGTTTTAACATAAGTGAACAGAACAAAACCATTATTTCCCTAGAGTCTAAATATAGTATGAAGAATGGTGCACTTCTGCATTAAATAATTACAGACCCCTTTTTGCAACTCAGTTGCCCAAAGTGCTTGAAAGATGGATGAATTCTGAGTATGCTTTTTGTCTAAACATTAATGATGATGAGCTACTTAAATAGGCTTTTGATCTGTTCTCTCGCTGTGTTTCTCAATCTTCATTTACAACTATGGATAGCAGCAATTATTATAAAGGAAGTACCTTCATTAATTTTGACTAGACTCTTTGATCTGGCAAGTTACTAGTTACTGCTATCTTTGTCTCAGATATCTTGTTTGTAAGTGTAGTATAATGGCTCTTTGGCAACAAAAATGGTAAGATATAAGGAATTGTATGTAATTGTGTTAAGTGAGCTACTGCAACATCTGTAAGGATGGTTTCAGGGTCTTTAACTATGTTAAATTAGTCTCATAAGCAAATTAGGGAAATGTGGTCTAGATCAAATTACTGTAAGGTGAGTGCACAACTGGTTGAAAGACCATAATCAGAGAGTAGTTATTAATGGTCCACTGTCAAAATTGGAGGATGTATCTTCTGGAATCCTGCAGGGGTCAGTCCTGGGTCCAATACTATTCAATTATTTCATTAATGACTTGGATAGAGAAGTGAACAGTAAGCTTATAAAATGTGCAGATGACCCCAAATTGGGAGGGATTGCAAGCACTTTGGAGAATAGGATTAGAATTCAAAATGACCTTGACAAACTGGAGAATTGGTCTGAATTCAACAAGATGAAATTCAATACAGACAAGGGCAAAATACTACACTTAGGAAGGAAAAAATCAAACGGACAATTACATAATGAGGAATTACTGGGTAGCTGGTAGCATTGCTGAAAAGGATCTGGGGGCTATAAGGGATCACAAATTGAATATGAGTCAGCAATGTGATGCAGCTGTGAAAAAAGGCTAATATTCTGGTGTGTTAACAGGAGTCTTGCATGTCCAACATGGGAGGTAACCGTCCCACTCTGCTTGGCACTGATGGGGCCACCGCTGGAGCACTAGGTCCAATTCTGAGTGCCACACTTTAGCAAACGTGGACAAATTGGAAAGAGTCCAGAGAGGAGCAACAAAAATGATCAAAAGTTCAGAAAACCTGACCTCTGAGGAAAGGTTTTAAAAAAAGGTATAGTTAGTCTTGAAAAAAGATGAATAAGGGGCGGGGGCAGAGGGGGGACCTGATAACAGTTTCAGCTATGTTATGCGCTGTTAGAGAGAGGATGGTGATCAGTAGTTCTCCATGTTCACTGAAGGTAGGACACAAGTAATGGACTTAATCTGCAGCTAGGAAGATTTAGGTTACACATTAGGAAAAACATTCTAACTATAAGGGGAGTTAAGCTCTGGAATAGGCTTCCAAGGGAAGTTGTAGAATTCCCCTCATTGGTGATTATGAACAAGTACCTGTCAAGAATGGTCTAGGTTTACTTAGTCCTGCCTCAGTGCAGGGGGCTGGACTTGATGACTTCTCAGAGTCCTTTCTAGCCCCACATTTCTATGATTCTATATTGCTGAGCGCCAGGAGCCCAATTTTGAAACCGACAGTTTAGACACTTACTAAAGACACCGTATGATTTAAGAAACTATGTTTGGCAATCATGCAATAGATCCAGTAATGAGTCAAACTGAAAATAATGCACGATTAAGTATTGGATCATATTGTGGGAGAGGGGGCAAAAAACCCAACTAGTTTCAAGACTAAGCTTGATACATTTATGGGGATGGTATGATGCGATTGTCTACAAAGGCCTGTGTTCCATCTGCAACTGCTGATATCTAATACCCCCGATGGCTGGAGATGGGACACTAGGGAGGTGTCTATGCTGTTCTATATATGCTGCAATTAGACACCTACAGCTGGCCCATGCCAGGTTTTTTGGGCTCATGAGGCTGTGGGTAAGGGGCTGTTTAATTGTGCTTTAGACATTTGGGCTTGGGCTGCAGCCCAGTCTAGAGGACCCTGCAAAGTTGGAGGAGCTTAAGCATCTACACTGCAATTAAACAGCCCCTTAGCCTGAGTCCTGTGACCCAAGTTAGCTAGCATGGGCCAGCCTGAGATGTTTAACTGCAGTGTAGACATACTCTAGATTGGGAGGCCTCTGAGTTACAGCAAATTCTTTCTGAGTCATCTGGCTGGTGAGTCTTGCTGACATGCTCAGGGTCTAACTGACTGCTGTATTTGGAGTTGGGAAGGAATTTTTTCCGCTGGTCAGTCTGGCAGAGACCTTGCAGGGTTTTTACCTTCCTATGTAGCATGGGGCACAGGTCACTTGCAGCTTTAAACTAGTGAAAATGGTGGATTCTCTGTAACTTGCAGTCTTAAATCATGATTTGAGGACTTCAGTAACTCCGCCAGAAGTTATGGGCCGATTACGGGGTCAGGGTGAAAGTTCTGTGGCCTGTGATACACAGGACATCAGACTAGATGATCGCGTTTGGTCCCTTCTGGCCTTAAAGTCTATGAATCTGAGTAATTTTGAATGGAAATAGGAGTGCATACTCGCTGAAAGAAGTTAAAGATCTAGAGAACAGTGTAGTGCAGTGGTTCTAAACTGGGGTACATGTCCCCTTGGGGGTATGCCTAGGTCTTCCAGGAGGTACTTCTACTCATCCATATCAGGTTTCAGAGTAGCAGCTGTGTTAGTCTGTATTTGCAAAAACAAAAGGAGTACTTGGGGCACCTTAGAGACTAACAAATTTATTTGAGCATAAGCTTTCATGAGCTACAGCTCACTTCATTGGATCCGATGAAGTGAGCTGTAGCTCACGAAAGCTTACGCTCAAATAAATTTGTTAGCTTCTAAGGAGCCTCTGATAGTGTGGCTGATATGATTAGGCCCGATGATGGTGTCCCCTGAATAGATATGTGGACAGAGTTGGCAACAGGCTTTGTTGCAAGGATAGGTTCCCGGGTTAGCGGTTCTGTTGTGTGGTGAGTGGTTGCTGGTGAGTATTTGCTTCAGGTTGGGGGGCTGTCTGTAAGCAAGGACTGGCCTGTCTCCCAAGATCTGTGAGAGTGATGGGTCATCCTTCAGGATAGGTTGTAGATCCTTGATGATGCGTTGGAGAGGTTTTAAGTTGGGGGATGAAGATGATGGCTAGTGGCGTTCTGTTATTTTCTTTGTTGGGCCTGACCTGTAGTAGGTGACTTCTGGGTACTCTTCTGGCTCTGTCAATCTGTTTCTTCACTTCAGCAGGTGGGTATTGTAGCTGTAAGAATGCATGATAGAGATCTTGTAGGTGTTTGTCTCTGTCTGAGGGGTTGGAGCAATGCGGTTATATCGTAGAGCTTGGCTGTAGACAATGGATTGTGTGGTATGATCTGGATGAAAGCTAGAGTCATGTAGGTAGGAATTAGCAGTCAGTAGGTTTCCGATATAGGGTGGTGTTTATATGACCATCGCGTATTAGCACCGTAGTGTCCAGGAAGTGGATCTCTTGCGTGGACCGGTCCAGGCTGAGGTTGATGGTGGGATGGAAATTGTTGAAATCATGGTGGAATTCCTCAAGGGCTTCTTTTCCATGGGTCCAGATGATGAAGATGTCATCAATGTAGCGCAAGTAGAGTAGGGGCATTAGGGGATGAGAGCTGAGGAAGCGTTGTTCTAAGTCAGCCATAAAAATGTTGGCATACTGTGGGGCCATGCGGATACCCTTCGCAGTGCCACTGATTTGAAGGTATACATTGTCCCCAAATGTGAAATAGTTATGGGTGAGGACAAAGTCACAAAGTTCAGCCACCAGGTTAGCCGTGACATTATCGGGGATACTGTTCCTGACGGCTTGTAGTCCATCTTTGTGTGGAATGTTGGTGTAGAGGGCTTCTACATCCATAGTGGCTAGGATGGTGTTTTTAGGAAGATCAGCAATGGATTGTAGTTTCCTCAGGAAGTCAGTGGTGTCTCGAAGATAGCTGGGCGTACTGGTAACGTAGGGCCTGAGGAGGAAGTCTACATAGCCAGACAATCCTGCTGTCAGGGTGCAAATGCCTGAGATGATGGGGTGTCCAGGATTTCCAGGTTTATGGATCTTGGGTAGCAGATAGAATACCCCAGGTCGGGGTTCTATAGGTTTGTGCAGATTTGTTCTTGTGCTTTTTCAGGGAGTTGATTGAGCAAATGCTGTAGTTTCTTTTGGTAACTCTCAGTGGGATCAGAGGGTAATGGCTTGTAGAAAGTGGTGTTGGAGAGCTGCCTCTTGTTCATATTCTGACCTATTCATGATGACCATGAAACACATTCCATAGCCTTTACACTTGTGACCACCTCACTTAAGACTCTGCCTACTTATTCATCTGGACCTACGACCACTTCTTGTGTTCTAAATCTCTGAGCTATTATAAATGAAAAGCTGGCACTGAATTGTTTTCCTTTTCCCCCAAATGTAGTATGAGCTTGCATTCGGTCATAGCAAGTAATGGCCCAAGATCAGTAACTAGTACCAAAGTGTAACCTGCCTTTACAGGTAAATAGATATGTAAAATATTGCAGTACCAATTCACTTTAAAATGTTTCTAACCTACTCTTCTGCAAGATGTGAGACATAGCCAAAATACATGATGGTATGGGGTGGTATAAAAGTTTTCTGGGTAATTGTTTGAGATGACCTGTACAGCTTAGTCAACTTTACTTTTGAGTAACATGGTTTCCCAAACACATGCCAATGAAATCAAATACCAAGTGCCATTATGTAGTGAGGGTTGTTTGTAGAGGCCTAAGCCTGAATTTTGTTCAGACAAAACTCCCAGGTGTACAAGTCCTATATTCTCCCCTAGTAAATATTTGTAAACCAAGGTGAGGCTCAGTATTATAATTAAGCACTGTACCTTTCTTTCACCATCCTCCACACACACACACTAGTATATGTTTTCGCTGCCCCCTCAGCTATGCAAACTGTGCACCCATCTGGCAGTGACTACACAGAGGAGAATTATCAGTGGGCATTGAGGGAGAAGAGCCCCAGGAAAATGTGCATAAATAAGAAGATGTGTGTGCATAAAACTGTGATGAATGGATCTCTTGGCTTGAATATTAAGCAATAACTTCAACTGAGTGACTGGATTTAGAATGTTAAAACAAGTGTCATACACCTCACTGAGGTATATGTACTCAGTGTGCTTCTTCAACATTGACAATTATCTCTAATAATGATGCATTTGCAGTGCAGCCTGCTGGACTTCTTGGGCCAAATTCAGTCCTAACCCAGCAAAATTAACTTCAATAGAATTCTGCCTTCTTACACTAAGGCTGAGTTTTTTGCACATTGACTTATGACAAAGCTTAGACTAAAGGGAATTGCACTTGTACATTGGCCTTTTAAAAAATATTTTCACTCTTTGACATGAAGCCTGATTGACAACAGTAAAGAATATGAGCCATTGAATTAGAACATCCCAGATTTTACTAAGAACACTCAAAATATGCAAATATACAGGAGGTGAAGCAACGTTCTTATTCCTATTTACAATGCTTTTGATAGACAGAAATAATTCTCTTGTTGCTTGTTACTGAGAAGAATTATTAATTTTGCTTTGTCTGTAGAAAGGCAAAAGCTGACAATCACGTAACAACGTAGGTTGCATAAATTGGTTGACTTTAGATGCCGCCCCCAAGCCCATAACACCTTACACAGAATAAATGATTTCTTAATGATGCCAGGTTCCATTAGAGCAGTAGCTGAAACATAGTTTTAATCGACACATACCATGTCCTAGGAAAACAACAGGCAAACTCCCTGACCATTCAATTACCATGTAAATAGGAATGCACAGAACTGCTCTCATATCAGCATCTTGCTTTTTGTTGATTGAAAATATGTTAATGGATAAAAGCAGATTTTCATTTGAATAATAACTTAATGCTTCTTTGAATTTCAGATGGTGGATTAAGCCCTTTCTTTAAAAGTTTCCATTTTCCCTATAGTTCACCAGCTGCTCATGGGGGAAATAATAAATAAAAAACTAAGTGGGAGTCTTCAAACATCTGCAGCTGCTAGGGTGCTGGGGGTTTTATAAGCTTGTTTAGGGAAATGAAATACAAGAGTTCCATTTTATCTTTGTTCAGAAGGCTATCATTGGATGGAAGGGGGGCGGGGGAGAAAAGAAGAAAGCCCGTGACATGTATTTCATGATTGGGACCCATTTTCTTTATCACATCTTGTAAGCCCTTTTGGATTCTTGCCATATTCATTGCCAGTTGGTGCTGATCCATGTCTCCTTCACATCTATATGGTTAAGATTTACAAGAACACTGAGAGAATAAACAGCACTTTCTTCTTTTTGACTTGATTGTAGACGAAGCACTGGATCTGCGTAAAAATTAAGTGCTGAATACTGATCCTGAATTGTTCACAGAGAAATGGTAATAGATGTAGCAGCACCGTAAATTTTCTTCATTCTTCATCATTCTCCATGCTCCAGATGGTACTTTGTCTCATTTCATTTTTTCATTTTTATTAGGCATGTAACAAATCCTTTTTCTTTTAGTCAGTGGATCCCAAATACTAGGTATTCTTTCCCCACATTCAGGATCTGAAGAGGATAGTCAGTATTGTCATGGTCAAGCAGAAATTAGCTGTAGTTTGTGCCAAAGTGATTACTCACACCAATCATGAGGCTTGCTTCCAACAATAAGCAGAAATCAGACAACATGAGAGGCAACCACCAAGGCCTTCCCTGATTTCTTGAACAGCTCAACACTTTCTGCTCTTCAGATCACATTCCTCCCCAAATATAATACTATGCTTCCCGTTTAAAATTATAAATACAAAAAAGTCTGAATCCTGCATACTGATTTAAATAAGCATTTTAATTGTACAAGGAATATGAGATTGAGTCCCAAGACAGGCAACTTTGAAAATTCCAATCTGAGCATCTCAATTTGTAGTTCTACACTGTGGTACACGTGAGCTGCCTTCCTGTGTGTATTTTCAAAAGGTGTCCTAAGCATATATCTGCTTTTAAAATCAGATCTGATAACTGTAAATTCCAAAGTCCAGGAGGCGTGTCTAGTAAAGTTGAGTGTATGGATGTCCTCTTCGCAGACAAAGAACTGGGGTTTTCAGAAGGGTTTGCATGTTTTCCAAGATTAACACCATGAGGCATTGTGTCTTTCAGTGACTCGCTCTTTGGAAAGGGAATGTGTGTCTTTTAGCCTAGCTGGATAATACTCTGCAATGATCTGCGTGCACACAGTTGTACTGCTGAAAATAAAGTAATGAGCTAGTAGATAACTTAGCTGTTTTTATTTGCTGCTTGAAAAAGTTATATTTTTCATGACATTCTTTGTATTTCTCTTCCACATATCATTATCATAGATGAGCTGCAAAAAGGGTCTATTTCTTTGATAGACCATGATAGTGTGGTAAGATTTACAGTGTATCTAATTCTGAGCCATGCCTGCTGGAACTAGGAGTGCTATTGCACCCCCTAGCTTGAAGTGGTTTTCATCATATACAGGGTTTACAGTTTGGTTTAATGGCTCTCAGCACCCCCACTACACAAACTGTTCCAGCACCCCTGCTCTACGCATTCAAAGTCATGAGGCAGTCATGATTGCCACTTGGTTATAGTTAATAGTTAATAATAATAGTTAATGCTAACAAATTTTGAAAAGAATATAAAGCCTAATGCGTCAGGGTTTAAGACAAGATTTAAGAAGTAGGATGAGATCTTTGTGGAGGGGCAGATTATTCCATATCTTCTCACTGTGGGGCAGCTTACATATCCTTCTGAAGCATCTGATGCTGGCCACTGTTGGAGCCAATACTGGAGCAGATGGATCATGGGTCTGATCCAGTATGGAAATTCCTATATTCCTACTGCCGTCTTTCTTTCAGATGATATTTCTCAGTAAAGGTTTATAGCAGTACAATTTGCCCTTTTCCTATCAAATCTTATTTATCGCTACCTGCAAGAATTGTCCAATTTGATGACTGGTCTTGGCCCTAGATGTTTACACTATCATCTTTTGCAAGTCACACTGACATCATTCATGTGTTAGCGTAACAGTGGGTTAATAGTACTGCCCATATCATATTACCTTCCAGTTCTCTTGTACAATTCTTCTACATGTCATAATAAAGTCTCCAAACTCTTTGAACACTTGAGGACAGATCCTCAGCTGATGTACATTGAAATAGCTTCACTAAAGTCAATTGAAATACACCAGTGTACTCAAGCTGAAGATCTGGCCTATGTTAAAGTTTACTTACCAAGAAGGTGGGTGACTCAGCAGGTTCACTGCGGTGCTGTGCCTTTTCTCGCTAAATGGAATTTCCTGCTTGCAGAAATACAACTGTGACTTCAGAAACTTTTGTGAAAGCACATGTAAGAAAAAAATGCATTTCAGACAGTGACTTTCACTCCTACTTTTCTATAACAACTCTTTTGTATTTCAAGTACTCTGTTTTTGTAGCAACATAATATGACTGGCGATGACTGGGGAGGGGGGCGGGAGAAGAAAATAGAAAAAAAACCCCAAAATAACCAATTTTGTAGCAAACCTATCTAATTTTTTTTATTATAAATGGCACAGCATGAATTTCTCTCCTTAAATGTATTGCTTAATTCACATAGTACCAACAAGACTAAATAGACTAGAAATTTGAAATTACATAGACATTCAAATAATGCACACATTTGTAGTCCTATCCAATCTATGTATGCATCATTGAGATACCTGTCACATCATCATTGAATCTAACCTTATTAAGAGTCTCAGTGCCAATAATAAATCTTTTGATGCTTGCTTTCACCTTAGGGGACTTATTTTTGTCTTTCTCTGAAGCAAATTTTTAAAAATTGAGAGTGATGTTGCTAAAATGAAACTGGGAGAAAATGTCTATATGGCTAATAAAAATTTTGTTCTGGTAGACATGAAGTGAAAAAAAAACATTTATACACAGAGTGTGAGAGACTATGTGTATATACCTACATACACACAACCATAAATAGGGGGCTCTTTTTCTCTTTATGAAGAAGCAAAGGTTTTAAAATGGAGTAAGGCTTAGGCTTAATTAGAACAGCTTTATTGATTTACTCTCTCGGTCCAGCTCCAGGAAATATATTTCTACAGGGAGACACCATACCAGCTCTATTGACCTTCCCATCCTAGTAAATTACACAGTATGAGCTTAAGGGGCCCCAAGGTTGAAACTTGTCTCAAACACCCAGCATGGGAGGTTGCTGTGAAGGTGAGTGAACTGAGGCAATTTTCCATGTAGCAGAAGTCTGAGAGATGGTGGACGCTACAAACTTTCACTGGTATAATTTGCCTTCCTTCAGCATAGCTGTTCATATCTCCACACTCAACTTTGGGTCCTATCAGGAAATCCCTGAACTCCTGTTGGTGAAGTTTAAATCAGCCCCTTGGGAAGCACAAGCCCTCTACCAGCATTCTTCCATTGGTACAATGCCTATGTGGATAGAGCATTGTTGTTGGGGTTTTTTTTTGGTTCAGTGACTGAACTGAAGAAGAAAAAAATATGGTTTGGGGGAGGGGGGCTAGTGTTTGTTTGTTTGTTCTTGCCAAAATGAAAAACTGAAATTTCATTCAGGTAGATTTGAATCAATACTTTCTATATGAAATATTGACTCGTTTCAAAACAAAATGTCAAAATAGATCATTTCGACAATGCTGAAAATGAAATGCTTCAATATTTCTAAGGGGAAAAACCTGTAAAAATCAAATTGGCAAATTTTGTTGCTCTGAGAAGTGGTTTTTGGGTTTGTTTTTGGTTTTTGTTTTTTTTTTGTTTTTTTTTTTTGAAAATTTACTATTTGCACAAAACAAAAGTTTCTGGGGGAACTGAATTACTAATGCAATAAAGAATATGAGCCATTGAATTAGGTCCTTCAGCAACAGTCCTACAATGCCACTGTCCCCACAGCACTGATCACTGTCACTGAATATCTGAACTCAGCCCCTGTAGGGGCCATTGTGACAGCAAACCTGCAACCCACTTTAAAATCCCTCTCTTCCTACTAGCCCACCTTTGTAAGCACATAGGTGTGGCTCCAGGTAAAGCTACTGGTAAACCTCATGCTGCTGCCTGGTCCAAGAACTAAATCCCACAGGCCAAGGAAATCTGGTGGGGGGGGGGGGAGGGAATGGAGCAGCGCAAGAGTGGCTATGGAATTCCTGCAGGAACAAAGATGCTTGTTGGGACCCTGCAGAGGAGATGCAGAAGTTGGGGTATGACAATGAAGAGTTTCAATGGCAGGCAAATGGGAAGGAAGTGGGAACTGTGGCAGTGCTATATGAAAGGCAAACAAGGACAACAAAAAATCTGGTGCTGCCTTCCAGACCTGCTACTACTATGCACAGGTAGATACTATCCAGCATCAACCCACAAGTGATAGAGGACACCTCTTGACATCCAGAGGAAAGCACTCCAGAACTGTACAGCAATGAAGAGGAAGGGGTACCTGGAGGACGCAGAGCCCATGAAGACACAGGAGCTCTTCAAGACACAGCTGAACACAGAGAGAACTCACTGAGGAAAGGGACAGGGACTCAGGTAGGTGTAATTTATTCCCCACATTAATGCACACTTCTTTCCCCACCACTTCTTCCACAGCCCCAAAACTTCACCCCTTTCCCATCTCCCTCTCAAAATGGTGGTCAACTGCAAGCAGGCAGGGAACAAACAAATTATGTTTTAATGTAGCCCGGTGGTTCCCAAACTTGTTCCACCACTTGTGCAGGGAAAGCCCCTGGCAGGCCACGCCAGTTTGTTTACCTGCCGCGTCCGCAGGTTTGGCTGGATCGTGGCTCCCAGTGGCCGCGGTTCGCTGCTCCAGGCCAATGGGAGTTTCTGGAAGTGGCGGCCAGTACGTCCCTCGGCCTGCACCACTTCCAGCAGCTCCCATTGGCCTGGAGCAGCGAACCGCGGCCAGTGGGAGCCGCGATCAGCCAAACCTGCGGACGCGGCAGGTAAACAAATTGGCCCGGCCCGCCAGGGGCTTTCCTGCCACAAGCAGCAGAACAAGTTTGGGAACCACTGATGTAGCCAGTTTCTTAATTTAGTTTAGTTTAAACTAAACTATTGTATCTGTTCAACCTTATATTTAGCTGTGACACTGAGTACCATTCCCAGACCTGAGGAAGAGCTCGGTATCGCTTGAAAGTTTGTCTCTCTCACCAACAGAAGTTGGCCCAGTTAAAGATATTACCTCACCCACCTTGTCTCAGTTTATTTTAAGAGCACCAGGCAAAATTCAACAAAAAGAAAACTGGACGCAACTAAAAAAACATTCCCAAATAGACATTTTAGCAAAAGCCTTTGAGGATTTAAATGTCGGGCAGAGAAAAAAATGTCAATAAAATAAAAACAATGCAAATATAATTCAATGCATTCAAAACAGAAAAAAATACATTTGAGCAATCAAACTGAATACATAAAAAGTGACTGGAAGTATTCCAGGGACTAGGCATTCAGAATACATGGTATTGCAGAAATAATATTGTAAAAGTTATTTGATACAGATATTCTAATGAAAAAACACAATATTTTGGTTTTCCAGTCCAAGATCAAAACAAATTACTTGCATTTTGTCCTTGGATTCAGAAAAGAGATAGCTATAGCATATTGCTGGCTTAGGGAGCTTGGCTTGGCCAGACTTACAGAACTAGCTGGAAAACACAATGCTTCCCATTTTAGGAGCTTCTAGTTTAACTTGGCTTGGACATCTTTTTGTCTCCTGCAACAATTTCACTGAAACTTTCAAACAAACAGTTTTTGATCTTTGCCTGAACATTTCTAGGAAAAGCAACCTTGTTTCTCCCACCCCAGTACACCTTTCCATGTCATAGCAATGAGTTCTGGGGAATCATTGCTATGAAGAGGGTGGGTAGCATGCAGGACCAAGCAACCACACACTGTCTTGAGCAGTTGCCTTCTCTGGCCTTTTGGTACCCTCCAGATTTTGTGATACAGGATCACTACTGCCTGTAATAATTTTAGAAGTGTTTACTACACTATCCCTACAGTTCTCCTACACCTGGCCCCAGACCTGTGATGGTTGGAAGTTTTGAAAAGTACCTGCATATACTCACTACAGTGTGTGCCACTACATAGTCCAGAAACAAACAGTACTGACTGTGATCCTGTTTATACTTTTATGCAGCTCCGTGGGGAAAAAAATTAGGGGGTTGTGACACTTAAAATTTGTTAGTCTCTAAGGTGCCACAAGTACTCCTTTTCTTTTTGCGAATTCAGACTAACACGGCTGCTACTCTGAAACTTATCTTTTGATGTCTCCTAACCCTAGACTTCTAGGATGGAGGCTGGCACAACTGATAAAGAGAGCTTTAAACTAGGAATTTGGGGAAGATGGTTGGGAGATATCCAGGTAAACTCCACGCCAGATTTTAGCATTGAGAGGGAAGAAGATGAAGTAAGAAAGGATACAGCCGTGGGTAGGAGAATGTATATAAGGAGCGAGGGCGGTGTGGATATTAGTCTAATAGGTTATACTGGCTGTAGAATGACTGTGCCTAATAGGGTACAAAATGTGAGCGAGGCCAAACAGCAAAAATTAAGATGTTTGTACACCAATGCGAGGAGCCTAGGTAACAAAATGGAGGAACTAGAGCTACTGGTGCAGGAAGTGAAACCAGATATTATAGGGATAACAGAAACATGGTGGAATAGTAGTCATGACTGGACTACAGGTATTGAAGGGTATGTGCTCTTTAGGAAAGACAGAAACAAAAGGTAAAGGGGGTGGAGTAGCATTGTATATCAATGATGAGGTAGAACGTAAAGAAATAAGAAGCGATGCAATGGATAAGACAGAGTCCGTCTGGGCAAAAATTACATTGGGGAAGATAACTAGTAGAGCCTCTCCTACGATAGTGCTTGGGGTGTGCTATAGACCTCCGGGATCTAATTTGGATATGGATAGAGCCCTTTTTAATGTTTTTAATAAAGTAAATACTAATGGAAACTGCATGATCATGGGAGACTAACTTCCCAGATATAGATTGGAGGACCAGTGCTAGTAATAATAATAGGGCTCAGATTTTTCTAGATGCAATAGCTGATGGATTCCTTCATCAAATAGTTGCTGAACCGACTAGAGGGGATGCCATTTTAGATTTAATTTTGGTGAGTAGCGAGGACCTCATAGAAGAAATGGTTGTAGGGGATAATCTTGGCTCAAGTGATCATGAGCTAATTCAGTTCAAACTAAACGGAAGGATTAACAAAAATAAATCTGCAACTAGAGTTTTTGATTTCAAAAGGGCTGACTTTCAAAAATTAAGGAAATTAGTTAGGGAAGTGGATTGGACTGAAGAATTTATGGATCTAAAAGTAGAGGAGGCCTGGGATTACTTTAAATCAAAGCTGCAGAAGCTATCGGAAGCCTGTATCCCAAGAAAGGGGAAAAAATTCATAGGCAGGAGTTGTAAACCAAGCTGGATGAGCAAGCATCTTAGAGAAGTGATTAAGAAGAAGCAGAAAGCATACAGGGAGTGGAAGATGGGAGGGATCAGCAAGGAAAGCCACCTTATTGAGGTCAGAACATGTAGGGATAAAGTGAGACAGGCTAAAAGTCGAGTCGAGTTGGACCTTGCAAGGGGAATTAAAACTAATAGTAAAAGGTTCTATAGCCATATAAATAAGAAGAAAACTAAGAAAGAAGAAGTGGGGCCGCTAAACACTGAGGATGGAGTGGAGGTTAAAGATAATCTAGGCATGGCCCAATATCTAAACAAATACTTTGCCTCAGTCTTTAATAAGGCTAAAGAGGATCTTAGGGATAATGGTAGCATGACAAATGGGAATGAGGATATGGAGGTAGATATTACCATATCTGAGGTAGAAGCTAAATTCAAACAGCTTAATGGGACTAAATCGGGGGGCCCAGATAATCTTCATCCAAGAATACTAAAGGAATTGGCACCTGAAATTGCAAGCCCATTAACAAGAATTTTTAATGAATCTGTAAACTCAGGAGTTGTACCGAATGATTGGAGAATTGCTAATATAGTTCCTATTTTTAAGAAAGGAAAAAAAAGTGATCCGGGTAACTACAGGCAAGTTAGTTTGACATCTGTAGTATGCAAGGTCCTGGAAAAAATTTTGAAGGAGAAATTAGTTAAGGACATTGAAGTCAATGGTAAATGGGACAAAATACAAAATAAATGGGTTTTACAAAAGGTAGATCGTGCCAAACCAACCTGATCTCCTTTTTTGAAAAAGTAACAGATTTTTTAGAGAAAGGAAACGCAGTGGATCTAATTTACCTAGATTTCAGTAAGGCATTTGATACCGTGCCACATGGGGAATTATTAATTAAATTGGAGAAGATGGGGATCAATATGAACATCAAAAGGTGGATAAGGAATTGGTTAAAGGGGAGACTGCAACGGGTCCTACTGAAAGGCGAACTGTCAGGCTGGAGGGAGGTTACCAGTGGAGTTCCTCAGGGATCGGTTTTGGGACCAATCTTATTTAATCTTTTTATTACTGACCATGGCACAAAAAGTGGGAGTATGCTAATAAAGTTTGCAGATGATACAAAGCTGGGAGATATTGCCAATTTGGAGAAGGATTGGGATATTATACAGGAGGATCTGGATGACCTTGTAAACTGGAGTAATAGTAATAGGATGAAATTTAATAGTGAGAAGTGTAAGGTTATGCATTTAGGGATTAATAACAAGAATTTTAGTTATAAGTTGGGGATGCATCAATTAGAAGTAACGGAAGAGGAGAAGGACCTTGGAGTATTGGTTGATCATAGGATGACTATGAGCTGCCAATGTGATATGGCTGTGAAAAAAGCTAATGCGGTTTTGGGATGCATCAGGAGAGGCATTTCCAGTAGGGATAAGGAGGTTTTAGTACCATTATACAAGGCACTGGTGAGACCTCACCTAGAATACTGTGTGCAGTTCTGGTCTCCCATGTTTAAAAAGGATGAATTCAAACTGGAGCAGGTACAGAGAAGGGCTACTAGGATGATCCGAGGAATGGAAAATTTGTCTTATGAAAGGAGACTTAAGGAGCTTAACTTGTTTAGCCTAACTAAAAGAAGGTTGAGGGGAGATATGATTGCTCTCTATAAATATATCAGAGGGATAAGTACAGGAGAGGGAGAGGAATTATTTAAGCTCAGCACCAATGTGGACACAAGAACAAATGGGTATAAACTGGCCACCAGGAAGTTTAGACTTGAAATTAGACGAAGGTTTCTAACCATCAGAGGAGTGAAGTTTTGGAATAACCTTCCAAGGGAAGCAGTGGGGGCAAAAGATCTATTTGGCTTTAAGATTCTACTCGATAAGTTTACGGAGGAGATGGTATGATGGGATAATGTGATTTTGGTAAGTAATTGATCTTTAAATATTCAGGGTAAATAGGCCAAATCCCCTGAGATGGGATATTAGATGGATGGGATCTGAGTTACCCAGGAAAGAATTTTCTCTAGTATCTGGCTGATGAATCTTGCCCATATGCTCAGGGTTTAGCTGATCGCCATATTTGAGGTCGGGAAGGAATTTTCCTCCAGGGCAGATTGGAGAGGCCCTGGAGGTTTTTCGTCTTCCTCTGTAGCATGGGGCACGGGTCACTTGAGGGAGGATTCTCTGCTCCTTGAAGTCTTTAAACCACGATTTAAGGACTTCAATAGCTTAGACATAGGTGAGGTTTTTCGTAGGAGTGGGTGGGTGAGATTCTGTGGCCTGCGCTGTGCAGGAGGTCGGACTAGATGATCAGAATGGTCCCTTCTGACCTTAGTATCTATGAATCTATGAAACCCCTTAAATCTGTCTGTCTCTATCAGTGAAAGGCCATCCCTTCCACACCTGCTGAAAGACTGACTGAGATAAGGAGGAAAAAGCAATGGATGAGGGAGGATGTGTTCGCAAAGCTACTCACGACTTCTGAGTCCAGAGCCCAAGAGACCAGGGAAGAAAGGGAATGGATGCTGGAAAAAAGGCACAAGGACCAAAAGGTGCAAGCAGCTTATGTCTTCACTACCCACCGGATTGGCGGGCAGCGAACGATCGATCCAGCGGGGATCAATTTTATCACGTCTAGTCTAGACGCGATAAATCGATCCCCGACCACTCCTGTATTTCAGCGCCGCGAGAGTCACAGGCAGAGTTGACAGGGGAGCGGCAGTAGTGGACTCACCGTGGTAAGTCTATCTAAGTGCGTCGACTTCAGTTACGTTATTCACATAGCTGAAGTTGCGTAACTTAGATCGATTTCCCCCTCCAGTGTAGACCAGGGCTCAGTCTCAGAGGTAAACCAAGACATGCAGCTCTACAGACAACACACTCAGCTGCCTCAGAGTATTATAGAGAAAAGGATCCAAAGCCCTGCACCCCAACAGTCACTTTACTGTGTGGATAATACCTTATTCCCAGGGCTAGAGCCATATCTCCCCAACTCCCCTCAATGTGCCAGCATTCCTTGCAACAATAACCCTTCCACTCAACGCCACTGGACAAAGAGAACTGCCATAACTACACGTACACTAATTTGTGATGCAGCCCAGAGCAGCCAGCACCTTGCACTCTATTTTTGTGTCAGATTGTTCAAACTTTCTACTTCTTTAATTCACCATGTTAACATTTTCCCCTTAGTCTTCCAAATATTATATAATACACAACATACAGCAATAACACTAGGAATATTTGGTTCACAGAGGCTTATCCTAGTCATGAAATATCTCCATCATTCCTTTAATCTGCCAAATATACATGCCACAGTCCATCTGCACCTGCTCAAGTAATAGTTAAATGTTTCCTTGGTGCTATCCAGCTATCCTGTGTATAGATTCATGGGACAGGGAAGCAAAAGGATAAGACTCGAGTTCCTGAGAGCAACAACTGGCAAAGCAACCTCACCAATGCGAATTGGCTAGTATGGGGGAAAATGTCCCTACTGGCATCTTTACAAAACTTCTGTATACCTAAAGCATCCTGCACCTTTCCTGACCACCCAATGGTTGCATAAGCAGAAAGGCGTACTTTTCCATGATTATGTAATCAGAAGCAAGCTGTGGGGGGGGGGGGGGGGGGGAGAAAGGGGGTGGAATGAATAGGGATATACATCTATTGCCCCAAAGCAGTTACAGAAGCCCATCTATTTCAGTGAATCCATCTATTAATTCCTACATGTTGCCGAGTCACAATCATGTGCATCACAACATGCCCAATGGGCATGCGCACATGGCTGACAACCACCCCTATTATAAATTTACCAATATCAAAGTGATTGCTTTACTGATCACTAACAATCCAGGATTGCAAGTGTCCACTGGGTGATTGCCCCCCATCTCTCCACTGCCAAGCAGCCTGTGGTGAGCTCAGCACACAACAGCTGCAATAGACATGGCCTTCCACATCTGAACATTCTGTAAAGCTAGGACTGGCCATGCCAGGTTTGCATCACACTCTGACCCCACCACTCAATACTTGTTTCACAAGCCCAGCCCAGAACCACCTCTCCACCATGTGGATACATGTCTGTATCATTCACTCTCCTCAGTACTCTTATTTTCATTCTTGCATGGGCAGCTGCTGTGGTGATCGTTGTGGCTCCACAAATACCAAAGAATCAGTCAACCTGTCTCTAAAACAGATATGGTAGCTGCTCACAGATGTGTTTAGCATCCATGCTTCTGACTGCAAGATGGCAGATATTGAAAACTGGCACAAAGGCAAATTATAGGATGGAACAGAGGAAACTGTCAGAATTTTAGAAAATGACAAAAAGAGACAATTATGGGTGGAAGTGGAGCAGAGGGACTTCTGGGACCTTCACTCCAAATTCCCTGGGAGGACCATTGACATCTCATAATACATCACCCCCTAATTTCCCACAAGGCACTGTACCAGGTGAGGGTGCAAGGGACACTGAGACGCCAGTACAAGTGTGGTGCTGTGAGGATGTGCTGCAATAGCCAAGGCGGCCATATGTAAAAGCGAAAGAGCAATGCCTGCAGCTGAATGCTGGGGGAATTGCTACTGGTAAAACTTTCTGGGGTTGACATGGCCTGAGGCTGAACATCCTTTTCCTCCTGAAGCAGCCCCTCCCTGGAGGCCATCAGTACTTAACCCCAAAGTTATGGAGGTGCTTGGCTCCCATCTACAATACTTTTACTTGTATTACACCTAGGGATAACAGTGTTATAACTGGGCCCTCTTGAGTCCATTAGCATTGTAGAGGATAGGAGTTTTAATAAGAAAATTTCAGCTTCTTCCACACAGGAAGAAAAACGGAGTCAGTGGATCCACGGCTGGATTGTAAAAATCTGGGGCCATCACATGGGAAATTATAATAATACCTAGCCTTTCCAGAGCTTTTGCCATCAGTAGATCTCAAAGCACTTATGGAGCCCCACACGGTTCTTATTTTACAAATGGAGAAACTGAAGCGCACAGAGCGCGAGTGACTTGCTCAAGGCCACCCGGCAGCGCAGGCCAACGGCAGGGGCAGGAACAGAACCCAAGGCTCCTGATTGCCAGGCCGGTGCTCTGCCCCCTTGCCCACACTGCCTCCCCTCCTAAAATGTGCCTCTGGCGCTGCCTCAGCCAGGCTGTGGGCCCTGAATGAAGCGAGCCCCGCCCGCGTCCCTCATTAAGAGCACAGCAAAAGCGACTGGCACGAGCACCCTGGGGACTTTACCTGTCCCCAAAACAAGGAAGGCGGCAGCTTCCTCGGGTTCTGCAGCAAGAGGTGGGGCGCTCAATGGCCAGGGAACCCAGCCCTCCTCCCACACCAGCCCCTCCCCAAGCGGAGCGCAGGGACAGAGTCACGGGCGGGAGAAGGGGCCTGGGCCGGGCCCGCCGCCAGCTCTCCCTGGGCAGCGCGGGAGGGGAGCCCCGGGGCGTGCACGCAACACTGCGCGCTGCCAGCCGCCTTCCACCCCCGCCCCGCCGCTCCCCCGGGAGCCGCCCGCGGAGCCCACCTGGCTGGTCCCCGGCTGCGCGGGAGCGGGAGCCGCGGCCGCCCCAGGCGAGTTCAGGGGGTGGGGGAGCCGCGCGAGGAAGGACGCGGCTGGTGGGAATTTCCTCGCAGCGCCCGGCGCGCAACAGGCTGCGCTGCCCAGCGCTCGTCCCTGCGGCCCGCCCGGCGGCGGCGGCGGCTGCCCTGTGCACACTGCGCGGGTTTGCGGCCCCCCCCCCCAGCGAGTTTCCCTCCTCCGGCCCCAGACGGCCCGCGCTCCCGCGGGGTTTGTTTCCTGCTGGCTTCCCCGGCTGAGGTAAGGGCACGGCTCCCCGCCGGCGGCGCAACTCGGGGCGCGTCCCTGATAGTCCCCGGGAGCAGCTGCTGCTGGGCTTGGGTCGGGGCAGGGCGAAGGAGCTGTTGTTCCAGGCTGCAGGCGTCGTGTACTTTCTGGGAGGGTGGAAGAAAGAAACCCAACCCAACCCAACCCAACCCTCCGCCGCCTTGGCGGAAGTTTTTTAGAGACGTCCTCTTTTTAGATTAAACGCTGCTATGTTGCCAAATTCCTGCTGCTGGTGTTTTGGCTAGAGGGTCGAACAGAGTTACCAACACCTTGGGGATGGAGGTTGTTCCTAACTCTGAAATGTTTCAGAGTAGCAGCCGTGTTAGTCTGTATTCGCAAAAAGAAAAGGAGGACTTGTGGCACCATAGCGACTGACAAATTTATTAGAGCATAAGCTTTCGTGAGCTACAGCTCACTTAAGTGAGCTGTAGCTCACGAAAGCTTATGCTCTAATAAATTTGTCAGTCGCTAAGGTGCCACAAGTCCTCCTTTTCTTTTTCTGAAATGTTTGTTACCCTGAACAAAAAGTTGGGGTGGTGTTTTCAAAAGTTCACAGCTGAACACTGACTTAATACAGCTTTGAAACTTTACTATGCAGGAGAAAAATGCTGCTTTCCCTTTATTTTTTTTTTTAGTGGTTTACATTTAAGGCAGTACTGTGCCTTGTTTGAATGCTGCTGCCTGATTGCGTACTTCCAGTTCCAGTAGGGTTGACTGGTCTGTTGGTAACTCTGAGGTTCTGCTGTAGGTCAAACCTCTTGGCCAGCCAAACAAACAAATAGTTCCCAACTGGTGTGCTTGTTATCAGGCAATATAACAAACGCACATTCTTTTGGAAGACAGGTAGCAAAGAGTAAGATGCTTAATTTTAAAAACACTTTTTATTAATATATATTTTAAGCCAAGCACAGTTTAATAATTTCTTACAGCAAATACTTGTTTTAATACCGCCATTTGAATCCCAGGCACTCCTGTATAAATACAAAGCAGTATATATTTTTAATAATAGCTACTGCTAGGTTTTCATTATTTTCTCTGAGTAGTAGTTAAGGTACAGAAATCATAATGTTGAGCTATGATTAAAGCCCTTTTTCTGCAATTGATATTAGGTGCGTGGGCAGCCATGTCACACAGGTTCAGCAATCTGCCAGGGAACTAATAATTGCAGGTTCAATGCCTTAGATTTCTTTAACAAAGAAACATAAGTGGGTAGAGAATGGGAACTTCTTAGCAGAAGTGTGTGCTGTGGAATGGGGGAAATAGTTCAGCATTTATTGTAAAACACTTTACCTTCACTGGGGGACATTTGACTTTATGAGTTTCCTTATAGCAGAGCTCAAAGGCCACCCCATTGCTTTATAAAACTTTACCCCATATTAAATATATTTTATTCAGTTTTCAGAGTTTTTAATTTTTTCATCTATTTTTCTTTCTATATATGTGACACTGCATATAAACACGTCCTCAAATTCTGTAAAAGATTTAATAGCTTGCTAAAACCTTTCCTCCAGGATCCCTGCTTAATTCAGAGCAGAGTATATCATGTAAACAAATAATGTATCATAATGCATGTGACCAATACATATATACAAGTGGGCTAAATTAACGTTGCAAAGGCAAATCATAACATTACTTTAATGTAGCTTCTTGTGTGTGGTAATGTATATTACTTGCAAATTTAGTGTTGGACAAAAGTGCTTGGCTGGCAGACATGAATACTAAAGTCTTTTTAGCTCGAGACAGGAACAGACTTCTCTCCACCTCTGGGCAGCCCACCTCAAGAATGAGTGGACACTGCCATTCAGTATCTATCAATTAGGAATGTTGGAATATATGTTCAGTTTTGCCACTCACTTGCTGTGTGACCTAGGGCAAGTTGCTTAAGGGAATGCATGATTTTGGCCCCAAAGTTATATTTCATAAAAGTAGGCCTTTAGTAAACTTAAGAACATCAGGAATGTCTCCAGAACTTTTAAACATTTCAATAGAAAGTTGTCTTTTAAAATAAATAAATATATTGAGTAATTTCAAACAAAATGTTGCAATACGGAGATGCCCGGAAGTGAAACTGACTTTAATGGATTAAAAACAAAACTGACTTTATGGATTCCCCCACTCCCTGCCCCATTCTTTTAAGAGGAATACAAAATTGAGAAGTAAAATTTTTAAAGTTTTTTTCAGTTTTAATAATACAAGTGTTCTAATAGAGGTAAAGAAACGTACTTGTTCACAATGACACTGATCTTGCAAATACTTAAGCATATATTTCAGAGTGGTAGCCATGCTAGTCTGTATCAGCAAAAACAATGAGGAGTACTTGTGGCACCTTAGAGACTAACAAATTTATTTGGGCATAAGCTTTCATGGGCATAAGCTTCATCAGTGGCTTTTAGCCCACAAAAGCTTATGTCCAAATAAATTTGTTAGTCTCTAAGGTGCCACAAGTACTCCTTTTCTTTTTTTAATAATAGGATAGCAAGTAAGATTGGCATATTAAGTCAGTCCGTACTCAAATGAATTCTCCATGGTCACAGGATTTAAAAAACAGTAAATTTCATTATTTCAGATATTTAAATCTAAAATTTCACAGTGTTGTACCTGAAGGGGCCATGACCCAAATGGGGGTTGTGGGGGGGTGTCACAAAGCTATTTTAGGGGGGTTGTGGTATTGCCACCCTTACTCCTGTGCTGCCAGCACAGAAGTAAAGAATGCATGGTATGGTGTTGCCACCCTTACTTCTGCGCTGGTGGGGCGCTGCCTTCAGAGCTGGGTGCCCGGCCAGCAGCCACCGCTCTCCAGCCACCCAACTCTAAAGGCAGCACAGAAGTAAGGGTGGCAATACCAAAATCCCCTACAATAACCTTGTGGATTCCCTTTTCCCCCCACCCCCAGCAGTCCCCTTGTGGGTTAGAACCCCCAGTTTGAGAAACGCTGGTCTCCTGGTGAAATCTATATAGTATAGGGTAAAAGTACACACAAGACCAGATTTCACGGGGAGACCAGATTTTGCTGTCCGTGATGCGCTTTTCACAGCCGAGAGTTTGGTAGGCCCTACTTATAACACACCCCTGCCAAATTATAATTCCCTGCTCCAAAGCATGAGGCACTAGCGCTTTTCATATGCAAGGTCTGTAGAATTTGTGAACTTGGGGAAAACATACATTTGCCTCGACTTGTTCTCAGAAATAGCCAACTGTTTTGGCTCAAATTTTCCAAAATAATTCAGCCTGAGGCAGACACCCAGCATGGAAAATATCAGCTCAAACCTTTCAAGTTTGGCAAAGTGAAAACAGGGTCTTATTATGGGACGTGTCAAGGGAATCATAATAGAGTAATAGATGGTGCTGCCAGCATGGACTATAATAAGGTAAATACACAACACAGTATACCTTTGTTGCCTTTCAGAGGTATCTGTCTTATGGGCTCTTTCTCAGATTTATTCATCCTCATGTTAACTTTTAAACTGATTTTTTTAAATGTTAGTATGTTCGGGCGATATTTCTTTTTACTGTGTGTTCTTATCAAGGACTGTAGCTAACGCTTTTTGTGTATGCTAATGAATTTCAAACTTGAGATAGAGTTCACTAGAGACTTTGGGCTTGCTCTTATGTGGAACTACCATTGAAATCAGAAAATATTCTGTGTGTGGAGAGTTTGCAGGATCTGGCCCATAATCCAACCAGCTGAATTTCATATAGATGATTAATTTAGAATTTCTGAGATTAAAACCAATCATCTTGGACAAATGTCTTATATGGGAGAGAATTTCTGTATTTAGGGGCATGGCTAGAATCTCTGAAGTTTTGCAGGTCACTTCTAAATGAATGCTTGGGAATAAAGAAAACCTCTTCCATCTTCTTAAAATCTTCTGAATAGGAGGTCCCTAAATGTCAGATAACATGCCTATTGGGAAACTTGTGTTTTCCATTGTGTTTTTGAAACATGCCTTGGAATACTGAATGGTAGTTTTTATTCCAGAGGTGAGAGAAGTTTCAGAGAAGATTCTTGGAATGAGAAAGCTGATGGTGTGTTTTTGCTTTGTTTTGTTTTTTCCATTTGTAAAGAGCCACTGACTTCTTTGGGAAGGGTACAGACCTGCTTACGGTTTTCCACAGGCCTTTCCCCCTTCCCCTTCCCATTCCTTTCTCCTATCACCTGGGCTTTTTTCTGCTATTAGAAACAAACCTGAACGTTTTCTAAAGAGAAAAATAATGTATCCTATTTTAAATAGACAGTTCATGAGATTCACTTGTCTCATTGTCTCTATCTTCTTTGTGGTTTGTCTGAACTCTGTTCCCCCTCTGTTCTGTTAAATGTCAGTCAAAGTTGCAAATGCCTGTGCACAATCAAAATTTTCTGATTGTTGAAGCAGTTCTTAGGGTATGAAAAACCTCTTAAAAGTCTGAGGCTCAGGCTAAAACTCTAAGGTTTGGCACACTACACATGAAATTGGCTTTCAGCAAAGCCTTCAAAACAAAATTTTAACTCCGTAACATCAAAGAATTTCTCAAACTCTCAGCAGCTCCTGCTTATTTATACTGAGCTTCAATAGATTTGTAACCCAGTCACCTTAGCAGTTTTAACTCTGCAAAAGTTTACAATGCACTTGCTTGTGTGTATGTACTTCACTGCCATCTGCTGGGTAGAATAAATCTAAAAGTTGACCTTGTTGTGAAAAATATTCCATTAGTGCACTGGATTTGCAGCCTACATTTTAGGAGCTGAGAAGTGACAGGTCCATTCCCCATGTTGTATGTACATTATAGATGGTCAGTCGATGACTGAGATATATATTTGCCACAGGTTAGTATAAGGTCTACTAAAACTGAATTCATTTTAAAATGTGACTTTGCATTCATGATGAGTGCAGATGCCTGATTTTTTTAGTTCATTAAAAGAGATTGGTACAAGAAGCTATTGCAGGCTGAAAAAAGTGTAAGGAGTAGGCAGAGGGTAGAATTCTGGCTCCAGTGAAATTAATGGCAAAACTTGTGATGACTTCGGTGAAGTCAGGATTTTACCTAGGATATACAAGAGTGTCTTCAACTAGGAAGACAATGTTCCTTACATTAAACCTTGGATAAATTACCCTTGCATCGTCCATGCCAGTTCTTGCACTTTTATTGATAGGGGATAAATGAGTCCAGAGGAAAGTGGGATAGATGATTTAGGAAAAGCTACTTGTCAGGGTCTTGTCCCAACCCTTTTTAAATGTACTAAGTGGTGGAAAAATTCTTGGAGACTATACCTAGCATGGATAGTTGCTGCATATTGACAGCTTTGCTTTTCTCAATAGCTGGTGTATTATACATGTTGCCTTAATTGACAGAAAGATTTAATAGGCTTCACAGACTCACAGTTGTAGACCTAACTTTGCAGTCAGGATCTGCAAGTCAGAATCAAAAACTAAATTTTCTAATCCTGAGAAGGAAAAAAAAATGAAGAAAAAAATGCAACAAAAATTGAAGGTTCCCTTTCAGATTCAATGGTCATCACAGCAGACAGAAATAAGAGTTAGTCCATTATTGCCGTACATCACGTTAAAAATAATTAGAAATGTATAGGTTAATTTTTATATTATTATCTTAATCTGTGGACCTTGTTCTACCAGTTGTGACTTCATTGATTATGGTGACTGGCATCAGGTAACAGTCCATTTGTAAACACTTAATGATTTGCTGCAGTAAGGATGCTTAAATGGGTGCCCTGAACTTGAAACCAAATCAGTTTCAAACAAATGAATCTTAAGTACTTTCTACATATTGCATCTGTCCTGGGTCCCTCTGACAACTCTGATTTTTTTCACGCACATTTTGCTATTTTTAAAAAAAGTTTTTCTCTCTTCTCTGTCTGAAAGATCCACAAAAGGAAAACCACTTGGTTGCAAAAAAAAAGACAGTGAAACCAACTGGACACAAAATGCCATCAGACTCCTAAAATAAGCAAACTGTAAAATAGAGGGGAAACCTTTCTCTTATCTCTGCCAGCTATCCCAATCTTTGGTGTTAGTTGTAGTAATAGTAGGTAAAGCAGTTTTCAACAGAAATGTGATTTTTAAATTGAAAGTGTCCATTGTAAAGTTACAATAACCTCTTGCTACAGCCTCAAAAGTAGTAGGTATTAAATTATTGCAAATGGCTCTTTTAAGAGGAAATAAAACATTCCAAATAGTAGCCTACAGCTTCAACATGCAGGAAATGTGAAAGAGTTGACTCTAGAACTATATGATCTTTATCTGCTGTTGGGATAAGTTACTTAAAACATTTTTCTTCGGACAATTTTAAAATCAAATGAAGAGAAAAATCTACAATGTTCAAAAAACATGAACATCTACAGAAGCTGGACTAAATTTCTCTTTTTTTGTTTGATTTAAAAAAAAATAGAATTCACAGATCAAAGAAGAGGTAGAAAAGCAATAATATGTGCCTCATGCATTCTGCTTTTCAAGTGAGGCTCACCAAGAACTAGACTGGATACCGTTATTGGCATTGAGTTATTGGCTTACTCTTTGAGTAGTCCTATTAATTTGAATAGGACTACTCAAGAAGTAAGACCCTGACTTACTGTGTACATCGCAGTGTGGCCCAAAATGCTTTACAAGCAGTAAGGGCCTGGTTCTTCTAGCCTTATTCTCACTGGGCTAGATTCTACCACCCTTACTCGTATTGAATAATACCCAACTCCACAGTAGTCCCATTGAAATCAATATCGGCACTTATGAAGTAAGATACTACTCAGCATGAGTTAGACTGACAGACTCTGATTCACTGGGATTACTTGTAAAGTGGCAGAACTGGTCACTCCTTAATCAGGATAAATAACACTTTGTTGAGTCCCTGATCCAGGAAAACAATTAGGCACATGCTTAACTTTAATCTGACTTCAGTGGAATTTAAGCACGTGCATCAAATTAAGCACTCACTGTCCTGAATAACAATGCCTAGTTCTTATATAAGTGGTATTATCAGTAGATCTCAAAATGCTTTACAAATAGGGATTCTTTTTTGAATCTGGGATTCATGAAGTAGTATACCCATTTTACAGATGAGGCATAGGAAAGTGGGTGATTTATAGAAGTTTTACTGGTAGTAGCATGGGGACTTGAAGTGAAGAGAAAACATAAATATCAAGGTCCAGACAGGAGATCTAGACAGCATTACTGCACAGGCCTTTGGGTTTACTGGTGCTCAGAATGTTCTATTAGCGTTTCTGTTTATTTTATTTAAAAATTAACGGCTAAGCAAATATTGAGTTAAGCAGCATGACTTTCTGTGCCCAATAGCCCAACTGACCAAACTAAGGGAGCTTTTCAGCATCAAAATGCCTAGCTGCCTCTGTAGGAACCTAAATACGTTTAAAATGTGGCCCTCAGATCTTCCTAAGGACTAGTGATGCTATTTTTGAAAAATAAAATTGGTCTAAAATAGTTATTTCAGCTCTTAATGTGAACAAACTAGTTATGGGCCAAAGGCTAAAATGGCAAACTGAATATGTATTGAACACTCTGTGGACAAATGGTGATGAAGTAAATATGAAAGATTGTGCCTCTGGAGGTCTAGTAATATTCCAGCATCTGCTGAATACGCAGACAATCCTCTCAAACAAAATATGCAAGTCTGAAGTTGCTTCAATAAACAAAACAACCCCCAAATAACTTTACTTACATAGTCAGTGAATATGCTGTACTTTAAAAGGACCCAAATGTAGGAAAGATTAGAAAGGCCAATAAAAGGTGCTGACCCTCAACGGGGATAGTCATGCTCCACTGAAGTCTTTGGAGTTATGAGAATTTACACCAGCTAAGAAACAGCTCTATAGGTTCTGGCCTATTCCTCACTGCTGTGTGATCATTTATCACTATTGTCTCCATCCACCCCAACATTAATTTTGCACCCTTGTTTTCTTCTATAATGAAAGTATACCCTTGGATGTGCATTTTTGCTTTTACATACTGTTTATTAAATACTTCATACAATATCAAAAGGAATATAGTTATAGAAGGCATTAAGTTACAAGTTTTCTCGTTTTGTGTCATGCTGATAGAGGAGAAGGGGGTAAACAATGTGATGTTATTATATGTGATGATTAGATGATGATGCAGGTTTTTGTAAGTCTATGCAGAGCTTGCCAGTTTGTATCTTTATCTGGGTTGCTACTTGCCAGGTGTCCACAGTTTTCAACTGGAACACCTGGTTGAAAAGGGACTCTGGTGACTCTGGTCAGCACCGCAGACCGGGCCATAAAAGTCCCTACCTGGCTCCGTGTGGCTCTCCAGAAGTAGTGATGTGTCCCTTGGCTCCTAGGTGCAGGGGTGGCCAGGGGGCTCCACAGCTCCTATTGGCCAGAAACCATGCCCATTGGGAGCTGTGGGGGCGGCGCCTGTGGGCGAAGGCAGCGCGTGGAGCTGCCTGGCCATGCTGCCGCCTAGGAACCGAGGAACATGTTGCCACTTTCGGGGAACCGTCCCAGGTGAGCACTGCCCAAAGCCTGCACCCCAAACCCCAGCCCTGAGCTCCGTCCCACACCCAAACTCCCTCCTGAAGCCTGCGCCCAAACCCCCTACCCCAGCTCCGAACTCCCTCCCGTACTCCGAACCCCTCGGCAGTCTGCAGGAGATATGTTTACGTGTGGAGATGGGAAAGTTATGCTCCTGTGGGATAGGTGGAGTAATGGAAAGCTTTTTTTGTTCATGTGGAAAACCTTTAAGCACTGGTATTAATATCTAAAAATGTTAAGCATTTGAAGTTTAACATAGCTAAAAGTCTGGCTTTTTCTGTTGTTCTCCCATGATCCCCAGCAACCTCTCCAAAATATTTGTATTCTATTATTCTGTAATTTCTCTATTGCCTCTCCCTGTGTTCCCCCTCTTCCAAGAAATCCTAAACACAAACAAACAATTAAAAGCCATATTTCTTAGTAAAACAAACTTGGAGTTTCTGGCCAAACAATTTTAGAGATAATCTAAGCTAAAGAATATTAGAATAATTTTCAAAATGTCAGTAACAGGAAGAAATTTCACACACAATAACTTTAAAACAACACTGGAACTTAGCTTCTGTTCAGAGGGCTGCACGAGACAAAATTACATCTTTAATACTGAATTAGGAGAGCTAGAGCGGTAGTTCTCAAACTTTCATACTGGGGACTCCTTTCACATAGCAAGCCTCTGAGTACAACCCCTCCTATAAATTAAAAACACTTCTTTATATATTTAATACCGTTATAAATGCTGGAGGCAAAGTGGGGTTTAGGGTGGAGGCTGACAGCTCGCAACCTCCCCATGTAATAACCTTGCGACACCCTGGGGTGTCCCGACCCCCAGTTTGAGAACTCCTGTGCTAGAGGAACTTATGAGGCCCCCAGGGCTGCATTTTGGCCGCCTTGCATTTAACTGTAGTGGTAAAATTCAAGGGTACCTTATAGTATAAATTCGCCCATCTTTAGTTATGATAGTTTTGGAAAATTCTTGGGAGGAAAGAGTTCTGTTTTGATATTTTTGCTTTAAATAGGGAAATCAAAGTATTTCAGACCCCCCAAAAAAGACTAGTTTAATGAATTTATCACAAAAATAGACAATTGGAACTAGGGGAACTGTGATACAGTGGATATATGCAGTAAGCTTTAGTATAGCTTGGTGCTGAACACTGATTGATAACCAAACCGTGGGCTATGTGATCACTGTATGTAGAATGCATTTGGGAACTGTGCTCCTTTGCTTGAAATTGCAGTTTCAGTTTGGTTTAGCTGGGGGGGCTTATGACATGCTGGCTGAACTGTAACCATGTGTTGATGATAAATTGAAATGCAGGGCTATGTTACATATATATATTCAGTTATTAAATAAAGCCATAATTTAATCTAGCCAGAGAAATCCCCCTTGAATAATTATGCAATTTAAAAAACTGTGGTCATGATGTACCCACTCTTTATCCTGTAGCTTGTCAAGTTAATTTAATTAAAGTCCTGTCTTTAAAAATATACTTAAGTCAAAGATCCAGAGCATTTAATCCCTCGAGACAGAAGCTCTGGTTAAGCATGAATTCAGCCCAACATAATTCTTCCTCATTATTGCCTGTTACAGTTTATTAATTAAATAGAAAGCAGATTCCTTATGATTGATCATTAATGTGTATTATGATTATAAAATCATAATCTTTAGTCAGTAAACATCTACACTGGTTCAGAAAGTGGTTTTGCAGTGGGTGATATTGCGGCCAGTTTTTCTGTCTTGATTATTTTCTCATAACAATATAGCAAGGTTGCACAGTTTTCTAGCTGGTTACATATTAGACAAATGTATTGATGTAGTTTTGCTGTGCCAGGTGAGTGAATGCATATGATAAGAAAATAGCTGTACGGTTTCAGATGACGAAAGAGCATTTCTAAAACTCCCTGCTCTAGTAATGGGTAGAAATAATCCTTTTGCTTCAATACTTACAGAACTAGGAATAGCTGATACATGGAGATATTTACACCAAATAGGGAAACCATTTTCATTCACTCGGGCTTACTTAATATCTTCTCTCAGATAGTCTTGTTGCGTCTTATCACTGAAAAAAAAAATACACGTATATCGTTGGCCCTTTGCATTCAACTGTGTGTGGAGGGGAAGTCAGTAATATGGAGTCTGGCTATATTCTATTGGTGACTTATTTTCTTCGCACCCATTCACCCGTCCAGGAACAGAGGTGGTTACTAGTAGCAGTCAGGCTTTTCTTTAAGGAATCTCAGCAGGCAATATTCCCAGAGAGCAACCCTGCCTCAAGGGTTGACTCTAATCAGATGCCAAGGTAGAGAGCAAACTCTCCTGCTGCTAGCACAGCTGTTTACAGAGCCTTGTATAAATATCTAAGCAACACAGCATGTCTTCCCTAAACATAACATTTACTAAGCAAAAGATATGGGAAGACTATATATAACAATCCCCTCTCTTCCCCTGGCTCCCCCCCACACAGTTTAATTTGGACCCAAAAGTTGCTTGGATCACCTTCCCTTCCTCCCACCCATTGTTCTAAAACTCACCCTACATTTGCCCATTTCCTTTGTCTTTCATGACTCTGCAATTTTAACCCTACTTAGAACATAACTGTTTTCTAAATACTTAGAAACTAAGACGCAGAAGCTCAGTTCTCCTATCACAGGATCTGAGTAATACCCCCATGTGGTGGGAGTAATAGGCCCCAGAACACCCTCTTTTCAAAAAACAAAATTTTCCAGGTTTTAGTAGATAAACCTCAAGACAGCCTTCAGAAGCAAATTAATCTCTCATACCTACCATGAAACATACTATATACCCATATCAACAATACTAATCACCTAGAACAGATGTAAGTACATAGCTCAAGACAACTAAATTTGAACTCTTGTTACTTGAAGGGAAAATAGCCCTTGAGAAGGATTTATTTTGGGCTAATGCAGTGGACAAGAATCTGGCTCAAATCAAGATTGCTCTTTACATGCACGGTGTTTCAACAGGAATGTTGTAAAAAGTTTTATTAATGAAACAATGTGATAAACCTAAAATGCAACAAGAAAGGAATATCTTTTATTCCTGATGCTCTGTGTAATTGTAATTGAGATGCTGACTCTCCTTCCCAGTATAGGTTTCAGAGTAGCAGCCGTGTTAGTCTGTATCCGCAAAAAGAAAAGGAGGACTTATGGCACCTTAGAGATTAACAGTGGACATCAAAATGAGTTCTGTTACCATCAAGTTCTCCTTATGTAAGAATAACTATTTAATGTATTATCATATTACTCCAAATCTGGAAAAACTCTGTTTTGAAATACTGCACACTTCACCTTCAGGAAACATTCAGCCTTTAAAGTAAGTTAATAGAGATGTTGGGCATTAGACAATGACACCTCTACCTTCCAACCTCTAACCCAATGCAGCAATACTTACCTGAAGTGAGCATGTAGAATGACTCTAAAAAGCAACCAGACAAAATTTTGTCATCTGTTCTCTCATACGTTCTTTTAGAGATGAAAAATTATAATTATTTTTCTCACACAACCTTCCTAAGCTTTTTGATTTGTGTTTGTGTTGCAAATAGTTGACACTTCAGTCCATTAGCCAAAATCACCAAGTCCTTGAACAGACAGGTCAAGTTCAGAAATTTCAGTGGGAGTTAATGTATATAAAGTAGATCTGCGTTCCAAATAACAGCACGTGACTTTTTTTTGCTGCTGAGAACTGGGACTCAAATAATAATATATGGATATGTCTCTTTCTGTTTAATTTCTAAAATTCAGAATTATAGCTAAAAAAGAATGATCATGTTTGACTTTTTTTAAATAAAATGCTTAATGCAGTAGCTATATACTTTTTTAAAAAATGAAGTGCTGATAAAAGTTATCTGATTGATAGCATCGGAAACTGAAATCCTTTATTTTTCCGCTGCATGAACAGTAGTAGTATAAGATTACCAGTGCTTAATTTGTGCCAGGATGAACCCTCCGATCTCTTGGCTCGGAAGTTCATAGCCCCCGCACCTCTGAGCTTGCTACATCAGTTATGAATGTAAAAAAATTGCTTGAGCCCCGGCACCTCTTTAATTACCAATTAAGCACTGAAGCTTACCCACACCACTACACAAATATGTCTCAGTTGTAGATGGGCTGGCATAAAGGTTGGCAATTTCCCCGGGAAAAACTGGTTTAGGATAGGGTGCCAGTAAATACCAGTTTAAACAGAAACGGTGGGGAAAGGGGAATTCTTATTAAAATAAACTATGAAAATGATAGAAATATATATAGCAATTTGGTAATAGTTTTGCAGTAATATGGTCTGTTTAATTTTGATTAAAGGAAATAAACTAAATAAAAAAAGAGTCTCAACCTAAAGCTGTATATTAGTGTCTTGGCTAAGTCAGAGACTGAAATGTCTGTATTTAGAAATTCCCTTGCTTGTTTTGCAATGAAAATTACCTATTTGTTTAGCAAAAAAAGAAAGGGAATTGCCAGTTTCAGAAGTTTCAATTTCTGTTCGAAGTAAATTGACAAATTAACTGTCTAGTCCAGTACTCTGTCTCTTGATCTGGGTGGCTGGAGTGCAACTTGACTCCAGTACAGTGACTCAAGTCAAAATATTCCAACATGAGCAAAGATGGAAGACCACTTTGCCCAATTCATGGCTATTTTGAGAAAAAATCATGAAGATGGCAGAGTTTTTGAAGAAAAAATGAGTGGGAAGGAAGACAATATGAGGAAACATTTTGAAAAATGCAGTGGAAAGAGCAAAGAGACACCAGAACTACTGACTGTGACTAAACCTATTTACATTGTATTAGAATCAGACTCTGAGGATGAAGATATTGATAACACTGCAATACCATTGCCAAGTACGTCAAAAGAGCCAGATCCAGGTCGGCCAAAGACAATGAGGAGGAAATATAATTATTTTTTTCAAGCAAAAATGGATATGTTTGTAACAAAAGCAATGCTAGAATTTAAACAAAAGATAGACTTGAAAATACCTGAATTTTTGTATGCCTGTAATATTCTGTTATTGAACATCCAACTTTTCAAGCAATGATCAGCAGCCTAAGGCCAGACTACAAAGAACCCAGTCTAAAGCAGGTAGCAGGTAAACTGTTAGACACATTTACTGATTGCTTTAGTGTGGAAGCATGCAACACATTACATGGAAAAGCATTTGGTCAGCTGAACAAGAAGAAATTGCACAGCCATGGTCTCTCAGCAAAAATCCTGACTTTCTGCCATATGTACTTGCATTTAAAATAGAAGAAGCTCTATAATCATAATCAATGTTTTCAAACGCTATAAAGGAAAAAGTTTCACCTGTAACGTGCTGGAAAAATCTGCAGAATACAGATGTTCCCTCTGACTTAATGGAACTGGTGGTGCAATTACACAGTGTCCAGCAAGGTCAGCAAGCATAGACCAAATCTTTCAAACTTTGGAAACATCTATTCAAAGCTGAGGAATCAGCTTGGTCTGTCTGTGCATTACACCAAAGTTGGTCTGCTGCCGCCGAATGCTGTGTGGCCAAATGGACCCAGACTGATAGTCTACAACTCAGCATGCTTCTAATTGTTTAATGTTTCAGGCCTATCATTCTGCATTATTGTTGTTTTCATGTAATTGAATGTTTTTTGACTTTTGTTTGTGATATTGAAAACAGAAATATGAGTTATAACATGTATAACTTCCTTGAGAAAATACTGAATCAAAATGTATACAGACATTCTGATGTTCAGTATTATGGTTACATGCATTATTAGTATTGTGCCCACTGTAGCTTTACTTTCTATTTGTACAACCCTAAATTAATCTATGAATCTACTGCCTTATGTTACCACAATTTGAATTTGTAACTAAAGCTAAATGTAATGTGGTTTGTGGTGTGCACTAATCAAACAGTTTTAAAATACATTAGAACCCTGTTTATCCAAGCCTCCATTATCCATCTCTCTCTATTAACGGAACAGGGCGGCGAGGCCAAGAGACGAAGCCCCGTCATCTGGGGCTGACAGTCAGAGCCCCACCTACGCTCCTGATTATCAAAAGTTTGATGATCTGATCTGGTCCCAGTCCCAATTAGATCAGATCAACAGGGTTCCATTGTAGAAAATGCCATAAACTGGTACTAACTAGTTTTTCTCTGGGCAGTAAAAACATGGATTTTCCTGGTAAAAACCATCTCTAATAAATACCATACCAACATCAAGAAGGCATTTTAAACTTTTGTCTGAAATTACTTTTTTTTTTTTTCACATTTGTGACGGTGATTTGATGATGCTGACTTCTTTCCACTAGGCTCTTGACTGAAGCTACCAACCTATGTCACCTAGGCCATTAAAACAGCTGTCTGGTATACAGATTAGATTTCTGATCTCTGCTGACTCTCTGGTTGGATTCCGAGCAGCAAACTAGAGTTGAAAGGTCTGCTGAGATATCCAGTTCCATCAAACACTATGGGGTTTGAAAAAAGAAACACGAAACAAAACAAAATCTGGCTGATTAAGTAGAAAAGCTGCAAATTATTTCTAGAGCATTTCAGGGGAGCTCTAATCTACTACTACTGATTATTGAGAGGATTTCACCCCTAAATAAAGGCGCCTATGGCTATGTGCTAAGAAAAGCTGCCATGACCTGGGTGTACAACCATTTTTGTATTAAAAGAATTGTGATCTCAGATAATCTGTTCATTTTGAAACATAGCTGTTCTTTGTTCAGAAAGTGTTTCACTTTCTGTAGAAAGAAAACCAGTTTGTGAACTGAAAAGAGAGATTTCAAGAGAGATTGTTTATCAGCACATTTTCTTGCTGTTAGAGAGCTGTGGTTGAGTCTCTCTCTCCTTTTTTGTTTTGACCCCATGTAACTCCAGATTTTTCTTTCAATGGATATGAAAGAAAGTAGTGCTCTCTGGTTGTCCTGCTGAAATTAATTTTCCTAGATGCTGGTATGTTTCAGGAAACTGGCCAGTAACGTAGTAGGGTTTATGGGTGGAGGGCCAGAGCCTAGTTGTAATTAGAAGCTGGTGAAACATTTTTGGGTGACAGGCTATTTTTCAATGGAAAATTTTTTCTTCATAAGTGAAAATGTTAGTGAGAAACCATTTAGCTTTTGTTCAGTATTTTTCATTTTTAAAGAATGCTGACTAAGTGTGAATGTGCTCTTTCCACAGTGGTTGGAGCCTCCACCTGGGGAAACTTTCTAGCTAGTAAAAAAAACACTTTGGTTTCTTTTTTGTAAATTTTACTCTTGTTTTGCAAAATATCAAAGTTCTGTAGTTTTGTCCATTTTTTTATATTGTTGAAAAGTTTTGACCAGCACTACAGCTGGCCAAAACCCACATTTTTTATTACTTTTTTTGTTGAAAATTTTACATTTGTTTTTTATTAAAAAATGAATTTTTGATGAGAAATTCTGTCAAAAACTTGAAATTCAGGAATATTTGACCAGCTCTGATAATTTTATTTGGCCTTCCCATTTGGGCCCTGATCTCATCAAGACCTATACACGTGTTTACCTTTGCTATTGTGAATTGTCTCATTGAAATCATAGAACTATTCACAGTAGTGAAGTTAAATGAGCCTTTGCAGGCTCACTAATGTCTTTGTTGATCACTGCTGTGTCTGTTGGCAAATGTGTATATGTATGGTGGCAAATAGCATGCTAAGATTAAAATATTTTCACATTTAGAATACAACCATGCTGTGATCCTGAGAGATGACATCAAGAGCTAAGTTGTACCTGTCCTGGTTTTGTGTTGGATGTGAGATTGTATGGCTACATAGACTCCCTCCTCAGGCCATACACTACCAGTACTCCCAGCTATCTGAGACACCACTGACTTCCTGAGGAAACTACAATCCATCGGTGATCTTCCTGAAAATACCATCCTAGCCACTATGGATGTAGAAGCCCTCTACACCAACATTCCACACAAAGATGGACTACAAGCCGTCAGGAACAGTATTCCCGTTAATGTCATGGCAAACCTGGTGGCTGAACTTCGTGACTTTGTCCTCACTCATAACTATTTCACATTTGGGGACAATGTATACCTTCAAATCAGCGGCACTGTGATGGGTACCCGCATGGCCCCACAGTATGCCAACATTTTTATGGCTGACTTAGAACAACGCTTCCTCAGCTCTCGTCCCCTAATGCCCCTACTCTACTTGCGCTACATTGATGACATCTTCATCATCTGGACCCATGGAAAAGAAGCCCTTGAGGAATTCCACCATGATTTCAACAATTTCCATCCCACCATCAACCTCAGCCTGGACGAGTCCATACAAGAGATCCACTTCCTGGATGCTACGGTGCTAATAAGCGATAGTCACATAAACACCACCCTATATCGGAAACCTACTGACCGCTATTCCTACCTACATGCCTCCAGCTTTCATCCTGACCACATCACACGATCCATTGTCTACAGCCAAGCTCTACGATACAACTGCATTTGCTCCAACCCCTCAGACAGAGACAAACAGCTATAAGCGTTCTTTCAACTACAATACCCACCTGCTGAAGTGAAGAAACAGATTGACAGAGCCAGAAGAGTACCCAGAAGTTAACCACTACAGGACAGGCCCAACAAAGAAAATAACAGACCGCCACTAGCCATCACCTTCAGCCCCCAACTAAAACCTCTCCAACGCATCATCAAGGATCTACAACCTATCCTGAAGGACGACCCATCACTCTCACAGATCTTGGGAGACAGGCCAGTCCTCGCTTACAGACAGCCCCCCAACCTGAAGCAAATACTCACCAGCAACCACACAACAAAACCACTAACCCAGGAACCTATCCTTGCAACAAAGCCCATTGCCAACTGTGTCCACATATCTATTCAGGGGACACCAACATAGGGCCTAATTACATCAGCCACACTATCAGAGGCTCGTTCACCTGCGCATCTATCAATGTGATATATGCCATCATGTGCCAGCAATGCCCTTCTGCCATGTACATTGGCCAAACTGGACAGTCTGTGCGTAAAAGAATAAATGGACACAAATCAGACGTCAAGAATTATAACATTCAAAAATCAGGTTTCAGAGTAGCAGCCGTGTTAGTCTGTATTCGCAAAAAGAAAAGGAATACTTGTGGCACCTTAAAGACTAACAAATTTATTTGAGCATAAACTTTCATGAGCTAAAGCTCACTTCATCGGATGCATTCAGTGGAAAAAACAGTGGGGAGATTTATATACATAGAGAACATGAAACAATGGGTGTTACCATACACACTGTAACGAGAGTGATCACTTAAGATGAGCTATTATCAGCAGGAGAGCGGGTGGGGGGGGAACCTTTTGTAGTGATAATCAAGGTGGGCCATTTCCAACAGTTGACAAGAATGTCTGAGGAACAGTGGGGGTGGGGTGGAGGGGAGAAATAACATGGGGAAATAGTTTTACTTTGTGTAATGACCCAGCCACTCCCAGTCTCTATTCAAGCCTAAGTTAATTGTATCCAGTTTGCAAATTAATTCCAATTCAGCAGTCTCTCGTTGGAGTCTGTTTCTGAAGTTTTTTGGTTGAAGAATTGCAACTTTTAGGTCTGTAATCGAGTGACCAAAGAGATTGAAGTGCTCTCCAACTGGTTTGTGAATGTTATAATTCTTGACATCTGATTTGTGTCCATTTATTCTTTTACGTAGAGACTGTCCAGTTTGACCATTGTACATGGCAGAGGGGCATTGCTGGCACATGATGGCATATATCACATTGGTAGATGTGCAGGTGAAAACCAGTTGGAGAACACTTCAGTCTCTTTGGTCACTCAATTACAGACCTAAAAGTGGCAATTCTTCAACAAAAAAACTTCAAAAACAGACTCCGAGAGATTGCTGCATTGTAATTAATTTGCAAACTGGATACAATTAATTTAGGCTTGAATAAAGTCTGAGAGTGGATGTGTCATTACACAAAGTAAAACTATTTCCCCTTTATTTCCCCTCCCACTGTTCTTGTAAAGTGCTGGAAATGGCCCACCTTGATTATCACTACAAAAGGTTCCGAACCCCCCCCCCCCCCCGCTCTCCTGCTGGTAATAGCTCACCTTTCCTGATCACTCTTATTACAGTCTGTATGGTAACACCCATTGTTTCATGTTCTCTGTGTATATAAAATCTCCCCACTATATTTTCCACTGTATGCATCTGATGAAGTGAGCTGTAGCTCATGAAAGCTTATGCTCTAATAAATTTGTTTAGTCTCTAAGGTGGCCACAAGTACTTTTCTTTTTACAGATACAGACTAACACAGCTGCTACTCTGAAACCATTCAAGGAACAGTCACTTTAAAAAAACAAACACAGGCACACACAAAAAACCCAGAAAGAGAATTGATTTATATTTGTGCACATGCCACAAATACTAGTATCCTTCCAGTAAGGTGAGGGTGAATTTTTATGTCACTAGTAAAATAGATATATGATTTATGTGCCACAGTAGAGACTCATGCTATGGGTCCTTGATTTGCCACTATCTCTGAGCTGCACTTGCATGTAGTGGAGACTAGTGGGCACAAAGAGTACAGCTCACTGATCTTTGGTTGCCCAGCCCTGACAGAATTTAGAGGAGCAGTGGGGCTACTTGAATTTCTGTCACTGGCATAGAACATTATACCTTCTGGAGGAGGATCAGGCATGATGGCACTCCATTCCTCCAGGCACCAGCTCCACTATGCCTTCATATGCTCCCTCTCTGAAATCCAGGGGTCGGGGATATGGCTGGAGTAGGAGGCACCGGAGCATCATCACCAGCTTTCTATGGCAGGAGAGTTCCCCTATGCAGGGGAAATTCTCTATCAAATATCTCTTGCCACAAAGTAGCTTTAGAGGACTAGAGAATCTGGTCCTATGTATTGCCATTTGGTAGGTTACTTATTTGAATGCCCAAATGTTAAATAACAGTCCAGCATAAAGAAAAGGTAGGATCAGGACAAAAAAATAGAAAAGGAGATTACAAAAAAAAAAAAAAGAAAGAAAGTGAATAAGTGGAGATACAGATGTCTGTGAAGAGAGGTGATGTAAGCCAGTATTAGAGAACATGAAATGAACCAGCGCAACTTGAATATTGACTATCAAATACTTTCAGCAAACTGCTCATAAGAAATCTTCGGACTATGTATTCTTAGTACACACTAAATGGTAAATAAATTGAGAAAATCATAAGCTCCTTGAAGATAGTCCATGAAAAGGCGGAGAAGTTAAATTTGTTGTTAAATAAATTATTCATAACAATTCATTAACTCTGTGTGTTTGTGTGAGCGAGAGAGAGAGAGAGAAAATTAGTTTGGGATTCCTCAATATAAATGCAAAGTGGTTGTAATTTTTGATTACCAATAATTAAATAATATTTGAAACCTCTCAAGTTCACCTTTGTACCTTATGTCATATAAACAAATATTCAGCCTATATATTATTCCCTTCCGAATTATTAGTAAAAGTCAGGAATTTAGGACAAAATTTGAGCCAAAGCATTCTGTTTAAATTTGAATAAGAAACATATCTGACAGCTGAAGAAACAAAAAAGAGGAGGCATCAAAGAGGCATTATATTGACAAACGTGAGGGATCCCTTACCTTTGTTTGAAATATCCATAGATGCTAGTTCATTATCAGACTACTTACTGTATGTGTGGAGGCTTTCATTTTTTATCAAGTAACAATCTTTTAGGGCTGTCAGTAAGTAATAAGATTGCATGTGAAGGGATACAAATTGTGGTATGGTGTAAAATGATTCCAAACTTCTATCATAACAAATTTGAGGTGGAGCGAGTGAGTTAAGTCTGGCAGTTTATCAGAAATGGTGACATTTGGCATAGAATGCTATTAAGCATTCAGTTATCTCTTAGGAACTGAGAATGCTGTGGTCAAGAGGAAATCAATTTCCTAGGGTGCTACAATAAATTTGTCTTGTATCTAGCAACTTTCTAATTGCAGCCCCCAAGGAACAATAAGCCAAAAACCAGGCGTGGAGTGGGGTCAGGGCCTGTGGCAGAGCCAGGGGTTGAGCAGTGAGCACCCCTGGCACATTGGAAAGTTGGCACCTGTAGCTCCAGCCCCGGAGTCGATGCCTATACAAGGAGCTGCATATTAACTTCTGAAGAGCCGCATGTGACTCCGGAGACACAGGTTGGCCACCCCTGGTTGGGGGAAGGTTTGAGTGTACTCGTGCACTTTTTCTTCAGCCCAGCCATAAATTTACTGGTGTTCTTTTTAATGCTATAAAGAAAACAACTACAGAATCATGATGTTATTTTTAAAATTGAAAACAAAGGAAGAGTTTGAAAAGCTTGATCTTCTTCTGGCTTCCCTGCCAATTTGGGTCCAGATTTTCAATTTAAGAGAGTATTGTAGTTAATGGAGCAAGAATTTGGGAGACAGGACTTCCAAATCCAGTTCCCAATTCCTGACACAGAGTAGTTGTGTTGACCTTGGGTGAGTCACTTAATATCTCTGTGCCTCAGTAAAATATCCGAGGTGCTGTGTAGCTTAAGTATTTAATGTTGTTATTTCTACCTGAAGTTTTCATGATTTTGTTTGATATGAAATAAATGTTGTCAAATTAGAATTATTGCTGTAGCAGAGCAAAATAAAGATGGCAATTGTGAATGAGTATAGACTTTACTTCCTCCTGGAAATGATAGATAGCTGTGAGATGAATAAAAGGAATTATGTAGCCCAAGAAGAGATTACTGACAATTCCTTAATTCTGATGGCTGTAGTCACAATATATACTAAATATGTATTTTGAAGAAGGAAAAAATCCAAAATAAATAATTATATAGATAGTCTTTGCTGAAAATCCTGTTACTACACCTTGCATTACCTTGACTGCTTAGTCAAAACCTGTTATAATCCTCTTTATTGTAACAATATTTCTACCAAATAAAAATTATTTGGTTCCAATTACATGATTATGATTGGGTAATAGGATTGTTTTCTTTAGTCGTAGACAATGTAAATAAAAGCTGAATGCTTTTTCACAGTGATGGTAACTGTTTGTTTTTCTAGGGTTGATTGAGAACCAAGAAGCGTCAAATCCAGCAAATATCAGTCAGCAACAATTAGGCTTGTTCCTAACAGAAAACATGTCTGAAATTGATTTTGAGGAATTAGCCAAAATAGGTAAACATTTTTTTATTGCACTTCAAATAGTATCTTTGTAGAATTACAGATGATTTAATAGAGCATCTTCATTAAGGGAGAAACTTCACAGGCATTTCTGATAATATTTTAAGCAATCCAATCTGAGTTATAGCCACTGTACTGCTGTGTACCTATTAAAGCCAGTAGGGTTGAAGGTTAGTTTAATACATGCAGCTTTTATGAATTCTTGCTATATGTTCCCAGTGCAATTCTAGGCTATCGGAATATCACCATCATCACATATTGTGGCACAAATGGGAGTCATTACTCCAAAGAGACAAGTATTGAATGTGCATAGAGATTGCAGTATTGCATGTTATCTCTGAATATGTTAGAAGAACAGAGCAATATGACCCTGGTTTTACAGGACTCATCGTTTTGAAAAACCAGTGTTTAAAAAACCCCAAAAACCTGACTTTTGAGGATGCCAGACTGAACCTCAGAGGAGGAACCTTTCACAATCTATATTTTACTCTATCTTTCCTGCTCTGTCCCATATTATCACTTTGATTTCCCAGTCATCATGTACTTCCACAGCAGCTGGCTCCCATTTTAGTCCTGGTGACTGAGCCAAAATCCAGTTAAATCAATGGAAATTAGAATCCCATTGATCTCAGTAGGCTTCGGATCAGGCCTTTCCTTTTCCCTCATAGCCAGGGTTAACAGTAGTAACTGCCAGTAGGAACTGAAGCAGAGTGATGAACTCCTATCATATATAGGCAAAACACAGGTGTTGGGTTGTTCTCAGTTTGAAATAATGAATATTTTTTACTATGAGACATCCTTCCTCCTACCTTTGCCAAAAATTAAAGAATGATTAATAAGGAATTATTTCAACCAGTTCAAGGTAGCTAGTCTCAAAAAAAAAAAAAAAAAAAAAAAGAGTTCATGATTTATAGAGGGGCCTCTTTAATCACTGCAGGTAACTACAGTACAAATGAATACACGTTTGCTTTACATCTGCAGTTCTTTACCATGTGAGTCTAAACCAGTCAGAGTTAATTATAAATTTTTACACTTAAGATTGCCTATATACAGTACAAAATAAGCTTAAGAGTGGCTGTGTGTTTAAAAAACTTTGGTTTAAATTTCTGGGTTTTTTATGTTAAAAAGCATATTGTATATTTAGGTCAATACAGCCTTTTGTATATCAGTTGATTCTGGTGAACTCAGTGTTCGTAAGCACATTTGTTTACTAAACAACTCCCCCTATTCTACCCCATGATGTTAATACGTAACTCTTTCTATCCCTGCCCCACTTTATAGTTTTTTGTTTGCTTACTAAGGTTGATTATACTGTGCAGAAACTTAAAATTCAAAAGCAAAACCGAACACAGTTGTCCTTGTTCTGATTTTTAATATGATTCAGAGTTGGGTTTTTTTGTTATTGGTTGGTTGCATTTTATAAAAAATACCATGTCTGGGTTGTGTTTTTATTATCCATTACTTCCCAACCAGCTCTCAGGGCATAAGTGTTCTGTTCCTACAGCCACAGCATCCAGCTGTTCAGAGTGGTATATTTTTGCTTTTGTAGTTCATCATTTTTAAAAGTTAGGAAAGTATAAATTTGTAGATAATGTTATGAATTTTATCTTTACATTTGTGTGGAGGTCACAAATAGGTTATTTTAATAGCTATATCTTTTTTCTAAGACTAGAAGTGCCACTTTTATTTTCTATGGATTTTTTTATTATGAGAGTTCAGGGAGAAGGTAATGATATTTAAAGAAAACCACACATGCACACATACCTGTACAAACCCCAGACCCAGCCATGAGTGTAATCATTTTTCATGTGTTTTAAATGCATTTTTGTTACAAAGCCATGTTAAAAGGCAAAATGAGACCAAAAAGCCCCCCACAACCCTGATATGTTCCTGTTTAAAGGATAATCTGAAAGATACTGGAAATTGTGCAATGGAAAACAAACCAAAGAAATTATTTAGAAAGAGTATTTCCCTCACAATTATTAGTTATTTGCACATAAATCTGATTGGAATCAATACCTTATATACTCTCTTTTCCCATATGTATCTCGTGTAGAGGTCAAGTTATATGAAATCATAGGTGCTGAGAATGCAAAATGTTGTTGTTGAAACACCCAAAAAGTGGAGTTAATAATGTTCCTCTTAGAGTGATGGTCCCTATTGTATTCCACAGAGGGGCACATCATGCATCCAGAGTTGGAGAATTTGAAAGTAATGTCTGTTGGTCCGCGCATGTGCCCTGGCTAACCTTGTGCTTCCATCCGAGGTGATAAAGGGCAGGGCGGATCCATCCACAAGGCATACAGACCCGATGGTGGAATAAGAACTTTTTAGCCTGATCCCAGTGGTTCTGCCAGTACTAGCAGTGCTCCTCTCTTCCTCTCCTGACAACCCGGTGGCTGCATCAGCCAGATCAATTCTCTACCAGATCAATTCAGACAGTTCCAGGAGCCGTTAAGGAGAGTCTAGGGGGAAACTCCAGATCCCTGTAGAAGAGATCCAAGATTCCCAGCACAAGCGTCTGGATGTCCTTCACCAGTGAGAATAGCTTTCCTGATTAGCAAAGCCATACTGGAAGCTGCCAGAACGGTATGGCACACCCCAGCCACATGCACAGTTACTCCCAAAGGAGTGAAAAAATACTATGTTCCAGCCGAAGACTCCACATTTCTTTTCTCACCTCCACCCCCAAATTCCCTTGTAGTCCAGGCTACTACAGAAAGATCTAAACAACAACATTCTTGAGCTACAGATAAAGAAGGGAAGTGCTTAGATCTTCTGGGTTGTAAAGTATTCTCATCTTCCAGCCTGCAACTGAGAATCGCAAACTATCAGGCATTGTTAGTCAAATATGATTTCTGTAATTACAGCAAATTAAAGAAGTTTGCCCTTCAATCTGCAGTAGATGCAGCGGACACTTCCTCCACAGCCATGACTATAAAGATAGTCATATGTCAAGAGTCCTGGTTCCACTCTTCTGGTTTACCTAGGGAGGTCTAGAAGTGAAGACCTTCCCTTCGACAAATCTCATCTTTTTAACCAGAAGACAGATGAGTCGCTACATACACTGAAAGACTCCATGGATACTCTTTGCTCATTGGACATCTGCACTCATACCCTGAAGAGAAAATTCCACCATTTGTCCACATGATGACATAAATCTCCTCAGTTGTACCCACAAAGACCTTATGAGCCCCCAAGGAAATGCCAGAAAACACAGAGATCTCACCTTCCTGGTCCCTCCTTGCAGGCTTCAACCTCACAGACCCAGTCAAGAGGTATTTTTGATGCAAGCCTGAGAGATGCCAACTACTAAATCTACCACCTCATGACCATTCTACTACTTTTGGGGCCATTTAGCACTCTTTCCCCATCCTTGGAGTGCAATAATAACGGACAGATGGGTGTTGAATGTCATCCACTATGTCTATACGATTGAGTTTTTCATGTTACGTCCTCCAAAACCCTCCTCCCCATCCCCTTTGGGGCCCACTCTGACTACAGTATTCTTGCCCAAGAGATGAACTCCTTTTTACAAAGGGGATCAATAGAACCCATTCCTGCAGAATATCAGGGAACGTGATTTTCCTCAATTTACTTCTGGATACCCAAGAAGAAAGGCAGGTGGAGACTAATCCTCAATCTTCAGCACCTTAATCATTTCATCTGCAAGCTCAAATTTCATTTGATCATGCTGGCAGAAAATGGGAAGTGGTTTACGGCTCTCGATATGAAAGCTACTTACTTTCACATTGATAGTCACCATGACCCTAGACAATTCACAGTGGGCACCCATAATTTCCAATACAGAGTGCTCCCCTTTGGGATAGTCACTGCTCTCAGAGTCTTCACCAAAATATTCTCTGGTGTAGTGGCCCACATCAGGTGTTACAGCCTCACCTTTCTATATCTCAGCAATTGGTTCCTGGCTGCCAGATCCAGGCAAGAAGCACAAGTGTCAACTTCGATGTTACTCAACCTCCTCTCTCCTCTCAGAGTTAGTGTCAACATCGACAGGTTTCAGAGTAGCAGCCGTGTTAGTCTGTATTCGCAAAAAGAAAAGCAGTACTTGTGGCACCTTAGAGACTAACAAATTTATTAGAGCGTAAGCTTTCGTGAGCTATAGCTGTAGCTGTAGCTCACGAAAGCTTATGCTCTAATAAATTTGTTAGTCTCTAAGGTGCCACAAGTACTGCTTTTCTTTTTGTCAACATCGAGAAATCTATCTTTGAGCCCACACAGTCTCTGGACTTCTTTGGGTTCCCTAAAACTCTGTCACAGATTGAGCTTACTTACAGTGGAGAGACAATGAGCGACATTATAGCTTGCATCAGTATCAATCCTCATGTACCCACCAGGACTTGCCCATCCCTCCTTGGTCGCATGGCTTCTTGTGCTTACATGACTCCCTTCACATGACTCCGCCTTTTCTGCCTTCAGACCTGATTCCAGTCCGTCTGTTCACCCGACCATCACTCCATGGACCTATAATGTTGACAATCCCCAATAAGATACTGTCATCCCTCCATTGGTGAACAAACCCACATCAGGTGTGAATGGGGGTTTCCTTCCTTCCCTTCTTTTCAGATGACAATCATCACTGACGCATCTCTAGTAGGCTGTGAAGCCTACATGGACGATCACATGGCACATGGGGTCTCCGAGAATCCAGCATGCACATAAATATCCTAGAACTCCAACCAGTACAAAAGGCCTGCCAATTCTTTCTTACATTTGTTCATTCCCACCACATTCTCATTATATCAGACAACATCATCCCTCTCTTCTAGATCAACAAATGGGGGAATGAGATTGAAGGCTCTGTGTGGTGAAGCAGTCAATCTCTGGAATTGGTGCATCAATCACCAGATCCTCTTGTCCGCAGCCTATCTCCCTGGGACACAAAATGTATTTGCAAACCCACCCTGCAGACATTTTTGTGATCAACCACTAGTGGGAACTTCACGATTCCCTAATACACAACATTTCCTCCTGGTGGAAGACTCTGACCAGAGATCTATTTGCTCTACAGATGAACAGCAAATGGACCACATACTGCTATGGGGAGGCCTCAGCCACCACTTTTAGAGCGATACTCTCCTACTTTCCTTGTCAGACCAACTCATTTATGCCTTCCCTCCATTACCGCTCCTGCCTTGATCTGATGAGACAGTGAGACAGTCATTTGATTGCCCCCTGCTGGTCTAAACAGTTCTGGTTTCCTAATCTCCTCCACATGTCATTCCACCCACTGATTCCCATCCCCAATTCCCCGATCAGTTGCCTCAGTACAATGGCTAGATCTGACATCCCAATCCATGTGTGCTACACCTCAGAGTTTAGATGGGCCTCAACTTTAGTACAGATGTGTTCATAGGTGGCTGGTATAATAGGCTGGGGAGGCTGTTCCTCCTCTGGCACTGCCTTGGCTGCCAGACCCCCGAATGCGGGGTTTTGGGGGGAAGTTTTTGATTTATTATGCCCCATGTAGGTTCTGGGGTGGCTGAGGAGGTGGTATGTGCTATTAAGCTTCCCGCATTCATCAGTAATCTCCTTGGACTCCAGAAAGAAGGTGTGGGGCACTCGAGGCTCCTGTGGGCGGGGGGGGGGGGGGGGCGGGGTTGGAGCTGACCGCAAGTTACCTTGGCCTGTTATTACAGGATGCTCCAGGTGGAGCTTGTAGTAAACTGGCTTTGATCGGCTGGGCTGGCTTGCAGCCACTCCAACTGGATAAACAAGTGAAGAGATAAGCAGGGCCCAAGAGTGTTAAGTGTGGGAATAGAAAGCAACAGTGTTTCCTGCCAGAGCCTGCTTGTGGATATATACACCCCCTGAGAAAGAGACGATGATAAAAACGGCTATGAGAATTGCTTTAGACGAAGTGTCTCACCTGTGGACCTTGGCCTTGTGGGTGCCTCCCCACGCTGGAGCAGCGCCTGCTACGAGCCCTCAAGGACAAGGCTGGAGGATCTGGGACTGTCCGTAGCAGAAGGGGTGTAAGCATTGATTCTTGCTTGCCTGTTTGGTTGCTGGAAAGCACGTATTTAGTAATGCATGAAGGCTGGGAAGCTGCTTATACTTTGGCAATAAAACTGGTTATACTTATACGCCTGGTGTGGTTTCATTGAGTGTATCAATGAATTGAGTGTAACTCAGAGTTCCAGCCATGAGGAGGGTAGGGGGCCTCGGGGCTGCAGGGGCGAGGCACGGGCAGAAGGGGTGGTGCCGGGGCTAGCCTCCCCAAAGGGACAGGGACCCATGGACATGTTTTTCCGCTGCACAAAACATTTTTTCCAGCAGCAGGAAGGATTCCACTAGGCGATGTTACCAAGCCAAGTGGAAACACTTGTCATCTTGGGCTCAATATAAAGGAGTCTTACCAGAATCAGCGGGGATCCCCCTCATCCTAGACTACAGTCTCTCCTTAAAGTCATCGGGTCTCGCCCTCCGTTCTTTGAGAGTCCACCTGGTGGCAGTTAGCATGTTCAACCCTTCATTGGAAGGTTACTCTGTCGTTATGCATCTGCTTACCGCTGGGTTTTGGAAAGGCCTCATCAGAATCTTTCCACCTGTCCAAATGATCGCACTCCAATGGGACCTGAATCTAGCTTCTGTGCTAACACCACCATTCTTTGAGCTGTTAACTTCATGCTCCATGTCCCTCCTTTCGATGAATGTTGCCTTCCTGGTTGCAATTACTTCTGTGAGATGGGTCAGCAAGCTCAAGGCTCTGATGACAGACCTGCCTTTCATGGTGTTCCACAAGGATTAAGTCTCCCTACGTCTACACCTCAAATTTGTCCCAAAGATGGTCTCCAAGTTTCACATCAGTCAAACCATCTACTTATCTGTTTTCCTTCCGAAACCACATGCTTCTCCAGAGGAATGTCGACTTCATTCCCTTGACATATGGCGAGCTCATGCTCTCTATCTACAGAGAGCAAAACCAATCAGGAAGTCCCCCTGACTACTTGTGGCAGTAGCAGAGAGACTCAAGGAGCAAGCCAGCTCCACCCAAAGAATTCCAAATGGATTTCTGGTTGCTTTAAACTCTGCTACCAACTATCGGGCCTACCTCCTGCAGGAGTGTGGGCTCGCTCCTCGAGAGCTCAGACTTCAACCGCAGCCTCCCTTCAGGACATTCCACTTGTAGATGTATATAAAGCAGTCATGCAGAGTTCAGTGCACACCTTCTGCTGCACACTGCACCTAAGTGCTGGACTCGGCAGCGGACGCCTCCTTTGACATGGTAGTTCTCTACACAACCATTCCATCCTTATCCTTGCAACCCTTTTCCAACTTAGGTACTAGTTGTCAGTTACCCTCAGTGGAATAGTCACTTGACCAGCACTCAAAGAAGAAAAGGAGGTAACTTACCTGTAACAGGAGCTTCTTTAAGAGGTGTGGTCCCTATCTGTATTCCACTTCCTGCCCACATTCCCCTCTGCTGCAGATTGGTCAGTTCAGAATAGAGAAGGAACTGAAGACACGGTCTATCCTCCCTGCCCATTATTGCCTCGGACAGAAACATAAGGCAAACCAGGGTGCATGCACAAACCAACAGTCACTACTTTCAAATTCTCCAACTCTGGACGCATGGTTTGCATGTGTAACCCTCAGTGGAATACAGATAGGGACCACACATCTCAAAGAACTTCCAGTTATAGGCAAGTAACCTTCTCTTCTTGATTAATATTACTAACTTCATCTTAATATAACTTGTATGATAAAGAAACGGGTGACATACAGTGAGTGATGTGCTTTGGGAGGAAAATAATGTGTCTCTTTAAATATCAGCCTTTCTTAATTTAAGTCATCAGGTCACTTGCATGTTAGTATATCAGTTATAATTTTACTCTAGTATATTTCTCAGAATCATTCTTTTGACCAGTATTGAAATACTAATGGCTGTGACTGTTGTATTCAGCTCACAATGTGTTTGATCGAGGTATTTGTTTTCCCACACTAAGGCCTGTGCATGCTTTGGATCATCTCTTTTTAAGTATCACACTTGTTTTTGGTGAAATGCCATGTCCATGTACAGTAAAGGGCCATATCTACCTTTCATTGAAAATTTCAGCGAAAGGTAGTTTCGCCCTTGAGAGTCCAATCCAGTGTCCACTCAAGTAAATGGAAAGACTCCTATTGAGTTCACTGCGTTTTGCATCAGGCCCTTAGTGCTTTTCTTAGGCTGTCTAACCCACTGTGTCCCCCAGTGCATTTAAGGTTTCAGACAGTGATTTTTCTGACTCAAAGAGCTTACGATTGAAGTATAAAACAAGATATGACAGACAGATGGGGAAGCATAAGGAAACAGTGAGACAACATAGGTTGTTATGACAAGCAGTGGTCACAGCATAACAACTGCCTAATCATTGTCAAGTTTTTGTGGGCATTGTAGCCAAGAAGAACTTAAAGGAGGGCAATGAGAGAGCTTTGCTGCAGATTTTTATGGGGAGTTCCTCCCATGTATGCAGCCCAGCATAGGAGAAAATATGAAGGTGCTTCTTTGAAAATGTAATAAATGAGTGAATGAAGAAAGCTGTCGTCATTGGCAGGATGGAGAATAGATCTCAATTTTGCAATATTATATGCAAGATAAAAGAAGGTTTTTTAGTAGTTTATCTTATAAATTCTTGCTTTCTGCTTTAGAATTACAGAAAGATGAGGCAGAACATGCAGTAATGGAGAAGCGAAAGACCTCCTTCACACCAGCAGCATGTGAAGACACTGAACTAAGCATTAATCATCCGTACTACGATGTTGCAAGGCATGGCATTGTGCAGCTAGCAGGTATATATGTAAAAATTAAAATGCATGACATTTCCTAGATTTAGCAGATGTTACTCAGCACCTTATTATATTATTTCATATTACACTCTTTAAAGTGATAGATGGGAATAGTGTAGACACTTTGGACCCCAGTTCAGAAAAGAACCTAAGCATATGCTTAACTTCAAACATGTGAATAGAGTATAAGTACACGCTTCAGTGCTTTGCCAGTTCAGGACCATTGGCCACAATTGGTTTTGTTTAAAAACAAATGTACGAGACCTAAATATGAATAGATGTATTTGTTTATAATCCTTGAAAAGTTGTTTTGTTTTTCATTTCCTGTATGTCCTGAAGCCAGACACATGATCATTCTGCGAGGCCACAAGAAACAGAAAAAAAAATAACTGAGCAGTCTAAAGTGTTGCTCTCTAAAATGAATGAAATGCAAAATGTAAACTTATCAGTGTAAATGGTGAAAATGTAAATTTATCACCTGACTTTCAAAGGTGAAGTCACTGGGAGCTGCCGGTGCTTCACACCTTTGAAAATCAGGTCATTAGATTTTAAAAAATTCTGTTTTTAATAACGTATAGCATTTTATTTGTGACAGCTAAGCACATCTTTAAAATGTTTATCTTGATAGTGTCCCTTATGGGTTTTTTCCTTTGATTTGTTTTTGACACTATTTTAACTTGCAACAAACAGTAATGCATAAGCCTGAGCTTATGAGTAACCTTGACATTTTTGCACCTAAACTATAAAGCCTGGCATTTTTTTTACAGAATGAAATAATAACTAATAGTATTTCCCACTTGTCACCCTGATGAATCCCAAAATTCTTTACTTGCATTGGGCTAGGTCATGAATTTCCTGAATAAGGATGAATTTAAGCATATCCTTAAATGCTTTCCTGAATCTAGACCATAGATGGCAGTCTAAGAGTCATTAGTACTTGATCAATTGATTTACTCTGGAGATCTTGAAGTATTAGATGAGCCAGTTCACTCTGATATGGCCAGACCCAGAGATGTCTGGGTTGACACACACAGAGGGTGAAATCCTAGCTCTGTTGAAGTTGATGGGAATTTCACCATTGACTTCTATGAGCCCATGATTTTACCCATAATATCTGTTGAAGATGTATGTATATTTTCAGGTAAAACTAATGTATCTCAGCTTCAGCACAAACTTGATACACAATGTAAGAGAGTACAAGATTCAAACTCTATTAGAGTTGTCAGCTTTCTAATCGCACATACCTGAACACCCTTTCCACACCACCTGCCCTCCCCTTCCTGAGGCCATGCCCCTGCCCTGCCCCTTCTCTGAAGTCACACCCCCACTCCCTCCATCCCCCCCCCGTCTCTCGCCCTCCCACCCCCTCACTCACTCATGCTCACCGGGCTGGGACAGGGGATTGGGGTGCAGGACTGAGTGAGAGCTCTGGCTGGGGAGAGTAAGCTCTGGGGTGGGGCCTGGGATGAGGGGTTTGGGGTGCAGGAAGGGGCTCTGGGGTGGGGTTGGGGATGAGGGGATTGGGGTGCAGGAAGGGGCTCTGGGGTGGGGTTGGGGATGAGGGGATTGGGGTGCAGGAAAAGGCTCCAGGCTGGGGCAGAGGGGTTCAGAGTGCAGGAGGGAGCTCAGGGATGGAGCAGGGGATTGTGGTGCAGGCTCTGGGAAGGAGTTTGGGTGCAGGAGGGAGTTCCGACCTGGGGCAGGGTGTTTCGGTGTTGGAGGGGGCAGGGGGTGCAGGCTCCAGCTGGGCATCGCTTACCTCGGGTAGCTCCTGGAAGTGGCCGGCCTGACCAGCTCCTAGGCGGAGGGGCCAGGTGGTTCCGCGCAAGGCCCCTGCCTGCAGGCACTTCAACCACAACTCTCATTCGCCATGTTCCCAGCCAATGGGAGCTGCAGAGTCAGCGCTTGGGGCAGCACACACAGACCCCTGGCCTACCCTGCTCCTAGGAGCTGGAAGTGCCGGCCACTTCCAGGAGCTGTACGGAGCCAGGGCAGTTAGGGAGCCTGCCTTAGCCCCACTGCCCCACCAACCGGACTTTTAGTGGTCTATTAAAATCTCCTGGATTGTTTTCAGTAGCCACCGCGAGATCGAGGCTGATTATGGTAGACTCCCGGCCAATCCGGGATGGTTGGCAACCCTCAATTGTATTGACTGAGCAAGATACTAATCTGACAGAACAAAAACACTTCCGTATGTTTGTGTCAGGAGCTCAGCCAGGGCTGGCCTTAGGGAAAATGGTGGCCTGGGCAAACTTGTATTTTGGTGCCCCTGGTGCCCGCTGACTCCCCGGGTTCCCCCACAAATCACCTCTAGACCCCGCTGTCTCCTCCCACTCCCATTACCCCGAGCTCCCTTCCATGGCCTCGCATCTAGGCCCACCCCTCTCCTTGCTTCTGAACCATAGCACCCCCCTGACCATGGTGCTCTTTGTGGTCGCCCACCTGTAAGGCCGGCCGTGCGCTCAGCTGACTCTGGGCTTGGTCTCATAGCAACCCGCTGAGCTCAGTTGGGCGAAGTAAATCCTCACTAAGTGACTGTGCTCTCTGATTGAGTAGAAGGTCCAACAGATCACCATTTAACCTTGTAGCAACAGCAGCACAGTGGTTGATCAATGCGTTCCACACCCCAGGCAGCATCAGTCCTGCTTCTTGTACCAGCTCTTGCTCCAACCCATGCCTTCTCCTGCTCCAGCCCTAATCCCGACCTTCCTCTGGACTCCTGACTCTGATCATTGGCTTGTCCCCGACCACTCTTCTGGTTCTGCCTTCTGATTCTGCTTCGGCCACAAGGCCAGACTCCTGTTCACACCACTAGATCACACCACCCACACCCTGATGTGTGACAGAGAAAAATACCAGGACATCAAAGCTCTGCATGAAGTCCCTGAAACTAAATTAACAAGTGTGAAAGAGCTGGCGAACCTTTGAAATAGAAAAGAAATTTAGAAACACAAATAGAGAAGTTAAGAGACTTTGAAAATATCAAGGTCATTATAATGTCCCTCCAGCAACCTCTACCACTTGCCTCCTTACATATCGTTATAGGATGATACTTCAGTAAATAAAAGGTATCATCTTTTATATTCAGCTTTAACAGATCTGCCAGAAAATTGTCCATGAAGGTAATGCTTTTTTCCCCCTGTTATACTTAGCACCCGAATGTTGTGGGCCTGGATTTGAGAATCTGAACTTTTCCTTCTAGCAATACATTATACTTTCAGTCACTTGTTGTAAGAGAGGTTTTATTTTATGTTTGTGTACCTCATCTTCCCTGCATTCAAAGCCCCAGTGGAACTCATTGACACTTGTAATTTGTCTACTGTAGGTGCTATTAATTCTAACAGATACCTCAGTATTTATCCTTCTTGGAGGATATCATAGAAATGTAGGATTGGAAAGGACCTTGATAAGTCCTCTAGTCTAGTCCTCTGCACTGAGACAGGACTAAGTATTTTCTAGACCATCATTATATGTTAATCATGACTTACAGGCACAGTGCCTGATGCACAGCTAAACCCTCTGAAAGATGCAGTTTGAAAATTTCTTCTGAGATTTGCTTATTATTTTTTATTTGCATGGCAATCTTAGCGATTTCTCCTGAATTAGGAAATTGGCATGAGAGGAAACCAGTTGTTGAACAAAATATCTAAATACCATGGAAGCAAACTGAAAATATTCTGAGCCAGGCTCTGCCCCTTGAGTAGGAGGAGTTTAAATGGTGGGGAAATTCAAAAGGGGCCAAAATTTTTGGAGTAAGTGATATATATACTCTCCTCCTTGAGCCAACTCCTTTAAAAAAAAAAATCACGCTTTCACTGTTGGTGAGCCACAGGAAACGAGAATACAAAGTGGATAAAGAATGTTAAGTAGCCTCTCTATTCAATAACAGTCTTACTTGACTTATATTTATTTGTGGATGTTCACCTTAGTCTTGTGACATATCGGGGAGGGGCATGTGCTTCAAGATTTCTCTGGAGTGAGAACCAGCATGGTTTAAAAGAAACCTCATTTGCAGCTTCCTTGTTTCGTTTTAGAGCTCTCTTCTTAAGCATGTTTGCTCAAACTGAAATCAAAAGGCCATATATATATATCCTTGGCTTACCTCCATCGAAGCAAATAGAAGTACACCAGGGATGCATCTGGTTAAAATGTTTACTTCTGTACAAATGATTTTCCTAATGTGCCAGCCTTGGTAGTCAAAAATAACTGCTTTAAGATCAGAAAGCAGTGGGTTTTAGCTGGCACATCAGTCAGGAATAACATGCTGGAGCTTGGTAAGCACATTGAACAATTTAAATGCAAAACCCAAGTGCATTCAAATAGCCAGCAGCTGCACATCAGAATCTTTGTTTAATATTTAAAAATCATAAAATTCTAGAGGAGAATCAAATAAGAAGAAAAGATAAAGGAGGCGGCGGGGAGGGAGAACGTTTCAATTCAGCACAGAGACGTCTCTACTCCCTCTTCTAACTGGTGCTAAATCAAATTCATATGCTTGCTGGATTTAAAGCAACTCAGAAAGGGATAGTCTTTTCAAATCTCCTTCCCCTCTGGGAAAAGGTCAGTTCCTTTTGAAAATAAAAATCATTTAAAAAAATTATTTGTACCTAGTTTATTATACACTTTAATCATCTCTCAAATAAAACAAATTATAATTTCAGTGTTTGGAGTGGCTTAGTTAAAGTAACTCTGCAAGCTATTCGTTCATTCTAATTTTGTGGTTGAAAGACAATGGAATATATTATAAATGGGTAAGGAATAAGAGGACAGAATTTAAGTGAAGATTCTGTGCAATAATTGTTCTGGCTTTTACTTTGATTTTATTTTCCACAATTTTTTAAATGCAAAAAATGGCCTTTCATTATGTTTTAATAACAATCTAGTATTCCTCCCGTAAATTAAAATAATTTGTACCTGCTTACCATAACAATAGCTTTGACAAGATCCAAAAGATTCTTTGGAGTCTATTTCACACTGTAGAAATAAGAACAGAGTTAATCCAATTTCCACTGTCAAACAAAAGTGTGGTGGATTTTTTAAAGAGTTCTAGCTGTAATAATTGTTCAGACTGAAATTGGGATGTTTACTCAGATTGACTTGTCTCATTAATGCTGATATGCAGTTGGCTATTTTACATATATGTCAGCTTGAAACATGCAAATTATTCTGCTGGTCTGGTGATGTACCCATTTGTAAGCATATGAACATTTTTGGAATCCCACAGCAGTAAAGGCTGTTGCAGTACTGGTTGTTTTTACTTTAATATTGATTAGAAATAAAATTGAGATTTTTTTTTTCTTGTGGTGCAAGTGGAGGAACATGTAAAAGCTACATAATACATGAAGCTCTTTCCCTTATTTTCTTCTGACTGCCAGAAGCTGAGATTGGATGACAGGGGATGGATCACTTGATAATTGCCCTGTTCATTCCCTCTGAAGTGTCTGGCACTGGCCACTGTCAGAATACAGGATACTGGGCTAGATGAACCATTGGCCTGACCCAGTATAGCCGTTTTTATGTTCCATTATCCTCTCACAGTATGGCCTCTAATTATTTCTTGCATGACCCTGTGCAGTATTTTTGCATGTGTGCTGATTTTGTGTGTTTCTAGAAGAATTTCTGATATCTGCTGTCTTAATACTTAGATATGTGCTTTTGTCCTGTTAGCTGTTAAGCCATAGCTGGTAATTTGAGTTGAGTTGGTTTTGGTTTTAAATGTGCATGTTCACTAGCTCCTACCTCTTTTCCACTTAAAATGATCGTTATAATAATGTCTCCTCTATAAATTTCTCTTTTCCAGTCATTTTAATCAAAAACCACAAAATACAACATTCACATAGCCCATACAAGAAATAAATGTTTCATATCGATCTCTTGGCTATCAGACTGTACATACTATATTTGGTTTTTAGAAGTCAAAACTGAAAGCATTGCACAAGAGGAAGGTCTAAAGTCTTAGGGTATGAGTGGACTGTGTATTTGCCCAAATTCAACAAGAGAACAAAGACCTGCTTATAATCTCTTTTACTTTGTGATACACTAAGAACACAGGAATCTCGATGTAAAAGAAAATAAAGCTGAGCTTGAGCGTCAAGGTTCAGATCTGAATGTGAACTCTTTCAGAATTTGGGAGTGTATGGATCTGAGGATCTGGTCTAGGCACATCTCCAGAACAGACCAGTGGTCCTTTTAATCTGGTACCGTGTGCTGGTAAATCAGATGCCAGCTCTTGCCAAGTCTGTAGGCATCAGCTGAGCACTGACAAATTCATAGCTGGAAACTAGACCTGTTCAACTATATGTTAATATATTTGAACAATGGGTGTTAGACTTGTAAGGATGTGTTTAGACTCTATGAAATGCTTTTAAACTGATGCATGCGTTAATCTTATTTGTAATGTCTGTATTCCATGCTACAAGGTAAAATATGTTTGTTTTAGAATTATAAAAATGCCTGCTTTGAACTTGTGAACTCAGATGGGAAGAGAGACTCCCCCCCACCCATCCAGAAGGAGTATCAAAAATTAAGTGGTCCATTGTAGGACAAAATCTTTGTTGATTTCCCCATCTACCCATGGAGAAATACGTGCAGAAGGCTTTGTCCCATCTGTCTGAATGCTGGAAGAGGGAAATAAAAATAGCTTTCTTGTACTCTCACAAGGGCTGGAGTCAAGAAACAATAAACTGAGGTCCCCAGGGTTGACCCAGATTAAGCCCTAAAAAGACATTCAGTGCTGACAGATTACTATATCTCTGTCACCAGTCATCACAGGCGGAACTCATTTGTGTATATATGCTTGCTTGCTTTCACCTGTAAATAGCTGTCATTTCTTTTCCCTTGTTAATAAGCCTTTAGTTAGTTTATTGCAGCATTGGCTATAGGTGTTATCTTTGGTGTGAGATCGGGGTAAGCAACTAGTCTCTAGGACTGGAAGCAACCTGAATATTTTGTGATTTTTGCTGTAAGTTACCATTTATCACTAAGTTCAGCTTGCCAGATGGCAAGATAGACTGGAGAGTCCAAGGGGACTCTTTGTGACTCCCTGGTAAAATTGCTACAGCGATCTAGGAGTTCACATTTATTACAGGGTTGATGAAATCTAATTATAGAACATACCATCATTTTGGGGTGTCTGCCCTGCTTTTTGACAGTCTGCCATGAGGTTGGCACACTTGGTTGTGAGCCACTCCAGTAAGTCTGACACTGGTTTTCCACCAGTAGTTCATTAATTCATAGATTCATAGATACTAAGGTCAGAAGGGACCACTCTGATCATCTAGTCCGACCTCCTGCACAGCGCAGGCCACAGAATGTCACCCACCTACTCCTATGAAAAACCTCACCCATGTCTGAGCTATTGAAGTCCTCAAATCATGGTTCAAAACTTCAAGGAGCAGAGAAGCCTCCCTCCAGTCAACCATGCCCCATGCTACAGAGGAAGGCAAAAAAACCTCCAGGGCCTCTCCAATCTGCCCTGGAGGAAAACTCCCTCCCGACCCCAAACATGGCAATCAGCCAAACCCTGAGCACATGGGCAAGATTCACCAGCCAGATACCCAGGAAAGAGTTTTCTATAGTAAATCAGATCCCATCCATCTAATATCCCATCTCAGGGGATTTGGCCTATTTACCCTGAATATTTAAAGATCAATTACTTACCAAAATCCCATTATCCCATCATACCATCTCCTCCATAAACTTATTGAGTAGAATCTTAAAACCAGATAGATCTTTTGCCCCCACTGCTTCCCTTGGAAGGTTATTCCAAAACTTCACTCCTCTGATGGTTAAAAACCTTCGTCTGATTTCAAGTCTAAACTTCCTGGTGGCCAGTTTATACCCATTTGTTCTTGTGTCCACATTGGTGCTGAGCTTAAATAATTCCTCTCCCTCTCCTATATTTATCCCTCTGATATATTTATAGAGAGCAATCATATCTCCCCTCAACCTTCTTTTAGTTAGGCTAAACAAGCCCAGCTCCTTAAGTCTCCTTTCATAAGACAAGTTTTCCATTCCTCGGATCATCCTAGTAGCCCTTCTCTGTACCTGCTCCAGTTTGAATTCATCCTTTTTAAACATGGGAGACCAGAACTGCACACAGTATTCTAGGTGAGGTCTCACCAGTGCCTTGTATAACGGTACTAAAACCTCCTTATCCCTACTGGAAATGCCTCTCCTGATGCATCCCAAAACCGCATTAGCTTTTTTCACAGCCATATCACATTGGCAGCTCATAGTCATCCTATGATCAACCAATACTCCAAGGTCCTTCTCCTCTTCTGTTACTTCTAATTGATGCGTCCCCAACTTATAACTAAAATTCTTGTTATTAATCCCTAAATGCATAACCTTACACTTCTCACTATTAAATTTCATCCTATTACTATTACTCCAGTTTACAAGGTCATCCAGATCCTCCTGTATAATATCCCGATCCTTCTCCGAATTGGCAATACCTCCCAGCTTTGTATCATCTGCAAACTTTATTAGCACACTCCCACTTTTTGTGCCAAGGTCAGTAACAAAAAGATTAAATAAGATTGGTCCCAAAACCGATCCCTGAGGAATTAATTGCTTCAGAGGAAGGTGTAAAATCTCACACTTGAAGAATATAGGCACAAGGTATACATGTTCCATTGAACCAGCCTTGTATTTCTTTGTTCTATTTAATCCACATTTTCTTGGAAGCTACTTGTGAAACAGCAAAATATTGAGTTTGTATCTCTAAAACTGGTGGTAACCCTCAATACAACACCAGAGCATCTCCGTAATACGGAGGTCCAAATTCATTCCAGGTATAACTCCTCTGACTTCAGAATTAAATCTGGGATGGGTTTGGCTCACTCTGCTATTTCAACTTCAAGAATGGAACCAGATGAAACTAAACAAACAATTAATTACATCAGAATCAGTGGTGCCTTCTGCTTTTGTCTGACTGAAAGAACAAGATGTTTAAAAAAATTATATGGAAAATATATTAAAAGTGATTGATTGGTGAAAAGAACAAACAAAGGCCCAGATCCAGGAAATCACCTAAGCATGCACTTTAATCTGTCCTTATATAGGAAATCACTTGAGCACATGCTTAGGTGCTTTCCTGAATCGAGCTAAAGCCATGATTCCAGGTGTTGTGTTTTCACAAAGAACTGGTTTCCAAATAAATGAAGAGCATGACTAGAATTCAGAATAGCAAACACAGTCAGAGAAAGGACTTGTGAAATGAAAGCACTACCATTTTTTATAACTGTGAAATAACTATGGAGTCTTCAAATCCATGTCCGTCTCAGTGCTCACTGAGTGAATCAAATATGTGTCCTAAATAATAAACAATTTGCTCCTGCTGCTTAATTAATTATGCTAAAAAAATAAAAGGTTTAGAACATCCATGGCAATTTTGGTGCATGTTAAAAAGCATTACAGTTTCCTAAGGAGTGAACTATTTAAGTGCAAACAACATCCTTAAAATTGTTGGCCGTGCATCTCTGTAATTTTCTTTTACATTCTTTCTTCATCTAAAGATTCCATAGGGCTCACAGCGGATTTCTGTGGAGCAAAGACCTCTGCAAAGCTCTCTGCAAAGGGGAGAATTTCATTTCTAGTGCTCTTGGCTGGGATTTTCAAAGTTGCCTAAGGGATTCAGACTCACTTCCAACTCCATTCAAATTAATCGAAATTGAGCATTTGAATCTTCTAAGAAGCTTTGAAGATCTCAGCTCATAGTGTTGTAGCTAGGGGGGAATGTCATATTTTGGCTCTTGATTCATATGTTACGTGGTTTGCCGTTTGCTAAGCTTGGTGGACAAAAGATAACATTTTTAGGCTGCTCTAGGTTATCCTGGAGACCCTTTTTTACCTCAGCTACCCAAGTTTCAGATAAAAGCAGAAAGGTAGCTTAGAACAACCATCCACAACATCCCTGACACAAACAAGGATTAGTCCCATTACATAAAAGCATATACATGTCCATCCTGGGTCAGATCAATGGTCCATCTAACCCAGCATCCTGTGTTCTGACAGTGATCGGTGCCAGATGCTTCAGAGGGGTGAACAGTAAAGGGAAATTATTGAATGACCCATCCCCAGTCATCCAGTCCCAGCAGTCCACAGAGGTTTAGGAACACCAGAGCATGGGGTTGCATCCCTGATCATCTTGGATAATAGCCATTGATGGATCTATTTTCCATAAACATATCTACTTTTTTTTTTTAACCCAGTTATAGTATTGACCTTCACGCATCCCCTGGCTATGAGTTCCATAGGCTGTGTGTGGTGTGAAGAAGTACTTCATTATGGTTGTTTTAAACCTGCTGCCTATTCATTTCTTTGGGTTTCTCCTGGTTCTTGTGTTATGTGAAGAAATAACACTTCCTATTCTCTTTCTTCATACCATTCATGATTTTATAGACTTCTATCATATATTTCGCCCACTTAGGGCACCCTGCTATTTACTTCTCTCCATTGTGAAAACTGACCATTTATTCCTATCCTTTGTTTCCTATCTTTTAACCAGTTACTAATCCATGAGATGAACTCCCCACTTATGCCAGGACTGCTTACTTTGCTTAAGAGCCTTTGGTGTGGGACATTATCAAATGATATCTGAAAGTTCAGGTACACTATATCAACTGTCCACATGCTTGTTGACATGTTCAGATAATTCTAATATATTGGTGAGGCATGATTTCCCTTTCCAAAATCTGTGTTGACTCTTCCCCAACATTATGTTCATCTATGTGTCTGATAATTCTGTTTCTTTACTGTAGTTTCAACCAATTTGCCTGGTACTAAAGTTAGGTTTACCAGCCTGTAATTGCCAGGATAGCCTCTGGAGTGTGTGTGTTTTTTTTTTTAATTTGGCATCATATTAGCTATCCTCCAGTCATTTGGTACAGAGGCTGATTTAAGTGATAAGTTACATACCACTGTAGATGTATGGTAGAGCTGTAATTTTATATTTGAGCTCCGTCAGAACTCTTGGGTGAATACCATTTGGGCCTAGTATCTTATTTCTGTTTAATTTATCAATTTGTTCCAAAACCTCTTCTATTGACACCTCATCTGGGACAGTTCTTCAGATTTGTCACCTAAAAAGAATGGCAAAGGTGTGGGAATCTCCCTCCCATCCTCTGCAGTGAAAACTTATGCAGAGCTTAGCTTCTCCGCAACAACCTTGTGTTCCTTGAGTGCTCCTGTAACATCTCGATCATCTAATGGCCCCACTGATTGTTTGGCACCCTTCCTGCTTTAGATGTACTTGAAAAAAATTGCTGTTAGTTTTAGTGTCTTTTGCTAGTTGCTCTTTAAAAAAAAAATTTGGCCTGCCTAATTACACTTTATATTTGACCTGCCAGAGTTTATGCTCCTTTCTATTCTCCTCAGTAGGATATGACTTACAGTTTGTAAAGGATGTCTTTTTGATTCTAACTGCCTCTTTTACTCTGTTGTTTAGCGATGGTGGCATTTTTTGGTGGTCTTACTGTTTTTGTTGTTGGTCTAGGCAGGAATACATTAGCCTGAGCATCTATTATGTTATTTTTAAATAGCTTCCATGCAGCTTGCAAGCACTCTTGTTACTGTACCTTTTAATTTCCATTTAATTAGCTTCCTCATTTTTGTGTAGTTCCCCTATTTGAAGTTAAATGCTACAGTGGTGGATTTCTTTGGTATTTTCCCCCCAACAAGGATGTTAAATTTAAGTACATTATGGGCGCTATTACTGAGTGGTTCAGATAAATTCACCTATTGGATCAGATCCTGTGCTCCACTTAGGACTAAATAAAGAATTGCCTTTCCCCTTGTGGGTTCCAGGACTAGCTGCTCCAAGAAACTGCCATTAATAACATCCAAAAAGTTTATCTCTACATCCTGTCTTGAGGTAACTTGTACCCAGTCAATATGGGGATAATTGAAATCCTCCAGATTTTTAGGCTTCCTGATTTTGTAGCCTCCCTAATCTCCCTAAGCATTTCACAATCACTGTCACCATCCTGGCCATGTGGTCAGTAGTATATTCCTATACTTTTACTGTTAGAAATTCTGTGGTACAGTTTTTGGTACAAACTGGTACCATTATCACTAAGCTTAAATTATTTGGAAGTAATAAAAATATGGGAAACTTCTATTGCTGCTATGGCTACCTTCCTAGATTTTGGCCCCATTTCTACTCCTGTTAAAGTCAATCGCACAACTCCCATTGACTCTAGCAGGAGCAGAAGCAGGCCTTGTAGCTGTAACTGACATTGTAGAAAACATCATAAAATGATGATAGTATTTTATATTGCTTAATCAATACAAAAAATCCTCAAAAATAGTGCTTGACTTTACAAGAGTCCCAAGAGTTTATTTTCAGATTGGGATGAGCTACATGCATTATAAAATACCTTTAATCTGCAACATGCAGTTAGCAATTGCAATGCCATCCATGATCTTAATTAAAAAGTAAACCATTAATTTTCCTACCTGCCCTTCCTCACATCTGCTGGTTGGTTTGTTTGTTTTTAATTAAAACTTGTACTGGGGATAAAAATGCTGTTGAATGTGCACCTATTGCACAGATTTGAAATATGGACAGAAAATCCCAGAGGTTTTCCTGTGATCTTATATTTTAATTTGCACAAATCTTAATCTGGACTGTACGCATTATACGCTCCTTCTCCATGGGGAAGCGTTTTCTGTCAGCACATAATGCATAGGAACATTTTGGTTTCATAGTATTAGGAGAACTGGCTCAACACAATCTGCTCCAGCTGATAGTCTTGATGCTGTCACAGCCAATAATCTGCTGAGGTCTCTTCCTTTACACTCTTTGCTTTAGGTGCGTGATCCTAGGTGATTGATCCAAGGGTAGCACTTAATATCCTCACATGCCTCAAGAGGGGAAATCGATTTCAGTCCCTGAATTGGTTGAGAGCGCAATTTGGCTTAATGTCTTCAGAGATTTATGTCTGAGTGAGAACTATGGGCCAGATTGACAAAGGTATTTAGGCACCTAAAGATGCACATATCCCCAAGTGGGATTTTCAAAAGTGTGAAAGCAGGTGTTTAGTTTCAATGGGCGTTTAGTGCCTAACCTGTTTAGACACTTTTGAAAATCCCATTTGGCATATAGCTGCATCTTTAAGCATGTAAATACCTTTGAAAATCTGCTCCTTATTCTGCAACTGATTCCATGCAGTCAGATCCCTGCCCCTGCACAGAGCCCCATTGAAATTAATGGAATTCTGCAGGAGAATAGGGCTCTTCCCATGCAGAGTTAATTGCAGGGTTTGGGCTCCTTAAGGACTTCAATATTGGACCTCAAAATAATAACCATCTTTGCATTTACATAGTACCTTTTCATCTGAAAATCTCCAAGTAATTTACATGGTGATTTTCCTTTCAAACTTTTTATAGGCAGGTAAACATACGGAAAGTGAACATAGAAACAAAAGAAGTATTTAAGAAAGAACTCGAGTTTTTAGCCTTTCTACATCTGGCTATTTCTAGCTATCATCTGGCAGTTTCATGCTAACAGGTAGGAAGCAAGAGAAATCAAGACAGTTAGAAACTCATCCTTAATTCAAACCAATGGGGAAAAGCATTAGAAATTAAATTTCACTTAAAATTGGTGTGGGTGGGTGTGTGTGTGTGTGTGTGTGTGTGTGTGTGTGTAACCATATCTGTGTAACGAGCTTAATATTAACAGGATACAGGCCTAAAATAGGGCCTCGGATCTGAACTGCATCGTACTTTGAGAAGCTCGGGATTCAAACTTTGTGGCACATGCCCACCTGCATGACTCATATTTCTTTGGTGAATACAGATGGTCTCCAGAAACTAGAAAACATGGGCCTCCTCTTTGAGAAATGGTACTCCTTTGCTCTCTGCCCCTCTTCCTCTTCTTGAGATGAGTGTTCTCATGACAGCCTTCTTCCCCAGGGGTAGATGGAATCTAGTGCTGAGGCCAAACTGCTTGCATCTCAGTGGGGCTTGTTCCACCCTTTCATTCCCAGTTCTTCTGGTTTCTTTTTGGGATATTTAGAAGCTGTAACTCTGAAATGGGGGGGAAAGATGGGCAGAAGTGGTTTTACTTGAATATACTCATCTGAACAGGGGAATGGCAACAGATGCAAGAAGTACCATTTTTCAAAGAAGGTTGAGCAGGTTATCCATTTTCATCTGAAATTCCTGAATGCCATCAGTCCATGAAATAAAGAAAAATAAGTTAAGTTAAAACAAAACCACTCTGACCTGAAAACACTTCAAAATATATTGATACATCAAGGGGTATTGTTCAGATTGTACTTCTTTTTGCATTGATTTCCATACAGAATGAGCATTCTTCTCTTCTAATTTACTTCTTGTCAATTTAGCAGGAAAATGAGGCGTAACTTTTACTTTATTTATGTATTTTAAATTCTATACATGGTAAAATAAAGGCCTATCTGTATGCTCTAGGTGCCCTTGACACACTATAAAAATAATCCTAAATATAGAAATTTAAGATAACCTATCACAAACCCCACTCCTCCTTGAACTCTTACAGTAACAATTCCAAGCCGCTCCAAACCCCAGTTTTCAAATGTGTGTGTGTGTGTGGGGGGGGGGGGGGAACGTGAGGTCATCTGAGTCAAGATAGTTCAGACTGAATGGGGTAGTGAATTCCAAGCTGCAAGGTTCTCACACAGAACATCTGGCCAGCAGTCTCAGTCATACCAGTGGAGGTCCAGTTTTGTTTCGGTCAGCCATTAATTTTTAAATGATGGTTGTTTTCTTCAAAATTTTATTAACAAATTAGACTTGTATGAAGAAAAAACCAGGAGTTTTTCTGTGTCTCAACATTCCTGTGAAGTTGGTATTATTATTATACCCTTAATGCAAATGGAGAAATTGACGCACAGAATGGGTAATATACTCAAGATCACACAGTAAATCATGGCAGAGCTGGGAATAGAATCCAAGAGTCATGAGTCCCAGTCATCTTTTCTGATTGTAAGGTAACTGTGCCTTCTACCAATGAGCAGTGTGGATGGTGGACCAAGACTCATGGTTTCGAGCTCATGAGAGAAGGATTCTCTGCTTTGCTACAGTCCTGCTAGGTAACTCTGGGCAAGTCACTTCACCTCAGTTTTCCCATCAGTAAAATAGGGATAATAGTACCTACTTCCTTTGTAAAGATATAGGTTATAAACTCTGTATAAGAGGTAGGTGGTGGGTATTCTAGCCTTTAGTGCAGGTGATCCAATGCAGGCAGGAGTTCAAAAGTAACAAGAAGAGACTTTATTACCTTAACTGGAAACCATGCATAGATTTCTGTTGTTTATGGAGGTGATTTTATCTGACAAAGAAACTGTTCTACCTGTTTCCAATGGTAGCTAAGACTGGATGCCCAAAGGAAGGTGTAGAAACCCCTCATAGTGCACCTACTTCTGCTAATACAATATCATGTCTGTCTTATATGCCTGTATTATATGAATGATGTATAGTAACATATCTGTCAGACATGAACAAATAGGTCAAATAGTGTCAGGATTTAGGGAAGAAAAGTCTTTTGGTAATGTTTGTAATTTCATGTTTGTTTATCATTAATTTTAATGCTTATTTGTCAGATTTGAATGCCTTTGTAAGTGCTCTGAGCATTTTAGATGAAAGGCACTTAAGTGCCCCCAGGAAATAAAATAGTGACCTGTTTTATAAACAGACTCTGATTACCTCAGTGCATGCACCAATTGTTCATTGCCTTATTCTTTCTGAAGTAGAACGTGAATATTCTATTTAGTATTTTAAACAGGATTTTTTTAACATGAAAATTCCATTAAATATTTATTTCCCCTCCCCCAACATAATGGGAAGGGTTTGAAACAAGATACTCTTCTGCAGCGGGTCTCTGAGGTACGGTAGAATATATACAGGCAAATCCAAACATACATAGATTATGAAAATGTCCATGTATTGGTCAAAAGAAATACAGGATGTTTTTTTTAACAATACAAAACCATTCAGTACAAAAGGAATTGCTTGTCTTATGTTGATTGAAAATGTGTTAGTACCTACTAGACTGGCGACATTAGTTATCCATGTAAAATTTGTATGGCTGTGTTGCTAAGAAGATCATTAGCTTAGTGCTTCTGCCCTGGACCAACATCAGTAGCACAAGTTAGAACAGCCCAAGAACTAGTCTTAAGCTATATGGTCCTAGCTTTTCAGAAGATTTAATATTTATTTATTAATTCATTTTGTTTACCAATTTCACCCGTTTCCTTCCCTTCACTCTTTCTTCCTTTTCTTCGGCTTGCTCATTACCAACCATTTATCAGATGATTGTTTGCAAGAAACTGGTAATGAAGAATACCATTTATTTATTCTGCTCCCATGACATCAAAGCCAAACTTGCTTGAGACTTCAGTGGGAATAGGAGCAGGACCTGAGTGTAATTTATTTTGAAGCTTGAGTTTAGGCAGGGTCATATGTGAATTAGGCCCATTAAAATAATGCAGAGCATTCCAGTCAATTTAAGAGAAATGTCTTCCCATTGTAGCTATATAGCCCCCTATTATCATAGTATCTGAGCACCTCACAGTCTTTAATATATTTATCCTTTCAACCCCCTTGTGAGATAGGGCTGTGCTATTACCTCCATTTTACAGATGGGGAACTGAGGCACAGAGAGACTAAGGGCCACATTTTTAAAGGCATATTTAGGTACCTAAAGATACAGGTAGCACCTAGGCACCTAACTCCCTTTTGAAAGTCCCTCTAGGTGCCTATCTGCATCTTAAGAATCTGACTCTTATGGTAAATCTGGACTCTGATACAGGTCTGACACCTACCATCCACACACACATCAATCAGGCCTGAAAGATCTCAGGATTTGGGCCTATAGACTCAGCCAGAGGTCTGGGTCCAAGGCCTAGCTCGACTGTGATTCGGGTCCCAGTCCACAGATTTTGTACTGTAGATGCAGCTCAAGTTTGGGTTGCCAGATATGGGTCTGGAGAGTCTGCCAGCACTCTCCCACAAACCCCCAGCCTGTGTTTCTCAGCCATTCCATCCCAAAAATTCACATCCAGTTCCTGTTTGGAGACAGACCTGTGGAGCAGCCCACAGCAGAACCAGTAACAGAGGAAGTGCCTGAGCGTTGCCCTAACTACACCGACATAAGCCCTATGCCTCTTGTTGAGGTGGTTTTATTACGTCAGCATAGCAGGGGAGTTGCATGGATGGGAAGAGCATTTCAGTGTAGGCAAATTTCAGTGTGTATACTTCTGCTGTTTTGTCGACAAAACTGTGTAGTGTAGACAAGGCTTTACATACCTGTGATGGGATCCTGGGGTGCAGCCAGGGACTGTGGGACTATTGTGCTCCCTTAACTCTCCAGCCTGGGCTGTGTCTCACAATGCTTTGCTAGAGACAAGCAGAAAACCCCTCCAGGTACTGTTATCGCTCAGCACAACAGCATGTGGAGCCCCACACCCAGCTAGATTGCATGAGTGCTCCGAGAGCCACTCATGAATCACACAGAGAAAGGCACCAGCCAAATCCCCCCAGTTCCCAGCCTTGTACCTCAGGAATATAGCATCTTGCACGCTCAAAATGAGCAGTGCAAAGTTATTAATTGGTTAATCACTTCATCAATGGAAAGTAGATATACACCAGCCTTTGCAAATCTGAGCAGATTTACCACACACTTCAGGCAAACATACTGGTAAAGATAAACAGTAAAACAAATGTATTGACTACAAAAGTTAGATTTTGTGTGATTATAAGTGATAGGCAAAAAGTCAGAGTTAGTTACCAAAATAAAATAAAATATAAGCATGCAGTCTAAACTCTCAACCCTATTAGACTGGGCAACATCGAGATTAAGCAGTTTTTCTCATCCCACTGCAGTCTTTAGTATATGGGTTTGTCCTGTAAACCTGGGCCAGTCCCCTCTGTTGGAGTCTTCAGTCTTCTGAGTGTCTTTGTTGTTTGCAGCATAGGTGGAGGAAGGAGAAAGGCCAAGCATGAGGTCCCTGTGTTCTGTTTTAGTCCATGTGCTTGGAGAACACAAATCCAGACATGTCTGGGGGGCATTGCTGAGTCCCCAGGCAAGGTTGAGCAATTCACCTGGTGTGGCCTTATGCAGGTGAGTCATTGAATTGTAGCTCCCTTGCTAGACAATGGCTGTTGATGGTTGTTTGACACCCCACGCAGGTGTTGATTACTTTCCTTGCTGTTGTCTCTTGAGAGCTAATATGTGACTGATTCCCCAATTTACAGCATGTTTTAGTGACAACCTACAACACAATCTCATAATTTCTTATACACTAAAGATATAGATATTCAGATAGAACAGTGACTTTCAACTGATCAAACCTTTTCCCTGATACCTCACATGGCACGCTTTATATGCAATATCACAATTATATACAGATGAGGAATATGGGGGTTACATGATGCTCCCTCAAGGTATAGTACCTTATAAATCAGACACACTTGCACTGACCCAGACCACCTGTACACTGAGTCAAAAAAAAATGTCTGTGATGAGTCCAAACAAAATCAGGGTCTGTATTTGGTCCAAGGATAGCTGACATCTGAGTCCAAATTACAGCAGAGGGTGGCTGCCTGTCTATGTTAAGTGTCCCAATGGCTGGCAGTTAGCCATGTCTGTGCATGGGCTCAGGGTACATCTCCATGCTAAATCAGCATCTTGTTAATTTTTAACACAATTTTTCATCCATTGTGGCTGGTGATCTGCCTCTGTGGTCGACCAGGGCCTGCATAATAATGGAGTAGTGTCTTTTGCAGTTTACGTACTCATGCTCTTTATAGAGGGCTAACTACGGGCACATGAGTGCCACTGATAGCCCCAGCGCAGTTTGGAAAGCAGGTCCTCTCAAAGTCAGCAGTTATTTCAGGCACACTTTTAATGCCCACCGCCTTTGTGCACATCCCAGTCCTGATCACCTCATGAACTTTCACTGCAACAACCCCCACAGTTGACTTGCCAACCTCAAACTGGTTAGCAACAGACCTGTAGCAGTCTGGGGTAGCCAGCTTCCAGATGGGTATGGTGACCTGCTTCTGGACCACCACGTTGATCCTTTTGTGTGTTGTGGCACTGGAGAGGGTTAGAGCATGCTGTTCACAACTCCCTCAGGAATACCTGCTTTTTCATGTGAAAGTTCTGGAGCCTCTGCTGTTCATCTCAGGTCCACATGATGATCCAGTCTCACGGTCTGCACTTGTGCCCCTGCTCCAGAAGCACTGGTTTTGGGGGGAATCTGCAGTTGTGGCAACAGGTCTGAGCAGCATCACCTGGCATGTTAGTGTCCCCCTCCAAGAGGTGTGTGTGACATTGCACTCAATATGTTTTATGGAAATATGCTAATGAGTGTGAATATAATGTAACTGGAATATGCTTCATGCAAAAGGTCTCTTGTAAGCTATCATTACAAAGTTTATAATCTACTGAGTGTGTTCATCCTATTTGCATGTATGTATCATTCTTTTATCTGAAGCAAGAAATACGAAGTATTACTCTAAAGTCCTTTTGTAACTATGCAAAGTGTGAGCCATTAATAATGGCTTGAAATCTAGATGGCTCCCGTTAACCAGGACAATTGGTTGTAAATGGCTCTGTTTACTCGCAAACCTTCCTGGGTATGTGCAGGCCAACCCTGAAAGAATGGAGAATGGGGTCTTACAGTGACATGTGATCGTGTCAACTGGTACTGGAATTTATCTTAAACCTGGTGCTTTTCCATTTAGAAGGAAGGGTGGGAATCCAGAGAGAGACAAAGGATTCCCACCTTCTGCCAAAGCTTTAAAGGGGGTGGAACAGAACAAAGGGGACTGCAGTCATGAGAAATCCTAGTTACTACCTGATCTGTGACTAACAAGAACTGTACCGGAGAAAGGATTGGGCCCAGATTAAGAAGGAGTCTAGTCTGTGAAAGAAGCTTATTGGAACATCTCTGAGGGTGAGATTTACCTATATTCAGTTTCTTAATGTAGTAAGCTTAGACTTGCATGTTTTGTTTTACTTTGCTTGGTAACTTACTTGGTTCTGTCTGTTATTACCTGAAACCACTTAAATCTTACTTTTTATTCTTAATAAAATCACTTTTGTTTATTATTGAACCCAGAGTTTAATGATTAATACCTGGGAAAGCAAACAGCCGTGTATATATCTCTCTATCAGTGTTATAGAGGGCGGAAAATTTATGACTTTACCCTGTATAAGCTTTATACAGAGTAAAACGGATTTATTTGGGGTTTGGATCCCATTGGGAGCTAGGTGTTTGGGTGCTGGAGACAGGAGTACCTGCTGAGTGGTTTTCAATTAAAGTCTGCAGCTTTGGGGACATGGTTCAGACCCTGGGTCTGTGCTGCAGCAGGCTGGCGTGTCTGGCTCAACAAGACAGGGTTCTGGAGTCCCAAGCTGACAGGGAAAATGGGCTCAGAGATAGTTTCTGCATGTCAGATGACAGTCCCAAGGGGGTCTCTGTGACCGAACCCATCACAGTGTGTTTGGTAGGTCAAAAACAATTGACGACAAAATGTCCACCAGCATATCACAGATGCTCTGCCTGAGTCCCAAAATAGGACTGATAGCGTGATCTGGAGAAGTTCCTCCACTGGATCGGGATGATGGGAGCATGTGGACACAAAATGGCTTGGCTGGATGTATCGGTGGGCTCAGACCATTTCTGGTCAAGGCACGTGGGATGGATAGACAAGTTCTCCCACAATCCACTACAAACCAAGCCCGAGAGCAGATGCAGCTGGCAAGGAACCCTGGGATACACTTCCAGAAGCAGAAGGTCTGATTCGAGTCTGTGCAGTGCAGTTTGGACACATCAGTACAGTTGGGAGGCCTGGGGTTATTCTGCAGTGTGGACACTGAAGCACAAACTTGGAAACACCAATCTGCAGGCCTGTGTTCTACAGACTCAGGTTTACTATTCAGTGTGGACATACCCTAAGTGATTCACCTATGTCACCTAGGAAATCTATGGTAAAGCAGGAAATTGAACCAAGGACTCCCAAGTCCCCGGGTAGCAAGTGAATGACCTATTAGTTATCCTTCCCCTTAGTAGTACAAATATAAAAGTTATAGCCATTATAAATGCAAAAGATAGGCATAAAATGTTTAAACAGTCTTGCCCCCATGTGGATGGGGAAAGGGAAGCCAAGTTAAGCCCAGTCTGAAAAGCAGGCCCTTAATGTTCCTGGACTTAATTCTGCAGGGGGTTGAATGCCTCCTGAAAGGAACTCAGTGCTCTCACCTTCATTTGAATATGGCATTCTTTGCTTCTGTCCCCAACATCCTATGTACACTGCTGAACAACTTCTTCAATTCACTCCAGTGGTGAGTAAAGGAATTCATGATGTCAATTGATGGCAAAGTTCGCAATATATCTGGAGTGGAGATGGGACTTACAAAGTTCAGGTCTTTTTCAGAGTTTGTAGGTGTTCAGATCCAGGGTTTTGCTTCGTATCCGCATCTTGTTTCATCATCCTTCTGCATATGAAATGAGCTATATAAAGGTCTTCATTAACTGTGTTTGTTTACCAGGTGATGACAATTCTGGGAGGAGGGTGATTACTTTCAGTTGCTGTCATATGCCCCCTTCCCATCAGCTCGATCACAGCAGACTCCTAGAGTAAGTTTCTCTCATTTCACCTTCTCTCTCTCTCTGCAGTTTATACTGCTTAAAATTTTAAATGGCATGTCTCATGAGTTCATTTGTAGGTAAATGGGCTTTTTTTCGTCGAGTATGGAAAAAAGTGACTAATGCTAGCCCGAGCACTAAGCCTCGGAATCAGGTGAGAAACTATCTTTGAAACCAAGCCCCAGCTACTTAACCAGAAATAGCAGGGTTTTTTGTGTATTGTAGTTATGTTATTAATCAACTCTTTATGGATTTTTCTATTGTAACTTATTTTGAGGAACAAACATAAAAAATTAAAATATTTTTAGTACTTTTCAAACTTACTATTTGATAAATTGTATCTGTATTTATTGAATATTATATTTGTCAAATACTTTTCGTGGTATTTAACCAGCTGCAGGAACAGCAAAAGCTGTTTTTATTTTATTTTCTCAAAAAACATTTAGTAAGAATGCTGTTTTATTGTTTACATTATAATGCTTTTTGCTTTTGATCTTTAGATGATTCACATTCATTACTAACATTTAATGAACTAAGTATTTCATTAAGCTTAGTATTTCATTATCTCATCTTATAATGGTGTTGGTTTTTCTTGGTTCAAGATGTTGTAAATGATTATTCCTTCTCACAACATCCTTTTTAAAGATCGGTTGTAGGAAGGTAACAGAGATAAAATGCTGCAATCTGGAGGACCTAGTATGGGATTAGAACCAGGACCTGTCTATTATCCCATACTATTATCCCAGTGTTAGAGATGGGAAGCCAAGGCACAGAGCAGCTACATAATTTGCCCAAGGTCAAACAGGAAGTTTATGGTAGAGCAGGGAATTGAACCCAGGTCTTCTGAGTCCCAAGCCAGCAGTGGACCATCTTTCCTTTCTAGGATCAGACCAAGCAAGTTAAGGTTTGAGGAAAAACTTTTCAGACTGAGGCCAGCATGGCCAATATTTTGGAAATGAAACCATGTTGGAATGGATTTGGTATGGCAACGTTTTCATTGTCATTCTTGAAAATGCTGTCCCAGTAAGTAATGCTTCTAGGGATAGTATTGCAGGCTTGGAAATGGCAATTGGCTGTATAAAAACAAGGGGCAGATGCTCAGCTCACATAAATTGTCATCGATCCATGAGCTGTGGTAATTTGCACCAGCTTAAACTCTGCTCCATTATTCTCAGAAGTACTGCATTTTAGCTAGGGAATTATATAAGGCCAGGAGGCTCAATAGATTGCTTGGGCACAAGGGCATGTTTGGGGATACTGTAAACCTTTATTTCCAGAGACTTTCATTTTTTTGTAACGCCTTCTGAATGATTATTGTCATGATTTCCATTCAAGCAACTCCTAAAAACCTTAGTCTGGGATCAAGATCCCTGTACACACAAATAACGCAAAAACAGTCCTTGTCCCAGATAATTCACAGTCTAAGACTTTTAAAATAAGCAATGAAAAATAAGCAATAAACAAGGGAGTAGAAGATGGGAGGACAAGAGAACAGTAAAGTTAAATGTATTTGCATAGATAATAGTCACAGTGAGCTCAGAACTTGCAGACTCCCACCAGCCTAACGAATGCCACATGGAACTACACATTTTATTAAATGAAAAGAGCAATTAAGAAACGTTGTTAAGACTATGCGCAGAATAATAAGCAAGAATTGATAATGTAATAACACAGGTAAATTAAAATCTGGTTCAGAGAGAGGTGAGTCGAGATGGTACTACTCAAGTGGCATTGTTGCCTTGTTTGAATAATTCAGCTGTGGGGAAAAAATGCCTTGTCTTATTCTTAATTGTACAACAAAGGAAAAATAAAAGTACCTTAAACTATACCATAGAAGAATCAATACAAAGAAACCTACGTATAAAAACATACAATATTATTTCAAGATGGGATTACTTAAGTGCATTTCCTTAAATTATCTTAACACATACGGATCTGATGATGAAATCCCTACAAAAGAAAGCCAGACTAACTTAAGGAAGAGGGAAGTATCTGATGCCAGCCACAGTAATTAGAGCTGGTTAAAAATTTTCAAAACATTTGAAATTGACAAAAAATATTTCACAAAATTTCACTTTTCACCGTTTTTTGACAAGTGTTGATGCCATTATTTATTCAGAACATAGGAATTCAGAAAGATGGGAACACAAAGCTTTTTCATTATTTCCAGAAAGCATGCCCAGGTTTTTCATCATTTGATTGCCTGTCAGCACTGCAATCTTTGTACCTCTTGACTAGGCACGTTCTTTTAATGTGGAACATTTTCCCCCGAACATGAAATCACTGGCATTATGATACATAATGAATGAGTGTATTAATATTGATCATGAACATGAATTTACAAACTTTGGTTTGCTGGGCAAAAATAGTGATTTTGGTTCTTTGGACGCTTGTCAGTTTATAAATCCATAAAAATACTTTAGAAATCACTTTTTAATACTAAAATATTGCCTCTCTTCTCAGATACTTGAGGTATACACTCGACCAGTATGTGGAGAATGATTATACCCTGGTCTACTTTCACTATGGCCTGAACAGTCGGAATAAACCCTCTCTGAACTGGCTGCAAAGTGCCTACAAAGAATTTGACAGGAAGTATGTTCTCCAAATATTCTGTCTGCCCTTTCTGTGGGTAGGATCCAACTATCACATCCTGTTTAACTTCCAAGAAGGAGGCATATTCTTCACGAAGACCCAACAAGCTAGAGGTCTACCTTTTGGTCTTTCTTTGCTATTGAGATCAAAGAGTTAATTTCCATTACTGTAGATTAGATTAGAAATTTCTACCATGAAGAAATGATTAACAATGAACATTCTAGGTATTGGAAACATTATCCAGGGTGTAAAAATTCTGCAGACCCATAATAAGGAGGCCCAGCTATTCCGTGGCATATTTAAAAAGATGTTTGCAACACATTGACATTGGTTATTTTTGATTATCTCACAGTTGTGATCTAGCAGCTCATATCTTAAATAGTTCCCTAGACTAAGCTGGAGATAGGAAAAATAGAGTCCAGCTTCTGAAATTCTGGCCCAGAATGTATTTCACTACATAGATTTTAAGGTTAGAAGGGACCATGGTGATGATCTGTTCTGACCTCCTTCATAACACAGGCCATAGTTCCTTCGTTTTCTATTTTACGATGCAGTCCGCAATTGTTAGATAAATTGTATTGCAGACCTGGGAGCCAGGACAGAACCCCTGTTCCAAAAACACAGGTTTCTAGTAGTGGAGCTAAAAGTGCCCCAACTGGCAGCAGTTCATCTTTTACAATCTCTCTGCTCTGAGCAAACAACTAGAGAGCAAAGTGAGAGAAAACAAACACATGCAAACGCCTCCCTTTTCCCCTTACTCCCACTGTCAGAAGTAGCACTGTTGTTTTACATTTTTCACTCACCTCTGAGCTTTATGATTCTGGAAGGGATTAGAAACAGATCTACCAAAATAACCACAAGAAAGACTATTCTGACCAAAGAGAGAAGTTACCAGACATCTCATGGCAGATCCTGTTCTTAGGAGAGTCGCAGCCCAATTTTACAGATTCGAGAGGCTGAGATCAACACCCAACCTACCACCCTTTTGAATTTCATACACTAAAAACTGAAACATTAAATACCCACCACACACAAAGTAAAATTTTGCCTAGCAGCCATCAAATATGAAGAGCGATGTTGTCGTCTGAAACGTTCAACTGCTGTATGACATATCACTCTCAGCTCAGTGGCAGACTGAGGGAGTTTGCTTTTGCTAGTAGATTCTCAAAATGGTGAGTGCAAGATAGTCATTTGGTTTTGAGACTGGAGAGGGACTTCTGTTATGTTCACTATGTGTAACAGTGATCTTTGCTGTGCTAGGGTCTCTCCCTGTAAAGGAATGACCATGTGAAATTGCAAGCTTGTCCTGTCACACACACTCTTGGCACAAAGCCATGCCAAATTTACAGTCACCATATGGGGGAGAAGCAACAGAGTGGAAATATCTTCAGTTGCATTGGCTTCTGAAGTGTGCACATCTTATTCACACAATTGGCCTTCATTTCTGCCCAAACCCATTCTCTCCATCCTCCTCCCCAGCCAGAAACTTAGAGAACAAAAGGGAACCAGATGAGAGTGGGTAATTGGGCAAAAGCAGGCAACCTTACACTGATTATTTGAGTCACGGTTGGAATTCTTAGCACATTGACACTGGGAAGCTCACAGCAATATTCACAGCCCAATATTCATGTTCAGTTTTACTAGCTAAAGGAAAAACTAAACAAATACCCTGTGCACTTTTTGCACTAGATTTTGTCCCCGTACTCCTCTCTTCCCCAATTGGCGAGTGCAACAAATAAAAATAGTCAACATAAATGGGTTTCAAAGGAAAAATTTCAGCTAAGTTATTTACAACAGCGGTTCAAAGAAGTCTTTGGGGGATGTAATTGTGCTACATAGGTGAAGAAGAATATAAATATGTAGCTTTGCACAAAAGAAATGGGTCCACCTGTTACCTCCAGGTATAAAATAGACTCAAAATTTGAACTTCAGCTCAATAAAACAACTGCTTTTTATTATTCAAAGTCTTCCCAGGTGCACAGTTCCAAACTTTTTGATGCTGGCCTTATAAAAACAATACTGTTTTTTCCCCCCCACTCAAAACCACTTGGGTTCAATTAAAATAAAAAAGAAGAAACTGCTTTAAGTGCTTGGTTCCTCCTACCCACCTCTAAATATATAAGCTGTTGTGCAAAGGTGGTTTTAGCAATTCTTGATCAGTGGAATATGATCCTTTAATGGTCAGCATTCAAGAGGAACCTTCTCTATTGGGGAAAATTTAGAAGAGAAAAGCGGCAATTTATATACAAACCAATATACTTGGCCACTCATTGTCTGTATCTCCTTTGATATAAGATCTTTTTCCTTCATGCAGCCTAATTTCCATTCCTGCTTGTCCTACTGTGATCCTTTATTTATGACATCAGATACGTCACTGCGGGATCAATCAGGATTAGGGGGGAAAGAAAGATTTTGTTTTAAACACATTGGAGCCGGGACTCAGCTGATGTACATCAACATAGTGCCATTGGCTTCAGATGAGCTATATCAGTTTACACTAGCTGGTGTTCTGCCCCAGATATCTTCAGTGATTACTAGCAAACCAAAGCAAACATAGCAAGAGAAATAAATGAATGGATGTAGGTTTTAATTCTGAAAGAATAAACATTTTCCCCAGTATGAAACTCAGTGATAGAAAAGAATGGAAAACTAAGTAAAATACTTATTTCTTTCACTGGAACTTTCAAGAAGCTCTTTTTATCATTTACAGATATGCTTCCCTCCACCACCATTATTAAATCCACAAAACAACCCATACATTGGTTAGCAATGTAATAGTATAATCTTGGCCTACTGTTGTGCCATCAGGACTGACCAGCTCCTTTTTTCATTTTACATTCAATTTCCTCTGAATTAGATTTTTTTTTAGCATACTTGAAAGGAATATATTTAATGTTCCAGTAATAAAACCTTTTCATTCAATTGCCTCTACTTTATGCTGCAGCATATGATATTAAAAGTCTTCTAACAATTTAATTTTCTTTTCACAGGTATAAGAAAAATCTTAAAGCACTCTATGTTGTACATCCAACCAACTTCATAAAAATTCTGTGGAACATTTTTAAACCTCTCATAAGGTATAGTGATTTCATTAAAGAGAGTTTCCTATATAGTTTAGGGGGAAGTTTGTCTTTTAATAAGTATTTTTTAAAATACCCTGCTCAGGTAAGATACCAGACAAATATTTAAAGTGTGGCTTAATGTAATATATTTTAAGAGGGAATCAGAGTAGTATGTAAAAATAGTTTGGGATTTTTTTTTCCTTTTCCATGAAGATGCAGAGATCTTGATTCAGCAAAGCACTTCAGCATGTGCTTCGCTTTAAGGACATGCTTGCGTCCATGCTTATTCCTCAAAGCACTTAAACATGCATTGAAGTAAATGTGACTGAAGCACACGGCTAGATTGTAAGCTCTTTGGGGTAAAGACTGTCTTTATCTGTGTTTGTACAGCTGCTAACAAGATGGGGTCCTGTGATCCCCCACTGGGGCTCCCAGGCACTACCACAATACAAATAATAACTAATAAATTACCTATACCTTTAAGTATGTGCTCAAGTGCTTTGATGAATGGATACAGGATTACTCTTGTGCTTAAAATTAAACATGTACCTAAATGCTTTGATGAATCTAGGACGTAGGAAGTAATACAGGCACCTTGAAAAGACAAAATCACCTTGACAAATTGGAGAATTGGTCTGAAATCAACAAGATGAAATTCAGTAAAGACAAGTGCCAAGTACTTCCATTAGGAAGGAAAAGTCAAATGGACAACTACAAAATAACTAGGGTGGCAGTATTACTGAAAAGGATCTGGGAGCTATCACAAATTGAATGAGTGTGGACGATGTGATACAGTTGCAAAAAAGGGTAGTAACTTTCTGGAGTGTATTAACAGGAGTGTCATGTGTAAGACACAGGAGGTAATTGTCCTTCTCTACTGGGCATTGATGAGTCCTTCGCTGGAATACTGGGTCCAATTCTGGGCACCACACTTTAGGAGAAATGTGACTAAATTGGAGAGAGTCCAGAGGAAGCAACAAAAATGATAAAACGTTTAGAAAACCTGAGCTATGAGGAAAGGTTAAAACACCTGTGCATGTTTAGGCTTGAGAAAAGAAGACTGATAACATTCTTTAATTTTAAGGGCTGCTATAAAAAGAGGACAGTGATCAGTTATTCTTCATGTCCACTGAAGGTAGGACAAGAAGTAATGGGTTTATCTATAGTAAGGGAGATTTAGGTTAGATATTAGCAAAAAAAATTTCGAACTATAAGGATACTGAAGTTCTGAAATAGGCTTCCTAGAGAGGCTGTGGAATCCCCATCATTGAAGGTTTTTAAGAACAGGTTGGACAAACACCTGTCAGGGATGCTCTAGGTTTACTTGGTCCTGCCTTAGCACAGGGGGCTGGCCTTGATGACTTCTTGAAGTCCCTTCCAGCCCTACATTTCTGTGATTCTGTCTCTCCAACCCTACATTCAATGCACAATGACTGGCTCAACTACTGGGACCAGAAAGTGGCTTCAGGATTTGGTGCTTACTGCACGTATCTATACATACAAAACTTTCCCTGAACCTCCAAGCCTGTGCAAATTGTTCCGGCTTCTGGCAGGAATAATCTTTCAAATGGGGATTGGAGAGGAGGTTAATGGAGCAGCAGTGGGCTAACATCAGTGGGTATCCATTTAAGGTATCGCTTCCTAGTTTTGGGGATGGTTATTTATTCCAAGTACTCACTCCCCTTTTGAGTTTGATAGTATGTCTATATTAAGATGAATATTGTTCTTGGATCAATGGTTTTAAATCCATCTGCCTACTGAAATGTGTGTAATATTAATATAGCATAAGTATTCATATCAAATAGAAAATTTTGACCAGGGTTTGCTTAATATAGTTTCTTCTTCTGCCTTTGTTGTGGTTAAGTTTTCAGCACAATGCATTATTCTTGCATTGATTTTATTTTGATCATTCTGCATCTCAATATTTGTTTTGGATCTAATTCAGTATTTGAAATTTTGCTGTTATAATTATGTAATATTCTTTTTCAATAAAATTTGTGAACAACATTTAAAAAAACTACAACCCTGAAACAAAGAATGAGGTTACAAAAAGTTGAAAGTATCTGTACATTCTGCAGATGAAGATTTGGTCTACATAAAATCCAAAAGCTAGAAAGAATATTATCTGCTGCAGATTATTTAAGTGTCAAATACTGTCCCACACTTCTGCTTAAGGAGGATTCCACTGGTTTTAAAGTAACATAAAATGTAGGGAAGGATATTTAAAATCAAGTGCATCTGCAAGTCTGTGTCATTTGCTAAATTGTAAAGCACTGAGTCCCACGATGTAGAGCTCTTTCTCTTTATTAATGATGCTTTGCTAGTAGGTTTATTCTCATTAAAAATTGAAACCTACGTATACATAACATTAATTTACCAGAATAGTATGCGTTAGGATTTTTCTGTACCCTTCAATGTATCTCTGCTTTCAGGTTATTTCAGAGTGATCTTATGCTGGCAGTTTAAACTTTGATTTTAAAAATCAATATCAAGCCAAAGTTCGCAAAAGGAAAAGCGGGGGAAATACCAGAGTTTGTATTTCATAACTTCTGTTCAGTTATGGCCATAACTCAAAAAAATGTCACTGCTAATGTTGCTCACACAAATACTGAAAGAAATTTAAATGTTTTAGGAGTGTTGCATAGATGAACAGAGCATTTGTTATAATCAAGTGGGTGACTTATTAGGTCAAAGAACAAAAGTAATAAGAAAAAATATAGAACAGTTGTTTGAATATATTTAAGGAAAAAGTAAATATTTATCTGAAATTTTCTGAGCCACAGTAGAATCTGAGTGATCTCTTCTAAAGTCCAAGGGAGACTGGAAAAGAGGGCATTTAATAATTCTAAGCATACCCCCCAAAAAACCCCATATCAATGGGAAAAGGGTGCTGTTCTCCATGGATGAACTTGTAAAAGCCATGAAAGTGTAAAAATAGCACAATATGATCTCATTCAGAAATGATGATGCAGTAGTTTTAAGAACAAAAATTCCTGACTGCCTGTGAGTGAACTGCAGATTGCCCATTTTGTAAAATTTTATTACTAGAGTGAGTTCTTAAAGACGTTGCTTTTTCATTTAATGCAGTCTATATTACAGTTAGCTAATTGCCTTGCATAAAATGATGAAATCAGACCATATTGGAAAAAGCATGCTGAAAAGCCCAAATGAGATGGTACATATTCAGGCTGAAATCTGTTAATGTTGCAAAACTACTTCCCTGCTAGCAAATCTAGCACTTCCTTTTAATTAATACCTTCTAAATTGCAGTATTAACTTTTTTAATTCATACTTTCTTCCAGTAGAGGGAGCTTGTGTATATATGTTCGATGACTCGGCAATGAGCCAGTTACTACTGCAAGAGTCTTGGTCTCCCAAGTTCTCTGTCTTATAGAAAGGAGAAGAGTGCGTCTTATATCACATTTCTCTTGGTTTGCTTTAATTTTTATTACAAGACAAATTTTGTTTTACAGAAAAAGAGGCTTATTTCAGAGTGTGTTGGATGTATTTTAAATCATACTTAGAACACCTGAGTCAGTAAATGGGCTTTTACAAACTAAATATTCAACTTTGACTAGCAATATTTCATGTCACAATGTTGGGAGTCCCATTTTATGACTCCTTAAAGGGGCCTGATTTTTCACAACACATCTTTGAAAATCAAGCCTTTTTAAGGTGTCTACAGCTGAGCATCCAAAAGTTGAGACGCCCAAAATCAGTAGTCATTCTTGGAAAATTTAGGCCTTCCATTTATTAGATTATAATATTTACTGTCCTGCTATTTTCTCTTTCAACAGAGAGCAAGCTTAAAGTGACACATACATGTTTTTCTATCAGCAATGTGGCATTCTTTCCAGAAATTTACATAAGTGTTCTATAACATTCCTTTTCATAAAGTTTTCTAGTGCCTTACGAAAGCTGTTATTCAGCAGTTCTCAAACTAATGTTTTTCATATCTATGCAAATTGCAAAACATTCAGATGGAAGTGAGTTATTTTTTATTCAAATCAGACTCTGAGATGCAGTGTGTATGTTTGATCATGTGAAAATGAAATACATCTTGTGTCTCCAGCTGCTTCAGTTATAGTTTAATTTTGAGTTTCATTTGCACTTAAATTCTGTAATAGAAAACAAACCTTTCATTGATGTTCCTTCCATGCTAATTGTGTCATTTTTTCTACTGTTTTGTTTAGTCATAAGTTTGGGAAAAAGATCACCTATTTGAACTATTTAAGTGACCTGAGAGAGCATCTCAAATATGACCAGCTTAATATCCCTGAAGATGTTATTCGGTATGTAGCAAATTAATAACATCTGCTGTGATACGTGTTCTGAAATGGAGAGTTGTGTAATATTCACACAGCTGTCCCTCCCCCCACAACTCTGTTGGGGGGAGGGATAGCTCAGTGATTTGAGCATTGGCTTGCTAAACCCAGGGTTGTGAGTTCAATCCTTGAGGGGGCCATTTAGGGATCTGGGGCAAAAATTGGGGATTGGTCCTGCTTTGAGCAGGGAGTTGGACTAGATGACCTCCTGAGGTCCCTTCCAACCCTGATACTCTATGATTCTTTGTTTTTGAAATAAGATCTAATCTAATTTCTATAACAATTAAAAGCCTAATTTGCTATTTGTCCTTGGCTAGATTTGAAAACTGAAAGCTCTGAAAACTGCATTGTCAGCAAAGACATCCTGTAAAGATGTTGAATGTTTACAAAAGAGAACATTGTATAGTTCTCTACAGGTTCAGAATATCCTCTTAGCCTCAGATGCAAAATATTTTCTTAATATAATTGTACTCGCTGTGTCTTCATTAACAAAACCTTGCCATATGTCATTACTGCTTATGAGTTGCGCATGGAATTCACTTATTGTATATATGCATAATGCTGTTTATTGAGAAGAAAAAAATCTCACCTATTACTCTTGTTTACTGACAGAAGGTTATTTTATGTCACTGCTGAATGAAAATAACTGGAAGCTTTTTATTATGAGTGTTACTGCTGTGTGGGGTTTTTGGACACCTTTGTATAAATATGTAATAACAAAAAGCATAGTACAGCTCTACGTTTGTAAAAAGGATTGCATGAGAGGGTTGTGCTTCTGAGCAGCAACTGTGGTTGAATTTTTCTTTTAAATTAGAAGAGTGGTCCTATCTCTTGGATGTGTTTATTACTATATTTTATTGATTGAAGCAAAACATCTCTTTCATGTGTTACTTAATGATTCTCCCACAAATGCTTTCAAAGGTCTCACAAATACTCAAATTAAAAATCACTGGAGGTATTTGTGGGTCTTACAGAAGATCAGCATTGTGAGAAATAGGAGTGATCGGGCAATCAATGTGTATTGTAGTTTCACTCTTGGTACATATAAAATCAATGATTTTTGTTGTTTTCAGACATGATGAAAATCTTCGGGATAAACAGAAAGGGAGACCACCACCTTCAGCTAAGGTTCCTCCACCAAGACCTCCTCTTCCTACGCAGCAATTTGGGGTCAGCCTACAATAGTAAGATTTCTTTGATCGTACCTCTGAAATAAACTCTGAAATGTACTGTATCCCTTGGATTCACATCACACAAAATCTGGAAATTAATTTACCACTAGGGTTTTTTCCCCCTCTCTATATTCTTCTCTCTTTAATAACAGTGAAAGCTGGTAACTCTAAGCTTTATACACACTGTAACTGTAACCGAACAATAATGCCTGGTGAATTCATGGCATTGGGTAACTCTACATTGAAGGGAGAAAAAAAAAAAACAACCATGCAGCAGCAAGTCTACAGATTTAAGCTCGGGGGCTTATGCTATGGTGCTAAAAATATCAGTGTAGATCTTCCCACTTGGGCTGAAGCCCTAGCGCTGAGACTTACCCGCTTTACCAAGTTTCAGAGCCTGAGCTGCAGCCCAAGTTGGAATGCCTGCACTGCTCTTTTTAGCACTGTAACATAAGCCCGGGTCTTTAGGCCCCAGCTCTGAGACTTACTGCCATGGGTGGGCTTTTTGCAATGTAGACATACCCCTAGAGTCCTTGGGAGCTCCATGATCTGCCTGCAGGAACTTGTGCAAGCCCAGATGATATGTAATTCTTCAAGAGCTGGTCCGTATGTGTATTCCACTGTGGGGTATGCGTGTGCTCCATGTGCCTGAAACTAGAAGTACCTTGTATGTAGTGTCTGTTGGTCTGTGCTTGCACCCTTACTCTCCTTAAGTGCCGTACTGGTGGTATTGGGGGACCAATCACCTCTCCATTTCCTTCCTGACACCTGTGATGCTTTCTTGGGGTGTCCAGAACTGTAAGTCACCCTATCACCCTTCTGCCTTAGCAAAATAAGAATTTGTTGGCGCTACACTGTGCAACAACTCTCTGCAATCCCAGTCTGTTAGCCTGCCAAACAAACTCCTTAGGACTCTGCCAGTCCTAACTTTGGTTTGCAGGTAAACCCTTGGTGTTCTTCAACTCCAAAACTGTCCAGAAGCATCTCCTTGCAGCTATCAGACTCTGTCACTGGATACCTGCAGAAATACAAGTCTGCCATCTCCAAAGAGAGAGAATACACCCAAGCTTGTTGATGCAGCTGAGGATGCACACCACACTTCACTGTAACAGCACTGAAATTAATTTATAATAAAACAAGAATAAGTTTATTAATAAAGAACAGAGATTTAAGTGATAACTAATCAGAGATAATAGAATCAGAAAATGGTTACAAATAATACAAAAGTATAACACACTTCTAAGAGACTACATATAATCTTAGCAGGCTCAAAGCTTTGTCTAAAGCAGTTTTCTCACCTACAGCTACTTCTCAGCATCACCATCCCACATGGCTGGGGATCCAACATTCACAGATGCAAAGAGCCTGACCTCTTTGTGCCCTCAGTGATGGATAAGATGATGTCTTTTTGCTTCTCCGTCTGTTCCCCAAAGTTCATTATCTTTGTCCTGAGTCAGGGATGGCCACCAGGGGTTCACACTATGATGTGTCCTCCAGTGTGCTAATGCCATGTTGTTTCCTCTGCTTCCTGATAACTGATGTTTACCTCAGATGCAAATGAACTGCTCATTGTCTCTGGCATTACCATGCTCAATTTACATGAGAAAAATAGGAAAATCAATAATGCTTTGTCTGAGACAAACATATTTTAAACATGTAGTTCCAGTATACATACATGACTCTTTAAACACCATCTGTACATATGTCACACAACGATACTAAGGACCACTGTGTCACCAACTTTTGTTTGATAATTCACAGCACACTCCTATTAGATAAATACTATGAGAGCAGTGTGTTAGGTGTAGTATGTATGTTAGTTCTGATAGGAGTTACAGAACAGTCGGTCCTCTGCCAGTTGGTACTACTTAGGGTCTCTCACAGGGTAGCTGGTCCCTGTGGATAGACTAAGTCCAGCTCCCCTGTGGACAGATTAAATCTAGTCCCTCCCCAAAGCAGGTGAGCCCAATCCAGCCAATTAAAGAAGGCTGGGCTACAACTGGGCCTATAAAGGGCTGATAGTAGGCAGCTGGAGGAGGAAGGTCTGAGACAGGCTGCACCCTAGGGAGGGAAAGCCACACTGGAGCGGAGCAAGTTTCTGTGGTGCGTCCATGGAGCAAGAGGTTAGGGGTCCAGGGAAGCAGCCCTGGGGCTGCTGCTCCAGGAAGGGGGCAGAGTGACTGAGGCTGGAAGCTCCCAGGAGCTGGCATGCCAGAGATCCCTGGGAGGGGTGGCCCTGAAGCCTGGGGTCAAGGACTGAGTTAAGTCTGTTTTCTGTTTGTTTAATAACCTGTGTAAAAGAAATAAGCCTCCTTGACTGAGACTGGGTGTGGCATCGCATGCTTTAGAGCTGGAGAGAAGCTCTGGCCTGGTGACAGGATCACACCACTGCATGGCCTAGGCCGGAATCGCCAGTGTCCAGAGCCGATCTTTTTATCTTTAACCTGTACATATTTCCAATATTTATTAACGATTTTACTGTAGATAGCATTAGTATAGTTTATTCACTATTGTTAACTGTTAGTTAGAATTCTCTCCCCATCCCCCCAATAATTTTCCTTTCCCCCCTGTACAGGATTTAGATTATGCTCAGGTTACTGGAATTTAACAACTGTGTCTCTTGTCCCCTCTTCAGTGAAGGGTGACAATCAAAGCCGTTTTTATTGCCTCAGAGAGGCTCATAGTTCTGCTAAGAGCATTAAGTTTCTGCTCCTTTGCCAGCCAAACTCGACGGGCACAAGAACTCCAGCTTCGAAAATAACTTATGGAGCATGCAATGAGACCCCGGTCAGACCCAGGCCAACGGGACTCCCCTGTTCGTTGGCCTCCACTACATTGGAGAACGAAGAGGATAAGTCAGAACTTCCAATACTAACAGTACTATCGGGTTATCTTCCTCATCTCCGGAGGAGATGGTCTCTCCAGCTTCACTCTTTCCTCCACATGACCATAGACAATTCCAGGATCTGTTATGAAGAGTGGCAGATGAGCTCCAGATCTCTCTGGAAGAGGTTCAGGATACGTGACATAAGCTCCTACACATTGTACAGCGGACAGGATCCAGCTTCTGGTGAATTAAGCCATACTGGAACCAGCAAGGGCTATATGGCACATGCCACCAACTTGTGCCCCTATTTCCAAGAAGGCAAAAAAAATGATAATTTGACCCAAATAGAGAGCAGAGTTTCTGGTTACCCACCTACCCTCAGTTCTCTGATCATTCAGGTGGTCATTGAAAGATACAGGCAGCAACATGGAAGAACTACCCGTGCAAATAAAGAGGCTAAGCATTTGGAACTCCTAAATGAGTTACATCAACGAGGTAGTTACATCAACGAGCCTCCAATTTAGAATATCAAACTACCAGGCGCTGCAGGCCAACTATGATTTTTATGAACTATTCAAAGTTCCTGGACTTCAAAGAGAAATTCCCTCAAAAGCACAATAGTTCCTGATTCCCAAGAAAAGAGAGGGGTGGAGATCCATTCTCAACCTGTGACAACTCGGTGTGTTTCTTCACAAGCTGAAATTCCACAGTCATATTGGCATCTAGAATTCCATCTCTGGACAAAGACACATGGGTCACATCTCTCAACATGAAAGATGCATACTTTGTGGACATTCACCCTTCCCACAGATGATTCCTCAGATTTATGGTAGCATCTGAGCACTACCTATGCAGGGTGCTTCCATTCAATATAGCAACAGCAACCTGGGTCTTTACAAAAGTATTTTCAATAGTAGCAGCACAGGTCAGATGGAAAAGCATCACCATCTTCCTGTCTGTAAAGGACTGACTTCTGATGGTATGTTGTGTCCGGAAGTCCTGGCTTTGACTTCATCCCCACTTCATTTCCCAGCAGCCTTGGGAATCGAAGCTGACTAACTTGAACTATAGAATTCATAAGATCAACTCTGGACTTGGTCAGGGCAAGGGCTTACTTCCCTGTGGTCAGATTCCACCCCATGAGCAATATGATAAAATAGATTACAGACAGTATGTGCCTCATGCTTCTAGGGCACCTGGCATCGTATCCTTCGATGATGCCTTTTGCCACCTCCATTGCCTGAAAGCTTGGCTCTGAACAGTATATATTACAAGCTGACACAGCAGGAACACAGTGGTGACTGGAACTAGGGTGGCTTTCCACCCAAGGTAAAAGCCTCACTAATGTGTCGGAAGAACGTGAGGGTTGGAGTTCTCCACGCGCACCGGACAAAACAGTAGTTTCAGATGCCTCCCTGTTAGGGTTGGGGGGAGCTGCATGGATGTTCACACATCCAAAGGCATTTGCATACTTCATGGAAACAGAATGCATATAAAATGCAAAGCATTTTAACCACTCATACGATCCTGACATGTCCTGATAATATCAGACAATCTAACAACTGTCTTTTAAGTAAACAAGCAGGGAGCAGTGAAGGTATATCCAGAACTACATCACCCTGTCAGCAGTGTACCTACCGGGTGCCCACAATTCACTAGCAGACAGCAGATATTTTGCCACCAATCACAAATGGAAGCTACATGACACAGTGGTGGACGCTATCTTTGCTCAATGGGCAGCCCCTACTTGGGAACTGTTCGCATCCCAGAGGAGCTCAGGAACAGATTTCTAAGCCCAATGTTCTTTTGCTGTCCTGGAATCGCCATGTGAGAGATGCCTTTTCTCCCATCCTGTTAATAATTCAAGTTCTGTGGAAGATCTGGTGAGACAGAGCCCTAATCATCCTTATTGCTCCCAAGTGGCCCAAACAGTACTGGTTTTCAAGCCTTCTATAGATATGAACCTACCCTCTAGCATTCCATCCTTCCCAAATCTATTGACCCAGAGGAATGACAAGCTCAAACATCCCAACCTGCACTCTCTTCATCTCAGTTTGGTATTTGGCTGGATGTCCGATGTAAAGACCTGAGCTTGGAAGCCATTGAAGCTGTTCTTAGTAATAGTAGAAAGGATAACACTTCCTGGTGGAATCTAGCCAAGTGGAAATGTTTCTCGATCTGGCCCAGCAAAACCCATGTTTCCAGAGACAGCACATATTCCAACTATTTTGGATTATCTCCTGGCTTTCAAGATGATATGTCTTTCTCTCTGAGTTCGCTTCAAGTCCATCTAGCAGCAATCAACACGTCACCCACCAATTGAAGGCTAATCCATCTTCACTCATCAACAACAACTTGGTTTCTGAAAGGTGTGATTAGAATCTTTTCCCTCAAATCATAGAATCGTAGGACTGGAAGGGACCTCAGGAGGTCATCTAGTCCAGTCTCCTGCATTCATGGAAGGACTGAGTATTATCTATACCATCCCTGACAGGGCATTTGTCTAACCTGCTCTTAAAAATATCCAGTGATGCAGATTACACAACCTCCCTAGACAATTTAATGAACCCATTCATGTCTGAATTCAGTTCATATCACTCAAACTATTCATGCTCAAGTATGCAAGGCTATTTATCCCAACTATTCACCAAACCCTTATCAAAGAACCTTCTTGCAAGTGAAATGGTGCCATATAAAAATTAAAAGCAAAATAACAAAGCCTCTACACATTCTAAATGAAAAATAAATGTATCAATTTAAATTGGATTTATGGAGAAAGGTAAACTAATGAAGAGGAATAATGACACGTAACAGGAGCCCTTAGCAAATGTAAAACTGAAAATTATCAAATTTGTTTGTGTCTTCGTGAGTGAATGGCTCTTAGTCATTCTGTCTCCTCTGAAGATTACTGTAACCTGCATCCACAATCTGTTAGTGATCTCACATTTCTCTAGCAAAGTGGCAGGTTGCAAGTCTTTGTCTCACGAGGCAAGATTGGTCATTTTCTTAGGAGATAGAGAGAAGGTAGTTTTACAATCATGTCTAGCAAATAGGAATGCGTATCTACTGACAGCAGGGTGACTTTGTGATGACTGTGCTTGTGAATTATTCCATCACCAGATTGCAGCAGGCAACCGCAGAGCTGCACCTTGTATTGGAACTTAGCAGGCCAGTGCACTTGGGCCCCTGTTCTACCCTTGATAGTGCGTGGACTGCTGCACTGGGCAGGTTGATTTGTCATCCCACAGTAAGGGGAAATATTCTTCCCTCAGTTACAGCAATGTAAATCAGATACCACTCTTCAGTGGAGTGTAACTGAGAGCACCCACTCTATACTTACAGGCATTGGTTATAGAATAAGTCTGATTGTAGCAGAAGTGTACTTTGTTCCAATCCAACAGCGCTCATATTGTCGGAGGTATACATGAGGCTAGAGGGTACTGAAGGGAAGCTGCTCGTGTTAAAGTTTTTACTAAAAAAGTTTATAGGCTGGTGGATGGAGTTTATAGGCTTAAGGTTTGATAATGCCAAGATGCTGACTTAACCAGTCAATAGGAATCCTGTATACTGTTTAATAGTTAAGGGATTTTCCTTAGTTCACTGTTGGCTAACTCTGCTCCTGTTGGAGATAATGGTAGCACTCTCACTGACTTCACTGGAAACTGAGGTAGGTCAACCCTGATAATGCCACCTTAAAAATCATAAATGCAAGGGCCCTGCTTTATAATGTTAACATTTATCTCAGGCTGACATTTCATATTGGTTCTGTCTCCTAGCAATCAGGTTGCCCAGAGTTGTAAAGAAAACTGGGATATCAAAAAATGACAGCATTGATTCAGGGTCCCTCACTGTTATCTCAAATGGCAGGTAGAGAAGTATTTTGTTTCGGGTGGGGGAGGAAGAGAGTTGGAGGCGATGTTCATGTTGGATTACTGATGCATGTCTGGGGCAGTTCCTTTTCTTAGAGGAGTTCATTAGGCCATGCAGAAGTTTTTAACGTCGTAGGCCAGGATTTTCAAAAGAGCTTAAAGGAATTAGACATCTAAATCCCATTGAAAGTTACTGGGAGTTAAGGGCCTAACTCTCTTAGGCTTCTTTGAAATCTCAGACACAGTGAATTGATCTTAATTTACAAGTGAAGCGAAGAGCTTATTATCAGCTTATTTTATAGCTCTTCATCCTTATGTTAAAAAGAAAAGGAGTACTTGTGGCACCTTAGAGACTAACAAATTTATTAGAGCATAAGCTTTCGTGAGCTACAGCTCACTTCATCGGATGCATTTGGTGGAAAAAACAGAGGAGAGATTTATATACACACACACAGAGAACATGAAACAATGGGTTTATCATACACACTGTAAGGAGAGTGATCACTTAAGATAAGCCATCACCAACAGCAGGGGGGGGAAGGAGGAAAACCTTTCATGGTGACAAGCAGGTAGGCTAATTCCAGCAGTTAACAAGAATATCAGAGGAACAGTGGGGGGTGGGGTGGGAGGGAGAAATACCATGGGGAAATAGTTTTACTTTGTGTAATGACTCATCCATTCCCAGTCTCTATTCAAGCCTAAGTTAATTGTATCCAGTTTGCAAATTAATTCCAATTCAGCAGTCTCTCGTTGGAGTCTGTTTTTGAAGCTTTTTTGTTGAAGTATAGCCACTCTTAGGTCTGTGATCGAGTGACCAGAGAGATTGAAGTGTTCTCCAACTGGTTTTTGAATGTTATAATTCTTGACGTCTGATTTGTGTCCATTCATTCTTTTACGTAGAGACTGTCCAGTTTGGCCAATGTACATGGCAGAGGGGCATTGCTGGCACATGATGGCATATATCACATTGGTAGATGCGCAGGTGAACGAGCCTCTGATAGTGTGGCTGATGTGATTAGGCCCTATGATGGTATCCCCTGAATAGATATGTGGACAGAGTTGGCAACGGGCTTTGTTGCAAGGATAGGTTCCTGGGTTAGTGGTTCTGTTGTGTGGTGTGTGGTTGCTGGAGAGTATTTGCTTCAGATTGGGGGGCTGTCTGTAAGCAAGGACTGGTCTGTCTCCCAAGATCTGAGAGAGCGATGGCTCGTCCTTCAGGATAGGTTGTAGATCCTTGATGATGCGTTGGAGGGGTTTTAGTTGGGGGCTGAAGGTGATGGCTAGTGGCGTTCTGTTGTTTTCTTTGTTGGGCCTGTCCTGTAGTAGGTGACTTCTGGGTACTCTTCTGGCTCTGTCAATCTGTTTCTTCACTTCAGCAGGTGGGTACTGTAGTTGTAGGAATGCATGATAGAGATCTTGTAGGTGTTTGTCTCTGTCTGAGGGGTTGGAGCAAATGCGGTTATATCGTAGCGCTTGGCTGTAGACAATGGATCGAGTGGTATGATCTGGATGAAAGCTAGAGGCATGTAGGTAGGAATAGCGGTCAGTAGGTTTCCGATATAGGGTGGTGTTTATGTGACCATCGCTTATTAGCACCGTAGTGTCCAGGAAGTGGATCTCTTGTGTGGACTGGTCCAGGCTGAGGTTGATGGTGGGATGGAAATTGTTGAAATCATGGTGGAATTCCTCAAGAGCTTCTTTTCCATGGGTCCAGATGATGAAGATGTCATCAATGTAGCGCAAGTAGAGTAGGGGCATTAGGGAACGAGAGCTGAGGAAGCGTTGTTCTAAGTCAGCCATAAAAATGTTGGCATACTGTGGGGCCATGCGGGTACCCATCGCAGTGCCGCTGATTTGAAGGTATACATTGTCACCAAATGTGAAATAGTTATGGGTCAGGACAAAGTCACAAAGTTCTGCCACCAGGTTAGCCGTGACAGTATCGGGGATACTGTTCCTGACGGCTTGTAGTCCATCTTTGTGTGGAATGTTGGTGTAGAGGGCTTCTACATCCATAGTGGCTAGGATGGTGTTTTTAGGAAGATCACCAATGGACTGTAGGTTCCTCAGGAAATCGGTGGTGTCTCGAAGATAGCTGGGAGTGCTGGTAACGAAGGGCCTGAGGAGGGAGTCTACATAGCCAGACAATCCTGCTGTCAGGGTGCCAATGCCTGAGATGATGGGGCATCCAGGATTTCCAGGTTTATGGATCTTGGGTAGCAGATAGACCTAAGAGTGGCTATACTTCAACAAAAAAGCTTCAAAAACAGACTCCAAGGAGAGACTGCTGAATTGGAATTAATTTGCAAACTGGATACAATTTAACTTAGGCTTGAATAGAGACTGGGAATGGATGAGTCATTACACAAAGTAAAACTATTTCCCCATGGTATTTCTCCCTCCCACCCCACCCCCCACTGTTCCTCTGATATTCTTGTTAACTGCTGGAATTAGCCTACCTGCTTGTCACCATGAAAGGTTTTCCTCCTTCCCCCCCCTGCTGTTGGTGATGGCTTATCTTAAGTGATCACTCTCCTTACAGTGTGTATGATAAACCCATTGTTTCATGTTCTCTGTGTGTGTGTATATAAATCTCTCCTCTGTTTTTTCCACCAAATGCATCCGATGAAGTGAGCTGTAGCTCACGAAAGCTTATGCTCTAATAAATTTGTTAGTCTCTAAGGTGCCACAAGTACTCCTTTTCTTTTTGCGAATACAGACTAACACGGCTGCTACTCTGAAACCCATCCTTATGTTGTCCTCAGTGGCCAGAGTCCTGTTTCTGAATATTAAATGGGTACACTCAACCTGTTTCAGCCCCCAAAATTTCTCTTTCCTTTAAGGAGAAATGTGATCTTCATGAAGATTCCCTGGGAGAATTGCGGGAGAGAGGGCGAAAAGAGAGATTTTGAATCTGTTGAGAGAACACTCAATGATGTGTGGTTATATAAAGATTTTATTGGCATGAGTTAAGGATCACCATATTATTCATGAGGACCACAGGCAAAAAAGAATTATACAGGGCATTCCAAATGAGTTCCAATAAAACTTTTATACCATACCACACTCTTAGGTATTTTGTTTATGCCACATATTTTACAGAAATACTATTTTAGACATTTTTAAAGAGTTTTTAAAAATGTATTGGTGCCACTTTTTGTACATTCTGTCCTTAACTACGGGCTGCCTTCATTTTATGTGTCTATCTGCATAGATGGAAAGACTTATTTTATTTTATTTTGAGGGGGGAAAAAAAGACCTTTACAAAGTATACTATTATTTCATCTAAATAGCTTTCCTAGAAATCAAGATGTGAATAGTGGAAAGGAGGGAGCTGAGGCTCAACTGAGAGGGCAACTGATGACTGGACTGGGAATGACTTCACTTATTTCCTTGCTTATTACAGTTTGCGTTGGTGCTGCCTAGAACCTTTAAGTCAAACTTGTGCTTTGTGCTCTGTGGGCAGAAAAGAATATGAAGTAGGTCTCTGGCCCAAGAAATTTATTGTCTGCCTAATGTCCTGATCCTACAAATGACATGCAGCAGGGCTCCACGAAGGTTTAGAAATCTGTCTGCATGAGTCATAAATGGGATCAGGGCCTACAGGTGGTAACCATTTTTAAATGGTCAATCTATTTATCTCTTCCCCCCCCCCCCGCATTCCACCACCACAATTTAAAATAACCCCATAAAGCATCTCTGAGGATTTATGTATGAGAGGAGGGATGGTCATGGCACTAGACTGGGACTCAGGAGATATGGCTCAATTCCTGGCTCCAGGGTGACCAGAAAGCAAGTGTGAAAAATCAGGACGGGGGTGAGGGGTAATAGGCACCTATATAAGACAAAACCCGAAATATTGGAACTATCCCTATAAAATCGGGGCATCTGGTCACCCTACCTGTCTCTAACATACACTTTTCTTTCAGGCCCTGATTCAGGCAGAGTCCTTAAGCACATGTTAAACTTTAATTTACTTCGGCAGGACAGAAACAGGTGCTGAAATTTAAACACAGGCTTAAGAGTTCTGCTGAATCAGGGCCTTAATCTCTATTAGCTTCAGTTTCCTATCTGTGAAATGGAGATGATAATATTGAAACTGTAAACTCTTTAGGGCAAGAGCTCTCATCTACTGTCTAGGACAGGGGGCCCTGAACTTGTTCGGACCCAGAAACACTACTTTAGTACTGTCAAGGTTCCTTCCCCACTCTGAACTCTAGGGTACAGATGTGGGGACCTGCATGAAAACCTCCTAAGCTTATTTTTACCAGCTTAGATTAAAACTTCCCCAAGGTACAAACTATTTTCCTTTTTCCCTTGGACTTTATTGCTGCCACCACCAAGCGTCTAACAGATATATAACCGGGAAAAGAACAGGAGTACTTGTGGCACCTTAGAGACTAACAAATTTATTTGAGCATAAGCTTTCGTGAGCTACAGCTCACTTCATCGGATGCATTTGGTGGAAAATACAGTGGGGAGATTTATATTCACACACAGAGAACATGAAACAATAGGTTTTATCATATACACTGTAAGGAGAGTGATCAGTTAAGATGAGCCAATGTGGGTACCCATCGCAGTGCCGCTGATTTGAAGGTATACATTTTCCCAATTTGTCCTCAACCATAACTATTTCACATTTGGGGACAATGTATACCTTCAAATCAGTGGCACTGCGATGGGTACCTGCATGGCCCCACTGTATGCCAACATTTTTATGGCTGACTTAGAACAACGCTTCCTCAGCTCTCGTCTCCTAATGCCCCTACTCGTGCTACATTGATGACATCATCATCTGGACCCATGGAAAAGAAGCCCTTGAGAAATTCCACCATGATTTCAACAATTTCCATCCCACCATCAACCTCAGCCTGGACCAGTCCACACAAAAGATCAACTTCCTGGACACTATTCCTACCTACATGCCTCTAGCTTTCATCCAGATCATACCAAACGATCCATTGTCTTAAGAACAATGAAAAAACAATCAGGTTCTTAAAAGAAGAATTTTAATAGAAGAAAAAGTAAAAGAATCTCCTCTGTAAAATCAGGATGGTAAATACCTTACAAGGTAATTAGATTCAAAACATAGAGAATCCCTCTAGGCAAAACCTTAAGTTACAAAAAGACACAAAAACAGGAATATCCATTCCGTTCAGCACAGCTATTTTATCAGCCATTTAAACAAACAGAATCTAACACATATCTAGCTAGATTACTTACTAAGTTCTAAGACTCCATTCCTGTTCTGTTCCCAGCAAAAGCATCACACAGACAGACAGAGCCTTTGTTTCTCCCCCCGTCCAGCTTTGAAAGTATCTTGTCTCCTCATTGGTCATTCTAGCTTCTTAACCCTTTACAAGGTGAAAGGGTTTTTCCTCTGGCCAGGAGGGATTTTAAAGGTATTTAGTCTTCCCTTTATATTTGACAAGTACCAATAATAAATAGTATTAAGAAATACATTTAAAATCATCCAGAGGTGCTGCGTGGGATTTTCTTAGAATTTGCGGCATTGGGGATTAAAACGATTGACCATTTCCATTTAAAAATGGCTACCATGTTTAGGCAGATTGTAAGATTCTTGGAGCAGGGACCTACTTTGTATTCATTTATGCCTATACAGCACAAAATACTCTGTCACTGTGTGATAAAGAATAGCATATCAATTGAATTTCTAGTAGATAGGCCAGATTGTTCTGGAGCCAAATACTACCAATTTCTTTGATCTAAAATAATTCTAAAGGTTTCAAATTCTGCTTAAAAAAAAGTTGTCCTTCTGAAAACATAGAATGAATTAAGCAGTGATACTGATAATTAACTTCATGCATTTCATCATATAGAAGAGTTGTCCTCCTCCAGAATCTTTCATCCATGCTTTGTTTTGGAAACAAATTTATTGAGAGATGAGGCCCCAACTCAAAGTCAGTGATATCACTCATATGTTCAAAGTTAAGCATGAGCTTAAGTAACTTGCTGAACTAGGTTCTTTATGCTCAAATAAAGTGGGCACTGAGTATTGTGGGACATAAAGACCTGCTGTTACTCATCACTAAGTTATCATATTTATAAATCCAGGAATTTCAAATAATATCCATATACAGTACACAAGAATACCTATACAAAGCAGGACATATTTTCTGTTCATTCACCAAGCCCACCTCCACAATATAAAATAGTCAGACACAGATACTGGTTATGCAGAACTATTAGCACTCCCTTGGTTTAAATGGAAAGAGGCAGCATCACTGTTGCTGTTCCAAAAGAAACCATCATTAAAGATTTTATTAAAATGCAATGCAAGAAAATAAAAATCAAGGCATCTTCATCTTATATTGATCCGATGAATACAATTGTAATGCATGAATGAGGTTCCAGTTTTCAATACTTAAATAAAAAAAATCACAACATGTGCCAGGCTGTGGCATTGTCCTTTGCGTACACCCTCTAAACTCTTGTTGCTCCACTCTATTGCCTTTATAATCAAGGAACACCACAGCTGAGCTCCAGTGCAGAGCGTAGTGTTGACCTTGGCTAGTTATTGGCATCATTCTGAATTGTCTCCATTTGGTTTTAAAAATCTCGTTGTGGGAAGGGAGGAAAATTTTTAGTTCATCTAGTGATTGCCACGGCTGGGGAAGAGGGGAAATGCAGGAACTGCAACAATCGCACAGCTTCAGCTTGTTTTTAAACACTGAACCATTATCACAAACATTTCAGGGTGCTCTCCTTTTTGCTTTAATCTTTCCTGTTTGTGTATGCTGTGCATGTGCAACGAGGAGAAAGAAAAATTCTAAACTGAATCTGACCATGTCATAGAGGGGAAAAAATGAAAACGAGAGAGAGATTATCAACAAGAATGCTTAATGGTGCTTGAGAACAATGTTTAACACCTTAAGTGAGTTATCACTAGTCCAGAAACTAGAACTGAATCATTCACCATGTCACATGCTGCACTAATAATAGAGTCTACTTCAGAAAATACTTTCCCTGACGAGTGTGTGTGTGTGTGTGTGTGTGTGTGTGTGTGTGTGTGTTTTATAACTGATCCCTTTAAAACTGGCATATTGTTGTAATATGATTCAGACGTATGAAAATATTCTGCTGTATGGCTGTTATTTAAACAGGAAGTGTAAGATATCTTTTATTCCAAAATGCCAGTAGTAATTGCTGCTCTTCACATATGCATTGTCAGCCATACAACCCAAATCCTATGACCGTGAAATTGACCATAATGAACCGTGAATTTGGTAGGGCCCTACTTATGACAATGTCATGTGGGAAGGTCAGAAGCCTTACTAAAACCAAGATACAGCACGTCTACTGCCCCCCGAACTCTCCATGTCCAACCACTAGGCCAGTAACCCTGTCAAAGAAGGAAATTAGGTTGGTTTGGCATGGTTTGTTCTTGAGAAGTCCATTACTTATTACCCTATTATTCTCTAGGTGCTTACAAACTGATTGTTTAATAATGTGTTCCAGTGTCTTTCCAGATATTGAAGTTAGGCTGACTGGTCTGTAATTCCCTTGATCCTCTTTGTTCCCACTTCTAAAAAGGTACTACATTTGCCTTCTCCAGTCCTGTGGGACCTCACCAGTCCATCATTTCTGAAAGATTATCCCTGCTAATGGTTCCAAGATTGCTTCAGCTACTACCTTAAATACCTAGGATCAATTTCTTCAGGCCCTGACAACTTGAATACATCTAACTTGTATACATATTCTTTAACCTGTTCTTTCCTTATTATGGCTTATGTTCCTTCCACCTTGTGTTTAACATTGTGTTAAGCATCTGATCACAATTAACCTTCTTAGTGAAGACTTAGGGCTGGTCTACACTACTGCGGTAAATCAGTCTAACTTATGCAACTTCAGTTACGTGAATAACTTAACTGAAGTCGACACAGTTAGATCCACTTACCGTGGTGGCTACATTATGCTGTATCAACGGGACAGTGTCTCCAGTCGACTTCCCTTGCGCTTCTCAGGGAGGTGGAGTATACAAATTGATGGGAGAGTGCTCTCCCATCGATATAGCATGTCTTCACCATCAATTGCAGCAGTGCCAATCTACCAGTAAGTGTAGACATGCCCTAAAGAAAAATAGGCATAAAACTCCTCAGCCTTCTTTCTGTTGTTAGCTCTACTTCCCCTTTAAGAAGTCAACCCACTCTTTTTTCTTTTTTCTACTAAGTTATTTATAGAACCTCCTCTTACTGCCTTTTATGTCCCTTGCTGGGCGTAATTCATTTTGTGCCACAGCCTTTCTGATTTTGTTTGTACTTTTTTGTGCTATTCTTTTGTACTCCTCCTTACCAATTTGTCTACATTTCCACTTTCAGTAGGATTTCTCTTTTGATTTTCAGATTATTAAAGAGCTCCTGATGCTGCCATATTGGTCTGCTTGGTCATTACTGTTCTTCCTATCTTCCCTTCGCATTGGGATAATTTACTGTTGTGCCTTTAATATTGTCTCTTTGAGAAACTGCCAGCTCTGCTGAATTCCTTTTTCCCTTAGCTTTTCTTCCCATGGGAATTTACTTACCAGCTCTCAGAGTTTGTTAAATATGCCTTAACTAATTTAATTCATTTATTTTTCAAAATTAATGAACAAACCACATAGGTAGCGGGAGAGAAGAAATCATAATATAGCTGAAATGAAAAAAGCATACCCCTCCACAGGAGCTGTTCCAACTAATCATAGTGCCGGGAGGGTATGGCTTGATGCGTGTGTGATCCTAGATGAACATCTTACATCGTCTGTGTATCAGCCACAGTGATTGCAATCTCTCAAAGATCATTAACACATTCACAGACCTCTACATTTCTTTGTCTTAGTGCTGAGAGTTTGATAGTAAACATGATTTTGATTTCAAATAAGAAACACACAACTATGTATGTAAATATATACCATGTTTAAACCTGAGATCTGCCCTTTTTGATTGTTGAGTGCTTTAAAACACTGGTGGGATGCTCAGCAAATACTGACCATCTTTTTGGTATACTTTCAAAACCTGTCACAGACAAACATATTTTTCTGTTGTTTTTTTTAAATAAGGGAGATAATTGCAGAATTTTCTCATGTGTCTAGATAAAAAAAAAACCCTGTGTTCGATTTTAGCATCAGCTGCTTACTCATGAGAGAGAGAGAAATCTTATTTCATGGGAATCATTCAGAGCGTTATTAAATGCAACCTCACTGCATCACGTTGCCTTCAAAAATAAATAGTACAATATCCTTTTAATTATACATACACAATAGCTTAAAAGGAGACAAATGACAAAGAAAAATCAACATGATAAAAGCCTGCTAAACTTGCAGCATCCCTTGATCAAGACTTATTATAAAACATTTACAGCAAACTCCTCCTCTGGCCATCTTTAAGCCTTCCTAAAACCCTTCCACTAAAGATGTACAGCAAAATCCAATCAAAAACATCACTGTTGTCGTCACTGCATCATTGTTATAAGCCACCCTGCTGTGTCTTGCTAATCTAAGAGAACAATAACCAGAGTGAAAACAATCAAAAGTCGGTTAAAGTTAGAATATCATTGTCTTCTTGTCCTTGACTCTGTTTCAGAACAGTAAACAGCACTTACTTATTACTCAACATGATTGTGCGAATAGATAGATAGATACCAGGAAAAAAGGCATTTAGGCATGGCTCTTTGTGTAAAAATTGGACTTTCTAGTTTCAATAGGGCATTGGTTTGGGCTGGGGTTAGCGTTAGAGCATTGTGGGAGGAGGTTCTTTTTTATAATTATAGAAAAACTCTTGAGTGTGGTGCAGGCACCTGCTTAATGTATGTATAAAATGCATCTCTTTAGGTTTATTTGGAGGCTGTTCCTTTCTTTTAGTCTATACATGTCATTTAAATGCGGTGGCACTTTTCTTTTCTTCCAACAGTCTCAAGGACAAAAATAAAGGCCAACTAATTCCACCAGTAATGAAGCAAACTGTGTTCTACCTGAAAAGTAAAGGTGAGATCTGTTTTTGTTTGGCAGTGGGTGGGAGGAAACATCTGCACAAGGGTATCATTATGAAATTATACAGATCTCAGGGCCCAATTCACCAGTGATCTTAGGCACATACCTAATTTGAGGAATATGCCTAGATCCCAAAGAAACCAGTGGCTTCAGTGAAAACCAAGCACATGCTCAAATGCTTTGCTGAATAGAGACGTCAACTGACAAAAACTCTGGTAGGGCTATTTTATTATTACATAGTTGTCCCGTAAAAAAAAAAAATGTGTTTGGGTTTTTGGTTTTGTTTTTTTGCTTTCAGATGCAGGAAATGGCAAGTGAAAAAAGAATGCTTGAAATACACATCCTGGCCCACATTGTGCCATTGATTTCTTTTTAAGTAAAACTCCTAGTAAAAATCAATGGGGAGTTCATATTTAAAAAAAAAAATCAATGTCATAGGAAACTCAAACTTTAAAAAAAAAATCTACTTTTCAGGAGTAAGCTTGCAGTCCTCTCAGCAAAATATTCCCATTGACATCAAAGTTCCTTTGACTGCAGGTCAGACCCTGCATTTATAGTTTATAAAATGTATATCCGTTACCAACTAAGGGCGGCATTGTTGATTGCCCTATACGCCCATGCAGAAAAATATGGGAGCATGAGATGCCAACTACCCAAAAGGTTGTTACTTCCCTTCCCAAACAGCTGGCCAGGGAGTTTGTGGAGAGTGTCTTGGCTCCACCCTAAATGCATTAGCCAGTGCAGCCAATCAGCGTGAAGAAGCAGCATTGTGTGACAGATACAGAGTTCACGTAGTTTACTTCCCACTAGAGAAGAGGAGGTGCGGCAGACAGAGACCAGTTTCTGACTCTCAGAGATCACATTCTGGTTCCTGGTCTGCTCCTGGCACATTTCAACTGTGCACTTTGAGCCTTTATTTTTAATAATACTTCCATAGCATTTTTTGTCCAAAGATCTCAGAGTTTCACAAACATGAATGAAGCCTCACAGCAGCCCTGTGGGGTAGATGACGGGATCATCCCTGTTTTATGGATGGTTAAACTGAGACATGGCACTGTTCAGTTACTTGCCCAAGGTCACGTAGTAAGTCAGTGGAAGAAAAGGAATGTAACCCAAGAGTCCAGATAAGAATTGTGTGAAACTTTTAACAGATAGATCCAAGTGAAAAAACACTGGCTCGGATTCTCTTTTAAAAGCCAGTCTTTGGGCTTAGCTTGCCAAAAGTTTCACTAAGGATGGGAAACCTTTTGAATGGGTTTAGAAGAAATCTTGGCTGATTTGTTTGTTTACTTCTTTTATTTTGTTTCACTTCTGGTGGAAACCATGTTCAGCTCTGTTTTCGCACCCAAAATAAGGCAGTTTTATCTGAGATTTCCTTTTTAAAAAAAGTTATTAGTTTCGATGGTACACCAATATCAAGAACAACAGTATACATTCAGGGTATAATTCACCCCTTTTCAGAAGTGGGCCCACACAAGGCCCATGCAGCATGTAAGTCCCACTCTAGATTTTGTGCTGGCCTTCTGAATGGAGTGAATTTTACCCTGAGTATTCATGTTCATGGTCAGTGAGATTTGGTTTGAGTTTATTAGCTCATTTTAACTCAGAACTCAAATGATTCAAACCTGTTTAAACTGCCTCTGGAAAGGATCCGTATTAATCACTGCAAAGAAAAAGAAAAAAGCCCCTTCTCGCACTATTGGTGACTCCCTGACTGAAATACAGGCTCCATTGAAGTCAATGACAGAACCCCCATTGACTTCAGTGGAGCCCGGGGATTGACGCATAGTTTCTTGGTCTAATCAGGAGGCCATGTAGGCTAACATTTTAGTTTATTACACGTTAAATAAAAGTCCATGTTGTATTCATACCTACAGTAAAATTAATTCATTGGCATATTATCTATATGTCCAAATGATGGAGATAACGAACAAATACCTACTGCTGATTGGCAAGAAGTTGAAGACAGCATCCATAAAGGTATATAGAGCAGTTGGTTCCTTTCCTCTCAAAGACGTATGGATGCCTTCAATCACCTGCAGTATCCAGAGGTCAAATAAGAAAACGGGCCAATTCTGCTGTTAATACTAACCTCAGACCTTCAGTATGTGAGCACCTCGACTGGGGTTTTTAGTGAGAACCTTTGGATCCACTTGAGTTCCTCTTTTTGGAGCCTCACTTAACAGTAAGTGGGAGTAATGTTTCCAGGCCAAATTAGAAGATGAAACCATTACAAGTGTAACGTGCCAAATGTCCTGTGGCTAGGTGTAGAGAATGCATCCCGTTCGCTGCTAGGAATGTGCTAAGGCAAGGGAATTAGCAGCAACTGCAGACTGTCTCTGTGGTGGTGATTGTAAATGGGTAATTTATAATCTCCAGAAGCTATAGTGCATGTTCCAGTACAGTACACCCACCTCCATATGATGAAAGCAGTTAGCTCTACTCCAGCCACATCCCACCATCAAGATTTTGACTGTTACTTTAGTTTAATACATTTAGGATGCTCATTTCATACTAATCTTAATAGACTAAATCCCTCCCTCATGTGACCCCACTGAAATGTGCTGAGTTAAGCCAAGGATGAAGTTGTCTTGAATTATGACAAATTTATTGTCTTGAAACTAATTATAAAAATACAGTTAGATCAATTAACGTTTTCTGAGAGTTTTTGGCTGTGTTCTTGGAACGGTGCATGCACATGGACTTCCTCTTGAATATTTTAGAGGTTCAGCAGGAAATGAAGGTACTGTAACCATGATTATCCTCTAACAATGTGTCTTTCCATAACAATCTGCTGGGCAGAGTTGGTAGCACACCTCCTGTACTTCTTATTTTGTTTCTTTCTTGATGCTCTCTCTAGTTCACTGCTACACTGATCCCATGCTCTCACACCAACTGCTGAGTCTGGCTTAGATACCTTCTGTCTGCTATAGCAGCAACATCAAAAGCACAAAGAAAAAGAGCAGGCTTTCAGTTTTCATTGTTGTGATGAGGAAAAGCACTGGGTCAGCCTTGTCATTGCAAAGTCTTTTCCAGATGAAGTGATTTTGTTACCTTGTGGGCAGTAATAATCCTTGAGCTTTCTCCAGACCACATCCTTTTTTTTTATTTATTTATTCTTTTGGCTAAAAAGTAACTATAATCCACCAGCTTGTTCAGCACATTTTGCAGAGCCTGTGAAGGGTAGGGGTTAGGGAAGTGTGATGGTGCTTCTTAACAAAAGTTCTTAGTCTGGATACATTTAGTTCCTCTGTAACTTTTTTCATAGCTACATATTCTAGCCAAGCACAGGCAAGCCTAAGTACTTCTCCTTTTTCCTTTCTCTTTGTTCTGGCATAGGCTCCAGGCACCTGTGTGGGGATGGGCTGTCCCAGTGCTCTGCTATCCCCCACTTAAGCACAGATCTGTTTAGGGCTGCCATGTTTCCAGCTATAGGGTGTTCATTATGAACCATGTTTCTAAGAGACCACGGTTTGTGAGTTGGGAAGTTTTCTGACATCTGCAGCCTCCTAGCACATGTAACGCAGTCAAAGTGTTAACCAGTAGATGGTGGGCATGCACTTTTGCACCTGCTTAAAAGAGCATAGATTTCATTGTACCTGGTGTTCACTGCAATTTTAGTGCCTTGACTGCAGCTAGAGTCTCTCAAAGACTTCCATTGACTTCAGTGAGCTTTAGATCAAGTACTTAAAGTTTGGGGACCTCAGAGAAGCAACCTGCCATCAAGTTCTGGCAACCTCAGGGAGTGTGGCTAGCAGTTCTTCCCTGCACACACAATGAAGGCTACAGTTCAGTGTCAGGCACAAAACCAATTGTGTCCAAGTCCACCTGGTTGGAATCCTGTCCTGGCTGACAAGATTCCTGTGGCAAAGCACAGGCTAAGCAGAGCAGGAGGTAGCCCTGATGATCTTTTAGGGTGCTGCATCAAACCAGAACAAGTTTCCACCTCTCAAGCTGCAGCAGTCAAGCACTAGGTAGAAGGGAATCCACACTCCCTTTTGACACAGAGAGACAAAGTAACCTTCACTAACCTGAAGAGAGAGGATCTCCAAATTCAAATCTTGTTCTGCCACCCCGATCTATTGAGCTAACAAGGGACTGTATGTTGATAATCACTTAATAGGGATTGGGAAGTTCTTAGCTTTTAATCACACAGGAACTTTTTAAGGAATCCCTGTCTGAGGTGTCATTATTATGCTAATAATGTTCGCAAAAAGAAAAGGAGTACTTGTGGCACCTTAGAGACTAACAAATTTATTTGAGCATAAGCTTTTGTGAGCTACAGCTCACTTCATCGGATGCATTTGGTGGAAAATACAGAGAAAATCTCCCCTCTGTATTTTCCACCAAATGCATCCGATGAAGTGAGCTGTAGCTCACGAAAGCTTATGCTCAAATAAATTTGTTAGTCTCTAAGGTGCCACAAGTACTCCTTTTCTTTTTGCGAATACAGACTAACACAGCTGCTACTCTGAAACCTGCTAATAATGTTGTTAGTATTATTATAATTTAAATGTATATGTTTACTCATTGCCAACAATATCCCCAAAAACTTGCAGTTTGAAAGACAGGCACACAAAATGGAGATGAAGTGGGAAATGCAGAGATTGGGACAACTTCTCACTTTAGGGCCTAACAGAAGTCATGAGTTTTTCATAATTCATAGATTTCAAGGCCCAAAGGGACTATTATGATCATCTAGTCTGATGTCATGGAGGACAAAGGCCACTGAATTTCACCAAGTGAAGTCAACATCTAAGGGATAAAATTAAAGGGGAAAAGGAGTTCAACAGAGCTAGCAGTTTCTCAAAGAGACAATAGTAAAGGCACAACTGCAAACTATCCCAATGCAAAGGAAATATAGGAAGAATAGTAAGAAGCCAATATGGCTCCATCAAGAGCTCTTTAATGACCTGAAAATCAAAAATTAATACTATAAGAAGAGGAAACATGGACAAATTGCTAGGATAGAGTACAAAAGAATAGCACAAACATGAAGGGACAAAATCAGAAAGGCTAAGGCACAAAATGGGTTACATCTAGCACGGGACCTAAAAGGCAATAAGAAGAGGTTCTTTAAATACCATAGGAGCAAAAGAAAGACAAAGGAAAATATAGATAGTCTGCTTATCTGTTCTTAACTGACATCAAGAAGGCTGAGGTGTTTAATACATATTTTGCTTCAGTCTTCACTAAAAAGGTTAATGGTGACCAGATACTCAACACAATTAATAGTAACAATAAGGAGGAAGGAAGTCAAGCCAAAATCAGTAAAGAACAGGTGAAAGAATATTTAGATAAGTTAGAAGGTGGCAGGAACTGATTAAATTCATCCTAGAGTCCTTAAGGGACTAACTGAAGCAATCTTTGAACAGTTAGCAATTATCTTTGAGAATTCATGGAGGACAGGTGAGCTCCCAGGAGGACTGGAGAACATAAGAATGTTCATACTGGGTCAGACCAGTGGTCCATCTCACCTAGTATCCTGTCTTCTGACAGCGGCCAATGTCACATGCCTCAAAGAGATGAGAAGAACAGGGCAATTATCAAGTGATCTATCCCCTGTCATCCAGTCCCAGCATCTGGGAATCAGAGGCTTAGAGACGCCAAGAGCATGGGGTTGAATCTCTGACCATCTTGGCTAATAGGCATTGATGGACTTATCCTCTATGCATTTTGAACCCAGTTACAGTTTTGGCCTTCACAATGTCCCCTGGCAACGAGTTCCATAGGTTGACTGTTCATTGTATGAAGTTGTTCTTCCTTGTTTTTTTTTTTTTTAAACATGCTCTTAATAATTTCATTGGGTGAACCCAGGTTGTTGTGTTATGTGAAGAGGTAAACAACACTTCCTTGTTCACTTTGTCCACACCATTCATGATTCTATAGACCTCTATCATATCTCCCCTTAGTCCTCTCTTTTCTAAATAGAATAGGCCAGGTTTTTTAAATCTCTCCTCATATAGAAGCTGTTCCATACGCTTAATCATTTTGTTGCCCTTCTCTGTACTTTTTCCAATTTCTAATATATCATTTTTGAGATGGGGTGAGCAGACCTGCATACAGTATTCAAAGTGTGGGCATACCGTGGATTTATATAGTAGGTTTATGATATTTTTTGTTTTATTATCTAGTCCTTTCCTAATGTTCCTAATATTCTATTAGCTTTTCTGATTGCTGCTGCACATTGAGCAAATGTTTTCAGAGAACTATCCACAATGACTCCAAAATCTCTTTCTTGAGTGGTTACAGCTAATTTAGACCCCCATCATTTTGTATGTACAGTTGGGATTATGTGTTCCAATATGCATTACATTGCATTTATCAACACTGAACTACTTCTGCAATTTTGTTACCCAGTCACCCAATTTTGTGAGACTTCTTTGTAACTTTTCACAGTCTGCTTTAGATTTTAACTCTTGAGTAATTTTGTGTCATCTGGAAACTTTGCCACTGTTTATCTATCTATTTTTCCAGATCATTTATGAACATGTTGAACAGCACTGTTCCCAGTTCAGAATCCTGTGGGACACCACAATTTACCTCTCTCCATTCTGAAAACTGACCATTTATTCCTATCTTTTCATAGGATCATAGAATATCAGGGTTGGAAGGGACCTCAGGAGATCTTGTCCAACCCCCTGTTCAAAGCAGAACCAATCCCCAGTTTTTGCCCCAGATCCCTAAATGGCCTCCTCAAGGATTGAACTCACAACCCTGGGTTTAGCAGGCCAATGCTCAAACCACTGAGCTATCCCTCCTCCAGTGTGTCCTATGTTTTAACCAGTTGCTGATCCATGAGAGTACCTTCCTTCTTATCCCATGATTACGTAGTTTGTTTAAGAGCCTTTGGTGAGGAACCTTGTCAAAGATTTTATGAAAGTCCAAATATTCCATACCACTAGATCACCCTTGTCCATACGTTTCTTGTAGGGTGTCAACAATTCTAATAAATTATAAAAGCTGTGTTGATTCTTCCTCAACAAAACATGTTCATCTGTTTCTGATCATTCTGTTTTTTACTATAGTTTCAACCCAAATGAAGTTAGGCTTACTGGCCTGTAATTGTCAGGATCTCCTCTGGAGCTTTTAAAAAAAAATTGGCATCACATTAGCTATCCTCCAGTCATCTAGTACAGAATAGGTTACATACCACAGTTAGTAGTTCTATAATTTCATATTTGAGTTACTTCTGAACTCCTGGGCAAATACCACCATCTGGTCGTAGTGACTAGTTATTGTTTAATTTATCAATTTGTTCCAAAACCTCCTCTATTGACACATCAATCTGAGACGCTTCCTCAGATTTATCACCTAAAAAGAATGGCACAGGTATGGGAATCTCCTCTACAGTGAGGACAGGTGCAAAGAATTCATTTAGCTTCTCTGCAATGGCCTTTTCTTCCTTGAGTGCTCCTTTAGCACCTTGATTGCCTAGTGGCCACACTTTGTTTGGCAGGCTTCCTATACTTAGGAGTACATTGTATTAAAAATGCAAATGTTTATGTATTACTGCGGAATTGTATATAACATCTCTAGGTAAGAAACCTGAGCAATGTGAACTCTGGGAAGTGTTAGGAGCTTCAAAGGACTATACGAAACAATGTGAACTTGTACAGTTAAGTGGGTGGAAATACCTGGGGGAGGTGATTGCAAATTCCCCATCTCCAGTCCTAGCCTTTTGAAGCTACATCTTGAGGAGAAACCCATTGTCTGACTAGTCACCTATTCAGTCTCTAAGGATCAAAGATCCAAACTGTATAAAGGAGACAATCCCAGATTCATGGGGAGAGTGTTTGTTCTCAGCCAAAGATGAGATCTACTTACATCATCCCATAATTATTTTTTCTCCAAATATTAAGTAGTTTTGTTAGTCCATAGCATAAGGCCTTGTCTACACTACAGAGTTTTGCCAACACAAGTTATGCCGATGATAAAATAACAGTATAATTACATCGCTTACGCATGTTCACACAATGCTGCTTCTGTTGGCAGAGCACATCCACAATTGGTGCTCTAGCATTGACAGAGAGAGCACTGCCCTGTGGGCTATCCCACTGTGCTACTGGCCACCTTCTACAGCTAGGAGTTGTGGGAAGGCAGAGTGGATCGCAGTGCATCATGGGTTCGGGCTTAATGTCCCACGATGCAGTTTTTTCTGTCCCATCATTCCATGGGCTTCCAACTGCATTTCACAGCATTTTTCAACGGCCCCTGTTTAGGGTGCACCTGCCATCTCTGTCTGAAAGGGTGTATCCTGCACTGTCCTCTACTGTTGTGGTCACTGTTATGAACACATTGCAGATGGTCATGCAGTATATCATGAGCTCCCAATTTGAACAGGAATCAGAAGTGCCTGACCTGCTGTGTGCTGTGGAAAGAAACACCAAATGACTTTTGGCATTCTCAGAGCAGTGCGCACCATCACTTTTGGGCTCAGGGGGAAAAAGGACTGAGTGGTAGAATCACGTTGTTATGCAGGTCTGAGAAGTTGAGCAGTAGCTGCAGAACTTTCGGCTGCAGAAAGCCACCTTCTTCTTCAAGAGGTGTCCCTGTGGGTGCTCCACTGTAGGTGTGGGTGCGGCCCTGCACCATTTTTCGGTGATTTTTACAGCAGTGCCCGTATCGGCCGTGCATGCGTGGAGCTTGCCTTACATACCAGTCTTGTCTTAATAGTGAGCATGCGCGGCCAAACTCCTCAGTTCCTTCTCTACTGTCCCTGGCCGGAGTTGGACCTACAGCAGACTCGTTAACTTTTTCTCTTACCCATTCTACATCCTTTCCCCCCCTTAGTTTAGCACTCTAGTTACTAGATAAGTTCATCCCCTTAAAAAAAAAATCATTCCTGCTTGTTCCTCCAGCCGACGCTAATATGCCTGGCTCCCCAGGATTTAAGCGGTGCGCTACGTGCAGGGACGCCATCCCTATCTCGGATGGTCACTCCCAGTGTATAAAATGCCTGGGGGGGGTTCCTCATTCCTCAAAAATGTGCCCATTGTTCCAAATTAAAATCCAGGGCACATAAAAACAGAGAACGCTGCCTGAAAATGATTCTTGGGCAGAAGTCACTTGGACCTGCTTCTCTCCCAGGTACGGGCTCCTCAGTGAACCACAGCTGTTCCATATCCAAAAAGGACAAAAAAAGAAAACTCCTGCCTTCCTCACCCAGAAGGGAAACATTGCAAGCAATGTGGCTGCGGCGACAGTGCAAGCTCCCAGTGCCGAGGCTTCAGGCTTCAAGTTGCCTGCCTCCTTCATGGCACTGTCCAGCACCGCAGCAGTCAGGGTGCCAGCACAGAGGACCTTGCCGGAACAGACCCGGACTGCGCTTACCTCCCTGGCACCACCAACCTCAGCACATGCATTGAGTGCTGTGGTGCAGAGAACGAGCCTTGAATGCCGCAGGCACTCCTAATGGAGGGTTTATTTCACACAGGCTCTCTGGCACCGCAGTTAGTTCATTCACCGGACCTACAGGTGTCACCTAACCTACAGTCACCTCTACTTGACACCTATTTTTCTCTGGACATTTGCATGTAGTCCGGACACCTGTCTCTGTCTGTATCACACTTTTCTAGTGATGAGGAAGCCATAGTGCAGGGAGACTTTTCACCATACCAGTTCTCCCAGTCACAGAGCCAAATCAGCACTGGTCACAGAAAATCTAGGTCTTCGTTCATCAAAGACCTCCCTCCCTGATATATAAACCCGTGGATGGCACCACCTATGCCCTTCCCTGGTCATTGGCAATACTGGATCCATGGGCACCATATAAGTGATTCCACTATGATCGCCAAAATGCCAGAAATAGGAGCAATGCCACCTTGCCACCACCAGTGCATATGGCTATGAATGAGACACAACAACAAGCTGTTACTCCACACTTCTATGAATATGCTACACATGCTTCCCCAACCCTTGTGGAGCCCGTATCCACACAGGATGAGGCTATACTGCCTCCCCCACCAACACTGTTGGATGACTTCTTAAAATGTCAAGACCTCTTCGAAAGAGTTGCCAATGAGTTGAGGATTAATCTGGAGGAAGTTTTCTGAAAACCAACATGAGTTGACTGACATCCTGCAACCTTCCTCCACATCCAAGATTGCCTTACCTGTAAATCCAACCTTTATGAATCCTGCCAAAACCACATGGCGGACACCAGCTATGAGCACACCTACCTGTAATGAGCTAACTGGAAATATTTTATTTCTTCCAAAGAGTCTGAGTTCCTTTTACTCACCCAGCACCAAACTCATTGGTAGTAGAGGTAGCTAACCAAAAGAACAAACACCAGTTCCCAGGTCTACCCCAACTGATAAAGACAGTAAAAGGCTGGATCTGCTTGGTCGTAAAGTGTATGCTTCATCCACATTACAATTCCAGATATCTAATTATGTGGCTGTTCTGGCAAAATATGATCACAGAAATTATGAGAAACTAATGGACTTTATTGATGACATTCCAGAGGGCGAAAACCCATCAGTTTAAAGCCATAGTCTCTTACTGAGAAATCATCTCCTGTACCGCACTACAAGCTGTGCTTGGTGTTTCTAACACAGCTGCGAAGTCCACTGCTACAGCAGTCGTGATGTGTCGAGCTATATGGCTTTCATAGTCTACTTTTCCTTGCGAGGTTCAGAATACCATAGAAGATCTCCGTTTTTCACCATCAAAAAGATTTGCCAGTAACATCAACAATGTGCTTTACTCCATGAAGGACTCAAGAGCAACATTACGGTCTCTCGGTATCCAAACCCCTGCAGATAGGAGGAGACAATGTAGATACCAACCTTATCAACATCCACGCTACCCAATGTATGCTCAACAAAGTCATAGACCATATGAACAACATCAGTGACCAAGATATCAACAAAAAGAAAAGGAGTACTTGTGGCACCTTAGAGACTAACAAATTTATTTAAGCATAAGCTTTTGTGAGCTACAGCTCACTTCATCGGATGCATTTCGAGCTGTAGCTCATGAAAGCTTATGCTCAAATAAGCTTTTCTTTTTGCGAATACAGACTAACACGGCTGCTACTCTGAAACCTGTCAAGATATCAACGTTGCCGTACCAATTCATTGGCTCCATGTCAACCCCCTCCAACTAATAAGCAAATTTGAAGATCTGACCGAGGGAATAGAAAACATTTATCCCTACTTCAGTGCCCATTCCTCCCCCATCCCCCGTGTCCCTTTTCAGGGACTCCTCTCACGAAAAACTGCTCCACCAAGAGGTGCATCACCTCCTCCAATTAGGAGCAGTACAACCAGTGCCTAACCAACACAGAGGAAAAATGGTTCTACTCCCATTACTTTTTAACACAAAATAAAACTGGGGGATGGCGACCCATTCTCGACCTCAGATGCCTCAATATATTAGTTAAATAAAATTTAAAAAAAAATACAAAATGGCAACTTGCAGCCATGATTCCAACATGGGAGCAGGAAGATTGGGCCTACACTTCTGTCAAGTTTGTATATCAACATGCAAGATGCACAGGAGAAATTTCAGCACTCACAGCAGATCCACCATACGCCATATTTTTTAAGGACAAAGTCACCCTACGCTTACTGCCCGAAATTCTCCAAAGGTGCACTCATCTTTCCCTGTCAGAGCCTATCTCCCTACCTTTTCCAAAACCACATGCAAATTCCTTTGAATCTATGATGCACACTTGGACATGCGCAGAGCTTTGTCCTTCTACTTTGAGAGGACTAAAACCTTTAGGCATTCCGACAAGCTATTTGTCCCCATTGCAAAATGCTCTTAGGACTCATTTATCTCTAACCACTGACTTTCCAACTGGATCTTGAGTTGCATTTGTCTCTGTTATCAACTACAGAACGTGACTCCTCCTACCTTTATCGGGACTCACTCCACCAGATCCTTGGCAGCCTCAGTGGCCTTTCTGCATAACATCCCCCTTTCAGGACATTTCCAGAGCTGCCATTTGGCCTTTTGAAAATTATGCTCTTACACAGGAACCCATCACCGATACGCGTGTGGGCAGAGCTGTTCTATCTACTGCATTCCTTCCAGATCTGAAGTCCCTACCTCCTTGAGAGATACTGCTTTTCAGTCACCTACAGTGGAGCACCCACAGGGACACCTCGAAGAAGAGGAGGTTACTCACCTGTGCAGTAACTGAAGTTCTTCGAGATGAGTGTCCCTGTGGGTGCTCCACTCCCCATCCTCCTCCCCTCTACTTCGGAGCTGGGGTGGCGTCCGTTGTAGAGAAAGAACTGAGGAGTTGGGCCGCGCATGCGCACTATTAAGACAAGACTGGTATGTGAGGCAGGCTCTGCGCATGCGTGGCCGATATGGGTACTGCTGTAAAAATCTCCGAACCACGGCGCAGGGGCGCACCAACACTCATCTCAAAGAATGTCAGTTACTGCACAGGTGAGTAACCTCCTCTTCCTGGAACTGTATGCAGTACTTGCCCCAGGACTGCTGCACAAGAACACCAAAATGAGAGCTGCCTTCTCTGCAGAGAAACACGTGGTGATCACTGTGTGGGAGCTGGCAATTGCAAAATGCTACCAGTCGGTTGCAAATCAGTTTGGAGTCTGGGAAGTGTACTGTTGGGTCTGCATTAATGCAAGTGTGCAGGGCCATTAAATCGCATCCTGCTACGAAGGACTGTGACTCTTGGCATTGTGCGTGAAATAGTGGACAGCTTTGGAGCAGTGGGATACCATAAGTGCGGCAGGGCAATAGCTGGCATGCATATCCCAGTTTTGGCCCCAGACCATCTTGCAACTGAGTACATCAGTAGAAAGGAATACTGCTCTATGGTATTGCAGGCGCTTGTGGATCTCTGTGGGTGTTTCACTGATGTCAACATGGGGTGGTCTGGTAAGGTGTATGATGCATGCATCTTCAGGAACGCTGGCCTGTACAGGAAGCTGCAAGCAGGAACTTTCTTCAGAAGATTTCAGTGGAGGATGCTTAAATGCCTATAGTGATCCAGGGAGACCCAGCATATTCCTTACTCCCATGGCTCATGAAGCCAGGGATTGAACTGGGTCATGCTCTGCATTGTAGCCAGTTAGGGCTTCTCCCCTTGCCAGCTGGTAGAGAGCAGGAAAGTATTTTAGCATTTTGTATTCCTTTGTACCTATTGTCTCTTCTGTTTGTTTAATAAAACTTGCCCTGAATCAAGCCATTGACCTATCCCAGCTTGGTGAATCTGCCCACTGGCCTACATTTCTGTCAAGTGTATATCAATTAACATTAAAAATGCCACACCGGGTAAGTGTGACAATGGCTAAATATACATTTCAGGGTTCTTGGCTTTTGCATTTTTCACAAAAGTTATATTTTTACCGGATTCACTGAGACACTATACATTTCAAGTGTGGTTGAGATCTCTGCAGAAATCTCAAGATTAAAAAAAAAACCTTGTAATAAGAACCACTTACATTTTGTTGGTGCCCACATATGATAAATAATCTATGCTCAAAGATATCAGTTTGAACTTGAACCTATTCATTCTAAAATCCAAGGGCTAGACTGTGCCACTTAAGCACAGAGCACGTGGAGACAACCACTGCTACGCCCCTGTGTGAGTGCAGTATAACTAACCCGCTATCTCTCTGTTGGTCTGGACTCATGGCCTCGCCTCCACCCCATGTATCCTTGTCACTGTACACCCCTGTGGAATAGAAATGGAGCTGCCCCTGCAACCAACAAAGCCCAGGTTTTGCTCTTAGACAAGGTATAAGATATCTGCCTTACACAAGCAGCACACAGAGGAAGGAAGGTTACTTATGCCATTTCCTCAAACCTTTACTGTGTTCCAATGAGAAGGCAGGGCAGAATCTACCCTTAAGTGGTTGGGACAGTTTTAAAACAAAGTTTGGATATTTTATGTACAGCGCTTCAGCCAGCGTGACGCTTTCTAATATAATTGCAGGCCCATCACTCCTTTTAGCAGTAAGAATTTAAATAATTAACTCTCATTTTGAAAGAGGAATCTAATGAGTTTCTAATTTCTCTGTCTCTGACAAACAATTTTTCAGCAAAGTCTGAAAGATTTTTTTTTAAATCAGTTTTGACCCTTCTTAAATATTCCTATGTGTTCTTCCTATGGCACAAGAAGTCTTGAGGTGTTTTAGAAGACATTTTTATCTGCACTATAATGATTTTAGTTCTGAGTGTAACACTATGTCCTATAACTATATATTGTGCCGTTACAGGCCATGACATTGCACTGTAAAATTTTGTCTGTGGCAGTAAAATCCCTTTTATTTAAAAGGCAGTATAGAGTATTTCTAATTGAAATAGTTTGAATACTGCTGTTTATTACAAACAGCGAAGTTCCCAAACTATGCAATGATTAGTCAATGAATACATATGGTAGGACAATACAACCTCTTCCCCATTCAGATCACTGCACCATTCTATATAATGTCCAATTTTTTTTATTTAATTAAAAAATAATTAGCACAGCTCTGTTGATCTCAGTGAAGCCAAGCCGATTTACACCAACTGAGGATCTGCCATTTGGAGTGGGGTATATGGGTGCAGGACATGGAATTGCAATGGAATGTTTCTAAATTGTTCAAAATCATAAGCAAGCCTTGAAAGTAAACCTTTTGTGTCCAAGGTCTACACATTCAACTGCTTATTCTGTAGGGCTGGAATATGCTATTAATGGCAAAGTAATTTAACTTGTCTACCAAGGGGAGTATCTTTCTCTCTATGAAAATGGAATTAAACTCCTGTCATAAAGTTGTGTTAAACCAGACCTTATACCTTGATTTATGCAGGCCTAAAAATAGTTGAATTGGTCTCACTGGAGGAAAAAAAAAAGTTTTGAAAAAAATGCAGCGTTCTAAGCAATAATGCCTCAGAGTGGGGACAGTGTTTGCTGAGGGTACTTTTTTGCCCTTCCAGTCCCTTATTGGTTCTGATTTGTCTGCTGCAAAATTCAGAGCATTCTTTGAACATGCTTGGCAGACCTAGTGCTAAATAATACTAAGTTACTCAAAAAGGTGGTTGTGTCTCTTGCTCTTAACAACAATATAATATGAAGGACCCACACAACTACAGTGGGGTCTGAATGCTAAGTTTATTAACTATATACATCATGCAAGGCTACATGTATAGATACTTCTGTTCTGGCAAGATTCTTGGTGGCTTCTGAGAGCGAGATCCACAGGAGGAACAATAACTTTTTTAAAGGGATACTATCATAATCCTATAAACTACAAAGGTCAAAAGGAATCCGTCAGAAAAAAAAGCTGTCTTTATTCCTACAAAAAATTATTCTTCCTCTACCATCTTTTTGCTAAAGTTAGGACCCGTGCTTTATAAAAGGGTCAAATATTTTCCACCTGAGGAAAAAAAACATTGCTGGTTTTGGGAGAAAAGAAAATCATGCAATTCACTTCACAAGTGAAAAGGGAAATTGGTTGCAGGAGTTTTGCTTTAAAGATGGCTGTGTTGATTTAAAGGTAATCAAAACTGGTTAATTTAAATAGTTGTATGTGTGGGCTGGGGGTGTGTGGGGCAGTTAAAGGGTCTGGAAGAAACCTACTTTTCGTAACCGTCTGGTTGGTGCTTGTGGTAAAAACAAAATCATCATTTATTGCTTACATTTTATTTGTCCTGAAAAATTACCTCTGAAAACAGCATAGGCGACATCAATATTCCATGTTTCTGTAGGTGAAGCTTAAAGTCACTTTTGCCCATAAGACCGCTAAGAAACTTACCTGGCAAAAGTTTGGTATTAAGTATAATTATTATAACAATGAGGAGATTCAGTCCTAGGCATGCACAGCTGCTGTCTGCACTTCAGAATAATGTATTCAGTTAGACCCAGGAAAGCTCACTGTAAAGCATACCTGATAAAGGAATAAACATGTTAAAAGTGGATGTTTATTACAAAACAGTTTATAGAGGGAGAGCCACATCAGATAAAGGCTGTAACTGTTAAATAAGCTCATTAAAACAAAATAGTGAATAATTATGAGATCCATCCCAAGGAAAACTTGTCTAGAAAATACTCTCTGCACCTGTGGCAGCTAGAGTGAAACTTTCAAATTCTCAGGAAATTATTGTATTGATTGTTTGTTAAAGGCAGTGCCTGTTCTGCTTACCATTTTCAGAACTGTAGTTTCACACAGGTTGAGCTATAAATTTAACAGAGCAGTTGATGTGGCTTGCAATAACTTCATTCAATTTAAATATCATAGAATCATAGAATATCAGGGTTGGAAGGGACCTCAGGAGATCATCTAGTCCAACCCCCTGCTCAAAGCAGGACCAATCCCCAATTTTTGCCCCAGATCCCTAAATGGCCCCCTCAAGGATTGAACTCACAACCCTGGGTTCAGCAGGCCAATGCTCAAACCACTGATCTAATATGGTTGAATGGGAGTAAAACAAGCATTCAGATAGCTGTTTGGTCCTCTAATACACACATTCTATATTGTCCCTCCTAGCCGCTGTGTAAGTGGGTTTTCTGGTATATTGTCATTCATAACTCTTCCAGACTTGACCACATGTTCTGAAGTTTAGTATTAGCCCTATATCCTGCAAATAGTCATGCCCATGCTTAACTTTAATTTTAGATAAGGGCATAAATATTTGCAGAATTGAGAATTAAATTACTAATACATGTTCTTGTACATACTGTAAGTATTAGTTGGGTGTCCATTCAAATTCCGTTGACTTATTTCTGTTTAGGTTTTACCACTAGTTTACATTGTTGATCCTGCTATTATATTGACTCTCACTCTCATGAACATCATTCAGTAGATGGCTAAAAATAATATATTAACCTATGTTTTATAAAGCGCACCCTTACACACCAACTCGGGTGAATTTATGATGATTAACATAAGAACATAAGAATGGCCATACTGGGTCAGACCAAAGGTCCATCCAGCCCAGTATCCTGTCTACCAACAGTGGCCAATGCCAGGTGCCCTAGAAGGAGGGAACCTAACAGGTAATGATCAAGTGATCTCTCTCCTGCCATCCATCTCCACCCTCTGACAAACAGAGGCTAGGGACACCATTCCTTACTCATCCTGGCTAATAGCCATTAATGGACTTCACTTCCATTAATTTATCCAGTTCTCTTTTAAATTCTGTTATAGTCCTAGCCTTGACAACTTCCTCAGGCAAGGAGTTCCACAGATTGACTGTGCACTGAGTGAAGAAGAACTTCCTTTTATTTGTTTTAAACCTGCTGCTCATTTATTTCATCTGGTGGCCCCTAGTTCTTATATTATGGGAACAAGTAAATAACTTTTCCTTATTCACTTTCTCCATACCACTCATGATTTTATATACCTCTATCATATCCCCCTAGTCTCCTCTTTTCCAATCTGAAAAGTCCTAACCTCTTTAATCTCTCCTCATATGGGACATGTTCCAAACCCCTAATCATTTGTTGCCCTTTTCTGAACCTTTTCTAATGCCAGTATATCTTTTTTGAGATGAGGGGACCACATCTGTACTCAGTATTCAAGATGTGGGCGTACCGTGGATTTATATAAGGGCAATAAGATATTCTCCATTTTATTCTCTATCCCTTTTTTAATGATTCCTAACATCCCATTTGCTTTTTTGACTTCCGCTACACATTGTGTGGACATCTTCAGAGAACTATCCATGATGACTCCAAGATCTTTCTCCTGATTAGTTGTAGCTAAATTAGCCCCCATCATATTGTATGTGTAAATGGGGTTATTTTTTCCAATGTGCATAACTTTAGATTTATCCACATTAAATTTCATTTGCCATTTTGTTGCCCAATCACTTAGTTTTGTGAGATCTTTTTGAAGTTCTTCACAGTCTGCTTTGTTCTTAACTATCTTGAGCAGTTTAGTATCATCTGCAAACTTTGCTACCACACTGTTTACCCCTTTCTCCAGATCATTTATGTCATCAATTATTAGCTTACCCACTAAGCAGAGGACCTTTGTCTTTCTCTTGCTGCTAATTGATTTTTCTGTCCCTTGCTAGGTATAATTCATTTTGTGCCTTCACTTTTCTGATTTTGTCCCTGATGGCTTGGGCTAGTCTTGTCTGTTGTATTTCTCCTTAGCAATTTGTCCATGTCTCTACTTTTTGTAGGATTCTTCTTTTATTTTCAGGACACTCAAGAGTTCCTGATAGAACCTCTTTCCTTCATATAAGGACAGTTTGCTATTGAGCTTTTAATATAGCTTCTCTGAGAAATTGCAAGCTCTCCTGAGCTCTTTTTTCCTTTAGATTTTCTTCCTATGGGACTTTACCTACTAATTCTTAGTTTACTAAATAATTACCACAAAAGGAGATTTCCTCTCCCCCTCAACATACTACTTTTTAAGATAATTCTTAATACTTCGTATCAATTATTCACCAGGCTGGGTGCCATTTATATGGTTGCTTCTTCCTTGCATTAAAAAAGAATGTCAAACTACAAAATAAGTCATTTCTCCAAGCTAGCATTCACAGAATACAACATTTCTAAAGCCACCTCCCTAATGAGCTGTATCATTCACTACCGAAGTCAATGACAAGCCTCCTAAATTGACTTACATGGGTACAGGATCAAGTGCAGTGTCAACTTATTTGGGCCTACCACAAGCACATATAAACCCGCTTCCAAATCTGCATAAAAAGGTTCTTTGCAACCAAAACCATGCCTGTCAATTCTCATCCTTCTCACACACGGAGACGGAATTTACAAAATGAGCGTAACTTGCTCATTGCTATTTCAATGTGAAGGTAAATAAATGCTTATCTTAAAATAATAGAATCCAAAAAATCTGTTTTTCATCTAAGTCTTTCCTCACTCTCTAACAGATGCTGGTATCATCACAGTTTCAGAAACTAGTTTAACACAGAACTAAGCTGGCAAATAGTACTTTTTAATGTAGATGTTATTACTAAAAATGATGAATCCAAGCATAATCTACACTTTAGAATTCTGAGACAATAAAATCTCAATTCATATTATGAATACAATTTTTGAGAAAGAAGAGGGTTAACTGTGCAAATACCTTGTCATGTATATGAGTTAAACCATAAGGACCTACGTAAGTGTCACCTTACAAAAACAAAGATTTATGAATCCCACATCAACTTCACTAGCTGCTTTGAACTGCTAAAAGCAATGAAGAAGGTAACTGCACGACTAGGCACTGGGACAAGTTTTGGGGACGTTTTCTTTTCTGTTTCTTTGCATAATGGTGGTACGAATAAGTATAATACGTGCCTCAATAAAAGAGAATGACAAAATGTATTATTCAACCAGTTAAACAGAGGCATCACCACTCCAAGCATATATGCAGTAACTTAAGATGCACTAAATCACATTCTGTGCATTCTGGATTATATCCTATAATTAAAGGACTAGTCACAGTACTATATGACTGCAGCAATACCACATTTTAACATACTGACTAAAAACTAGAGCTGACCCAAGGACAACAATTCACTTTCACATTAGAGCAAAAATAAAACCTTTAGAATATTTTCACACAAATGGGGTGAGGGTAGAGTTTAGAGATCCAGGACACGGTCATGGAAGTGAATATAAGACTGACTTTATTTTCTGCGTACACACGCTTGTATCTGCCTGCTATATCTATCTATCGGCTCTGTCTTTTCACAGCTAACACACCAGAAAAGTAGAAGAGAAAGCAGGGACTTTAACATGGGTCTCCCACATGCCAGGCTAGTGTCCCGTCCACCAGAATAGAGAGAGTCTCTCCCTCCCTGATCTAAAAACCTGCCTATCAGAAGTTTTGTGGAAACCAGTACATCTCTGCAAAACATTTAAGCTTTGATGAAACGGCATATTTCAGCAAAAATGTTGTAACTAGTTCTACTTAAAACACTCTCAAACCAAAATAAGGCCCCTGTTCATGCAAACTCTTACAAATTTGCTTAACTTTAAGCAAGTGACCATTCATTTCAATGAGGCTACTTGAATGCTTTAAGTTAAGGACATACAAAAGTGTTGGCAGGACATTGCCTAAAAATCTGTGCACCTCCCACATAGGTAGCCATCCCTTCAAGCAAACAGCTTTCCTCCTGCCTCAGAAGATCAAGAGACTTTGAGTTTTGGTGGACCAGCAGGGAAAGTAATTCCAGAGCCTGGAACACTGAGTCAGATTCTATACTGTGCCTTGCAAGAGATGCAGATTGGGTGGAGCAGCACAGGTTGGGGAGAGGGAAAAGTGACTTCATGCCAAATTGGAAACAAAAAGTACCAGAAATCCCATAACTTGTTCTTGTCCCAAATTTTGCAAACTGAAGAGATTCATAATCATTCACATAAATGTTCTATTTTGAAATGTTTATCCAAAGCTTTGAATGTAGGAAGTTCACTGCATTGTTTTCTCTGTCTTTTGGGATAATAGATGCCTTTGTGGGAAATTTAGGGTAAAATTTGCAAAATCCCTATATGACTAAAGTCCCATTTTCAAAAGTGACTTAGGAGCCTAAATCCCAATGATTTTAAAATTCTAAGGGCTTATCTACTTGAACATTAATTGATGGCAAACTGGAATGTGAATCTACCCCACACTGGCCTGCTGCACACTAACTTCCATGTGGAACCTGCTGCTGTGTGCTAAAAGTTCCCTGGTGCATTTTTATCTACCCTGCTTTGAAACAGGAATAGATTGAAGTGCAATAGGGAACTTTTAATGTATGGCAGCAGGGTCCACACAGACACAGCTAGTCTGTGGCAGGCTAGTGTAGATTCATACCCCAGCTTGCCACGAACTAAGTGTTTGTACAGATAAGCCATTAGGCACTACTGTCTTTGAAATGGGACTTAGTCTCCTGTGTCGTGTGGGCACTTTCGTAAACTTGACCCTGAAAGAAAAAAATGAATTGCAAAGTGTTTAATAAAACCTTGAGAAAAGCAAATGTTATTTCCACAAAGTATGCTAAAGCATGAGCTCAGATTGCTATTCCAGGGTAAAACATTTTTGAGTCTGCATCCTAGCTTTATGGATCACAAAATGCAGGCACTTCTTCAGAAGAACCTCGCTGGACTCTAAACTCAACAAAATGGCAGTGTTTGAAAAATGCTTGCTTCTGAGTCTGTCATGTGTACCTGTCACCAAACCCACTCACTCTGTTCTAATAGGATTGAAACCCGTCAAAACAAGCCAATGAACAACAGCTTTCACACAGAGCACCTTCATTTTATTTTTTCAGGGCTCCGAGTAGAAGGCCTGTTCAGAAGGTCAGCCAGCATACAAACTATCAAAGAGGTTCAGAAACTCTATAATCAGGGTAAGTCGCCATCCTCCCATTGCTTTAAATTAATAACACTCTAAAGGCCAGATTGATGTTCTATCTGTTGGTGACACAGTATCGCTATCTTTCATGTAATTAGTTAATCATAAACCCATTTGTAACCTAAAATGTCATATTAGTGTAAGCAGTAATACAGAAACCTGAAAGATAACGACAGGCATTTAAAGCTTTCTGAATGATGAGTCATCAATTGATGTCAGAGCTGGAGTTTACAAGATCTGGAGCAACTAATGAATTATGAGGCTTAAGTCAAAAATGGTCTAGTTTTTCATAAACACTTGCATTGCCTCAGTGCTTGGTAGGTTACTGCAGTTAGTTACAAATTATCCAGTGCAGTATCTTCTTGTCATTTTGTCTCTAGTGTTTTTCCCTGGTTATGACAATGAAATATAATTTTACATAACAATTTGTGAAATGTGTTGAATTCATTTGCTGAAATGTCTTTTTGAGGTGAGTCTTTTGAAGCTAGATTAATAAAACTCCATTTAAAAAAAACTACAACATGACAATGTTAAGATTTTGCAGAAGCTGAAAACAAGGTGGTTTTCTTTTTCTAACTGTGGTTTGGAACACAATTTTTAAACAATAATAAAAGAGATGTTGAAACATGTAACTGAGGAATCATCCTTTTTGATCCTTTAGGGAAGCCTGTGAATTTTGATGACTATGGAGATATCCATATTCCTGCTGTTATCCTGAAGACCTTCCTCAGGGAACTCCCACAGCCTTTGCTAACCTTTGAATCCTACGATCAAATCCTTGGAATCACCAGTGAGTACAAATCACTTATCACGTCATGAGTTTTATATTTGTAGTTGGTCTGGGTTTGGTTAATTTATAATGACTCAGTCACTAATCCATGTCACAGTAGGATTTGTATCGAAACATTCATCTCCTCTAAGCCTCAGGCACTAGACCAGAGGTCTCAAAGTTCTGGCCCGCGGGCCATTTGCAGCCTGAGAACCTCCCCAATGCAGCCCATGGAGGAGAGACACATGCAGCCACGCTGCCGGCTCTGTCTGCTGCAGGCACCGCCTCCCACTGCTCCCATTGGCGACGGGAGAGGGACAGGGGTACCATCACTAGTTGCTGGGGCAGAGTCAGCCATGGAGGCAGTGTCACTTTTTTCCATAATGAATATAAACAAGTCAAAATACCGAACACAACTATCGGATGCCCACCTTACTGCAATTCTGAAGGTTTCAACTGCTCAGTCCCTGAAGCCAAACATCAATAAACTGACAGAACTGAAGCATTGCCAGGTGTCTGGCAAATACTAAAAACTCTCTGGCAGGCAAAGAAGTTGTATGACAGTCTTATTATTTCTAAGAAATTTGAAATAAAAATACAATATAAACGTTTTCTTTTCTAAACACCATCTTCAGAGACATTATTGTCCCGCTGGGAGGATGTGAGGACTGGCATGGCCCTAAGGTAAATTGAATTTGAGACCCCTGCACTAGACTGATCTGATAGCAAGTTCAACGTTCCATCCAGTAGAGGGCAGAGGTAAAAATCCCTGTCCAAGACTTTTAGAAATAGGACCCTAAAGTTAGACTGCAAGTCCATATTTAGGCATCTGCCTGATTTTCAAAAGTCCTGAGCTGCTAACAGCTTCCAGTCTGTCAGGTGCATAAGAGTTTCTGAAACTCAGCATTTCTGAAAATAGACCAGGGGCCTAAATACAAACTTAGCAGTCTTATTTTGGATTTATATCTTTTAAAATTTTGGGCCATGTTGTAGAATTACAAAACAGCATATTATTATATATTTCATAGAATCATAGAATCATAGAATATCAGGGTTGGAAGGGACCCCAGAAGGTCATCTAGTCCAACCCCCTGCTCAAAGCAGGACCAAGTCCCAGTTAAATCATCCTAGCCAGGGCTTTGTCAAGCCTGACCTTAAAAACCTCTAAGGAAGGAGATTCTACCACCTCCCTAGGTAACGCATTCCAGTGTTTCACCACCCTCTTAGTGAAAAAGTTTTTCCTAATATCCAATCTAAACCTCCCCCATTGCAACTTGAGACCATTACTCCTCGTTCTGTCATCTGCTACCATTGAGAACAGTCTAGAGCCATCCTCTTTGAAACCCCCTTTCAGGTAGTTGAAAGCAGCTATCAAATCCCCCCTCATTCTTCTCTTCTGCAGACTAAACAATCCCAGCTCCCTCAGCCTCTCCTCATAAGTCATGTGCTCTAGACCCCTAATCATTTTTGTTGCCCTTCGCTGTACTCTTTCCAATTTATCCACATCCTTCTTGTAGTGTGGGGCCCAAAACTGGACACAGTACTCCAGATGAGGCCTCACCAGTGTCGAATAGAGGGGAACGATCACGTCCCTCGATCTGCTCGCTATGCCCCTACTTATACATCCCAAAATGCCATTGGCCTTCTTGGCAACAAGGGCACACTGCTGACTCATATCCAGCTTCTCGTCCACTGTCACCCCTAGGTCCTTTTCCGCAGAACTGCTGCCGAGCCATTCGGTCCCTAGTCTGTAGCGGTGCATTGGATTCTTCCATCCTAAGTGCAGGACCCTGCACTTATCCTTATTGAACCTCATTAGATTTCTTTTGGCCCAATCTTCCAATTTGTCTAGGTCCTTCTGTATCCTATCCCTCCCCTCCAGCGTATCTACCACTCCTCCCAGTTTAGTATCATCCGCAAATTTGCTGAGAGTGCAATCCACACCATCCTCCAGATCATTTATGAAGATATTGAACAAAACGGGCCCCAGGACCGACCCCTGGGGCACTCCACTTGACACCGGCTGCCAACTAGACATGGAGCCATTGATCACTACCCGTTGAGCCCGACAATCTAGCCAGCTTTCTACCCACCTTATAGTGCATTCATCCACCCCATACTTCCTTAACTTGCTGACAAGAATGCTGTGGGAGACCGTGTCAAAAGCTTTGCTAAAGTCAAGAAACAATACATCCACTGCTTTCCCTTCATCCACAGAACCAGTAATCTCATCATAAAAGGCGATTAGATTAGTCAGGCATGACCTTCCCTTGGTGAATCCATGCTGACTGTTCCTGATCACTTTCCTCTCCTCTAAGTGCTTCAGGATTGATTCTTTGAGGACCTGCTCCATGATTTTTCCAGGGACTGAGGTGAGGCTGACCGGCCTGTAGTTCCCAGGATCCTCCTTCTTCCCTTTTTTAAAGATGGGCACTACATTAGCCTTTTTCCAGTCATCCGGGACTTCCCCCGTTCGCCACGAGTTTTCAAAGATAATGGCCAAGGGCTCTGCAATCACAGCCGCCATTTCCCTCAGCACTCTCGGATGCAATTCGTCCGGCCCCATGGACTTGTGCACGTCCAGCTTTTCTAAATAGTCCCTAACCACCTCTATCTCTACAGAGGGCTGGCCATCTCTTCCCCATTTTGTGATGCCCAGCACAGCAGTCTGGGAGCTGACCTTGTTAGTGAAAACAGAGGCAAAAAAAGCATTGAGTACATTAGCTTTTTCCACATCCTCTGTCACTAGCTTGCCTCCCTCATTCAGTAAGGGGCCCACAATTTCCTTGGCTTTCTTCTTGTTGCCAACATACCTGAAGAAACCCTTCTTGTTACTCTTGATAGTACTCTTTATACTCTTGTACTTTGTACTCTTTATAGTACAATATATTTATATGCACCTTTTCTTCCATCCTCCACCCCTGCTTTGCTCTATTCCCTTTGCCCATACTAAAACCCATTGTTCAAAGTTGTTTCTGTTCTTTTTGTACGTTTTTTATATGGTGCTTTGCATCCTGGAGGTTTTCACAGTGCTTTTCGAAACTATTTACTGCTCCATACACAATCACTTCACTGCTAGAGTGCAACTGCCCTTGGGGATGGAAGTTGGCAGCCAGATGGGGGATCAGTGCGCAGTGAGGAAGTTGAACAAAGGAGGAATTTGAAACAATGCCACCAGGGCAAACTTCACTCTTATGGAAGCATGCTGTGTGATATGTAATGTCCACATAGAGCAGGTAGGAGCTTGAAGATTTAGCCCCAAAGGCCCACACATAGGCCTCTTGCTTTAACCAAGGTTTACTCATTTATTTGTACTGCAGTCCTGCATTATCAAGAATTAGGTAAAATTTTCAGCGTGCTTTACTCAGTTACTTCAAAACATTGGACCACACTCAGTTACACCAGTGCAATCCCGGTGTCTTCATCTGCACTATTGAAATTGTGGTAGCAGAAATTGGCCCAGCCTATGTATATTTCATTGAAATTTTAGTAGAGCTACTACTCTGGAATAAAATATTAGGGAACAAACCAGATTGACTTAAAGCATAGAGGGGAATATATTAATTATCTAAAGGGCTGACATCACATGAATCTACTGGTGATAAAACTTCAATCATGTGGCCTTTTTCCAGGCATTGAGAATTTTCTATGCTGACAGAGTGACTCTGTATATTCCAGTATGTCTGGCATTTAGTACACCCTGCTTGGAGAGACGTATATTCTGCTATCCACTAGTTCCATTGTAGGTGGATTCTAAATTCTGATAAGCATTGAGTCAACAGAACTTCCAGTCACAAATTGTGAAAGAGTGTTGTTCTAACCAGGTGCTCTTTGAGGTGGGGGTAATTAAGGCTTGGCTGCTTCCAGAACAGCTTGTTAACACTCGTTAACGCTTGTTAACACACTGTTAATAACTGAGAGACTCTGCTGTTGGAAAGCTGAAATTATTATCAGTGGCAGTCTCTGTTGTGGCTGGTGACTATGATTGTAAACTCTTTCAGGCAGGGACCGTTGTTTGGTTATGTGTTTTGTATAATGCAGTAGGGTCCTGATCTGTAAGTATGGCTCCTAGGCATTCTTGCAAAACAAAGAAGAAGAAGAAGAAAAGTTGAACGTGTCCCTGATCCTGCAGCTACTTATGCACATATTTAGCTTTGCTCATGTGAGCAATCACATTTGTGATAATCCAGGGTACAGTTCAGATCAAATCTTGTTTAAAGCTTTCGTGGAGTTCTGTGCAATTTATTATGTGCAGGTCTTTTGGAAAACACCTTCAAATATATTCTAATGTTCATGTAACTGTAAGTCAATTAGACTCACTAGGTGGCTCAGGGTGTCATTTACTTTCCCCTTGGAGTCTTGGGTTCAAACCCTATTTAGCTCATCGGTGAAAATGAGTTTAATGATGTCAAGCTAGTTTCTAGAAAATGCATATCCACAGAAATCACCATCTTGCCAGTTTTCAGAGTAGCAGCCGTGTTAGTCTGTATTCTCAAAAAGAAAAGGAGTACTTGTGGCACCTTAGAGACTAACAAATTTATTTGAGCATAAGCTTTCATGAGCTACAGCTCACTTCATCGTATGCATCTACCTAGGACTTGAACATGGAGGATTGGTGCAGGGTCACAACAGAGGTATGTTTGCAGGTGTATGAGTAAGGCGAGAGCATTTTGAGTGGCAGAGGTCTCATTGAGAGTCAGGGAATAAATATAGTGCAGCTGTACCCAGTACAGAAAGAGGTAATGGGATTCAAATTTAGGACCATGAAATTTCCTGTAGCAAAGGAAGTTTCAGCTAACTCATATGCTAGAGAAAATAGTCTGAGGGTTATTCTCAGGCTCTGAGCTGTGCTGTCCAGTGATTATATGAGGAGCTGGGAATCAGGTGTTTTAGATTCTATTCATAACTCTGTCAGTGACGAACATAATTTTTGAGTAACTTCACTTCTCTCTATCTCAGTTCTCTTGTCTGTGAAATGGGTATAATAATCCCTGCCTACCTCACAAGAATGGTGCAAGGCTTAATTAATACTTGGAAGATGCTTTGAAAATCTCAGTTGAAAGTGTCTTCGCAATCCAGAGGCATGTCACTAATTATTATCCTGTAACAGGGTGCAACTCACCATTCTAGCACCTCCTGCTGGCTGTCTTGGGAATTAGCTCTGCATATTAGTGCACCTTCTTTGGGTGGTGCCTCACCATCACTCCTGCTCCAGGACCCCCATCTCTCCAAGGACCACGGCATCCTCTTCAGTGACGCAGCACTCCATCCATGCCACACACTGTGCTTCCCGCTTCCGGGGAACCTGCAGTCCACTGTTCAGCCACTTTCCTCAGTGGTTACTGTACCAAATTGCCTGGCCACTTCCTTGTGGCCCCAGCATCCTCATTGCCCTTGCCTCAGTGTGCAAACCCCAGCAACCAGCCAGGAGCGCTGTCTCGCTCCCCCAGTCCCTGCTAGCAGCACTTCTCTGTCCATGGTGCTGGCAGTTCTCTCAGCCCTCCAGAGACACAATCCTTCCTCCCTGGGCTTCCAGCAGAAAACTGTGCTCCTCCGCCCTGCAGCTCCTTTTTTACATTGGCCTGCCTGGCCCTGATTGGCTGTTCCCTTCAACCCCTTTCTAATTGGCTACCTCCAGTGTAGCCTCCCTAGGGCTGCTTTTAATCCCTTTTCTGCCAGTGAGGGGCAGCTGCCCCATCACATATCCCAACAAAGGGAAGTAGTGTACACAGATTGAGCTAAATTCAGCTCTCACTTACAGAGATGTAAATCCAAAGTAACTTCACCAGATTTTTGCAGGTGTCACTGAGTTTATAAATTGTTCGAAAAAAAAAAAAATGGAACCTTATCTATATTTTGATGCCTATTGGATTAGATTACATATGACCTTGATATTACAGGTGTGGAAAGTAGTTTACGAGTGACGAGCTGTAAACAAGTAATCCAAGGACTTCCTGAGCACAATTATGTTGTTCTGAAATACTTGATATGCTTTCTTCATATGGTGAGTACAGGCAAAATTCCCATAATTCTGGCAGACTTTTTTAAAAAGTCTGTTTTTGCAAAATTCAACATTTAGAAGAAAAGAAAAAGAAATGGAAGAGTTGGAGAAGTGCAAAAATGCTGTTGTGCATTAATTGTCAATGCAGCAGCTTCAAGCTGCAACACATCTCCATTTCTAATAAAAGTCAGAGTTGAACAATGACCTCAATGATAACTTCAGTATAAAACTCTGTATAAATCATTGAAACCACGGTATAAATAGAAATAAAATCACACACTTGCTAATGTGTTTAAAAGGGACACTTCCACATTTCTATTGCATTTGATTTTTTAATTTTTTTTTTTACTTTCCCTTTTTGTGTGAAATACCTTTTTAGAAAAAGCTTGGAAATGTTGTCTTTCCTCCCCCAGCAATAAAATAAACAACACTGTAAAGCCTTTAGTGCCTGAGAAAGGTGTTGGATCAGTAGCCCCTGGAGTCCAAAGTCATCTATTTATTCACATAAGAGAAATATAGCAATAGTAGCAGCAATGCAATCTCCCTTCCTACTGCCCAATTTGCCATCTTTCTGGGCTAACCTTTTCAAGCCTGGATGCTTAAATTTAAGCCCCTTCATACATATTTATGAGGCACCTAAGTAAAGCAGCCTGATTTTCAGAGTTTGGGCACTCACAAATCCCATGGAATTCTCAGGCACATTGCTGATTTATACCATCTGACGAATTGGTCCTCAGGGCTTGAGAGCCACATTTCAGAAAGAAGTTGTTTTAATGCCACTTTATAGCAAAATCCCACCAAAAAGCAGTATTAAAGGAAACACACTGATACAACCCTGACGCAGACAAAACTAGTGGGTACCTTTCATACCTACATGTTCATTTATCATTACTTAACTGAACTCCAAAAGTTATTATAAAAATCCTCATGTCATTTGCTATTATTTCAGCAACTGATATCTCTCCTCAGTGTTATGAATCATGTAAGTGCCTTTGTTCCAATACTAGATGCACCATCTCGACGCACTTCTTAAGAGCTGAACACTTGAGGTGTTAATGAGGTGTGCAAAAGTACTACATAGTGTTTTCTATAATTGGGCAACGGAACATAGCATTTATTTTTGAGTGTGCCTTGTTATGTAAAGCACAGAGTCAAATTGATATTAGCACTCAGATCTGCAATTTTTGCTGATCTGTAGCTTTTAGTCTTTCACGTTTGAGGGAGTATTTGCATTCATAAAGGTCAAGGGAATGTGAAACAACCTGGAAGCTGGAGATTTCTATTCATCATAGGTCAGGTGTGCTATGCAAGCAGCCATAATTCAAACTTGAACACACTGCTCTTCCAATAATCCCAGTTTTTACTTGTGACCATCACCCTTCTTACATATAAGAGGTAATTTAATTCCCTCACAAGTTCAGCCTTGAATAGTGTAAGAGGTACTTGTGGTAATTTTATGAAATGGGATGAAATGTAATCATGAGATACAGTTTTTAAAGATGGTAAATTTGATTCAAGCTTCTCAGCAAAAGACCAACACTTTGCTGTGCAGTCTCTACCCCCTTACTTAACGACAGATCTTCTTGTGACCAAGGGACACTACAACAAGATAATGTGATTCCAACAGCAGTAAAAGACCTGAATTATGGGAATGGCTCCAAGTCCTTTGACCTTAGACTAGCAGTAAATGATTCCTTCAATAATGAGCCCAGCATACTGAAAAAGGAGCAAACTGTCTATTCCCCACTCAAGAATATCTCAGGCTGCTAGAAAATGATCATTTTGGGCAACAGCAGTACCTTACCACTAAGAGCAAATCTGAGTAGTGGAAAATGCTGCATGTTTGTACAGCAGCTAGCACAATGTTCCACAATCGAGGTATCTAGGAATTACCACAATGCAAATAACAAGGGGAAAACAAGCTGTGTTTTCAAGACTCGGGCCCTAAATGGTGCCCACAAAAGATTTAATGCATGGATGCTCAGCTGAGTTCACAAAATGTGTGTGTGCGCACAAACAAGTATTTGTATGTATAAGTTTCCGTTGGCATGTGCAGTAAGTTGATTTATGCATGAATAGATGAGTTTAGTGGGCTCCAAAAACAACTTATATGTGTGCAAATTATTTTGCAGAAGCACTTTTTTGGGCTCCAGTTATAAAAATAGGGTGAAAAATGTACAACACAACCTTGTTAATGAATACTAATTCAATTTGTTTGTCAGGAAATGGGTTGTTTCCCTCTTTACAGCATGATATGCAGGATAGTTTGCAATTACTCAATTTGAGGCTAAATCTTGAGTTCCGTTTATGTGGTGGTAAAGGGCACATAAGCACCAGATGGCCAAGTAAGCAGGCTCTTCACTGGACAGATCAATACTGCGTCCATGTCTGCAGTATGGGCACTATAGCAGCATAGCTGCAATGCCATGGCTATGCCACTGTTACCCTGTAATATAGATGCAGACTACAGTGACAGAAGAGGTTTTTCCATCACTTTAGGAATTCAGACTCCCTGACTGACAATAGCTAGGTTGATGGAAGCATTCTTCTGTCAGCCTAGCTGCATCTACACAGAGGGTTAGGTCGGTGGAGCTACGACACTCAGGGATGTGCATTTTTCACACCCCTGAGCGCTGTAGCCATGTCAACTCAAGGGAGGAAAACTGGGTTGTGTATGGAAAGCCACCAGACGGGATCAATATCTGCTTTCTCAGATGGAGGATCCTTAGAACTTATGCAATACCAAGCTGCCCTCCATGAATCCTGGTCCTTCTCACTCCTGGCAGCTGGGTCTCATAGCTGCAGTAATCCCTAGGCTTACTGCTACCTTTTCAGAAGGGGGTGTCCTTACCTTCTAACCAAGAAAGATTAGATTTTGGAGGGAAATTGGGAGTGGTGTCACTGTCCTTATTTCCCCTCAAGTTACAATGGGAGGACTATTGTGATCTTTGGTCCAATAGAACCTGTATTCTCCGAGTCATCATCTGGTAAAATCCAATTTATAGCTGCATGGCCTTCCTATGCCACAATCAGCCTCCTGTCATGGGATTGGGGAAGCACTCTGCTTTTTTAGTGACTCCCCAATGCCATTTCTCAGGACCTGGGGTGGCCCAGAGCTGTGGACTCAGCCTTGAGGTGGGGCTTGGGCTGGGCAACTGCATAGGTACTATGTGCTCAACCTCGAGGTGGGCTAACCTTTCAGGATCCATTTAGGCCCTGTGGTCATAGAATATTCACGCCAGGCAGCTCCATGTGGGATTTGGCCCTTCACGTTGCTTGCATTTGTCACTTTTGCTGGTATGTATATTTTTTTCCAGGTATCCCAGGAGAGTATTTATAACAAAATGACTGGATCCAACTTGGCATGTGTCTTTGGGTTGAATTTAATCTGGCCACCTAAAGGAGCTTCTTCCCTGAGTGCTTTGAATCCTCTAAATCTCTTCACTGAATTACTGATAGATTTCTACTCCAAGATCTTCAGTTCACGAACAGTACCTGGTGATATCTTACCTTAATGTTCACAAAAAGGGAAAAGGAATATGCCTACCTTAGCAAAAATCTTCACATATAAAAAACCTATGAGAATTTACTATACACAGGATTTTACAGGAACAAGTGTATTTCATAGACAGAGCAAAATCCTTTTCTCAATTTTGCATCACCATGATTTTGCAGATATCAAAGATGTTAGGGGAAATATGCTTACCGATACTGTTTGTATGTGGGTGTGTTCATATAAACATTCACAAACCTACAGGTCAAAGTGGCATAAACTTCCTTCTTTTCATAATCTTTAGCAATTGTTAAATATTTGTTAGTTTAAAAATTCATAACAGTAGATAAGACTGTCATTCATTTAAGCATCTGGAAGTTTCCTACTATTTGGCATTTTTTTCTAGGGCGATGCTAAGTCATCACTTGGGCCATAACTTCTAGACCATCATCTCCCTTCTTGCTATATAGGCAATTTTTTCCACTGGAAATAGTTTCTTTTGAAGTCTTCAGATATATACAAATTACAGATCAATTTTTCAGAATTTCAGGCACTCATTCCCACGCGCACAAAAAGAGTGTGCACTTGTTTCTGCATTTATGTGCAAATACCATGACAACCAAAGTATTTGCCTGTGTCAGTTAGGTTATGCATACATCTCTCTGTGCTTTTAAATATCTAGTATGTCTGTCCATCCATTGTAGTTGCACGTGCAAACTAAGTGGAAAATTACACAAGCACTCTTGAGCTTTTAAAAATTAAGTAATTTTTGTTTTTATTTTTAAAGAATTTCTGTTTGTATCAGTATATAGTTAATACAGAATGTAAGAAAACATTGTTTGAAAAAGGCATAGAATGTTTTCATCATTTGCTGTATGCTCTTCAAGTTTTTTGAGTTGTTAGAAATCTGCTTCTAAAATCAGTCTCTCCCCCCTCCCTCCCTCCCACACACACACACACACACACACACACACACACACACACACACACACACACACACACACACACACACACACACACACACACACACACACAAAAAAGAGAGAGAGAAAGAAAGAAAACCTTAACCCACCCTGAACCCTGGAAAATACTCCTGATGGCACTTTATCTAATCTAGTCTGTGTTATCGGTGGGATGACATTAATCCCAGTGGGAATAATTAGCCATAGTAATGTAAGGGGAAGTTTCTGAGTTTTCTCTCTAGATACTTGTATTTGAATATCACTTTACAGTTCTGCTCCCTCTGTCTGCTACTTATCATTAGTGGAACAGGATACGGATGTTGTCGTTGTAACAGCTAAAGGGACTGAAGTAGTGGTGACCAAAGTAAGCAGTATTTTCCCAAACGTCTGCTTCTCCTGCTCCCATACAAAGCTGCTGAAGTAGATGTACTATTCAGGATATAGTAAAGACAATGATCCGTGGAGACCAGTTTCATTATTCTTTCACCTTCAAAAACAAAGCAACCCTTTTCCTTCTAGCAGTTCTAGCTAATTGGGGGCTTGTTCTTCTAGTCTCTCATTTTGATAGCTACTGAGTATCTGCCTGTCTAACAGATGCAGGCTTCCAAATCCTTGTGTGAGAGAGCAAGTAGTGATTTATTCTTTTTGGCAATTTAGAGAAAATAGGAGAGAGTACCCATCAAACTATGTCAGTCCTATGTTTGCCCAGTAGATGTCATCTACAGCATAAGGCTATAAAAGGAAATTATTAAAATGTAAATAATCAAAAAGCTATAGAACAAGCTGTACTGTATGTCACATCCTTTTAAAATTTAAATTTAAATTGTGGTGTAATTTTCTCTTAATTCATCAAGGATTTCAATAAAAACAATTTTGGCTTTTAAATATCTATTGTTAAGTGTCTGTTCTTTGTTTTAAAAAAAAACGAGGAGTACTTGTGGCACCTTAGAGACTAACCAATTTATTTGAGCATAAGCTTTTGTGGCCCGAAACTGCTGGAAATAGCCTACCTTGCTTGTCACCATGAAAGGTTTTCCTCCTTTCCCCCCCCTGCTGCTGGTGATGGCTTATCTGAAGTGATCACTCTCCTTACAGTGTGTATGATAAACCCATTGTTTCATGTTCTCTGTGTGTGTATATCAATCTCCCTTCTGTTTTTTCCACCAAATGCATCCGATGAAGTGAGCTGTAGCTCACGAAAGCTTAAGCTCTAATACATTTGTTAGTCTCTAAGGTGCCACAAGTACTCCTTTTCTTTTTGCGAATACAGACTAACACGGCTACTACTCTGAAACAGATTCCTACTAACATTGGAACCACTGCACTTCACTCCCGTGCAGGGCACCAGACATTACTGATGGCTTTCAGCCTCAAATTGCTCCTTCAAGGCATCCCTAATGCTTGCAACCCTGCGCTGGGCCCCTCAAATAGCCCTGCTCTCTGGCTGTTCAAATTCAGCCTCCAGGTGTTGAACCTCCGAGTTCCATGCCTGAGTGAATCGTTCACCCTTCCTTTCACAAATGTTATTGAGGTTACAGCACGCAGATATAACTGCAGGGATGCTGTCATTGGCCAGGTCCAGCTTCTTATACAGAGAGCGCCAGCAGCCCTTTAAACGGCCAAAAGCACACTCTACAGTCATTCTGCACCGGCTCAGCCTGTTGTTGAACCGCTCCTTGCTGCTGTCAAGGCTCTGTGTGTAGGGTTTCATGAGCCACAGCATTAAAGGGTAAGCGGGGTCTCCAAGGATCACAATGGGCATTTTGACTTCCCCTACAGTGATCTTGTGGTCTGGGAAAAAAGTCCCATCTTGCAGCTTCTTGAACAGGCCAGTGTTTCAAAAGATGAGTGTGTCATGCACATTTCCGGGCCAGCTTGCGTTAATATCAATGACACGCCGACGGTGATCCACAAACGCCTGGAGAACGATAGAGAAATACCCCTTCCGATTAATATACTTGGAGGCTAAGTGGGCTGGTGCCAGAATTGGAATGTGTGTGCCATCTATCACCCCTCCGCAGTTAGGGAAACCCATTTGTGCAAAGCCATCCACAATGTCTTGCACGTTACCCAGAGTCACAGTTCTTCTGAGCAGGATGTGATTAATGGCACTGCAAACTTGCATCAACACGATTCCAACGGTCAACTTTCCCACTACAAACTGGTTAGTGACCGATCGGTAGCTGTCTGGAGTTGTCAGCTTCCAGTTGCTATAGCCACCCACTTCTCCACCGGCAGGGCAGCTCTCAATCTTGTGTCCTTGCACCACAGGGTGGGGGCGAGCTCATCACACAGTCCCATGAAAGTGGCTTTTCTCATCCGAAAGTTCTGCAGCCACGGCTCGTCATCCCAGACTTGTATGATGATGTGATCCCACCACTCAGTGCTTGTTTCCCAAGCCCAAAAGCGGTGTTCCACGGTGGTGAGCATGTCTATGAATGCCACAAGCAAACTCGTGTCATCTGCGTTACTCGAGTTGATATCATCGTCAGAGCCCTCACTGTCACTTTGGATCATAAGGAGTAACTTGACTGCCAAACGTGACGTGCTGGCGAGACTTGTCAGCATACTCCTCAGCACTTTGGGCTCCATTCCCGCAGACTGAAAGAGAAGACAGAGCGCGCAGTACAAAAATGGTTGGAAGATGGCGTCAAACGTGGACGGAAGCACAGGGATTGCTAGGATGCGAAGCGATGCATCGCGGGGCATTGGGACAGGACCCAGAATACCCCCCGCCCCCTTACCACAAGCCACAGCGCCAGAATGGGAAGAAGTGCTCTGTGGGATAGCTGCCCATAATGCACTGCTCCCAATGCCACTGCAAGTGCTGCAAAGATGGCCAGGCCCGTGTGCTTGCAACTATCAGTGTGCACACACGGCAGCACTTTCCCTACTGCGCTCTCTGAGGGCTGGTTTAACTCTCAGCGCTCTACATCTGCTAGTGTTGCCAGGCCCTGAAGCTCTACAGCAGCACAGCTGCACCGGTGCAGCATTTTAAGTGTAGACCTGCCCAAAGTCAGTGAATGGCTGGGAGGGGGCAGAGCCAGCTATCACCTACCACACTTTTCACTGCTGCCAGCTGAGAAAAAGTGACTAGAAGCGGGCATGTACCATCACCAACGTGAACACTGCTCAATCAGGAACAGTATTACGTTTTCTAAGCAATATGAAACTGTTCAAACTATGGGATATCGTATGTTCTTGTTCAGAAATGAAACAATCCTGGAATCAGAAACTCCATTCTGCACTTCAGTTGGTAAATGACAGAAGCCAGTGATCTCTGAAAAACGGTCATTTACAAAGAATAAAGGAAAAACTGCCGTTTGGTATGTGACAAATGTATAAAACAGATTCACTCTTTAAATCGCTCTTGGTGCCTACAAGCAGATAAAGTAGCTAAAGCCATGCACACTGCAGGTACTTTTACTTGTTACTAGGCACCAGCCACTGATTCACCCAGTAAAAGATCAGTTTCAGAGCCACACAGTCAAAGATCAGCCAAATGATGTAGCATTTACCAAATCCACCTTTGTAGGAGGCAGTGGACCTGTGGGGAACAGAAAACTAATGCGAGGAGTCAGGAAAAAAAACCAAACTTTCCTCTAGGTCCAGTGCTTCTCAAGCTATCTGATGTGGGGGACTGGCAATTTTTTTCCCCAGCAGACCGGCAGCCGATGGCTCGCAGTCCGGCACCAGTCCGTGGACCACCACTTTGAGTAGCACTGCGCTAGGGTGAATTGCTGCTGAGTTAGCAATCTATTCTGGCTAGGGCTCTGCTTTCACTATGCTGTAACTGATACTGGGATACTTCTGTCACTGTTTTCTAATGCTGTACAAAAAAAGAGCCAGAGAATGTGGTGAAATCCTAACCCCACAGAAGTCAATGGCAGAACTCCCATTGTCTTCAGCAGAGTCAGGATTCACCCAAGGTGTTTTGGTACGGTATTTTGGCTAAACTCCTCTATACTTAAATCACTGATCAGTGCAATGTTCCCCGCTGTCTGAAAACCATTAGTACTGTACTGGAAGTGGCATTTTGCTCAGTTGGATTTTGGAAAAATCTGAATAACATTTTGTATTTCTATAGTAATTTTCAGCCTGTAATGTCAAAGCACTTTAAAAAAAAGTAGGCATTTTTTTTTTAACTCAAGGAGAAATGGACACATAGAAAGGTGAAATAACTGCCACTAGATAGCTCTCTCTGGGCAAGAGATGGTATTAGAAAGTAGGTTTTCTAATTCCCAGTTTTATGCATTGGCCTGTAGGCCAAGTTCCTCTGATATAAACTTTTGGTGCCGATTCACAGAATAGTATCTTCAGATTGCTGTGCTGTACTGCACTGCACAGCAATGTATTTGTGTTAACAATTTATAATATAAAACAAAGACTGAACACATTTCCTCCTTTGCAACCTCGTTTTCCTGAAAGTGCAACAACATTAAATTCATAAACTCATCTTAATTATTCTCTTTATACTGTGCAACATTTTATACTTAAGTAGCAAAGTCATGCCAAACTGGCCACTTGATACCCGATGAAGTGGGTTTTGTGTCAATATTGGAAACCTACTAACCGCTATTCCTACCTACATGCCTCTAGCTTTCATCCAGATCATACCACACGATCCATTGTCTACAGCCAAGCTCTACGATATAACCGCATTTGCTCCAACCCCTCAGACAGAGACAAACACCTACAAGATCTCTATCATGCATTCCTACAACTACAACCACCTGATGAAGTGAAGAAACAGATTGACAGAGCCAGAAGATTACCCAGAAGTCACCTGCTACAGGACAGGCCCAACAAAGAAAATAACAGAACGCCACTAGCCATCACCTTCATCCCCCAACTAAAACCTCTCCAACGCATCATCAAGGATCTACAACCTATCCTGAAGGATGACCCATCACTCTCACAGATCTTGGGAGACAGGCCAGTCCTTGCTTACAGACAGCCCCCCAATCTGAAGCAAATACTCACCAGCAACCACACAACAGAACCACCAACCCAGGAACCTATCCTTGCAACAAAGCCCATTGCCAACTCTGTCCACATATCTATTCAGGGGACACCATCATAGGGCCTAATCACATCAGCCACACTATCAGAGGCTCGTTCACCTGCGCATCTACCAATGTGATATATGCCATCATGTGCCAGCAATGCCCCTCTGCCATGTACATTGGTCAAACTGGACAGTCTCTACATAAAAGAATGAATGGACACAAATCAGACGTCAAGAATTATAACATTCAAAAACCAGTTGGAGAATACTTCAATCTCTCTGGTTACTCGATTACAGACCTAAGAGTGGCTATCCTTCAACAAAAAAGCTTCAAAAACAGACTCCAATGAGAGACTGCTGAATTGGAATTAATTTGCAAACTGGATACAATTAACTTAGGCTTGAATAGAGACTGGGAATGGATGAGTCATTACACAAAGTAAAACTATTTCCCCATGTTGTTTCTCCACCCCACCCCACCCCCCCCAACCGCACCCCCCACTGTTCCTCAGATATTCTTGTTAACTGCTGGAAATAGCCTACCTTGCTTGTCACCATGAAAGGTTTTCCTCCTTTCCCCCCCCCCCCCCCCCCCCCGCTGCTGGTGATGGCTTATCTGAAGTGATCACTCTCCTTACAGTGTGTATGATAAACCCATTGTTTCATGTTCTCTGTGTGTGTATATCAATCTCCCCTCTGTTTTTTCCACCAAATGCATCCAATGAAGTGAGCTGTAGCTCACGAAAGCTTATGCTCTAATAAATTTGTTAGTCTCTAAGGTGCCACAAGTACTCCTTTTCTTTTAGTAGGAATCTGTGTTTGCTTCGCTGACTGGCAGTGCCTCTTGCTTTCCTGGGCTAAGGTGTCTTTTACTTTATGTAATAATGAATGTTTTCAAAGCCAAAAAATCCATTTATTGAAAAGAAATACAACTACTTGGGAAACAGAAAGGGCAAGGGGGTGGGGTGGGAAACGGTACAATCACAGATTTGCATATGTCCTGTTATCATACTCAGCCTTCCTCACAGCACAGTGGCACAGACAAGTTAGCCTTACTGGGACAAGGACCACAGTGGCTTTCCCGAGAAAACTGTGCAAACACATTGCCCAAGTTCTGGATGAGACCTATGAAGAGATCATTGAGGCCAGTTACTGCGATGTGAAAGAGCATATCAATGCCCTATTCTGCATCTAGGCATGCATGCAGCCCTAACCCTCCTCGCCCCAAGAGCCCGCACTGAATAACTTCCTTCCCAAAATAAAAGCCGCTTACCGGGCATCTCCTCTGGTGTTTGTCCTACCCCCAGCACTAGCCGCCGCAACTGGCTACCTTCCTCCTGGCTTGAGAGCAGCTCCTGGCTGCATGCATCTCGGGATTCTGGGGTGTCTTCCTCCACCTCAGGACCCTCGCTCCCGCTTTGCTGCTGCTCCTCTTCCTGCCTTTGCCTTGTTGAACTGGGCTCTGAAGTGTCCACGGTGGTACTCGGAGTGGAGGTGGGGTTGCCCCCAAGTATCGCATCCAGCTCTTTGTAGAAACGGCAGGTTGCAGGGGTAGCACCAGAGTGGCTGGTTGCCTCACGGGCTTTGCGGTAGGCATTCCGCAGCTCCTTCACTTTAACCCTGCACTGCAGTGCGTCCCGGTCATGGCCCCTTTCCAGCATGTCCCTTGATATCTGCCCGAAGGTATTGTAATTCCTACAGCTGGAGCGCAGCTGGGACTGGACAGCTTCCTACCCCAAAACACTGATGAGGTCCAGCACCTCGCCATTACTTTATACTGGCATGGTCACCTGGAAAGATTTTCTGAGAGCACACCACGCCATGCTGAGCAAACAAGAAGGGGATTTTCAAAATTCCCAGAGAATTTAAAGGGCGGGTCTGACGGTTGGTCATCTGAGGGCAGGGCAATAGAGTTCAAAGTGATGACCAGAGTGGCTAGAACAGGCATTATGGGACACTTCTGGAGGCCGATCAGAGCGCACTAACAGATGAAGGCGTCCACACTGGCGCCGCGGCGCTCCAACGGGGGCGCACCAAATGTTATCCCACTCGCAGAGGTGGAGTACCAGGAGCGTTCTAGCCGTGGAGTCGGAGTGCTCTACGTGCCTTGCCAGTGTGGATGTGTAGTGAGCTAGTGCGCCCGGGGCTCCTTTAATGCGCTCTAACTCGCAAGTGTAGCCAAGCCCTTAGTGAAGACGCAACTATGCCATCGGGAGTAGTTTATGTACTGCTGCGATTTTCACATCCCTGAGCAACCTAGTTATACCAGTGTAAGTTTATAGTATAGACCTGGCCAGACTGTTGCGCTTCATCATTGTCATTAGGGAGGATCCTTCAAAGACAGAAGGCACCTTGATGTCAAAAGACTTGGAACGACTACACAGTTCAGTTGCTAAAAAGGTGTGTGGGTGTGGTAATCTGCCCAAGAACCCCTGTTATCTGGGACTGAACGCCAGAGTTAACTATGATGTTAAATCAAATCTTATGCATTATTCAGAAGGGTTTATAGTGAAATTCATGTTAGAAAAATGTATGTTTCAAATTTCCTGACTCCAAGAGGATTCCTGGAGATGTCCCCTGCAGTTACTTTGATAACAGTTTCTCTTTACAAATGGTAATTGCACAATTCCAGCTTTTGTACAGCGTGCCCTTGCGAACTCTTCCCTTGCATCAAAGAACAATTTTCAAATCATTTTCATAGCAAAAAGGAAATGATTATGGAGATAATCTGTTGGAAACACATGTGCTGGGTTTCAGTTTAAAACAATAAAATGCATTCATAAAATGAGAAATGGAGTGTTACCTGTACTGACAATATGCAGAGAATAAATTGCCTACGTATTCTAGTTTACTGAGCTATTTGAAGTTTAAAATTGTTCCCAGGATTAGTCTGATTATTAAATGCTCCTAGAAATAAGATGACTTATGTGCTGTCCAGAATCTATAAAGAAACGTGAAATGATAGAACAGTGCCGTTAACCAAAGGAGTTGTTATAATTCTTAATGATCATAAGTATGAGTGATCGCATTACTATGTCTGTTATGTCTCTCTGTGTATAGTATATAATAATATATTGCACTTGTAGAACATCTTTCATTGGAGAATCTCTCAGAGCTTTACAAATATTGATATATTCACCCACCCATGCCGTAATGATTTTAATAGAAAAATCTAAAGATATTTTATTCAAATGTGAAATATGCACTTGCTCCCCCACCCAGGTCACTAAGTAGAATTTATACAATAATACAAGGCTCCGCCATTCAAATTTATTTCCTGAATACCTACCTGCGTTGAAAGCATTTTGCAGCACAAAGTGAAGTGTCTTCAAAACTGAAAAAAAGTGGGTTTTCCTTTATTATACCTTTCAAGAAGCAAGATTATTGCCAGCACGGCCAAACTATAAGGTTGTATGGTTTTGTTGGCATTCTCCTGGCCAATCAATTTCCCCCTCTTATTCTATTCAGTTTTAAAACATATTATCTAAATAAGGTAATGGGCCAAATTCAGCCCTGAGTAAGTGCGTAAGAGCAGCTCCACTAAAGTCAATGGTTTTACACTGGCAGAGAATTAGGCTTAGTATTTGTGTAGAATATATGCTCCATATGAATGAGGCCAGATCTGTAGCTGGTGTAAATTGGCATAACGCCATTGTCTTCATTGGAACTATGCTGATTTTCATCAGCTGAGGATCTTGTTCATGTTTGTCTTTGTTCTTGTGCATATAGTAAACCAGCTTAATATGAGTATGTAGTGTACCCTCCAATATTTTAGAGCCAACTAATCTAAGAAGAGATATTGGAGGTTCTTTAAAAGGCGCAGTGTGTTACAAAAACTTTTTCATTCCGTTTTTCAGTTATAAATAGAGTTGGCAGAATTTGATTTTTATTTTTTTTTATAATTTTGATGCATATTTACTTTTAAGCATTTTTGTCAATATACATTTTCACAATTGCACAAAATTATGGGTTTTAAGCATTTTAAATTTTTTTATCAATTTAAATGTTCACAGTTGTTGGAAATTATAGGGGGACTCAGACAATGGGGGAGTCAAACAATAATGACAGTAAGCATTGAGATTCAAAAAGCTAAAGCTTTGCAACCATTAAAACACAAATTACAAAGTAAATATCTTTAAATCAAATATTAGTAAGTTCTCTAACAGTATCTTTCTTACTTTTCCTATCTGTAAATTTTGATTCTTCTCAATGGAAATATTTTTTCCTTGCTCTGTGTTTGTATGGTGAAATGAACGTTTTACTGACATTCACCAATAAAAATCTAATCCTTCCAAGCCTATTTATAAGTATCACCATTTTTCTGCTTTAACTCATGCAGCTCTCTTTCTAATAGGTTGATGGATAAGGACATGGCTTGGACAATATACTAACCAGTGGACCAAGACCAGCATTTTTGAACAAGTCTATATGTAGGCACCTCAGGAGGGCATTTTTAGAAGTGCATAAGTGACTAAGCCCTGGTCTACGCTAGGCGTTGAGGTCGAATTTAGCAGCGTTAAATCGATTTAACCCTTCCACATGACGAAGCCCTTTTTTTCGACTTAAAGGGCTCTTAAAATCGATTTCCTTACTCCACCCCCGACAAGGGGATTAGCGCTGAAATCGGTCTTGCTGGGTCGAATTTGGGGTACTGTGGATTCAATTAGACGGTATTGGCCTCTGGCAGCTATCCCAGAGTGCTCCGTTGTGACCGCTCTGGACAGCACTCTCAATTCAGATGCACTGACCAGGTAGACAGGAAAAGGCCCACAAACTTCTGAATTTCAATTTCCGGTTTGGCCAATGTGGCAAGCTGCAGGTGACCATGCAGAGCTCATCAGCAGAGGTGACCATGATGGAGTCCCAGAATCGCAAAAGAGCTCAAACGGCCACTCCGGGTCAGAGCCCCAAACATGCCAGTTCTATGATGAGCTGCATGCCATTTTAGGGGGTTCAGCCACCACTACCCCAGCCGTATTGTTTGACTCCTTCAATGGAGATGGAGGCAACTCGGAAGCAGGTTTTGGGGACGAGGAAGACGATGATGATGAGGTTGTAGATAGCTCACAGCAAACAAGCGGAGAAACCAGTTTTTCTGACAGCCAGGAACTGTTTCTCACCCTGGACCTGGAGCCAGTATCCCCCAAACCCACCCAAGGCCGCCTCCTGGACCCGCCAGGCAGAGCAGGAACTTCTGGTGAGTGTACCTTTAAAAATACTATACAAGGTTTAAAAGCCAGCATGTTTAATGATTAATTTGCCCTGGCATTCGTGGCTCTCCTGGATATACTCCCAAAGCCTTTGCAAAAGTTTTCTGGGGAGGGCAGCCTTATTTCATGGTAGGACACTTTACCACTCCAGGCCAGGAGCACATACTTGGGAATCATTGTAGAGCAAAGCATTGCAGTGTATGTTTGCTGGTGTTCAAACAACATCCTTCTTTATCTCTCTGTGTTATCCTCAGGAGAGTGATACCATTCATGGTCACCTGGTTGAAATAGGGTGCTTTTCTTAAGGGGATATTCAGAGGTGCCCGTTCCTGCTGGGCTGTTTGCCTATGGCTGAACAAAAATGTTTCCCGCAGTTAGCCACGCGGTGGGGGGAGGCAAAATGCAACCTTGTAACGAAAGCACATGTGCTATGTATGTAATGTTAACGGCAAGGTTTACCGTGAAAGAGTGTACCCTTTGTTCTATAAAATGTCTTTTTAAATACCACTGTCCCTTTTTCTTTCTCCACCAGCTGTATGTGTTTCAAGGATCACAGGATCTTCTCCTTCTCAGAGGCTAGCGAAGATTAGAAGGCGAAAAAAAACGCACTCGCGATTAAATGTTCTCTGAGCTCATGCTGTCCTCCCACACTGACAGAGCACAGACAAATGCATGAAGGCAGACAATGTCAGAGTGCAGGAAAGCACAAAATGACCGGGAGGAGAGGTGGCGGGCTGAAGAGAGGGCTGAAGCTGAAAGGTGGCGGCAGCGTGATGAGAGGAGGCAGGATTCAATGCTGAGACTGCTGGAGGATCAAATTAATATGCTCCAGCGTATGGTTAAGCTGCAGGAAAGGCAGCAGGAGCACAGACCGCCGCTACAGCCCCTGTGTAACCAACCGCCCTTCTCCGCAAGTTCCATAGCCTCCTCACCCAGACGCCCAAGAACGTGGTGGGGGGGCCTCCGGCCACCCAGCCACTCTACCCGAGAGGATTGCCCAAGTAACAGAAGGCTGGCATTCAATAAGTTTTAAAGTTTTAAACTTTTAAAATGTTGTGTGGCCTTGTCCTTCCCTCCTCCACCACCCCTCCTGGGCTACCTTGGTAATTATCCCCCTATTTGTGTGATGAATTAATAAAGAATGCATGAATGTGAAGCAACAATGACTTTATTGCCTCTGCAAATGGTCATCGAAGGGAGGTGGGGAGGGTGGTTAGCTTACAGGGAAGTAGAGTGAACCAAGGGGTGGGGGGTTTCATCAGGGAGACACAAACAGAACTTTCACACTATAGCCTGGCCAGTCATGAAACTGGTTTTCAAAGCTTCTCTGATGCGCACCGCGCCCTCCTGTGCTCTTCTAACCACCCTGGTGTCTGACTGTGCGTAACCAGCAGCCAGGCGATTTGCCTCAACCTCCCACCCCTCCATAAATGTCTCCCCCTTACTCTCACAGATATTGTGGAGCGCACAGCAAGCAGTAATAACAGTGGGAATATTGGTTTTGCTGAGGTCTAACAAGTTAGTAAACTGCACCAGCACGCTTTTAAACGTCCAAATGCACAGTCTACCACCATTCTGCACTTGCTCAGCCTGTAGTTGAACAGCTCCTGACTACTCTCCAGGCTGCCTATGTATGGCTTCATGAGCCATGGCATTAAGGGGTAGGCTGGGTCCCCAAGGATAACTATAGGCATTTCAACATCCCCAGTGGTTATTTTCTGGTCTGGGAAGAAAGTCCCTTCCTGCAGCTTTTGAAACAGACCAGAGTTCCTGAAGATGCGAGCATCATGTACCTTTCCCGGCCATCCCACGTTGATGTTCGTGAAATGTCCCTTGTGATCCACCAGTGCTTGCAGCGCTATTGAAAAGTACCCCTTGTGGTTTATGTACTCACTGGCTTGGTGCTCCAGTGCCAAGATAGGGATATGGGTTCCGTCTCTGGCCCCACTACAGGTAGGGAATCCCATTGCAGCAAAGCCATCTACTATGACCTGCACATTTCCCAGGATCACTACCCTTGATATCAGCAGATCTTTGATTGCGTTGGCTACTTGCATCACAGCAGCCCCCACAGTAGATTTACCCACTCCAAATTGATTCCCGACTGACCGATAGCTGTCTGGCGTTGCAAGCTTCCACAGGGCTATTGCCACTCGCTTCTCAACTGTGAGGGCTGCTCTCATCTTGATATCCTTGCGCCTCAGGGCAGGGGAAAGCAAGTCACAAAATTCCATGAAAGTGCCCTTACGCATGCGAAAGTTTTGCAGCCACTGCAAAATTGTCCCAGACCTGCAACACTATGCGGTCCCACCAGTCTGTGCTTGTTTCCCGGGCCCAGAATCGGCGTTCCACCGCATGAGCCTGCCCCATTGGCACCATGATGCCCACATTGCCAGAGCCGGTGCTTTGAGAGAAGTCTGTGTCCATGTCCTCATCACTCTCGTAACCGCGCTGACGTCGCCTACTCGCCCGGTTTCACTTTGCCAGGTTCTGGTGCTGCATATACTGCTGGATAATGCATGTGGTGTTTAATGTGCTCCTAATTGCCAAAGTGATCTGAGCGGGCTTGCCGTGGTATGGCATCTGCACAGAAAAAAGGCACTGAACGATTGTCTGCTGTTGCCCTGACAGAGGGAGAGGCGACTGAAGACATGGCTTACAAGGTTGGCTTACAGGGAATTAAAATCAACAAAGGGGGTGGCTTTGCATGAAACTGAATGGCCCCCTCAAGGATAGAACTCAAAACTGGATTTAGCAGGCCGTTGATTTCACAGAGGGAGGGAAGGAGGGAGGAGAAAATGAATACAAAACAAATCTGGTCTATTTCTTGTTTTGAGCCACTTCATCTATCTTTATACATCTTGCTGGCAGCAGACTGTGCAGTACGACCGCTAGCCATCATCATCTCCTGGGTGCTCGGCAGAAGACGGTGCAATATGACTACTGGCCATCGTCTTCTGCAGATTAAAAGACAGTGCACTGCCGGTAGGACTCAATCACCATGAGACAAAACAAGGGAAATGACCTTGCTGAGTCACTCCCATGTTTGCCCAGGTGCCCGGTTAAAAGAGCACCCAGGACTACGTCGACAATGGCTACCAGTCATACTGCACTGTCTGCTGCCAAAAGGCAATAAACTGCTGCTGTGTAGCAATGCAGTACTATGTCTGCCAGCACCCAGGAGACATATGGTGACAGTTAGCTGAGCGGGCTCCATGTTTGCCGTGGTATGGCATCTGCACAGGTAATTCAAGAAAAAAGGTGCAAAATGATTGTCTGCCCTTGCTTTTATGGAGGGAGGGAGGGAACGGGGGCCTGACGATATGTACCCAGAACCACCCGCAACAATATTTTAGCCCCATCAGGCAATGGGATTTCTACCCAGAATTCAAATGGGCGGTGGAGACTGCGGGAACTATGAGATAGCTACCCACAGTGCAATGCTCCGGAAGTCAACGGTTGCCTCGGTACTCTGCCGACTACATACACTTAGAGCATTTGTGTGGGGACACACACAATCGATTGTATAAAAACGCTTTCTACAAAACCGACTTCTATAAATTCAACCTAATTTCGTAGTGTAGACAAGCACAAGTCTCTAAGGAGCACAAGTCTCATTGAAGTCTATTTCTTTGCCCAGTTCTAGATATCTATGCTTTCAGTGTGTTTGAGTCTGCAGTGAAAAAGAATTCATGTGCAATCTCTTCCTGGAATTCACTTCCATTGTTGAACTCCACTATGTTTTGGTCATTGTGTGACATGCCTCCATCAGGGCAGCTTTGACAGCATAGGACGTGACACCATGAGGAAGAGTCCTGCAGCCCTGATGGATATAATAGATACCAAGTGAGCTAATTCACCAGTCCTAGAAGACGCTGCACTTATTTGCAATATATAGAACTATTAGAAATAATTAGAGCTGGTTGGTAGCATTCCAACAAAATATTTTTTGTCGGGATTTGGCAGTTCATTGAAATTGAAAAGTTTTGCAGAAATGGTTTCATTTCGAGTAAGTTCCTCAAGAAATTGATGGAGTTCTGCCTGGGTTCCTGCCAGCTGATGGGCCTAACTCCTCAGCAGCCCACCACATGACCTGCCCTGGAGTCAATGGGCTCCATTTGGAGAATTTCAAAGTTTTCATTTTAAATCTTCCATGAATTAGAATTACCTTTCTCCACCTAGCTATAGTCAGGGCCGGCTCTACCGTTTTTGCTGGCCCAAGCAGGACATCTGAAGACAGAAGCTGCCACCAAACTGCTGCCCGCCGCAGTCTGAGGAAAGAGGCTGCCACCAAGTTGCCGCTGCCGCGGAAAGACGAGACACTGCCCTGACGGCACACAGACTGTTGTCCCTTTCACAGAGCCGCCCCAAGCACCTGCTTGGAATGCTGGTGCCTGGAGCCAGCCCTGGCTCTAGTAATCATTTGAATTCAAGAGAAGTAACTCAGCTAACTGCAGCCCAGAAAAATATTAGCCATCACTTTTCACAAGACAGTGAAAACTTCAGTGATGCTACAGCTCTGATTTCTCACTGGCCTCTTATTTTGAAGGCACAATAATTTTGCTGGAGCTAGTCCCACCACTTAGATGAGTCAGTGACTAAGTGTAACCCCTACGTCAATGTGCTAGGAATTGTGCCTACACTTCATCGCAGATGCAAATGTTGGCTTACACAAATACTTTTATTAGAGCATAAGCTTTCGTGAGCTACAGCTCACTTCATCGGATGCATTTGGTGGAAAAAACAGAGGAGAGATTTGTATACACACACACAGAGAACATGAAACAATGGGTTTGTTTCATGTTCTCTGTGTGTGTGTATATAAATCTCTCCTCTGTTTTTTCCACCAAATGCATCCGCTGAAGTGAGCTGTAGCTCACGAAAGCTTATGCTCTAATAAATTTGTTAGTCTCTAAGGTGCCACAAGTACTCCTTTTCTTTTTGCGAATACAGACTAACACGGCTGCTACTCTGAAACAAATACTTTTGGTAGCAGAATGGGATTCCACTTCTCAAAATCACCCCCTCTATGTGACATTGTACTACTTTATTTCTATCCAGGCCACTTCCTCAAGTAGTAGTTCACTTTTGCTTCTGTCCTCAAATGGTTATTAACCTTAAGCTCCCTTGTCACCATAGTGACATCAATGGGAAGTCCAACAAAGTGACCAAACTTTTAAATCTACATGAAATCAGGAATTCCCACCTGGCCATCTTTTGTGAGGGTTTTTAATGTGTCCCAATTCTGCCGTGTGCTCTCTAACTGCTTCTGTGCTTTCAAATTTTCTGGCTTCTCTTTAATCACTCACAAAAGCAGTTTATTGCCCCTTACTCCTTCACCACAAACATTATCCCCTTAACTAATGGGGCAATAAAAAGCATCTGTAAAATGCACCAGATTGCATCGTCTTCAGTGTCTGAATTTAATTTCGACAGCAATTGCCTGGGGTCATTCTTCTGGGCAGATTTTTTCCTACACCCAGCACCGTAGATACTAAACCCTAAAAGTGCCAGACACAGATATTATCCACCCTGTGTCTTTCTCTGTTGTCAGCTTCCAAAGAAACATGCTCTCTCTGCAGCCAGAGCTCACTCTCTCTCCCCCATCTCTCCTCAGGGCTGTTGCCTGTTCTTCCTCCTCGCTGCTAAATCCCTCTTCTGTCATTTCCAAACTTTTTCTTTGCTATTTCCAGACCTATGTGATTAACCAGGCTGCTTCCACTGCCCCACCCACACTCCCCTTACATACATACTTAATTTGACTTCCTATTAATAATGTTCCTAATGTATCTGCTGCTTTCTTCACACACCCATTCAGTTCACCTTCTCCATTTTGGATGTACAAGGGAAGAGGCCACTCGGCCTTTCACCACTGCTGTAAGACTGTGGATAAATGGAACAAACTGCATGGGGTTTAATTCCATGAGGAAATTTGAAATCACAATGTTCAAATGAGTATGAAATTGCCCAAAACATGTTTCTCCATCTCTGGAACACACAGACGGTTATGTTTCTGAGAAATAGATTACAATTTTGTATTTAATAATATCCCATTGCTGTTGGGATACGTGTAAAAAAAAAATAAATGAAAAAGCTGTTTTCCTATTTCCTAACCTCCCTCGCCTCCTGAAAATATATCGCATTGGTAAGTAGTTGAAATGCAACCAGAGCTGATGAGTCCAGTAAAGCTAATATTATATTTAACAACTGTGCCCAGAATGGAAACAATATCACACCGCGCAGCATCGTTTTCCATTCTAAACCCTGGCATATAGCTGAAGAAGGGGTTTCCAATGCATTCTTTCGCTGTCAGTATTCCCCTTCTTCCACATAACCGATCTGAAAAGAGGATTTATTTCCCACCCGCTCTCTGTACAGTAGCCTCTCATACTAACTGGGCTACCAAGTGTTAGCAGCTGGTCGCCCCAATTGTTTACATACTGTATGTTCTTCATGGAGCATTTAACACCAGAGTAAAACAAATAAGCCACATATACCTTTATAGATGGATTAGAAGACCTCTGCTGTTCTGAACCTTGAATAAATCTTTATTCCAATCTTTGCCTCGTGGCTGAAGCTGCATTCTCAAGTAGTACTGCAGCAAATCCTTCCAAGGTGCAAACTCACAGCTCTAATAGATAAATGGCCCATGCATAAAGAAAAAGCAAATCTATTGCATTAAAAAAATAACATTAAAGTAAGATAATACCACTATGGTTTTACATCAAAAGATCTTTACAGAAGGGTGCAAATAAGCAGGGGATTTGTATCCATCACTCACAAGAGCTGAAACCAGATGTGTTCCTATAAGGAAGGCAATAATAATACCACATTATATACATGATACAGTATCACAACTTCTTTTAATAATTACTATTTGAAAATTAGTAGAACTACACTCCTGGTGCAGCAGCTGTATAACATCCGTTAGGGCCTATACTATGAAAACACCATGTTGGAGAATGAGCTGTTTGGATTGTTATAAATTAGGTGTTTCTTCTAGGATTTAATTATTGTTATTATTTACTAATTGCATTATAGTAATGGGGCTAGGTTCCAATCAAGATTGGGGGCCCATTGTGCTAAATATTGTATAAACACAGAGTACAAGAAAAGTCATTCCTGCTACAGTCTAAATAGACATCATGGACATAGAGTGAGGGGAACAGAGGTACAGCTAAGTGTAGTGACTTCTCCAAGGTCACACAGCAGGTCAGTGGCAGAGTTTTGGAACAGAACCCAGATCTTTAAGACTGCGCATGATAAGTTTCTGGATGGGATGGTATGATGAGATTGGCAATGGCATATAGCCCAGCCACAATTGCTATTAGCAAATATCTCCAATGGCCTGAGATGGGACACTAGATGGGGAAATACTCTGTGTTACTATGGAGAATTCTTTCTGAAGTGTCTGGCTAGTGGGTCTTGCCCATGTGCTCGGGGTCTAACTTATTGCCATATTTGGGATCAGGAAGGAATTTTCCCCTGAATCAGATTAGTGGGGACCCTGGGGTTTTTTACCTTCCTCTCCAACCTGGGGCCTGGCTCTCTTGCTGGTTTGAAGTAGTGTAAATGGTGGATTCTCTGTAAGTTGAACTCTTTAAATCAAGATTTTAGGACTTCAGTAACTCAGCCAGCTGTTATGCGTCTACAGTGGTACAAGTAAGGCAGTACAATACAATACACTGTACCAGTAAGGTATTTATAGCCGTGAAACTATACCAGAAAGACAGGAGGAGCAGGATACCCCACTCCAGCAGCTCCTCCAGCGCGGCTGTACCGCTCCCCAGCCCCGCCCCCAGCCCTTCCATGTAGCTGTGTCTCCTGAGTCCTGTCTGGGGTCTGTCCAGCAGCCCTGTAGGAGGACAGGGCTGGGGGCAGTTCCCACACTCTGCTCTTTTTGCTGCTGCAATTCCCAGGAGAGCCCTGCAGTTCAGAAGTCTCTGGTGCAGCAAGAGGAGGAAAGAGCCCAACCCTCCTCCCCCCACCCCTTGGTAACATGGCATGGATCATGGGGAGGGGAGGGGGAGAGTGTGGAGTCCCGGGCTGGGGGCAGGACAGGGAGGAGTCATATGGGGGGGTCACATGCTCTTCCCTGCAGCATACTGGTAAGAAATGAATTCTACTTGCACCACTGTGGGTCTATTATAGGAGTGGGGGGGAGTGAGGTTCTGTGGCCTGCATTGGTCAGACTAGATTATCATGATGGTCCCTTCTAGGCTTAAAGGTCTGTGAGTCCTAGTCCAGTATTCGCTGCACTACTCTAACTTTTAGTGTGACTGGGAACTATCTTTCAGGACAGTCCATACCCCTGTGAGCAAGGTATAGTAAAAACCATACAGAGTGGGACAGTCCCTGCCTCGAAGAGTTTCCTATCTACCAGAAACGACATGCCAGACACTATTTCCTGGTGGAAGCCTTTAATTTAATCTCTTCACTGCTGCTGGAAAACTATATTTGACCTAGTAATTGTTTCAGATGTTCTGTGTGTGTTTGTGTGTCTTGGTTTTATTAAACTAAAGGAATGCTGTGTTTCTTTAATATGTGCAATTTCACTGACATTTAATCCACAGAGTGAACTAATCATGACAAGCATGCTATTGAAAATATGGAAATATTGAAAATATGGAAGCAGCTGTGCTACTGATGCAGCCTCAGCATGGATTGCTGCAGTGTGTTCCACGTGGGGCTATGCATTAAGATACTTACCGTGTTGCAGAACACAGCAATCTGCTTTTCAAGTGATGTCTCAGTTTGAGCACCTGACTTCTGTGCATCAGGATCTGCAGTGGCTGCCTATTAGCTTCTTGGTGGAGTTTAAGGTGTTGGCTTGACCTATAAAGCCCTAACTCGCTTGGGACCTAGTTATGTGAGAGACCACCTCTCGCCCCATGTCATGCTACAATCAATGGAGATGCACAGACCAGAGTCCCTTCAATTTAAAAAAGAGGGTGCTGGCAGTTGAACAGTCTCCATGAGGGGCTCCCCGTTTTGAAACCTGCTCCTCACTTGGTCCAGAATGGCCTAAGTCTTCTGACTTTCAGGGAATGCAGCAAAATGTATCTATTTATTTGGGCTTTGGGGGGAGGGAGGGGCATGAAAAGAGAGTGAGATTTATTAGGAAGAGAGTTTGGGGAGAATTTTTCCCCTTGTAATTTACATCACATAGGATGCTAGACTTCTCTTTCATACTTTTATAAATTGAAAGAATACTACTAATGAATAGAGCTGCCCAGGGAAAGGTTTTTAGATCTCATGAAATATTTCAAGATTTTGAAAATTTTTCCTGTACTGAATTGGATGAAAAGTCAATCTTGAAAACTTTTTGTGAAATGAAAACCCTAAAACATTATTGGTTCAGGTCAACTGAAATATTTCAAATGGGGTTTGAGGTGGCTATATACATAATTTACTATAATTAGATTAAAGGGCTAAGCAAAAAGTCATTTCAAACCAGAAAACTAGAATTTTTCATTTTAAAAAATGTCAACATTTTTCAATTTAAAAGGCATCAAATTTGATCCTTTCCTGCAAAAATTTTCAGTTTCAATGAATCAGTATCTTCCAATAAAAAAAAATCATCACTGGAAAACTCCTCACCAGCTCTACGAATTCATCTCTTTGGCATCTGGGTAGGAAAAGTATAAAGGACCATCCATCTTAGCTCACCGTTTACTGCAAGTACCACAAAACCTGTGCGTTCCAGTCAATATTTCTTAGTCAGAAAGGAGAAGGGGCATAGATTACCATTCATGTTGAGCTCCCTGACAGTAACTGGCCTGGGCCGGGGAAGCTAATGATCCAACCGGAGACCAAATTCGGTGATGAATCCCAGTCACATGCCACCTGAGACATGTTGCACATATGCTAAGAAGTAAGAAAGGGAGATTATAATTGTAAAACAGGATACAAGATTTGACTGTTTCAGAGTAGCAGCCGTGTTAGTCTGTATTCGCAAAAAGAAAAGGAGTACCCGTGGCACCTTAGAGACTAACAAATTTATTAGAGCATAATGAAGTGAGCTGTAGCTCACGAAAGCTTATGCTCTAATAAATTTGTTAGTCTCTAAGGTGCCACGGGTACTCCTTTTCTTTTTGCGAAGATTTGACTGTGTTGGTGATTTTTTGCTGTGTTACACTGTGCATTATAACAACATTGTATAAAATGGTACATCGGGCATATTTAAAAATAATGGGAAAGATAATGAATATGCAGTATTAATGCAAATATACATCTGCCACATCGCCACAACAAGAGTCTATTGTGTCAATAATGAGTGGGTTGATGTTACCTGCCACACAGCAGATCTTGATTTGGTGAACTTCAACATACCCCTTGAGTTAATGATCTGCACGTGAACATGTCCCAGAGTCCACCTCAGGACAATAAGGAGCCATTAGAGGTTTTCAAACTAATGATCTGAAGCTGTGTGTGTGGCAAATCTGAAGGCTCTCTGCACCTAGTACTATTTTAGATAGACATTATGAATTTATTTCCTTGTAGATATGTTTACACTTAAACAATGTTAACTGTTTTCAGTACCAATATGAATTACCTAATGGGATGAACAGATTAGCTTGAAGACCCTTCCAGTGCCCTTTTCAATTGTCCCTTTGTTTCAGTCTGCCTTGGACACAAAGAAGTTTTAACAAAATCTGTTAATATGAGGGAACCAATTGCTAATGCTCTTACCAGACTTGTTTCATAGGTTCTCATTAATAGTGAGAAGAAGCATATTCTAATGGCTAGAACAGGGGGCTGAGAGTTGGTACCACATACATTCCATTCCCCAACTCTTTCAATGGCTCACTCTGTCACATAGGTGACATCTCTTACTGTCCGTGTCTGTTTTCTTCCCTGCAGCATTAAGAAAATACCTTGCAGGGATGCTGGGGAATTTAATTCATACCTGTTAATAAAGTGCATGGAGAACATCAATTAAAGAGTGCAAATAATTATTTTTGCAATAATCTAACACTTTTGGGGTGGATACAAGAGGATGTGCAAGCACCAATAAGAGGTGGCCATGTTTTTTACTATTTACAAAAAAAAGTTTGCAAACTGAAAGGATCATGGCACCTACTGTGGGCTGAGATACTTACTGTGAGTGAACTATGGGGCAAGACACTTTTAGACCAAAAAGTGGGCCTAATTTTCTGTGCCTCAGTTTTGAGGTGCCCAACTTGAGACTCCTAGGTATCTAAAGTTGGGAACCTGAAAATTGGTACGCTCTAGATCAGTGTCTGCTAATCAGTGCCCATATTTGAAAATTGGGCCATTAGCTTTCATATGACTATCAAGATACTTAGTGGCCTGTGGCACTCTAGCATCTGGTCACCACCCAGTCATTTAAAAACTAAAATAACTCTCTTTCTTCTCATTCTCTCTCTTCCTTCCCAGCCTGTAAAAAAAAAAAAACTCAATATGTTTACAAGTGTGGGTGTGTGTGAGCATGCGAGAGAGAAGAATTTACTGAGGGAAAGTTAAGAGGAGGAAGCAAGTCTTGCATTTAGTTCTGATAATGCTCAAGTATGCATTCTTATCTCATATGGAACTGCCACAGTCTAGGTCCAACTCTTAAGAAAGTTCTGTTCTCTCACACTCACGAGCCACCCCCGCTGGTGGACAGCAGTCAAACTAGGTATAAAGCAGGATCTCCAAAGGGTAGTTCTGTGTCCCAGCTATTTTTTAAACGTATTAGGGGATGTTTCTATAATAAAACCCAATTTTTTAAAATATTTTATTTTAAGACTAATACCGTATTGGAAATATATAGTGATTGTAAGTTTCCTTTTCTCTGCCTCTCCTTGGTGATTAAAATCAAGGATGAGAGTTGCTCTCTTAAGGGCTTCTCTACATACAAATGGAGTTATTCAGGAATAACTGCCCCTAACTAACTCCATGTGTGGACCCTCTGATTCCACAGGTGGAGCAGCTATTGTTTTTGAATGCACACCCTATCTTCCTCTGAATTAATTTTCAAGTATAGGCAAGCCCTACATTATTTAGGACGCAGTGCAAAGCGAGAGAGCTGAGAGGTGGCATTCCGGCTGCTAAGCAGGAACACTACAGCAGGTCAGGTATATTTATCGTCTTGGTCTCCACCAAGGATTGTGTTTGGGGAAGGATAAGAGCACACAATACCAACGCATAGTCGAGGGGTTTTGTGCTGCCATCAGTGAGGTCATGAATGTGAGCTGAAAGAAAAAAAACCCGAGAGGAATTGGGTGGGAGAGGGTGCAAGCAGATGGAATGATCACTTGTCAGTAACTCTGGGAGTGGGAGGAGAGCCTTTGTTGCCAACCCATTGTCGCAAGGTGTCACTTTCTTACTGTGCTCCAGCAAATGGGTTGTGTTTGTTGCTGCCCTCCCATCCAGCCAAGAGACTGTGTCACTTTCTGCCCCCTCCCAGCAGAATCCTTCAAGTTGTAACAGGGGCTGGTTCTTTTACCTTCTGCAGCATCCTGGCCTGGCAGCTGTCTGTCTTCTGTGCCAGCTGGCCCTGCTGCCTTCATAATCAAAAGAACAAACCTGTCCCTTCTAATCAGGAGGAGACTGGATCAGAAATACACACACACACTATAGAGCATAAAACAAAGCATTGCAATGAAAATTGATTCTGAAAATAAAAATCCTAAATGGGGGTTTAACCATGGGAAAAAAAACCCCACAGAGTGCTGAGAGTGGGGGGAAATTGTTGGAACTGTGGTAGTCAAAAAAACAAACACTCAAGCATCTTTCTACACCAAGCTATCTGCAACATGTTGAGTTGTTCTGTTTATTCCCTCCACCAGCAGCACTGTCAACATTATTGTTAGCAAGCAAGCCTCTTCATTGAAACTGGTCATTTTACCCCAGCAAAAATCCCACCGTCATTTATGGTCTATTTATTGAGTCTGTGGAGGGAGGAACAAGAAATGATTGCTAAAGTAATGTAAACACATTGTCAAAGTACTGGGAGAGGGAATGAAAAATGTACCCAGTCATTTCATTCACCAAAGATTTCCTCCTTCGTGTTGTACAGAGAGAAATTAAAAAGATGACCGAGATACCCAGAAATCGTACGATAAAGAAAGTCAAAATTAATTATTTAAAAAAAATTGAATTCCCCTTTTGGCTGATTTTCTTCCAGCTGCACTCCACTAAAAAGAGCTATCAAAGAAAACTATCATTAGGTTTTAATTCAGAATGACTTCAGAAAGCAATTCTGACGCCTCAGTGGATAGCTTTCTGACAGCCTTTTAATCTCCACAGGTTGTTGACAAGAGCTGAAGGAACTTGGTCTGTCATTATTCTCGGCTCTTACATTTTTAGCTTAAAGAAATGTTCTGCTTAAAAACAACTAATTTTTCCGGAGCATGTCTATGTTAGCTACCTAGAACTTACCATGGGTTTTCATGATGGCTTCTCACATGCCACTCTGCTCCTCTCTTCGTCCCACGTTAGTGGTTTGAGTATATAAACAAATCCCTGGGAACACTGAAGATAATCTGTACTTTGCGTGTGTGTCTGTGTATATAGTTACGTGTGTATAAATATGGTACTTAGGTCTGGCCAAGTAGTGCTCAGTGGGATTTAGGACCAGCGATGCCGGTATGTTACAGCTGGTTGGGAAATGTTTGCTCCTTCAAAATATATATATATATTGAGGAAAATGAAAAAAAATTGTTTTCCTCAAAAATATTCTACAAAAATTTGTTGAAAACTGAAAAATTTGGGGGAAGGGGTGGCTGGAATGGTTCAGTTTTCAACAAAAGCACAATACGGTTAGTTTCAAAAGGATCTTTCCTGCAGAAATTTCCATTATAAATATTCCATTTTCCCCCAATAAAAACCACTGCCAAACAAAAACTGACCATGTCTATTGTATCCTAACCTCTCTCTTCCCCACTCCCAGTGGCCTCTGTACTGACTGGGGATCACTGGAGCATATTGTGATGCAGCCATGCTCCTTTCCTCCGAAATCATGCCCCCCGTGTTGAGAAAGAGTGGCTCAAGACTGGTTACACTGGTTCTATCCAAGCTGGTGATCCCCCCACCCCTGCCCCCCCTCCACACACAGACACCAGGGAGAACCATAAACTACCCATTTAGAGCAGTTTTATGGCCTCTTGGCGCTGCCAGAGTGGTGCAGGGGGGCCATAGTGAGGAAGAGAGTTTGTGTGTTTATGGTTGTAGCTTAACTTCCATTTTTTTACCTCCAGTTTAAGCCTATTTTCCCCTTTCCATGCTTGCTTTCAACCCAGTACTGATTTTTGTTTTTCCTTTTTGGAAAGCTGGGGTAGGATTTAGTCAGTTGTTTTTGAGCTGGGACAGTGGGGCAGAAAGTGTTATTTTTACTCTTGAAATAAAGGGTTTTTTTAATGAGTGTTTTGTGGATGGGTTTTAGCACAGAAGTCTCTTAAAAACAGCTGAAGTTTGACTCTTCATTGAGAAATCATCACTGTGCTCGTTTGGAAAAACAGAACTAAAAAGAATTACAAAATGAAAAGTTAGCATTTGTGCATGCCTCCTCCAAAAAATTGCTATGAATTTTTTTATTGCTGGCAGCTCTGCACAGGGTCATATTTAACACAACACTCTCACTCTGCAGTGGTTCAGGAAGGGGATAAAGCTGAGTGGCGAATCTGAGCAGGTTAGGCTAACAGCCTGTTGTAAAGCCCCATTTTTAGTTGGTGGCTTATAATACCCTTCTTGGCATTTTTCCTTATGGGCCAAAATTCCATATCTTGATATAGTGTTTCTCAGTCTTTAAGAACTGTTTGTTTGTTTATTATTTATTATTTGTGTAGATTGTGGTAGCACCCATAGGGTCCAGTCAGAATCTGGACCCATTGGGTGAGGTGCTTAAGAGACATGGTCCCTCCTTAAAGCAGCTTACAATCTAAAGGCCTGATCCTGTAGCTTGTGGGCTGTCTACTGCATCTCTGCAGAGCCCCCACTCAAGTCAGGGTCAGAGCATTACTGTAGTTGGATCTACTTTGCAGGTAGACCCTTCCAGCTGTGCATAGCCCTTTTGCCTTGCGTGGGAGTCTGTGGGCATCAGAGTTCTCCAGCATGGATCCAGTTGCAGGATTGGGGCCTAATTTAGATATTATCGAGCCAGTCAGGTATGAATACATACACGGGGCACATTGGGGAAGTCCTGTGCCTTGTGTTATACAGGAGGACAGACTAGATGATTGCACTAGTCCCTTCTAGCCTTGGAATCTGTGAATCATCAGCTGGTGTAAGTCAGCATAGCTCCATAGACTTCAATGGAGCTACAGCAATTTGCAGCACGTGAAGCTCTGGCCTGAACTTTTGTTCAGAGACACTCCCTGTCTTAGGTGTGAAAGAGGAACAGTTGGGTAAACTCCGTGGGTTTCATATGTTTGCGGGAAAAAATTCTAAGCAAATCATAAGTGATTGAAAATTGATTCTGGCGACACACACAGCACAAGGTTTCTACAGTCTGATGCTGAACTCATGGAGAAAAACAGATGAGAGAAGGGAAAAGGTGCCCCTAGCCCTTTAGCCTCGATACATTGGCTTGCCCAGTGTGCTCTGTAGGGAACAGGAGGATACCGGGTAGGAGCACAACGTTTTGATGTTGCTCTGTTAAGTAACATGTTCCCCTAGACAAACTGCAGAACCCATACAGAAAACATTAAAATGATTCAAATGGAGAAACTAAGCAAAACATCAAACTCTAACGCTCTTCCAGTGTAAGTTGCTCCCTATCAACTGCATCACAAAAAGCATAAAAACTAAAGGCAGGCTTCTACCTCCATCTCTGTATTGTCTCCACCAGTGTCTGGATTTTATTGGGTGAATTCTCCAGCAGGCAGTTCAGCCTAACCCAGCCTATTGCACAGTAGGAGCTCAGCAGATTCCTAACCAATCACCTAATAGAGTTAAAATTAGTGGAAAAATCCCAAAGCTATTTACTCCCATGTGATGCAAACTGAGCAGGTAACTCATCACCCTATTTGAATACACAAAAAAGAATTAACCAATGCAAACACCCAGAACAAAATGGATGCCTGATTCCTAAACCACATTTCCCAGAACAACACAGGACAAGGGTGAAGGGTCACACATTTCTTCCCTAGTATAAAAGCTCCAGCCCCTGTATACACCTCCATTACAGAAAGCTCCTACTATTAGGAGGATTTGATAGCAGCCTATCCTTTGACTGAATACAATATCAACTTCACCAGTGCTATAAGGTGCTTTTTGGACAATTGGTACGTTTTAACATATAATTTGCTGTATCCTTTGTAACGTGTAATGAGTTTCTTAAATGTTTGCTGCTCCCAGGGAGAGCTCCTTCACTACTGCCAAGGCCAAGCGTTCAAAAACCACAAGTCAGGCCATCAACTGCATTACAAAGCATAAAACTTTAAAAAAAATAATTAATTTTGGAGTTTTTTATACTTGCCTTTGAGCTGTTAAGAGTTCATGCTTTCAAATTTTTCTCTGCAATTGTGAAGGCTAGATGCTTTCTCTCTTAAATGAAAGCTTTCTCTTAAATCACAAGACTCCAGGAGCTGAGGCTTTAAGGCAACCCTGAAATATCATGAGACCCATTATCAAATTGTAAGAGTTGCTAACACTGCTCCTTCAAAGAACTCCTTTGATAATTCATGTAATAGCAGCAATGGAGTTAGCTGTGGGGAGAGAGATTAATGTCATGCTAGTATACCTTCAGTCAACACTTATCACACTTAAACATTCTACCTAAAAGACTACTATCTCTGCTTCACAAAGAAGTTCAGTGAAATATGTGAGAAGCAGAAAGGGGCTCTGAGGAAAACTTTTGAGTTCTCAGTCCATGCAGCAACTTGTGAAACTTTGCAAGGAATGGGCAACAGGGGGACAACATCAAGGTCTTGAAGCTTCAGAATGAAGTGGAGGTGGTGTCAAAGTTCCTGTTGACTTAAATGGAGCTTTGCTTGAAAACTGAAAGATCAGGCTGATATTTCACATAGTGATTCCAAAAGTGAGGTTAGAAAGAATGGGGTGGAAGGGAAAGAATAAATTCCCTACCTGGGATGGTATTAAACCTTAAATTATCATCTTTGGTTCTAATCAGGGAAGTGGCAGATTTCCATGGTTTCCTATGTTTCATACCGAGGTAACAATTAAGTCCCCAGGTGTAAGTGGCTAATTGACTTGTACATTATCACTATCATCATTGCACTCTGCATTATAAAAGGACTATTAATAGTGCTGCTTTTTTTTTCATGCTGAATTAAACCACTGGTGTTAGGTTGTGAGCTCTTCAGGACAGGAGCTATAGTTTTATTATTTTTTATTCTGTGCCCAGTGTTCTCTAAGTTTACAAATACAGTACTAATGAAGGATTTATAAACACTAATTCAGGCTATGAGAATGTGAGAATGAGACAGAGTGTATGCACCTTCTCCAGGTAGCTCAAAGCATCTCACATTTTTAGGAGGCCAATGTCGAGAAGCCACCTACAACTTTTGATTGCTGTGCTTTATCCCTAGGCTAATTTGTTAAAGATGATGTTTAAGTGGCCTTAAATGAGCTTGCCAGAGGGCTGCCTTGTTGCACATCAGCCTCCTCACTGAAACTGTTCACTCCAATTCACTTTCACCAGTGCAATGGATTCTGGTTTAAAAAAAAAACTTGGTCTCCCCTGAACGTGTGATAGTTTAAACAAGGAACAGGGATAAATCACCATGTCCAGAAAGTGAATCAGGACATCGCTGGTGCTACAAGCTGGAAGAGTTGAATGTGGATGTCAGGTGTGATCCTTTATGCACTGGGTGGGCACAAGTTGGCACAACTGCTTGTGGGGGCACTCTTGGCTCCAGAGTGTTTCTCCATTGTTAACTTCATTGGGACGCCATTAATAGTCATCTACCTGAGCAGTTAGGGGAGGATTTCAGCATCCTTGTGGCATTACCCCAGGAAGGGGCTGAATTCCTCCTTAAAGGTGCTGAGCACCCTCAGCACTGAGTGATGCAAACACTAAGCTCTTTACGTGATCAGGCATAAGAATGGCGCTGTTCTCCCTTAGCTACGCTGAATAGGTGCCAACTAATGATCTTCCCAGTTCAACTAGGAAGTGTTTGGGTACCTTAGCACCCCAGTTCACGAAGGTCCTTAGGCATGCACCTAACTTTAAACAAATGAGCAGTCCTATTGAAGTCAGTGCTTAAAGCAATGCATGTGCTTATGTAGCTTGTTGAATTAAGACCTTAAATAGTACTATAGTTAAATTAATTGAATAGTATGTGGTTTGGTTTGGTTTTTAGGCTGGGCCTTCCCCAGTTAAATAAAGGGTGGTACAGTCCTTTCTGCTAAAGCTGTAGGAGGTGAATTACATGTACTTTGTGAAATCATTTTTGTGTCTGCTTTACAGTCACTGATGGAGGTTTTTTCCCTTCCATAGCTGCCCCATCACGCTCTGATTCCATTATGCAGAGTGCATGAGGCTGCCCACGATAAAACGATTGGAGAATCTAGCTATGTGTATGTCAGTCTGAGGGAAGGGGAGATTGGTGAGATGCCTGAGTGCATCTGAATACAGATGGTTCCCAGAGTGATGAGGAGGAAATCCACATAAAGTATCAGTGGCAGCCACTGAGAATCGTTTTCGTTATAGAACATGAAGGGGCAGTCAGAGGAAAAAGTAACAATTCCGACAGCCAGCCAGATATTCTAACAGACCTAAACAGCAGCTTCCGAGGTGGTGGAATGCACTTTTGTGGCGCAGACCAGTGCTGTTGCTCAGCCTCATGGGCATGTGGGACTTTGATTATAGTTTAGAATGTAGGGATTCAAAGAAATAGTCTCCGGATGCATTTTTCATTCTGTTGGCTTATTTCTCCAAACCATTAGGTTGGCTTCAACATTCATCTTTCTCTGTCCTCCTCCCCCCCCCTCGCCTCCCCCTCCCAATAGTGGACCAAATCCTCAGCTGGTGCACACCAAGGTAGCTAGATGGGCTTATACCAGCTGAGGCTCTGTCCCAGTGAATTTGCATTCTCACTTTCCAAAAGCCTGTAGCACATGTACTTGGCTCCTGTTTCACTTGACCAACCCCCGATGCATGCATGTAAGGACAGAATTTGATCATGCTGGTGACCTTTGGAATTCCCTGCTTGTCAAGGTGGCCTTTGGATCCCTTTATAGCCCACAGCTCTTTGATCCTCTTGATATTTTGGGATTTTGCAAACACCAAGGCTAATCTCAGTTTATTCTCTTTCTCAACCCGCACACACCCATCCCCCCACTAGGAAGTTTCCAAGTTTTTCTGTAGCATTCAGCCTTGAAAGTGTAGCCACTAGGGCAGAAAGTTTGTCCTGGTGAGTTTTCCATTAAACCCTGTGATAAATGAAGGGGGGTGGGGTAGCTCCCTTTTATGGATGGCCAGCCAGCTAGTACCTATCGAATTCCTCTTAGTAGCTGTTCTCTAATTGCTATACCTGTAAAGGGTTAAAACATCTCACTGCTATGCATAGGTAAAAGGAAGTGAGTGGACACCTGGCCAAAAGAGCCAATAGGAAGGCTAGAACTTTTTAAAATTGAAAAACAACTCCCCTTTTGTCTGTCTGTGATTGTTCTCCAAGAGAGAGGGGACAGGGCAGAGTTACACTTTGAGAAGCTTGGGCCAGGTATGAAAAACCATAAGTATCATACCTAGAAACTAATCATCTAAAACCCAAGATATGATCAGGAAATGACTAGGAAGACGTGATTAGGTTTATCTCTTTATGGCTTATGGACTCCTCTGTGCTAACCCAAGTGATTTTGTTTTGCTTGTGGCACCTTAGAGACTAACATTTATTTGAGCATAAGCTTTCTAGCTCACGAAAGCTTATGCTCAAATAAATTTGTTAGTCTCTAAGGTGTCACAAGTACTCCTTTTCTTTTTGTGACTACAGACTAACACGGCTGATACTCTGAAACCTTTGTTTTGCTAGTAACTTTAAGATGGACCTCAAAAAAGCTATTCTTGATGCTTAATCCTTGTAGTTTTTTTTTAAATCTAGCAAAAGCCTAAATTCCAGGTGTATCTTCTTTCTTTTTTTATGAATAAAATTTACCTTTTTAAAGAACAGAATTGGATTCTTGTGTCTTAAGAGGTTTGTGCACATGTTTTAATTAGCTGGTGGCAACAGCTGATTTCCTTTTTTTTCCCTCCCCCCCCCTCTTTCTCAGCTCTTCCCTGGAGGGGGCGTGAAAGTGCTTGAGGGTACCCCACAAGAAGGAATTCCCAAGTATGCCTTCCTGAGTTCTCAAAGGGCTTCTGCATTTGGGTGGTGGCAGCATCTACCAATCCAAAGTCAGAAAGAAGCTGTAACCTTGGGAGTTTAATACAAGCCTGGAGTGGCAAGTATTAATTTTTAAAGTTCTTGGGGGACCCCATCTTCTGCACTCAAAGTGCCAGAGTGGGGAATCAGCCTTGACAAATCCACTGGCCATTCCTAGTTCTCTGCCATTGCCCTAAGGGGCCAGTGAAACCCTAACCCTCGGCTTTGAGAGGGAGCCCAGAGTAAGGTGGTGAGATCTCCTTTGTCTTCCTCCTTGGGGCCAGATGGTCCTTTCCCCAGAAATAGCCCCACCGCTTTCAGTGGGACTGCTCAGCACATGGAACTGCATGAGAACATGGCCCTTGCTTTGCAGGCTTACCTTTATGAGGCTTTCCACAAAAGTCTCACACAGGAGTCTGTTCAGCCAAGTGACCTGACATAGTCTCAGCACGGCCTGCTCCCTCAGCACTACAGAAAAACTGGGTTTGCTTTTAAAAGGGGCTGGATGCTCCATCTTGGCCCAAAGTATGGCTGCCCTATAGAGGAGGAGAGTGCACGGAGCCCCTCTTGTCCCTAACTTGGGAAAACAGATGCACGTCCCATATGTTAAGTCTTTCTGCTGCTGGAGATAACTCGTATTAATTACAGATGGGCCTGAGATACAAAAGCTAGATCTAGATCTGGATCTGCGCATCCTCAAAATGTGAGTTGCCTCACTCACTGCTTCAGGTTTGGCCCCCTCTGTAGTACCGATCTGTCTTATATTTTCAGTTATACTGAGAAATTAGTCCCACCTAATACTTGTACTTTGTAATATAAATGACAAATAGCAAATCGTTGCAGTGAGTGAACATTTGTGCTACTCTTCACCCCCCCCCCCCCCGATTACATTATATACAGCTCAACAAGGGCTTGTCTTCTCTCAAGGCTGGAGACAGCTAGGGGAGAGGAACAAATGGTTTAGTGTGAGAGGCAGAAGTGTCAGCTCCTCTGGGCATACGCCTTTTTTTTTAATAGTTCTGCGATGACATCGTCGCATTAAGATCACCTGATGCTAATGAATGGTCCCTGCTCAGAAGAACAGTGAACCTCACTCCATGCACACCCTTAGGTTAAACAGCTGTATGCCCTGGGCAAAGCCTCCTTACTGACCCTGAATTTGGGTTTCAATTTAATCCTGTCCACGGGAGCAAGAATCTCCAGTTGATCATATAATCCAATTATGCTCCTCAGAGATATGGTTGGTGTCAAGAAATTGTTTACTTGTAGCTTGAACCCTCATTCATGAGGATGAGTGCCTTGATTGCGAGTTTGTCTCTTTGTGACTTATCGCCATATGGTGACTAGCAGCCAGACTGAGCTGGAAAGTTACCTCTGAATTGGGGGTGTTGCTGCTATGGGCATTCTCATTCCAGATACTGTCCTTCCTGCCCATGGACACCAGGAAATAGTCCTGCACTGCAGTCATTGGTAAACAGTGGTGGAATTCCTGTAAATGCAGCTTCCTAAGTCCTATTTGTGCACTAGTTGGTAAATGGGTTATTTTGGGACTATCTTGAAGTGATCTTCAGGGATACCTCAGTTCTCTGCTAATTGTCTAAATGAGGCATTTGGAATACAACAAATGACCGTTGTCTTTTGAGAAGCTTGGAACTGGTGAGCTAAAAAGCAGTTCAGCTAGCTTTGCAGGTAGAGGGAACTGCTAGATATACAGGAAAAGGCCTGGCATGTTCTTTCCAATAGGAGGAGGTTGTGTACATATGTATAAGCCAGTACATTTATAACTAAGGCTAAGATTTTGTTACGGATATTTTTAGTAAAAGTCAGGGACAGGTCATGGGCAATTAAGAAATATTCATGGAAGCCCGTGACCAGTCCCTGAGTCTTACTAAAATATCCATGACAAAATGGAAAGCCTCTAGGCAGCTGCATGGCCAGCTGGGAGCTCCAGGGCCCTCACCACCTATGGACGCTTGGGCGCTGTGGGGGTCCCCTTGCTGTTTGCAGTGGTGGAGGGCTGCGGGGATCAACACCACAGCAGCGGGGAGCTGTGGCAATCAATGCCAAGGGCAGGTGGGGGCTGTGGGGGTCCCACTGCCTACCACGGTGGTGGGGAGCTGCTGGGTACCCCCACTGCCGCAGCTGCTGTGGAAGACAGCGGGATCCTGCAGCTCCCTGCGGCCATGGGCTGAAGTCACAGAGGTCTTTGGAAGTCACAGATTCCGTGAGTTCCGTGACACAATTGTAGCCTTATTTATAACATGTAGGAGGTTCACTGTTGGATCAGGTATTGCCAGTAGCGCTGCAGAATTTTTATTTTCTTTGAATGAAACCATATTTCATTGACACAACTTTTCTGTGGGGAATGAGAAATTTCACTCAACAACTTTTTTTTCTAATGTTTTAAAATGTTTCACTAAAATGTTGATCAAAAGCAGCATGGAAATGGTTGAGTTTCAATTACATGAATTTTTGACAAATGAAAATTTTCTGTAGCAATTTTGATAGTGGGGTTCTTAAAAACATTCACAATTTGTTTTTTAAAAACAATGGGTACATTTGAAAGACAGAAAAATGGAAAATGATCACTTCTTGCAATTTTTTTTTAAATCTTTCACCCTGCTCTAATAGCCAGTGAAGGCTGCTTTCACAACTACCCACCATTCACCTCACAAAATTTGCAAATCCCATCTGATATTGCTGAGAAATAACAGGCGGTCCTGTTGGCTGCGGAGTGGAATTGGAGAAAGAGAGGGTCAAGTTTTAGAAGAGGTTTTAGTTCAGTGTTCACCAGGGGCCAAGGAATGCAAACTGAACCCATGCTGCTGCCATATAAACCTCTCGAACCTCTGCACATATCATTGGCCACTCAGCATCACTAATAAAAATCTTCTTTTCCCCCCTACAGCTCTGCCTGCCTGGCAGATCACTTATTGCTAATGAAACAGGGCCCATACTAAAACCCAGACCCGAACCAACCAAAACATTATTTTGTTGGGGGTGGAGGAGGAGGAAGAGGAGACAATGGGATTAAAATCATGATCTGAGTTTCATCTAATGGCTAACTCCAGTCCAGACAGTCCCCAAACTTGTCTGTGTTCATAATTCAGGTTTGAATTTTTCAACTTGAGCTCCTTTCTATTTATAAATCACAACTGCACCTGCCCAGTATTCTAATAACCTAAAAGACAATGTCTAGTGTTTTTGCTAATTTCTTTTTATTCTAAAGAGACCTAGATTTTTCTTGATCACATCTGAATTTTATAGATGCATGTTCTTGATCAATTTCAAACTCCTGTTTGTAAACACAGCAGAGATGGAAATATTTATACAGCTTGACAATTGTATTAAACATTAGACATGGCTACCATTCCTTAGTCTGTTGTAGAACTGGTTCTGCTGCAGCTACTTTTACAATGTATGTCTGCTGTTTTGAAGTGAAATTTGTGGACTAGATGCAAATCAGAAACTGAGTTAGAGACCTCCTAAAGGCAAAGTAATATCTGCCTATCTTTGATAAGAATTTGAGTGTGAAAGTGAAGTATTTAGAATGAAATTAAAAGCTTTGATTTTTTCCCCATTATTATTTCATGTTTATGAGGGCTTTAAATGTTCCTTTCAATTCTTATTAGGCTGTAGTATTTTTTTAAGTTATTTCAGTCTCACATAATACATTCACAGACAAAAAGCGACATTTAAATAACACTGCAGTTTGGAGACAAATCAGCAATAGCCTGGCAATTCAAAACTGTAGCCTGGAACTCTCCTTAGCTCATGTTACTAGTCAGAGCAAGAGTGGGTGAAGGGGAGAAGAGACACAGTTGATATAAGTGACAGGAAGTGTTGATCTTACCTGGACTTTCCAGACTTGATGAGTTTGAGCAATAAATTTAATTTTATTTCTACTTTTGTTGTTGTTGTTCAAGATTTTTTTTTTTAACAAATTTCGTGGACGATTACTGAACACATTTGAACTTCCATCAAGGCACTGAACTTAACTAATAACTAGGCAGTTTTAAAATGTATCGTTTATCCACCTGAATACATTTTGTTATTGCTTGGTTCTGTGTATTTAAAAATCTATCATTACTATTTTACAGACACACAGTAAAGCTCTGTTCAGTTAAAGAGGTGTAAATGCTGGCAAGTTTGTGGCGTTAATCTGGATTTATACCAGCTTTACTTTAGAATTTGGCCCATAATTTGCATTTCACTTTGTCTTGTGAATAAGGAAAACAAAATAATTGGAATCCTTGAGGATGGCAGTTCTGCTGCAAGCTAGATTTCACTCTTAAACCATCAAAACAGTCACACAGCTGTAACTGAAATCAGAATCTGGACCATACGCCAGGAAAAAGTAGTTCAACACACTTTCTCATAAAGGGCCAGACTCTGCCTCCTTTACCTTGGAGTTGCTAATGCCACAGCTTGTCCCACTGATTCCCCAAAATGACTTTGCCAAACAGAGCAATAAGCCTGGCTGACAAGGAATCTGAGTCATGGGAGTGGTAGGCCAAGCAGGCACAAGTTAGAGCTCCTAACCATTTTATACACCTGACGAAATCATGGCCCCATATTAATTTAATGAGAGACTTACCACTGGAGTCCACAGGGCCAGGATTTCACTTGAACAGCAACCTGCTCCAAAGGCTTAGTGACAGTGAAGGAGTTGCGCATAGACTATACGAGTAGAATGACATTTAACCCCCTATCATGTGGTACTGCTTATTCTTGGCCTCAGATGCCTCTGCAACTGCTGTGGGGGTCATGAAGTGGTCTCTGATGTAAGATGAAGGCCTGCCCTTGAGCACACTGCTTGGAACAACTGAGTGACCTGTAATCACTACAGGCGAACTTTAGGCCTGAACCTGCTCTCAGTGATAGGTAGGGGTGTGTGAGACACACACACACACACACACCTGGGCCTTTTGTTACCTGAAGACCAAGCTTCTGCCTTGGAGCTAGAGTGAATTAATTCTCCCTGTGCTAGCCAATGCAGACCAGAATAACTGTTTGGGGGACACAACCAGAAGGAGATCAGGTCCCTTAAAACAACTGCAATACTTTTTCCCCCTTCCCTAGAAGTGTTAAGTCCCTCCCAGCCCCAGAATTCCAAGCCAAGCTCAATGTTCAGATGTGGGCTCGGACTTATCTCGACTTTAGTCGGGCTCTTCACAGAGTCCCCGCCCCCCAGTGATGTTCTCAAAAGCAAATTGGGTAAGGTGGTCTAGATGAAATTACTACAGGGTGGGTCTTTCAACTAGTTATGTACCCTACTCAAAGAGTGGTTCTCTGTAGCTTGCTGTTACAACTGGGAGGCTGTATCTAGTGAGGCCCCACAAGAGTCTGTCCTGGGTCTGGTGCTAATAACCACTTTATTTATTTGTTTGTTTGTTTTGTTTTGTTTTTCCAGTGATGGGGGCAATGGAGTGGGGAGTGTGCTTATAAAATGTGCAGCTGACCCTAAAATGGGAGGGGTTGGAGAGAATCTGGAGGACAAGATTAGAATGCCAAATGACCTCATGGAATTGCTCTGAAATCAACAAGATGAAATTGAATAAAGACAAGTGCAAAGCACTCTACATCCAATGTGTGTGTGTGGGGGAGAGGGGGGCTGGACTAGAATACCTCTCCAGGTCCCTTCCAGCCCTACATTTCTATAAGTCTATTGTGAAATGTAAAACAATCACTGTCCCACCATGGTGCCCTGAGCCATGCTACTCCTGTGCATAATTAACCCGTTGCACTGTTTGTAACAGTCAGTGCAGCTGCTCCACAGAGGCAATGAGGGGGTGAATGCAGATGCATTGTGTGGAATTTTAATGCGTCTGTGTGAGTGTAGTGTTGCGCTGACAGCCCTAAAGCCTGAACCCTCTTTGTTCTTTGAAGAGCAAGTAGCATGGTCAGGGGCAAGATGCTGTCCCACTATGGTTCAGCCTAGACTTGGGCAGGCCAACTCTGGTGAGAGAGAGTGATGACATAGCAATGCGTACTCGGGCAATGATCTCTGTGACAAGACGATGCCCTGATCCTTGCTTTTGCTCTGTCCACAGACTCTGACACCTTCAGTTGTTAAACACCCCAGTGCAGTTTGTTTCCACTTGCTCTTCCTACTACCTCACGGACCCATACACCATAATTATTTACTGTTTCAGTTTCTCTTCAGCAACTAACTGAGGAGCGAGATCTCTCTACCTAGAGATACTTCCAGGGGGCTGGCTCTGCTAGCCTGCCTCTCTCCCCTGCGCATCCATGTGCCACCTTATACTTCCTGTTTTTTGTGGGCCAATTTGCTCATTAGTCCTCCCCCCAGCTCACTTGAATCCACTAATTAGGCCCCATCAGATCCACCCTGGGGGGGAATTAATTGGTGTTTCAGTGATCATAGTGCTGGCTCAGCTGCTGGTTCCCAGCACTCTGTTACAGTCTCCCTGTTGAGACCCCCAGGCATTATCATCAGAGTCTGGTGATGTACCTCTTGTCTTGTGAAGAAGTGGACTGAGATCCCCAGCTTGTTCTACTGGACAACTTTGGTTAGCTGCTGACTTGGGATGGCTGTGACCCTTCAGCATAAAGCTAAAAGGTGCATTATAACTCCTTGGCAGAACTTGACTTTTTTTATTTTTTTCATAAATTGACAGATACTGATTTTTTTAAGCATGTTTTTATTTTTATCAGTTTTTACAGTTGTGGGAAATTGTGGTGGAGTTAGCCAATAGAGAGGTCAGACAATAATTCTTTAATGACTGTAGACTTTGTGATACAGAAAATTAATCTTTATACCCACAAAAATACAACTCGTCAGCATCACATGTCAAAATATACAAAGTCAATATCGTTGAATTAAAGTTCTCAAGCAGCATTTTCCTTACTTTGCCTAGCTGTAAATTTTGATTATTTTTTGTTGATTTGGGTGGGTACAGCGAAATTGATGTTTGCTAACACTTACCAGTACAAATAGAATCCTTCCACTTCTACCCATTACGCAGTCCCTAAGCCATGAAACCTGCCTTCTTCTTGGAGGATGCAATTTTTTGAAGAAGATACTTGCTGCACAGGAGCAGAAAACTACTAATATATATAAAAATATGCCAACTTGGTCACTGTGAATTTGTTTCACACACCCTGACACTTGCCACAAGACAGAAACAAAAGACACTTTGCTTAATGGCCTGCAATATTTCAGTTTTTAAGAGAGTCCTCCTTGAGAAGGGACCAAGACACCAAATGTGGATCCAAATACAGATTTCAAAGCCCCCAACATTCAGGTGTGTTTGGATTCATGGGTTTGGTGTGACCTTTTATAGTGAGAAGGAGTTGTCTAGATTCTGAACACTCCAAAATCAGGGACAGTTCAGAGCTGGGAGTTTTATTATCTAAATTCTACTGAATTTCTCTTTTTTTTTTTTTAAAAAATACTTAACTCTTCCTTCCTTCTCCCCTAGCCCCCATTCACACTAACTGCTTCTCTCTTCACAACTGAAAAAGGACCCTTTATGCTTAGTTTATGAAACAAACTGGTTTCACAGATTGAGCCCTCATGTGCCATGTCTGAACACCTTTTGCCGCTGAGTAAAAGCACCTCTGAGAGCTAATTCTAGTCACTTTTTTTTCTACAGTAGGGCCAAATTGTGTTCTTGGTTACATCCCTTGTTGATTTCCCAGAAGCTGCACACCAGGAGGATTTGGCCTTAAATGTGTCAAATATGACTACAATGGACTAATTTTGCTTTGTGAAAAAATATATAAAATCAATCCCTTTCTGGTTTTCCATAGTCCTGTTTCTAGGCTGCACACAGTTAAACCATCTGACAGCAAATCAAATTTCAAACCAGTTTAATTAGTATAATCTGTCCTTGGCCTGTTGCATTTCACCACCCCTAAAACCAAATTAGGCCTCTTGACCTCCAACCCTGTGAGTTGATGGCAATTTGTTTTCCTGCCCCTTAGTGCAGCTGGGGTGGAGAGGAGGTAGAGTACATCCTCCTGGCAGCAATATGCATCAAAAGGATCTGATCTTTTCACAAGCCTCTTGGTGACAGCTATTGAAATTTTGGTGGGGGAGAAGGAAAACAAAAGCTCTTTTTGTGAAAGTCCTCAGAGTCAGCTAGCTCCATCAGATCACTGATTGGGAACCCCCAAAAAGTAATAGCAGCAATGAGCAAGTGAATGTCCTCTTAATGAGCCCTGTTATTGGATGCAATGGCCCAGATTCTCCTCAGTTCAGTATAAATCAGGAGTGTTCCCACTGGCACTAGAGCTGTATCAGTTTCAGACTGGCAGGAGAGAAGAATGGGGCCAAATTTGTCATCATTTTGTTCTGTAATTACAGTTTGAAATGCAGGATGATAGACCAATATCTCTCCTTTTTGCTGTTAAAAATTTGCTCTGCCACAGATTTCCTGTGCGACCTTGGCCAAGTCACTTACTCTCTCTGCTCCTCAGTTTCCTAACCACAGAAAAGGGATAACAATACTTTTGTCTTGTGTAGTTGGACTGCAATACAAATGATAGTTGTCTGTGTGTGGCAAGGGGGGAAATCCTATTTAACAAGCAATGGATCAATGCATTCTGTGACCAGCAATGTGAACAAAAATGGTGGCGTGAGAAAATTAAAACCCAAAGTGGGACAAATGAGTGTCCTCTGTATAATATTTCAGCACACAAAGCTGTCTTTGCAGGAATAGTAAGTGTGATTATTCTATCACCAGATGAGGTTATCATGGAGTGTACAATGGGACAGATTTTAAACATGAGTAACATGGGTAAAATGTCCATGGCCACTAGCTAGTGCATATGGGAAATAACTCCTGGCAGTGGTAGCAGGCTATGTCTTTAGCACCTGTGGAAAAGGTCAGTGCTGTGTTGCTGAAAGTCTTGGGTCAGACTCTGCTGATGACCCATAAACTTGGATGTGTAACCCACATCTGAACACAGAAATGAACCATTCAGACTAATGCAGGCTTTGGAAGCCAGCTTGAAAATCTTGGCCAGTATTTCATATGGTGATTAAATCCCAGCAGTTATTTCTTATTAGAAAAAAAGAAAAGGAGTACTTCCAAATTTGTTAGTCTCTAAGGTGCCACAAGTCCTCCTTTTCTTTTTGCGAATACAGACTAACACGCCTGCTACCTGAAACCTGTTCTTATTAGGAAGAAATCCAAAAAGCCTGACACTTGTGAAACAAGGTGGGAGAGATGATATATTTTATTGGACCACAGTCTGTTGGTGAGAGGCAAGCTTTCTAGCCTGGGACCATCATAACTACAACGCTGCATGCTTTACTTGTGCATCGTTAGGCTTCGGTGCAAAACATAGTGCCGCAGGAGCCTTGACTCTGGTAGATAGAAGAATGGAAACATTAGGTGTTTCAGGGGAGGGAAGACTTAATTTGGTCTTGAATCCAGAAGTCAAACTGCAGAAGAGGGTTTGTGGGTGAGGGTCCTGAGCAGAGGGCGTCACTGGCCCGTCGGCCTGGAGTACTAGGCACTTAAGCTCCTGTCCTCTTGGCATCTCACTCCTGGCTAACTTAGGCAGCTTTCTGCTCAGCTGTCAGGTGCTTAAGGAAGGGATTTTCAGAAACCAAACTGAGACTGAAAAGTCCACTGGACAGTAAGTGATGCTGCTGCTCTGAGCAGTGCAAAGCCTGAATACCTTTAAGCTTTAAGCAACCTTGGGTTCACCTAAGCAAAGCATTGCCAGGATAAATAACAGCACTATTGCCGCCCTTACTTAAATGAAAACCAAAGAGAAAGGAATTGTCTTAGTTCCCCACTTGCTTTTGTAACATTGTTAGCAGCCCTTTTGAAACATGCTCTGAACATCAGCTAAAAATCCATTAAATGTTCTCTTGTCTAGCCACAAGCTTAAGAAAAGATTACTTGAAACTGACTGTTCCATTTTATTGAAGTACAAATCGACTGATATACACAGTCTCTCCTGCTGCAAGGCCTTAAAATGGCTTAGCACCATCATGCTGGAATATCATATTAGCTTACGTGCAGGAGTACAAGATTCACATTGATAATGCATCACTTACTTTCAGTGCTTTCATGCAAGCCAGAAACGAATCCCAACTTTCTGCAAGAGCTGTCGTAAGTGTCACTCAGCGGTGATTCAAACCCAGGAAAGCAACCTCCCTAGTAAATCTAGACTGGGTGCCTAGATTCACTTGACAGGCTTGCAATTAAAATTTGTGTGTGTGATTCTTCTCCACTGTGGCTTCTGGAGAATGGGAGCTGAACACGTGGTCTGGCTGGGAAATGATGTAGCATTCAGAAAGTGTCACTGCCTTAAGAGTGGTACTTCCAGTTGAGCATGGGGTTGTGTGTGTGTGTGTGTGTGTGTGTGTGTGTGTGTGTGTATACGAACACAGTCGATGACGCAATTTCAAAATAGGAAATGACTGTAAGTGAGGTCTGAAAGAACAACTTTAAAAACACAAAAATATCCTCCAAAACTAATCCCTTTTCTTGAGCTGCTACTTTTAGTCTGTCTTCCTTTTCTAGTTTGTCCCACTTTATTTTAGGGAAAAGTTCAAGGAAATGCCACTATGGATGTAGAAGCCCTCTACACCAACATTCCACACAAAGATGGACTACAAGCCGTCAGGAACACTATCCCCGATAATGTCACGGCTAACCTGGTGGCTGAACTTTGACTTTTTCCTCACCCATAACTATTTCACATTTGGGGACATTTATACCTTCAAATCAGCAGCACTGCGATGGGTACCCACATGGCCCCACAGTATGCCAACATTTTTATGGCTGACTTAGAACAATGCTTCCTCAGCTCTCGTCTCCCAATGCCCCTACTCTACTTGCACTACATTGATGACATCTTCACCATCTGGACCCATGGAAAAGAAGCCCTTGAGGAATTCCACCATGATTTCAACAATTTCCATCCCACCATCAACCTCAACCTGGACCAGTCCACACAAGAGATCCACTTCCTGGACATTACGGTGCTAATAAGCGATGGTCACATAAACACCACCCTATATCGGAAACCTACTGACTGCTATTCCTACCTACATGCCTCTAGCTTTCATCCAGATCATACCACACGATCCATTGTCTACAACCAAGCTCTACGATATAACCGCATTTGCTCCAACCCCTCAGACAGAGACAAACACCTACAAGATCTCTATCATGCATTCCTACAACTACAATACCCACCTGATGAAATGAAGAAACAGATTGACAGAGCCAGAAGAGTACCCAGAAGTCACCTACTACAGGACAGGCCCAACAAAGAAAATAACAGACCGCCACTAGCCATCACCTTCAGCCCCCAACTAAAACCTCTCCAACGCATCATCAAGGATCTACAACCTATCCTGAAGGACGACCCATCACTCTCACAGATCTTGGGAGACAGCCCCCCAATCTGAAGCAAATACTCACCAGCAACCACACACCACACAACAGAACCACCAACCCAGGAACCTATCCTTGCAACAAAGCCCGTTGCCAACTCTGTCCACATATCTATTCAGGGGACACCATCATAGGGCCTAATCACATCAGCCACACTATCAGAGGCTCGTTCACCTGCGCATCTACCAATGTGATATATGCCATCATGTGCCAGCAATGCCCCTCTACCATGTACATTGGTCAAACTGGACAGTCTCTATGTAAAAGAAAGAATGGACACAAATCAGACATCAAGAATTATAACATTCAAAAACCAGTTGGAGAACACTTCAATCTCTCTGGTCACTCAATTACAGACCTAAGAATAGCAGCCGTGTTAGTCTGTATTCGCAAAAAGAAAAGGAGTACTTGTGGCACCTTAGAGACTAACAAATTTATTAGAGCATAAGCTTTCGTGAGCTACAGCTCACTTCATCGGATGCATTCGATGAAGTGAGCTGTAGCTCACGAAAGCTTATGCTCTAATAAATGTTAGTCTCTAAGGTGCCACAAGTACTCCTTTTCTTTTAGACCTAAGAGTGGCTATCCTTCAACAAAAAAGCTTCAAAAACAGACTCCAACGAGAGACTGCTGAATTGGAATTAATTTGCAAACTGGATACAATTAACTTAGGCTTGAATAGAGACTGGGAATGGATGAGTCATTACACAAAGTAAAACTATTTCCCCATGTTGTTTCTCCCCCCCCCCACCCCACCCCCCACTGTTCCTCAGATATTCTTGTTAACTGCTGGAAATAGCCTACCTTGCTTGTCACCATGAAAGGTTTTCCTCCTTTCCCACCCCTGCTGCTGGTGATGGCTTATCTTAAGTGATCACTCTCCTTGCAGTGTGTACGATAAACCCATTGTTTCATGTTCCCTGTGTGTATATATATATATATATCAATCTCCCCTCTGTATTTTCCACCAAATGCATCCGATGAAGTGAGCTGTAGCTCACGAAAGCTTATGCTCTAATACATTTGTTAGTCTCTAAGGTGCCACACGTACTCCTTTTCTTTTTACTCATTAAGCAGTTACAGCTCAAATTTTCAAAGTGCCAGTACAGTGTTTCTATGGCTTTTGAACAACAACAAAGTCACCTACTATCCTTCAATAAAAATGCAAACAACAAATTCAAAAGCCCAATGCCATCTTTTTCTCCTGGAATTTTTATGTGCTTGCATAGTCTGTGTAGTAGTTTCCATCATGACAATTTAATGTTAATAAAAAGCTCTAACCTTTAATGGTATTCACCCTGGTTAACTTAAAAGTGGCTTACAGAGGCAGAGTCTGGCATTTTCTGCTTATACATCAGTCTCTTGTGCTTGATTTTAGATACCGCCTGGGTTTCATTTTTCAGGTGAAATGAGCTGCAGTTGTAAAATCTGATTAAAGTGAATAGAGTCTGAAATGAGTGGCAACAGCCACATCAGATAAAGCACTCCCCCTTCCCCCGTAACTACACAATGCATCTGTTACTCAGCATACTTTGTTCTGTATTCTACAGACTCTGTTTTAAAAGTTTTTTTCACTGTTATTAATAGGCCATCAAACTGATAGAAAACCAAAGTACTCTGGGTATTTCTGCGTGTGACATAGAAAAATGAAACTCATGTCACTGGAGGTGTTTTGTTTTTGTCTTAGCAACCTTATGCAAGGCTTTAAACACAACTGATGGTAGCAATGTGATGAGGTTGCAGTACTACAAGCCCCAAGTGTCATAAATCGTGGGTTAGGCATGCCCTGAAATTGGCCTAAAACTAGAACTTGTGTGTGATTCCCCCCCCCCCTTTTTAGACTTGAGTTCTTTTTAGGGTCCACTCTAATCTACCTCTCAAGCTAGAAATTTATTTAAAAAAAATTAGTCACATGATCCAGGAGCTATGGCTTTAAGAAAAAACACCTAAGTACATGAGACTTTCAATAAAATTGTAAGAGTTGGAATTCTATGCAGATATCTTACAACCTACTATAAACAGGTTGGGAACCTCACTCGTGGTTGTATCTTATACATGATAAGACTGGCCCCATCTATGTAGGTACTTCTATAGTACCTGAGCACCCCACTAACATTAATGGTGTTGTCCTCACAATATACCAGTACCAATGTCTCCTTTTACTGGGGGCAGGGGATGAAAGTAGGGTCCAGAGTGGGGGAGGGAAGGGCTGTTGAGGTCACCCTTCTGTATAACCAAGGCTGATGAGAACAAGTGTTTAACCCAAGCGGGGCTGGGCAGGCTGCAGTCACACGCAGACACTCAGGATGTGGCTTGCATGCTGGAAGACTGTGAGTGGTCCAGATGGGAGCTACTACAGTAAGTCATTGTAGGCACCCATGGTTGCAGGGCAGGGGTGAGACACTGGTCTGGACTGTACCCTGGTGTGTCACTGGAGTCAGAGAAAATACTCAGAATAGTGGTTGCGGGGAAGGTAGGTTAAGAAGAAAAAATGGTGCCCTCTTCATTTCCTCTCGCATTTGAGCGTTCAGGGTGAAAAGGTTGCACTACTTCAGGGGAGGGTGGGAGACCACAGTGGTTATCCCTCTGACAACCTAGTGTTCTTTCCTACTCTCAATATCCACCACATGCCCCCTCCCCACCATGAGTACATCCGTAACCTCATTCATTCACCAATTGATTCTATTCCCCACTACACTCACACCTACCACGTCCAAACTTACTTGCCCCTCTGCCAAACCACGAAAGGGCTCTCCACTCCAACTGCTGCGAGTTCAGTCTCCTCCTACCACCTTTCCTATTTAAGCTTAGCAGCTGAGAATCACACCCTGCTAGTTTGACCCCTCTGGCACCTTCTACCCTCAGCTGCTGCACATATCCCTTCAGAACCAGTAAGCCCAGCCCCTGAGTCAGAATTGCCTGCGGCCAAATATGCACATGCAAGGTGTTGGGGCAGGAAAAGCAGGAGCAACAGGGACTATGTGCATGGGATCTGAACGAGCCTCACAGAGGCCTGCATGTCTTTTCCTTCTGCTTCCTGAGGGCAGAAGTCCTAGGGTGGGGGTCAGGCAACTTCAGCTTTTAGGAGCAGCTCTGTTCCAGCAGGACTGCCCCAGTAGCTTCAGGTGTGACTGTACCCTGAAGCGTATCAGTCCCACAGCACACTTCTCATAGTGCTGTGGCTGACCTCCATTAGTTCTTAACCACCAGCCATGCCTGCTAATACAAGGAATGTTTTTGCTTTCAAGTCTGTGCCTTTATTCATGGTGTCACAGGACTCTTTTTCTGAACTAGGCATAACTGACCCTGCTTGGACCAACAGCAGGGTTTGAACCTATGAGTTAAAAACCATGTGTCTTTAATACTGGACATAGTAAATTAAATAGAGTAGCAGTCTTATGTAGATTAGCCACTACAAGGAGACACTCTTACCTGAGGTTCCGGATGTAATATTGTACCCATAGTATTTTTGTAAACTATGCTATCTGGTTACAAAAATGTAACTATACTGGCTGCTTTGGGACTCTGCCATACTACTACAGAAATGGACACATACAGAAGGAAGCAAATGCTCAAGTGACTTCTCAACGCGAGTGCAGTTAAAATAATAGCTGTCGCTGTATGTACCATGTTGGTACATGATTTCCACATCTGCTTTCATTTTGAATGGACAGAAGTTACTTTGTATCCCCTTCAGACAAAGAAGCCAAAATGATGTTTAGAGAGGTGCAATGGTCACATGCACCCAACGCACAACCTGTGGAATTCCTTGCCAGAGGATGTTGTTGTGAAGGTGAAGACTATAACAGGGTTAAAAAAAGAACTCGATAAATTCATGGAGGATAGGTCCATCAATGGCTATTATCCAGGATGGGAAGGGATGGTGTCCCTAGCCTCTGTTTGCCACAAGCTGGGAAGGAGCAACGGGATGGATCATTTAATCATTACCTGTTCTGCTCACTTCCTCTGGGGCACCTGGCATTGGCTACTGTTGGAAAACAGGATACTGGGATAGATGGACATTTGGTCTGACCCAGAATGGCTGTTCTCATTCCAGACTGGACACAATACCATTCTCTGACATAGCTATTTGCTGATCTGATCCCTCTGTAACATGACTGGCACTGAAGAGGTCATGCACACATTACAATAAAATATTGTAATGCTGTGAACCTGGGCTGTTTATAAAAAACTTTCAGAGAGGTAGGAGGACCCCACCATTCAGTTTCTAATCCTTTTCAAAGGCCAGTGTTTGGTGTCAGGGCCTGCTAGATTGAGGCTACTGTACCAGCTACAGAGCTCTCCAACAACACCATCATTTGAATTATTACTAGAGATTAAAAGCTAGCACATTCTTGCATCCATATTAATTAAGGCACCATGCAGAGCACTGTAATTGGCTCCTGTAAACTAGTACTATGATGACTTTATAGGGTAAGATTATGGGAGAATTTTGATGGTCATTAAAAAAAGACTTCTGGTTCTGTTTGGGGGCAGAGGTTTCTCATAGGATTGGAAGAAAATAATAGGAAAAAATACCTGGAAACTCTGCAGTAGTTCTACATTCCCATGGTCACAACAGCCTGAAATTGAACACTGACACAGTACGAGGCTGAAGAGCTAGTTAAAAATCACGCTTGTCCAATCTGCCACACCTAGAAGTGCCAATAATATGTCCCACTCTGTTAGCAGGCCAGCACGATTGTAATAATATGTCTTTGTGGGGCTATATCACAGTGTCGTCTTTCTCTCTCCTCCTCCAATAATCTTTTCTTCAGTCATTTAGAAAATGGATAATCTCAATACAAGGCCCCATCCCACAGTCCTTAATTGCTACATGGACACTGTGATTTGCAAATGTACAGCCCAAGTCTGTCACTCTACTTACTTGTACAGTACCGTGCCCCCATTCACTTCAATCAAGTAAGGTAAGGGCATTAAAATATGGCGACAAGTTAGAGACAAGACAACACATATGACAACATGTCAAATAAGGCAGAGCGTGGGGACTAACTATAAGAAGGAAGTGAGAATGATTTAGATGTGGCTTCATAGAAGGGATCTGAAAACAAAAGCATGTGGGAAATGGGAAGCCAAGCAAGGGATTGATGGAGACACCACTGCAGGATGACTCTGAAATGATGTAGATATTCTCAAAATGGGGCAAACATAAGAATGAGAGAAGAGGTTAAAGACTAGTGAAAGTGAACCAAGGTGTGAATGAGGCTCAGTACCACAAAGGATGGTGAAGAAAAGCAGAAACAAGAGTGTAGGTAGTGGAAGGGAAAAATGATTACATAGATTGTAAACTCTCTGCAGGGAGTGGGACTGTCTGTTTTTATTAGGCACTATACCTAGCAGAATGGGGTCCTAATCTGTAAGTGGGGTATCTGTTCATTACTGCAATACATATAATTTGTAAGGGGATGGAGGAGATTACATTAAAGTTTGTGGGTTTCCCTTGATCTCTGGGGGTGTTTGGTCTGAGAAGGGACTGAAGGATTGAAGCAGGTTGTATTTCTGAAAGAATGAATATCACACCATCCACACCACTATTAAATTGTCAGTCAAGTTTAATGCATCATAAAGAAGTAAAACTACATTGGCATATTTAAGACAAACACTTTTTTTCTATGCACACTATCCACTGGACAGTCCCCTTTTCAAAATAACTACTTTTAACAGTCCAAGATACGTCTTCAGAAATTCTTCACATGTTCAACCTTCCATATTTTCCTTTTTTAAATTTGTCTGAGAAGAAAAAAAAACATTAAACCTGAAAACACTTACATTGCAAGCCACATTAGAATGCATAATTGGCATACAATAATCAATGTATAACAATTGTGTTTTACTTAGTTCACTTTGTTCATCAATAAAAGAATATAAAAAATCTTGTTCAACTGAGTGTTAAGTGTATTAAAATAGATTTGTATAGTACTGCACAGTTTCTCCCGGAGTTGTGAAAATGGTTGAAGGGGACCATGTGCTGCCTAGTGATGGGCAACTGAAAAGGCCAGTCCCTCATTTAAAAAAAAGTGACATTCGGCACCATGTCATATGCTGATGTGAGAGACTAGCTGTGTGGTTCCTTGCTTTTGTTTTGTTTCATACCTGTTGTGCTAAGTAACTAAAGGATTGGAGAATGGAATCAGTGGTTATTTGAAACGCTGCATTGTTAGAGGAAAAGGGGTTGCCCATCACTAACTTCCGAGGTAGGCCTCAGGATTACAGGATAGGCCTGTGGCCTACGAAGGCGCCAGACTGACCCTTGTAGTATCAGGAAGACTCGCTAGTGAAACAAGCAGGAGCTCTAAGATTTTCTCAGACTAATACTAAACATTTTCAAATGTGTTACAAACCAACAAAATTTAAAAGGAATTAAGTTTCCAAAACCCCAGCAAACCCTTAATTTTCCCAGTCCACCCTTCCCCCAAAATTCTTGCTATTATCCAATATGACAAACAACCCCTTGAGGCAGTTTTTTTTTTCCTGTACCATTTTTGCAGATATTCCTGCAAACAAACAAACAAAAACCCCACCAGCTTTTTTCCATGTTACCTATTTTTACAATAAAAACGCAGTACAAAAATGTAAAATTATTTTTGGCATATTATCTGTACTGGCAATAAAAGGAAAACAATCTTTATTTACTTTTATTTAAAAAAAAAAAAAAGAAAACGGTTCAAAACATAACCAAAAAAATAAAACCAAACTGAACCCAACTTGCCAAAGCTATCCACTATATGGTTTATGCTAAATCTGCACAAAAACTCCATGAGAAAAATACATCAATAGCAAAATAAGTAAAAAGGACCTGCAAAAAAGTAAGGAATTTTACAGTCATACCTCTTTAAATACTTCAGAACGCATATACAGAAGCATCAGCATGAAAATACTTCAATATTTTACTAGAAACGCTAACTTCATACAGTTTTTTAATTTAAATATCTGCAATTCAGCTATAATACTGAAAAAAATGATCTTTTTGTTTTAAAGGCTCTGTGAGCGTCCGTGATATCATTCTTGTCAAACAGCCCATCTTCAGTTCACCTGAATCAGTGAGGCAGACCTTGTTCACTTTGCTAAGAATCCATGTCAAGTCCTAAGTAGTTCCAGCTCTTTTTATATTACCAGTTTCCTCCCACAAACAGCTTTAAGCCCAGCTACCTCCCTACTAGTTTACTAACTCTTTGAATTTAGAATTTTTCCCTTTAAAGCAAACTTGTAAAATTGTCTGCCCTCCAAAAAGGATACTTCACTTTCTATCAGCCACTCTATTTCTTTTCCTTCTTATTCATAAATACATTAAGGCCAACATAACAAAACAAATCTCATAAGCACTGAAGGTCTTGGCAAATACAAAACTGCAGCAAAATCTGCTCTGGGGGAAGTTGCTGCCAGAGTGACCTACAAACTGGACTGATTGGCTTAAGTTCTACATGTGTAAAAAAATGAGATTGTTTTTTGTTTCCTTCATTTCCCGTTGTTTCAGTTTCATCTCTCCTTTGCACGTGTATAAAGTTTTTTGTTTTTTTTTTTTCCATTTTCCCCAGACAGCTCTGTCAGTTGTTGCCCTGTGCTTGCTGCAAGGCTTTGTGCTTGGCAGCAGAGGCAGATGAGGGTTTGATCCAGGGGACAGTTAGCAGGGAGGAGGTGGTGGTTGTCGTCATGGTAACCTGAATCATCTGCTCATTTTGTATCAGTCTAATGAGAGTTTTGAGACGTTCCAGCGATGACTGAGTCCCTTTCTGCTGGGCCAACAGGCTGTTTTTTAGCTCTAAGCATTTCTGTCGGAGAGAGAGAGATGGGGAGAGGGAAGGAGAGACTGAGAATACATTCAAATTGGCATCAAACATCTCCCCAAACATGATTTACATGTCTGGAGAACATGTCCATCTCAAACAAATTACATTCTCCTTTGCAGACAGCAGAAACACAAGTATAACTAATGAAGGAATGCTAAGTGATGCACTGTATTCACCAATATTCATCTAAGATCAAGTATATACTGAGGGCACTTTTGACCATATCCTGTTGAAAGACAGGAAGAATACATGATCATGTGATCACGGTCTACAGATTTTGTTAGCATGGATTTACAATGGCCACATTACTCAAAAGTGGCAAAGCCACCAACAACACTGTAAGTCTTCCCAAATGACTTCAGTAAAACCTTCAGGTCAAACTACACTCTGATGTATGTGGCACATATTTCACAGTCCATTTTAGGGAGATTAAATAAAGTGGTGTTTGTTTTAAATCCGTTTACTTAAATCCAGGCAATTTAGTAACAAGAATGCCGGTGATAACTTCTAAAGACAACCTCAAATATTTTTCAGGTATAAAATGTTAGTTGAAGGGCCACTATTTAATGTTCTACCATGGCTAGAAACAGAAGTCTTATCCTACTGGGAAGGGTATTTCTGACTTTTAATGGATGAAAGCTCCTGTTTCTCTCTCCAGTAGGTCATGAGACCCAAACCAGTTACTGGTCCAGGTCTGCATATTTTCTCTCATGGGCCTTGGTCCAGAATAGTTTTAGGGGAGAACATTCTGCCGTTCTCGGGAAACACTTGACTTTTTTTTTTTTTTAATTATTATTAAAGGTAGCTGTTCAGAGGTTTGGGATTTTGGAATAAGCCCTGGGGGAGATGAATTAGAGGGCATGTGAAGTAGTCCAAGATGAATAATAAATACATGGGTCTGCAATTTATAACAATATCACTGTCACATGTGGTGTGTATGGGGTTTTCCACTTAATTCAATTGGTAATTTACTTTTTAAATTAATCTACACCTCAGGAACCAAACATTTTTGATTGGATAAATATTATCATTGGCCAAAATTGCCATTTAGGAGAGAATGCTTCCCACTCAAAGGGCCTAATTCTGCTTCTGCACCACTCCCATTGACTTCAATAGCAGTTATTTTTATTCATACATACACACACGATAGTTTGGGCTAGCTTCAACTCTCTTTCATTCTGAAATCTCTAATCCCACTCCATTGTTCTAACCACTAGAGAACACTCCACCCTACAGAAACCTCTCTCTGTGCATGTTAGTTTGCATTAGTGCTGATGGTGGTTACGCACAGTTAAAGGGTGTACTTCCCACTGTGATGTCTTTTAATAAGTTATTACTTTTCCTTCCACTCTGTTTTAAACGTGATAAAATATTTAACATACCTCTCCTGGATAACTGCAATGATAGAACAAGTACTGACCAGTTACTGTTGCAGCTGCCACTTTAATTTTCCAGGATAGAGAAGATTTAAAATATGTCTTTACACCATATTACAAACAACCAAGCAGATTCTTATTATTAGTAGCGCTATAGTTTGGGGGCAGGGTTGTGGTCAGATAGCCATGCCTCAGGTAAATCCTGATGCCCACAGCAGCTAGGAATTTGGGTTCTGAATTCAGGCTAACACTCTCTAGAGTGGCAGGGACTGGTAGAAGTAGTGTATACGCATACCTGGAATCAGGGAATGCTTGGGTGACCCTCTCTAGCAACACTTGGTTCTAGTTCCTGTAGGAGATGCCGAGAACACTGCTGTGATACTAGACCTTCTGAGAGTGGTGATGATGGTCATATCTGCCTTACCTCATTCTTTTGGACGGATACGCAGGCTCTTGGCACTGAAGCAGCTGGTCACGCACAGATCTTTCTTGTGAAAGTTGGGAAGTGCTATACTGTAGTTATACAGCTCTGACTTGTGTATAGAGTGGGACAGAGGATATGTTTAATTTTGTATTCTCATTTGAGTGGAGAAGTGCTCCAATAACAGATCTGCCACTGCCTCCTTCTGCTCCTCAACCTGCCAGTGTATCTTGCTCACCTCCACCCCCCCACCACAAAGAGACACCATATATGTTTCTTTGTAAAGAAACTATTCACACTTGAACATGCATAGTTTGTGAGCATAACTCATTTCCCAGCCATCAAATCTCAGTTTTTCAAGCATAAGCGCTTTATAACCAATTCTGTAGGAGACAGTATGCCCCACAGTCTGGAGTCTTACTTTAACCGCATTGTTGAGAAGTCTCTCTTTCTCTTCCAACTGTCTATGTTCGCTCTTCAGCTCGCTGCCTTTCTTTAATAATTTTCTCTTCTCTTCTTCTTTGACTGTAGAACAATAAAGTTTAGAATATAAATGTTAAGATACAGACTGAAAAAATGGTGTGCACTGACTCATGAGAATAGGATTAAGTGTTCTAGATGGAGCACTGCATAGGTCTACCCAGTCCCATCTCAAAATGCATAGCCAGAGAAACTGAGTTTCCATAAGACACACATAAGTAATTATATAAGGAGTTATGTCCATAAGACACATTAAATAGTTGCACATAAGACAACTCTCTATCACTTTTGAAAGGGTTCAAGCAGAGGACAGACATTATTCCACAACACACCTTTGAGGTGGATATAGAATCCCTATTTTATAGATAGGGAAACTAAGGCAAAGAGATTAAATTACCTGCTCAGGGCTACACAAATTCATTTAAGGATATTTCCTCTCACAAATGCTAGGTACACAATTTCAGACAGTCATGTCTTTATTAAATCAAAACCAATACTTGTTAAAGCAAAGGCACTAGTTCTTATCAAAGACTATGTTCATGTTTCATGTTTTCAGTCATAAAAATTTTTTACACTGGCCTTGTACTTTAAAGTGTAATTAGAATTAGAGCTTGTCTTAAAATGTTTGCAAACAGTAAATTTGCCAAAAAGTGCATTTTGGGAGGGCACCAAATACTTGTGAATTGGGGTCAAATTTAGTGAACAGTTTTGGCCGAAAAAAGGAAAACACAAATTTAGAAAATGGCTAAAAGGTTGTTTTGAAAAAAATCAAAACTGTTTCAAGACAAAGTACTGAATGGAAATGACCAGTTTCTAAATGAAATGTCAAATCAAAACATTTGATGTTTTTGAATAGACATTAAAAAGGTTTTATTATTAATTGTTCATTCAACTTTAGAATTTTTCTCCAGTTTGAAAAGAATGTATGTTTTTGTCTCTTCCAAAGTTTTTCTTTTCTTTCAAAGTTTTTAAAAGAACAAATTAATCTTCAATCCATGACTGAACATTGAAAACTTCAGCTGAAAGGTGAATGTTACAGAAAATTATGTGTGTGAGAACAGGAGGCTGGGATGAAAAGCATTTAGTAATACTGGCGGGCACTACAACTGATCTTATGGAGCTTTAGCTCTTCCACGCATCTTGCTAACATGAATTTATGCCCTCTGAGTTAGATAGTCACTCCCATTTCAAAGGTTTCAGAGTAGCAGCCATGTTAGTCTGTGTTCACAAAAAGAAAAGGAGTATTTGTGGCATGTTAGAGACTAACAAATTTATTTGAGCATAAGCTTTCGTGAGCTACAAGAGCTGTAGCTCATGAAAGCTTATGCTCAAATAAATTTGTTAGTCTCTAAGGTGCCACAAGTCCTCCTTTTCTTTTTCCCATTTTAAAGGTGAAACTGGGGACTAGAGAGCCTCTTATCAGGAATCATGCCATTCTGTACCTGTTTTATGAGTAACATAGGAATGAACAATAGCCAGAGTTCCAGTCCATGGCACATTTTCATCTTTCTTTAATACCTATAAATCCAGGGAGCAACAAAAATTAGTAATCCACCGAGAGAGAGAGAGAGAGAGACACACACACACACACACACACACACACACTTAACGTCTTCCCACTCACCCCACAAAAAAAACTTTACTATTACAAAGAATGATATAATTGGAATTATAAGTTGTAAACTGAAATGCAGTGGAAGAATTCTGTAACTTTTATTTTATTTCACTATAAACAGTGTCACTACATAATTGCTAGGATGGGGTTTTCAAATCTCACACTTGATCACCACCACAGAGGACCAAAAGGAATTATTCTCCAGCCTCTTTCATACAGGCTTACACAATTTCCAGGACTGTTAGAGGTATTTTGCCTACCTATTAGATAGAATACTGGAGATAGAATACTGGACTTGATGCATCATCATTCTGATCTAAGATGGCCAATTGTATTGGGTATGAGAAAGAGAAGATAGGTTGGTTCCACTGAATGTAAATATAGACCAGCAATTCTCTTTGACATTTCCAAAGAAACTAATAGTAATTTTTCCTAGGGGCTAGAGCAGAGAATTCTAAGGAACAAAAATTAAGCCCGCTCGTTCTGAAATTTAGCAACATTATTTTATAGTTCTTACAAACCTGGTGCTAATCATTTGGCTTGTCTGAACACTGTTAGAATTGCATTTATAAAATGATTATCAATAGCTGCATATGATAAAACTTATAAAGAAGATGGCGTACTCTCCTTGCAACCTTCAGATCCTCTGGTGCATTGTCTGTGCATGACACTGTCTCCTCCATCTGCAAGAACTACATTACTTGCTTTGCAGTTGTACGTACAGGTGGTTTTTATTGTAGAGAAGAAAAACGTAAAGGAAATGAACAGCCATTTTTAATCTTTCAGCGTAAATCTTGAGGGATGCAATACCATGAAATCAGGAGGGGAAAAATGTAAGGTAAGGTATGAGACCAGTACTGTGAAACTACCAGGCAACAAAAGCAGCAAATTACCGAAGAAACTTCAATGCAGTAGAATTTCAGCATTACGGACACCTGGGGAATGGAGGTTGTGTCTGTAACTCTGAAATGTTTGTAACTCTGAACAAAGTGCAGTTCAGGGTCCAGATCCAGTAGCTGACACTTCAGGCCACTCAGCTCCGGCAGCTTCCTTTCTGAGTTGGACTGTGTTTGCAAGCTTGTCCCCCTCCCGGAAGAGAGCAAGAGAGAGAGCAAGAGAACGTGTCCCCCTCCCGGCTGGGAAACGGGGGTGGGTAAAAACAGCGTGTCCCCCTCCTGCTGGGGGGGGAGAGAGGGAAGGGGTGAAAGTGGCATAGACCCCAGCACTGCTCCTGCTCTGTTGGCTCTGGCTGCCCTAGGCTAACAGCCCCAGCTTCTTCACCTCCTAGCTGTAAGTGGCTGCCCAGCATGGGGGGGGGGGGGGGTGAGGTGGGAACAGGCATCCCAGCCAGCCTACTTTTAAGATGCAAAACAGGCACAGTAGATTATTGACTTTTTTTTTTAGTCTCCGCTGCTGCCTGATTGGTTACTTCCAGTTTCACATGGTGCCTGGTTGACTGGTCAGTCCTTGACTCTAGTGTTTGTATCTTTGAGGTTCTACTGTATTACTTTTGATAATCTTGTCTCCTTAGCTAGTATTGTAGGCTGAAACAGCCTCTAGAATTATGATGTACAAACTCACTCTCCCCTTTTTTCTTTTCTTGGAATGACTGCAATACACATGCCTCAACTCACTTACCTTTTGTTGGCACTTTGGGCAGGCCCAAACCCCTTTGGGGACAGTTTTAAGAGGAGGGTCCAAGCAATTGAGGTGATACGCTCTTGGACATGTGCCACATGGTTGCAAGTTAATGCCACGCTTACATGCTGTACAGTGTTCATCATGGCGGATTTCATTCTGAAAGAGAAGAAAAGGGTAGGTTGGGTCAAGTCAACTCTTAACATAACTTTCCATGAGCAGCACTTGGAGTCACTACTTCACCAGACAGACCGTTCAAACACAGTATCTCATTTTCAAAAGCTTCCTCGCTGCTGTAGAAGGAAGACAAACAATTTTGTACTCATCAGCAACAAACGAGCAAAATCCAGTGAGTTGCAACAAACAGAAAAAATGTGAAATAATCAAACAATCACACAGACAGCAATCAAACACAGATATGAATCAACTAATGTTTCCAGCCTGTAATGTTATAATTATTCCTCTCTGTTTCTGGGAGTGTGTCACTGTCACTTCCAACACACATATATCACCAGGTGCAGTTCTATTTTGATGAGTGGGCCAGTGTCAATATGTGGCTCACTTGTCCTTCAAGTCCACAGTAAAAGCAAGCAAGCAAAAGTTTCTGGGGAAAAAAAAACACAGTTCCAAGTCTTATGCACACTGCCTTGAAGAGCAGCTAGGGAAACAAGCATGAATACAACTTTCTCCCACATGCCCCCTCACAAATTTCCTATAGAGGGCCCCCATCCCTCTCTTCTCTATTTTGTTAATTATTGTTTTCTGATTTAAACCAACCACACAGATCCACTATGAAAACCTTTCTCAAACAAGACTGATTAGTACTTTATCTGTAGTTCATTTTATATATTGCTAAATCTCATTAACAAAGTTACAATGCCATGTAGTAAATTGCTATGCTAATCTGGTGGCACTGTCAATTACTCTTCATATAATTAACTACATTTTAATAAAAGAGAGACTGATTTTGGAGCTCTCATGGTTTGTGAATCATTACATAAAAACCTCAATTTTCCTACTAGTTTTCCAGGGGGAAAAATGATTTATTGAAATAAATTTATTCTATAATCATGTTTTCATCTTTCAGAATATCATTTTTACAAAGTTTCATGTCAGCTTTATCCAGCATCAGATCCTAAACTCAAAATTACTCTTGTCCAAAATGCCTCTCCAAAAATGTCAATATTAGAAAGCACTATTAAAAATTTCTAGATTTTAATCTTAACAGAGAGAGAGATCTATTCAAGTAGAACAGTAAATATTTTTCTTAGATGTTTATTAATACCACAAACCTAAACCACATTTTCTCAATCAATGGATTCTACAAAGTATTACATTAAAACCTGTGAACACAAAAGCACACAAGTTCAACTTGTTCTGAAATTCTGCTTTAATGGCTCAAAAATTTAGGTAAACTGGAGAGATTCCAGAAATTCTGGAAAAAAAAGGGAAAGGAAACATTGCAATTTTGTACCCTGGCAGAGACTACAATAATTAACAGCAAGCACTGTATTACATGATGATGAGACAGACAGTGGTAATATACAAATCTTGCTAAACATACCTTCCAACATGGATCCTCATTTGCTAGCACATGAAAGAAGGGCAGAGAACAAGTTAGTGGACAACACATCAGTGCAATGAATTTTAGTCAAGCCATGACACAAATGATGAAAGAAGGGAGGGTTTTAGCCAGTTATTTTAACATCTACATGAGAGAGTGACACTTGAAATAACACCAATGAATATTTTAGTATTCAGAGCTGCATGTTATTTAGGTTTCAGGATTCGGGCATCAAACTCTAAATGCTGAAGATGTTAAAAAATTTCATAGTATCAAAAGGTTGAGGTCTGTCCTAAACTTCCGATGGATAGGAACTGTCCATGCTTAACTAGATAGGAAAATTTCTTCTTTAAAGGTTTGACTCTTCCAAAGCGGAACACTCTGGCCCCCAACCAGCAGAGCACTTAAGCAGGTGCTTATCTTTTCAGTACAGGTGTAGTCCCATTGACTTACAGTTAAGCATGTGTTTAAATGCTTTTCTGACTCATGGCTAGAGTGCTCAACACCTTGCAGGATTGGGCATTATATTATCATCAACCCTTCAACATCAGAATCGCTCATGTCAAAAAAATGTGTCATGTTTTGGGCTATCGCCCAAGCCTGATGGAAAGAGTAGTTAGAGGTGGTTGAAAAATACACTGAATTTTTCAAGAAATTGTTTGGTAAAATTCATTCTTTAATGGTTTTTTTCACAACAGCAAGTCTGTAATTTCCATTGCTGTGTCACAAAACACTTGGGCACAATGTCTCCCTGAAAAGTCCTAGAATCTCTCTCCTGTGCTCCTGTAAGTCAGCTGATGGAGTAGTCTTTCTTTGGGTTAGGGAGATGGAAGTGATGTGGAAACTTCTTTCTTGTGCTCCTTTTCTGATCACACATTATCTGGTGTGTGTTTACATACATATGGCAGACAGAATTTGATCCACATGTCCAAAGCACCACTTGTATTCATACTCACACACACTGAGAACAGTGAAACTATGATTATTCATATGAACGGGGCACATGAAAGCTATTCAGATAAACAGAGGCGTGGATAATTGGGGAGTTGCGATGCACGTCAGGGACATGACCTCATTTCAGCTAAGAGATTTTTCCCAATAAACAAAATCTGAGTAACTGACACTTCACCGAGAATATCACAAGCACCATTCTCTCCTACGTTTTTTGTAAAGGAAGAGCTGTTTCCTGCACACTGTGTTTTCTTTAACAAATATACAATGCTTTTCAAAAATAAATAAATCCTTTTTGGTTCGCATTTGTCAATAAAGTTGGTCTACTCTAAGTGTCCACTTTTTCCTCTTCTACCTGCTGGAATGATCTAAACTGAGAATTATTTTTAAAGGGAGGTTGGTATAATAAGCAAGTTGGTGAGCTATGCAATGGAGACAATTAGATTAGAGTGTAAATTCTTTGGGACAGGGACTGTCTTGTTTTTTTGTGTTTGTACAATACCTAGCACAATGGGGTCCATCACTGGGGCTCCTAGATGATACCACAATACAAATATATAACAACTAAAGCTGTGAGCTATGTAATTAAGACAGACAATGGAGAAATTGTTCAGCACTGCAACAGGGATTTTAGATATTAGGAAGAATAGTTATAGGGCTTACTAAAATAACTAACAATTAAGGTAAAACAGTGTCATATCCCAAGCAGCTTTGTGATAGTCATGCCACTGAAGCTTTGTCACCTGTCTAAAAACACAGACACACAGAGGAAACAACGAGATTTACTGAGGGTCTGAGAGTAACCTAGCTAATGTTGTTCTCTCTAGGCATGTGTTTACAGGTAAACACAGGCATCAGTATTAAGTTGTATAAGAAGAGTAAGGAAAATGGGATATCAGCAACATAGGAAGAAAAGACCAAAGCAGGTCACAACTTTGCATCTGTATTAAAATGGCACTTTTAATTGCACCTTAATATTTAAAAATACTTTTATTGTAGAAAAAGGATAAAGGTCCCTGTCCTTTCCTACCTCTAAAGTACTATCGTGTATAAACAGTAGAATCTAAGTTGTAGCAGCTGCATCAGGGGAAAGAAATATTCAGATCTCTTTACAGTCTTCCTCTCCTCTTCTGCAATGTATTCAAGCCCCTCATCCTCAGTTCTACACAGCACTGTCCCCCCTACAATGCAATTTTTATTTCCTTTTATGTTCTGTTTAATCCTTTCTCCTCAACTTTCCCTCTTTCTTCCCTTTTTTCCACTCTTGGTTCTGTGCCTTTTCTCATGCTGCCCCTTATGCCTGCCACTTATTCCTTCTTCCCATGAGCCACTACTTTTCTTCTCCAAATTTAGTTCAGTGTTGCCAATTTGTTTTTATCGTGAAATCTTACAAAAATTTGGTGTTTTCCTTAAAGGCTCAGCTCCTGCAGTCAGTAAGTACATGAGAATTTCACTTTTTCTTTGAAAACTATGTTTCTAGCTCTCATAGTTACAGAGTACAGTTGGAAAATGTGAACGCTAAAAGCTGAAAACCAGAAGATAAATTAAAAGACCCCCTAATTTATTTTTTTAGTCTAATCCCATGGTTTTTGAACATTTGGAATTGCAATACTGCCTCCTTAACATCTACTTTTTCTCTACAACACTAGAAACCTAATCTTTCCACAGATTTCCCAGGGCTTTGGGGATCATGCTATATATCCTTATGACTCCTTAACATTATCTTTTGTTTTGCAGTATAACCATCTATTTTCATTGCACAGTCCAAGGGGCAGGGGTCTTGTATAGCTCTGCATCCTATGGTACTCTAGAAGTAATTAATAACAAATACAACTAATACATATTTAATACCACATCATAACAACAATGTATTCATTTAAAAAAATACTTACCTCTCGCTGAAAGGAACAAGGGGTTATTCAAATAATTTGATGCAAGGCGTTTCCGCTGCAAAGGGAGAGAAAAGAAACCATACTGTCATCTCAAGAGCTCTGGCTCTCTTATACTTTTCTACCATCAGTCTCGAAGGAATTTCCTTCATGCATAATCAGTACTCAAAAAGCTAATTCTGTGACTCAGAGTATAGTCTGCTTAAGGCTTCTCAGATGGTCAACTAAGCCATATACAACTGCATTATTCATCTTCTAGCAAGGTTTTTATAGACCACTTTATTAGATTTTATTAACAAGCGGTAAATGCAAATTACCAACATTATTGATTGAGCTTCAGGAGTGGTTCCTGGGGTCTGTAAACAGTACTAAAAAACCTGACACCCAAACAACATTTATCATAAACAAATACATACTAAATTGTTGCTGTGAGACAACACTTTTATTAGTGTCGATAGAATTGGTGATGAACTTTCCACAGGAGGGGGAAAGAAGTCACCACTTTGTGTGACAATTATCTGCATGTGATACACGTACATTTTGATTGCAAGCTGTATGCAAAGGCCTTGGGAAAATATTTCCCCCAAACATTAATGTGCACTACCTTTAGGTGTCAGTGGTCATTTCAGTCTGAAAAAATTTCAAACCTATGGACACCTGCTTACTAGGTACTTGACTGAGACAACCAAACAACATTCCAACCAGTTACCAGATGGTAACAGCTATGGGTCACTAGAAACCTGGGTTTGTAATCTAAAGAATAAAGGTCTCCATCCACAGTAATTGCTTTCCTGAGCCATCTAGTTCCTGTGCCGTGACCTTATAAAGAGTGCTGTACTCCTCCAATATATGTTGTTGAACCTACTTTCAGGAAAATCGGAGTTTTCTTTCTAACAAATGATTTATTCAGTGGTTAGTAAACTGCTCTCTAGTGTCATGCTCTTCAGAATACATGAATGACTGGATGGCTAATGAATTTTCAGTTGACATCTGTTCCTTCAGAAAACATTCAGCCTGAAACATAGCCTTCCTTCTGTTTTAAAATATATACTACCCAGGGTGGAAGAATGGAATAATTTCTTAACAGCATAAAACCCCCAAACATGCTTCTGGGCAGAGATTTAGCTGCAGAAACAAAAGTCCAATTTGAAACAGTAACTTCATATTCACAATCAAGGCAGTTAACAGCACAATGAAGCACATTTTCTTGGCTTCGGCAGTTTGGGGGAGGGGGGCAAATAAGAAGTGTAATTTATATGCAATTTCAATTTAAACAATCATGAATTAAAGATCATCCACTAGATCAGTTGTAAATTAAACTGCGCCAAAATGCCTGAAAAATGCCACAAAATACCTCAGCTCACTGATTAGTAAATCAATCTGAGAAGCTAATTGATTGGAGGAATACCTTCTGCTTCCATTTTATTTGAATGACATTCCCTATGGTCAGTCTTTAATGACAACTCTTAATGAGGACAGAGCTGGTCAGCCACGACTCTCTCATTTTAAGATTCTTTCTACATGCTACTCTTCACTTTAGGATATACTTTTGAGAATAAGTCTAATAAGAACAAGGATATGATAAATGTATTTACCTCCTCATCAACCCTATACAAGTTAATTTAATTTCTCAAAAATACTCCTCAGTTTAGGACCAAAAAACCCATGCAAAATACATTTTAAACAATCCAGTAGTAGTATACTTCAAGCCAAATGGACCTTATATGAGACAACACAAATAAAATACAAATAATACTGAGGACCCCATTGTGCTGGGCACTATATGTACCTATAGCAAGAGATCACAGGTTTCAGAGTAGCAGCCGTGTTAGTCTGTATTCGCAAAAAGAAAAGGAGTACTTGTGGCACCTTAGAGACTAACAAATTTAAAATAATTTCATGAAGTTGACAGATTTCCACTCTATACAGCTAAAAAATAATTTCATGAAGTTGACAGATTTCCACTCTATACGGCTAAAAATTAAATTAAATTAAAAAAAAATTAAATTAAAATTAAATTAAATTTGTTAGTCTCTAAGGTGCCACAAGTACTCCTTTTCTTATAGCAAGAGACTCACAGTTTGCATTAATAAGACAGAGGAGGTGGGGAAAAGGAAGCATCAACATTCCCCATCTGTGTAATAGGGATAACTGAGACAGAAAGAGATTAAGCGATTTTCCCAAGGTTACTAAGCAAGTCTGTGGGCAAGACTGGGAATAGAATTCAGGTCTCCTGAAACCCACTCCACTGCCGTAAACCGCAAGACCAACCTTCCTCACAAATAAGTCACTCAACAACCCATTTACATTCTGCTTACCAGTTCCCTTCTCTCAACAATCAACTACCTCCCCTCTACCACATTGGCCAAAATAACCGGAAATCTCAAAAAGTTAGTTTAGCTAAGAATCTGCATTGCTGATAACTTGTTAAGCAAAATCCGTGTCCTTTGGTTTATAGCACACAGGAAAAACTAATGTATGTTCATTATACGTAGAGCTTGCCAGAAACCAAAATTTCCATTCTATGGGAGATTTCAATTTTTTTTTTATTCTGAATTACAACTGAATGATAACATTTCCAAATTCCCAGTGGAACAAAGATTCTGAAAAATTTTAATTGAAAACTATCCTCACATTTAGTTTAGATAATGTCTAATAGCTTCCTTGTCAACATATTTCATTTTAATATGGTAAAATGTTTCATTTTAATAATGTTGATCATTTTGTTAACTTTTATTACACTAAAATATTAATTTTAATGATATAAAAGTAAATCTCCACGATAGATAAAATGCTTTTAACCTTTTCAAAATATTTTGCCATTATCAGAACAAAATGAGAAAGTCAAAATGTACTTTTTTTAAAAAAAAAAAATAACCCAAGCATTGAATCCAATGCTAGACTAGGGTCAAATTTTGTTACACCTGCGAAAGCTCATTGAATACGATAGTACTGGAATAAGAGAGCAAAAATTACATGTCAGGGTTTCACTTCGGAGTTCCTTTACTATCTACAGGACCCATAGGAACATTAGTTAATAAATGCTCATGAAAGGGCTAGACTGTCTTCTTTGGAAAATGAAGTCTTCTCTGCTTTTTCACTGACAAGTATTACATTTGTAGCAGCAGTGCAAGTTTCAACATACTGACCCACCACTGTCTTCAGTCCTGACCTGGAAAGGCCCTTCTCTATGGGAAAGAGAGTAATTAGGTCCCATGTTTATTTAGCCTTTTTTGGCCTCTGCTCAGACCATCAACAAGGGTTCCAGTTAGAGCCAAATGATGTTCTGATGTGAAAAACTGTTGCCTAGAAACTGAGATAAAACATGTTTGTTTCATACCCCCTCCCCCATCAATCATATGAGATTCCTCATTCATATGTACTTTTGCAATAAGAAGCACTTAAGCCTTTTATTAGCACAGAACAGAACTGTGGTGAAAAGTGTATGATAAAGTACCTCAGTTTCCAAGAGTCCACTATAGGCTGGATTTGCTGTGCTTCTTCTCTTTCTTTCCTGACGTTTGCTCTGGATTTCTGTAACCATGGAAAGAAACGTTCATTTTGTGTTTTTCATTCATCAGGGGAAAATGTAGATCTAACTTGTTAAGCAAGATGCTCTTGCCCCCAACGCCTTGGGCATTGTGTTCAGTTTCAGTTTCTACAGTATAATTGGGTTGCCTCAGTATTGATAGTTGCTGCAGTTCAAGGTCTGATATTACCAAGCCTTTCTTAAAAAATTCAAACACAGGCATTTTTATTTCATCTTCCTCCAAAACAGGCTTGCTCTGCACTAAAAGATTTTATTATGATCCCTTCAGAAACATATTTAGAAAACTCCTTCAGATGGCTTTCAAAACACTACCAATATCTGTTATTAAAAAAAAGAGCATGTCAAACATATATCGCTTTCAAGTTTTATCAAGTAAAAATCACAGAGCTATTTTGAAATTTTACTGTATATTGGTTTTGTTTTCCTCAGGTTAAGAAGGTGATGAAAATCAGGGTCATAATGAGAAGCTAAATTCAATCTTAACTATGGACTGATAATTTGTCTGTCCATAGTATACAATATTATGATCTTGTGCATAGTATGCAGTATCTTTGTTCCTGGCAGAGGCGGAAGTAAGGTCTTCTAAGGTCATCATCATAATTGGAACTCCAGATGCACCAAATCACAGTCCTATTTAGAAGTAGGGAAATACAGGAAAACTCTTGTTTTCCTACACCAAAAGGGATTTAGGAGTAACAATGGCTGTGAAAAGTAATGCAGCATACCTCTGTAAATATACAACAATGTAGATAGGGTAAAATCCTGACCCCATTGACTTTAATAGGGCCAGGATTTCACCTGGTGTATTTCACTTTATTCTTTGAAAACTGCTTGTGAAAATGGAGGAAGATGTTTATTGTGTCAGTGTATTTTATAGCCTTCATTTTTCAAATCAACTAGTAATCTTGGATGCGCCATTTCTGGGGACTCAGCACTTTCTGAAAATCAGACTCCTGAAACGTGTCAAGTTGAATTCTGAAAACCACTAGTCACTTCTGGAAAAACTGAGGCTTACATACACTATCTTTTCTCATTTGTTAGTGCTGGTGAAAAACACTTGAGACTGAAGTCTATGTATTTACAGGCAGCAGCTGTGCAAAATTTTTCTCAATGTCATGATATCATGACCATAAAGGGCTACCTATAGTAGCACGAAATTAGTTCACCCCAAATGTCCATCCAGCCTTTGGCTTTAGCTGAGGTTGCCAACAAGTGTGCTGGAGGGTTTTGGTGATGTGGACATTCACTGAGTAGGAACTGGATTGAGAAAACTAAGCTCAAGTCCCCCACAGGGCATGCCCAGTCACCAGATTGTAACAACTTTTTGTCATTGATGCTGGATCTAGGCTGCACTCTGGTGACCCACTCTGGTGAAATGTTTGGTTCTCATCGCCAATGCCACAAGTATGTATGTGTATTTTTTTAAAAGAAAAAGCTAAAAAGAAATACTTTAGGTGGGTGTCATACATCAGCAACACATTCATTGGAAAACAGCTTTGCCCCCAGTGAAGCATCAGTCCACTACTACCATCAACAGTGAATATCTCTTGTAAATTGTTCTATGCACCCTATATTGACAATGTATCCTGAGTGACATGTACCTCCTACAAAAATCCAACACAAGGTTCATATGTTCCATTTACTACTTAAATCCTCAAAAGAGAGTGCATATGGCTCAGGTTGACTCTCTGCAGGGCAGTGTGCTGTTCCCAATGAAGGGAAAGAAACTTTTCTGGAAGTTAGCTGGAAGGGTTGCTAGGCTGAAGTGGATCACAGCCCATAAGTTCTCTAGGGCCCTCAACCACAAAGTAAATCAATACAAAGGAAGGAAAAAGATATTACATAATAGAAAAATGATATCAAATAAGTTTTAATGACCCAGTCTGAATATGCTTTATGTTTTTATTTCCAAAAGCGCAAAATTGCTAAACACATTAGACACACTAAAAATAAGCTGAATTTAATGACCAGTACTGCCTGACAAACAACAATGACTGGTAACAGTAAACATGACAAAGGACTGAAATAATAAACTCTCAGGAGTGTGAAATCTGTTGAGGTACTTTTCCTTGACAGTTGTAATCACCACTAATTGTGAAGAAATACCCTTTCTATAGTAAATGGCTTTATATGGAGCCATTTATTTAGAAGCAGTAGGAATATTAGAAAAAGTGAATTTGTCTAAAGGGACTAATTCTGCAGGATTAGAATAGTATGTAGATTCAAAAATGTAAGTCCTTGCACTTACAGTATAAGGAAGAAAATCGGGTGCTACCTGGTATTTTCAACATAGTGGCATCAAATTAGCATGTTTTAATGAAACCGAAGGGCAAGAGAATTATTCAAAATGATGCTCTTCATATCATAAGTATAATTTGCACTTTATCATAATTTCAGATTCTGCCCCATTTTTCTCAAATATAAAAGAGAACATGAATAATCTCTGACTAAGACTTGCAATCATCATCTGTACTTTTTGAATTATAAGAGATGCGCAAAAAATGCTCTCTCTTAATTTCCATTTCAATCTATTTCCATTAAGGATTAGGAAAGGTGATGTCTTAAACTTTCTTTAAACTGCTTTCAAATTTTCAATCTTCAGGACACTAGGATGATTTTCTAAAATGCAAATATAAAGAGAAAAGCCACTCTGGAAAATCGAGCAATAAAATTGAAGAAAACATACTGCATATTTTGGCATGATATTGTTATTAAAATGCTACGGTCTCCCAATACACTGAATAAAAAAATTAATGTACTAGAGAAATAGGAAGATGAGTGGTTTTATTAAAAATACATAAAAATCAAATTTTCCAAGGGTAACACGGGCTGTAACTCAGATACTGAAGTACGTGCCTGCCTTTAAGCATGAGTAGTCTCATTGATTTTACTAAGAGCTTGTCTACACAGTGGGGTAATGCTCTTTACAGGGGTGTGATTTCTAAAGTGCACTAACATGTGCCTTAATTGGTCCATGCAAACCCTGCTGGTGTGCATTAAAAGTTCCCTAGGGTGCTCTGTAGTGCTGTTTTAAACAATACTACATTAAAGCCCTCTGGAGAACCTCTAGTGCGCACCAGCAGGGCTACATGGACCAATTAATGCATAACACATTAGTGTGCTTTAGAAATTACACCTCCCATAGAGCACATAATCCCAATGTGTAGGCAAGCCCTAAGACTACTCGCATGCTGAAAGTTAGACATATGCTTAAGTATCTTCCTGAATGGGAGCCAGAAGATAGGAGTTTAGTAAATTAGTTAGTAATTTATGATTCAATCATGCAAAATCAAATGCTAAATTCTCAACTGGCATAAGCACCAGTGACTATGATGGAACTATACCAATTTATACCTGCTGTGGATTTGGGCCCAAGTTTTTATAGAAAAAAACGCACTGCCTGAAATTTGTAGTTAATGTTTGGATCTCTTCCCCTTGCTGCCAAAAAATCTATTTCACACCTGCAGCAAATGTGCAAATCAGGCCACTTTTCCCCATCTGCATTTTCACAACAGAAAAAGAGGCACAAATCTGTTAATTCTTGCAGTTTATTTTTGAAGATTGATCATGGGACTATAGAGGTGACAGAACAAATAGGGATCAAACACACACTGAAAGATGGACATTGGCCCAGATTATCCATTGTGCCAGCTTTCTAGCTGGTGCAGCAAGTGGATTGGGAGAGGGGAGGAAATCTTCCTACAGAAAGGTGGGCAAACTGGCTCTCTGATTCACTACCCAGATCTGCATTGGTCACAGCTTTGGTGGAGTTTAGATTTTCTAACCTATGACACTCGTAACAGATCTCAAGGGGCCATCTACCAGCTGGGGACTGCTTGAGAGCAGAGCATTCTCGCCAGACCCCCTCCTGACCCATTATGCCAGGCATCCCAGCTGAGGAGTCAATTTCTGCTCCCTGTGAGGCATGCAAAGAGAGCTAAGCAAGAGCCAGGGGCTCTGATCCATTATTTTTAGGATGGGACAGTTGAGCATTGTTAAGATTTTACCAAATCCTTCAGCTTTCTGTAGACAGATTCCTCATTGATTCTTACTGTATGCAGCATAGTATGGAGAACAAATGAGATTACAGACTAAAGTGTAACTGTAAAACAATATATGAATACTTACCTTCCAAGTGTTCTGTTGTAACCAGGCCTAATGCTACCATAAAGGCAATTTTCTAGGGAAAGATTAAGAAAGTTCAGTTTTGCATCCTATGATAACAACTGTAAAAAAAAATGCTAGCTTTGCCAGAATAAACTCCATTTAGGGATTTTAGAAAATTTTACAAAAAGAAAAGGAGTACCTGTGGCACCTTAGAGACTAACAAATTTATTAGAGCATAAGCTTTCGTGAGCTACAACTCACCACGAAAGCTTATGCTCTAATAAATTTGTTAGTCTCTAAGGTGCCACAGGTACTCCTTTTCTTTTTGCGAATACAGACTAACACGGCTGCTACTCTGAAACCTAGAAAATTTTACTTTTTGAATAAATATATAACAATGAATAGCTTAAACTTAATAGCTTCTTCAGTTACACGTGAACAGACATATGCTACATGCATGATTATATGAGTCTTGGTAACATGCATAGGTTTACCAAAATCCAATGATATGAACATAAGAATTTACAGTATGATCAAAACTCCACCCCGATCCTGCTATTTTTATGCTAGAAAATTTCCAGAGAAGTGTTTAGTTCATTATTATTATTGGTTGGACATGTTATAAATTAAACAGTGAGACACTCACTAAGCTTTACACCACTATGTATATTCTAACAATTAGCTGTTACTGAAAGCATATTAAGCATGTTTTCCTATTGCCATTCAAAGTCTGCCCCTCCCAAACACTGTAGAAAGAATCTCACACATCTAAATTAGTCAGACACAGGGTTGCCTTACAATTGGACCCAACATCTTCCAGCAGATAATGAACAAGCATCTCCCACTGACTTCAGTTGGAGCCATGTTGTAAAGCAGAATTTGGCCCATAATAATACATAGCATTTTTATACAATGTGTACATTCAAATCATTAAACATACACTAATGACTTCTCCCAACACACTGATAGGTAGGTGGACAAGAAGTGCAGCTGGTCAGGAATTTTACATCAACATGATTTTTTCAGTGGAAAATGCAGTTTCAGCAAAATTCAGGAAAATTTCAATTTTTCTAAAATGTTTCTATTTTCTTGATGGAAAATCAAAATGTAATATTTTGGTTTGTGTTGTTTTGACATGAACTTAAATATTTTGGTTTGTGGAAGTGGGCCAAACTATTTAGTTTTGCCTCATTTTGATATTAAACTACATCTGCCCATAGTGCCTCATAGCCTTATTTTCCCCTATGGGACAGGCTCTTTGGCAGGACTACATCTCCCAAGGATGCATGGCAATCTCCCCAAACTGAAAGACATGCCGCAGCATGGAGGCACATGACTGAAGGTGACTCAAAAGAGTAGCAATCTGATCAGAGAGCTCAATCCTTGGGGACAGGAGGCACCTTAACTGCAATGTCAATGAAGTGCCATGGCTCTATAGGCAGGTGCAGTTAAGTGTCAAACTGACTCCAAATGAAATGTTTAGATTCATTTTGTTTTGCTCAAAAGCATCAAAACGAAACATTTAGACATTTTCTAAGTGAAAATTCAAGTTTTCATTCTGTGAAAAATTCACATTTTGACTTTTTGTCCCTATTTGGGATGAAAACAAAGCTGAAATACCAGAATTTCCAGTGTGATGAGAATTCTGATTTTCAGATCTAGTAAGCATTATTATCTTCATTTTACACATGAAGAAACTGCAAATGAGGGGCACAAAGGGCAGAGTTGGGTGCCTATATCCTTTTTGTTCCTTTTAAAGTCTTTATCAGAAAGGTGAAGTGATATGCCCAAGACCACACAGTGACGCAATGGCAGAGCTAGGATTGGAACTGGGGAGCTCCTGACTGCCAAATCCATACTCATTCTGCCAGACCACATAGTCTATTCAAGGTTCAGTTCTTGCCATAGATAAAAAATGGGTAAGTGGTATCTCAGCACTGGCAAGCTGGATGACAGTTAGGATTAAATTGCCTCTTCAGCTACTGTGGTGATGATGGGCATATAACCAACTGATAGATTTGCATGACAAACCTTAACTCCGATAATCTGTCCTCCCTACACATATGAAACACCAACTGGTATCAGTGGGGGTCCTGCACATGAAGGAAAAGCAGAATATCTGATCTGAGATCCACTGTGCAGATCTGAGAGGGGAATTTTGTCAATAGATTTGAATTACAAGCAGCACCTGACAAGAGAAGCTGTGAATTAACTTTACAGCATGATAAACCTTACCTTTAGTGATTCAATAGACTTTTTAATTTCAGGCTTAGAAATTTTGAACAGTCAATATTTGATTAAATTCTCATAGCAGAGCCATAAATGCATATATTACCTGAAAATTAAATTGTGAGGAGGAGCAAAGTGTCAATCTCTTGAATCTAAAATTAAATTGAGATTGGAAACCCTGCTAAATAATTTCCATTTTTTATTACAAAAAGTATTTTAATAAAATTTTCTATCAGAATTAATGATAGCATAGTTATTTAACATACGTATAGTATTCATTAAATGGACCTGATAGTTATCTCACTATTAAGGATAGAGGAGTCAGACCTTAATAGCTGTCTGCAAGACAATTTCGTTTTTAAAAACCTTAGTACGAGCTGTAGTTCTTTAACAAGTATTATTTTAATGGTATATGTATTTTATGAGCTTCACTTTTTCATAATGATGTGTTCAACTGAATTTCACTCAAAACACTACCTCCACTGCTATGCATTTTTCCAAAAATCTGAGGAGCTACAATGGAAAATTGTACTAATCACTGCACTAATCCATAAAAATGATAATTCAGTCTATCCAGGTTCTCATTTCACACTCATCTCGATGGTATATCAGCCCCTTAAATGTGTTTAAAACTGAAGCATCAATCTCTCTGTTCCTTTCCTCTATAAATAGGAGGAGTAAACCTGTTTTGACTGTAGTATTTTCTTTTAACTGTGCAGAAAAATATTGCAAGAAAGCTATACTGAGGAAATGAGTGAGAAATTATCTTAATTGAAAAAAACCCAGAAAATTGATTCTGCTAAAAATTTCAAAATTATGAAGGTTTTCCCATTTTCCAGGATTCACCATGAACATTTTTGGCAACATTTTCTGTGACTTCTAATTAAAATTTTAATTAAAATTATCAACTTTTTTCATTTACCAAGAAGTGTGTATTCAGCAGGCAAAATTATTCCATATAGTTTTAATATAATCTTAATTTTTTAAATTAAAATGTTGCTAAAAATGTCATGGAAAACATTGCCAAAAATGGAAAATTTCACTGTCAGCAAGTTTTTGCAAAAAGTTTTGTTTTCTTAAAGAGGCCATGTTTTAATGAAAAAACTTTTAGTGCAAATTTTTTTTTGACAAGCTCTATAAATCAGTTTTATATTTAGGCCCCATTTCAAAAAGGTATTTAACAGCATGCATTACTTTAAGCATTTCAGTGGCCACTCAAGCAGTCAGTTAATGCCAAAATTACACACATGCTTAAGTACTTTGCTGAATCAGGGACCTAGATCTGATAGTATTGTGATCTGTTTTTGCAACTCTCATCTCTTTAAAACAAGCCAGTTTTCTCCCCGACTTATCAGCAAAAATTGAGTGAGTACTTCCTTAAAGAGGAAGCATAGCTCAGTACACTAACTCCTCACTTAAAGTTGTCCCAGGTAATGTTGTTATGTTGCTGATCAATTAGGGAACATGCTCGTTTAAAGTTGTGCAATGCTCCCTTATAACATGGTTTGGCAGCCGCCTGCTTTGTCCACTGCTTGCAGGAAGAGCAGCCCGTTGGAGCTAGCTGGTGGGGGCTTGGAACCAGGGTGGACAGCCCCCCATCAGCTCCCCACTTCCCTAAGTTCCCTGTGCGGCAGCCGCCCAGCAGGCTACCAATTGCCGACAGTTCAGCTGTCCCTCCTCCCACTGCCATGTGTTGCTCCTGCCCTCTGCCTTGGAGCTGCTCCTAGGAGCCTCTTGCTTGCTGTGCGTGGGGGGAGGAGAGGGGGAAGAAGGCTGCTAATGTCAGGGCTCAGGACAGAGGGAGCTTGCTGGCAGCAGCTGCTGTCTCAACTTGCTGATCTACTTAAAAAGGCAATGAACTTAGAGTGGCATCAGAGTACTTAAAGGGGCAATGCGCATCTCTCTCACACACACAGGGTGTATGTCTCTGTCTGCCATGCTGTCTCCCCTCCCTCTATTTGTGCTGCCTTGTAGAGTGTGAGGCTACATTAACAACAATGTGTTAACCCTTGAGGGCTCAGGCGAGTGCTAGTTCATCATTTAGCAGTAAGGCATTCCCTGGATAATATCCCACCCTCTGACTTCACCACCTCAACCAAGCTTCACAATCATCATTGCTGTGTACAGTATTAAATTGTTTGTTTAGAATTTATACTGTGTGTATATATATATATATATATATAATATAGTCTTTTGTCTGGTGAAAAAAAATTTCCCAGGAACCAACCCCCCCCCCATTTACATTCATTCTTACGGGGAAATTGGATTCACTTAACATTACTTGTGGCACCTTAGAGACTAACAAATTTATTAGAGCATAAGCTTTCGTGAGCTACAGCTCACTTCATCGGATGCATTTGGTGGAAAAAACAGAGGAGAGATTTATATACACAAACACAGAGAACATGAAACAATGGGTTTATCATACACACTGTAAGGAGAGTGATCACTTAAGATAAGCCATCACCAGCAGCGGGGGGGGGGGGTAAGGAGGAAAACCTTTCATGGTGACAAGCAAGGTAGGCTAATTCCAGCAGTTAACAAGAATATCAGAGGAACAGTGGGGGGTGGGGTGGGAGGGAGAAATACCATGGGGAAATAGTTTTACTTTGTGTAATGACTCATCCATTCCCAGTCTCTATTCAAGCCTAAGTTAATTGTATCCAGTTTGCAAATTAATTCCAATTCAGCAGTCTCTCGTTGGAGTCTGTTTTTGAAGCTTTTTTGTTGAAGTATAGCCACTCTTAGGTCTGTGATCGAGTGACCAGAGAGATTGAAGTGTTCTCCAACTGGTTTTTGAATGTTATAATTCTTGACGTCTTATTTGTGTCCATTCATTCTTTTACGTAGAGACTGTCCAGTTTGGCCAATGTACATGGCAGAGGGGCATTGCTGGCACATGATGGCATATATCACATTGGTAGATGCGCAGGTGAACGAGCCTCTGATAGTGTGGCTGATGTGATTAGGCCCTATGATGGTATCCCCTGAATAGATATGTGGACAGAGTCCTTGCTTACAGACAGCCCCCCAATCTGAAGCAAATACTCACCAGCAACCACACACCACAAAACAGAACCACTAACCCAGGAACCTATCCTTGCAACAAAGCCCGTTGCCAACTCTGTCCACATATCTATTCAGGGGATACCTATGAATCAGTCAACCATGCCACATGCTACTTACAGTGTGTATGATAAACCCATTGTTTCATGTTCTCTGTGTTTGTGTATATAAATCTCTCCTCTGTTTTTTCCACCAAATGCATCCGATGAAGTGAGCTGTAGCTCACGAAAGCTTATGCTCTAATAAATTTGTTAGTCTCTAAGGTGCCACAAGTACTCCTTTTCTTTTTGCGAATACAGACTAACACGGCTGCTACTCTGAAACCTGTCACTTAACATTGTTTCACTTAAAGTCGCATTTTTCAGGAACATAACTACAACCTTAAGCGAGGAGTTACAGTAGTTAGGACACAAGCCTTGGTTTTGGGAGATCCAGATTCAATTCCTTTTGGCAAAGCATTTAGGGCCAGATTTTTAAAGATACGTAGATGCTTAAAAATGCAGAATTCCAAAAATAGATTGAAAATCAATGCAAGTTAGGCCACACCTGCTTTTGAAAATCCCACTATGTGCCTATCTGCATCTTCAAGCACCTCCATACTTTTAAAAATCTCTGATTCCCATCTGTAGAACAGAAACAATATTATTTCTCCAATTCACAGGGCTGTTGTAAGGCTAAATACATTAAAGAACGTGAGGTGCTCAGATACTGCAGTAATGGGAGCTAGCTAAGTAACCTGAGATAGAAGGCTTCATTATATGTATCAAGTGTACTACTGTACATTTAACATGCTATGAAATCTTATCACAATTAAAACTACATTTATAAAAATCCATTAAAGTACTATATATATATAGGTTTCAGAGTAGCAGCCGTGTTAGTCTGTATTCGCAAAAAAGAAAAGGAGTACTTGTGGCACCTTTTAATTAAATTTTAACTAAATTTGTTAGTCTCTAAGGTGCCAAAAGTACTCCTTTTCTTTTTTGTGTATATATATATATATATATATATACATATACACACACACACAAAATATAGTTCACTTATTTGTAACATTGAGCAATCCACAATGGGGTTGTTGGCCATTAGCAAAAATTAACAAGGTCCTTTTGTATTTTCTGTATATTTAACTGTGAATTCCAGTCTTTCATCATTGACATTTATTTACAGAATATCTATCAAAGTTCCTATTTATGTTCTGTGCTTTTAAGATAAATAAAGGAGCAAGTGCTTACATTGTGCATATATAATGCATATTTTAAATAATCCTACCTTCTGTACTCTGTACCACCAGATATTGACCCATGCTTTTGGAAATGTGCAGAACATCTTTCCACATAGTTTAATAAGGATTTTTACAAAGCCATTTCAGGTTGTAATTACATGTTCCATTTATGTCATTACACGTGTTTACACTAATTATGCAGTTAGCGCTAATTACACTAATTACATAAATGCATGATAATCAACTAAAGTTTACTTTCAAGGAACAAAAGAAATTAACTCTAACCCTACACTCTGAGCCTTATGCTGTGAGACATATCAATAAAATAAAGGAAATTCACAGTTAAGCCTTTACTGCCCTACGCTGAAAAGTGTGGTTGAAGGTGCTTCCTACTCTGCTGGTGATGATATCCTTGTCTAAAATAACAAAGGGGTCAAAGGCCAAGATGCTCACAGACCAGGATACTAATTTAACAGGAAGCTCACTAAGGCCATATCTACGCTAGTCAAACTTTTGTTGCTTGAGGGTGAGCGACGTAAGTTTTGCTGGCATAAGCACTCGCGTGCACAGCTCCTCTTCTCCTCATCCCTTCCCTAGGCAGTGTCCTCTTTTTGGGAACCTGAAATATGGTCACCCTACAGCTAGTGACTGCTATATTTTGTCTGCTTCACAGTTTCTTCTGATTATTGCAACTTTTTTCAGAAGCTCTAACACCTCCATTGTTTCCAGCAGGCCCTTGAAATTTGGAGGGAGAAAGCCCTGTAGCTAGAGGCCTTTTCTTTGTCTCATGACATTCTTTTCAGGTTTGGTGGAATTATAAACTATAAAAAAAAAAATCACCATTTCCTTTCTTGTACTTGCTTTCCTCAGAGAAATTTGGGCAGCTTGCCAAAATAATAATTGACTATGAACATTCTGAAGAGTCAGACCTGTGGCCATGCAGAAGCACCATTTAATTGCGGCTAGAATGCCTGAGAGCTGCCAGAGCAGTGGGGTAGGAGGAATGAACAAGGCACTGTTCTCTCTCCTACCATGCTAATCTTGGCACATGGCTTACGCCTCCAATCTTATCTCTCTCTGGGAGTACCACATGAGGTGAGAGACACTCCAATTTCCAAGGGGGAGAGTGAGGGAAAGCTGGGGCAGATCCCCTGGTAGTGTGTCTAGATTCAGCAGCTAATACCACTCTCCAGGGGTATCACATGGAGCAGGAGCCAAGAGAGTGCTGGGTTGGGCTTCCCCCAGCCATCCCATTGACCCAACATATGGTGCCATCATCCCTCCTCTAGAAGAACAGCCTTCTCCTGCTGCCATAGTTAGTCCCATAGGCACTGACTCTGTGGGTGCTCTGGGGCTGGAGCACCCACGGGGAAAAATTAGCGGGTGCTCCACACCCACTGGCAGCCAAGCTTCTTCCCCTCCACCTGAGTGCACCACGCCCCCGCTCCTCCCCCTCCCTCCCTCCTAGTACTCCTGCCCCCCCGCCACCTAACAGCTGTTTGGCGGCACTTAGGACTTTCCGGGATGGAGGGGGAGGAGCAGGGATGCAGCATGCTCAGGGAAGGAGGTGGAGAAGAAGCAGGGAAGGGGCGGGGACTTGGAAGAAGGGGGTGGAGCTCGGGTGGGTAAAAGCGGGGTGGGGCGGGGACTTTGGGGAAGGGGTGGAATGGGGGTGGGGCGAGACCAGTGCAGGAGCGGGAAGAGGCAGTGCAGGGATGGGGCCAGGGGAGGGGAGGTCGAGCATGCACCGGGCAAAGGGGAAGTCGGTGACTATGGTTAGTCCAGTAGTCTAAATGGTAGTGATCTGTATTGCAATGCTGAAGGTTCAAACTCTGATGATGATGCATGTTGAGGGGTTTTACAATTACATACAACAGAATTTGATTTTGACCTTTTTCCTTTAAAGAAAACCTAGGTGATTATCTACAAAAATTACTGTTACAGAGGTTGCAAAACCAACCACTTGAAAGTCAAAGAACACCAGATTTATGGTTGTCCACATGGATTCCACTGTTGGTGACTAAAATAGTTGTACATTTGCTTATAGATAAGTACTAGGAGTGCTACTTAAAGATTACTTCAGCTGAACAAATTCTTTCAGGGGACATCATCAAGCCAGCATCCAGGCTGTCAGATGTAACAAAGCTGGGTCCAGGTGAAGGATCTGACCATTGTTCTGCTGGGCAGAGCAGGTAAGGTGATGACAAGGGAGAGCTCTGTTGAGAGGTTCATCAGAACCAAATACCAGAACTGCTGGGTCCATTCTTGGGCTATCAAAATCATCAGTCTTGCATCTTGCTTCAGAACCCTCGGTATCACGGTGCACTTGAAATTGGTTGATGAGGTTTACTATTGCCTGGAATCTTTTTTGTGGAAGATAGGCTCTTGCTGACCTGTAATCTAACGCAGCTCCTATGAATTCTAGGCTTTGAGTGGGAGTAAGCATGGATTTTTTTTTCTGACTTTCAGCCAAAGAAATTTAAGGTCATTTGAGTTGAACTGATCACTTGATGGGGTTATCTTCCTTGAATCAACCAGTTCTAAAAAGTATGGGTACATCTAGATTTCATGTATCCTAAGATGAGGTGCCACAACTACCGAGTTGTGAAAACACTCAGTACTGGTTGTGAGATGTTCCTACCAGGTATCTGTGGGCTGGATGAACAGATATGTGAAAGTAAGCATCTTGCAGGTCGAGAGCTGCAAACCAGTATTGAGGATCTAAAGATGGAATTATGGAGGCCAGAGTCACCATTTTGAACTTGAAACAATTTGTTGAAACATCAAAGATTCAGAATGGGATGCCAATCCCCTTTATTCTTTGGGATGAGAAAATAATGGGACTAAAACCCCATTCCCCTGAATTCTAAGGGCATCTCCTCCACCACTCTCAGTTGTAGAAGGGAGGCTGCTTCTTGCTTTAACGGTATCTCATAAAAAAGATCTCTGAAAAGGAATGGAGAAGGGGGACAAGATGTAGGAAGGAACTGGAAGTGGATTGTTTCAATTTCCAGAACCTATTGGTCCAGGTGATCTGAGTCCAAGCTTCCAAAAATAAAAGAGAGGCAGTTGCCAAAGGTGGAGGAGGGAAAGAGAAGGCAGGAGATCTTCTGATGGTTCTGCCAAGCTCTCAACACGAGTGTCAACCCTGCTGGTTGGTGGAAGACACAGATTGTGCAGTGGCAGATGGTTGTTGTTGCTGGAAACTGCTTTCTTCTTGGTGGCTCTGATGTCCTTTGAGGTTGCTAACAGTCCTGGGAAGAGCAACACTGCATGAAGGAAGTCTGGTTTGGCTTGCTTCTTCTTGGGGCTGGAACATAGAGGCTCAGGGAGCATAGAGTCACCCGTGAGTCCTTAAGGATATAGAGGGCCTTATCAGTCTTTGAATTAAGAAGTTTTTTGCCCTTAAAAGGAGGGTCCTCAATTGTTGTTTGGACTTCTTGGGAATCCCTGACAACTGAAGCCAGGAAGATCTTCTCATGGCCAACTAGGCTGCAATAGTATGCACTGTTTTTATCAGAGGTGTCCACCGTGGCCCGAGCCGACGTGCGGTTTATCTGCTATTCTGCAGACATGATGATGTTAGCTCTCCTCTGCGTTCTCAAGGTTGTCTGTCAGAAACTGAGACACTGTCCAATTCAGGTATTTGTATTTGGACAGAAGTGTTGTGTAATTAGCCATGCACATCTGGAAGCTGATAGATGAATACATTTTGAATCCAAATGGGTCCAGTCTCTTTGAATTACTCTCCCTAAATGTAAATTTGAGAGGACCCTGCTGCTTTGACCTCTCTTGGATTGCAGCTACCACAAATGACCGTGCTATTTGATGGGAATAAAAGTACTCAAATCCCTCATAAGGGACTTGGTACCTAGTCCCAGCTTGCTTGGATGTGGCTGGAATGGATGCTGGCTTGTGCCACAGGTCTTTCACAGGCTCCATCAAGTCCCTCATTTATAGGCATGACAAGCCTTCCAAGCATGTATGCAAGATGTCCAGCAGTTTGTGAGGTTTCTCCTTTACCACTTCCAGATGTATATCCAGAGTGTAAGCCATACACTTTACGAGGTCTAGAATGACTGACGTCATCAACTGAAGAATGCAGTGTAGTAGCCGTGTTGGTCCCAGGATATTAGAGAGACAAAGTGCATGAGGTAATAACTTTTATTGAACCAAAGTCTGATAGTGAGAGAGACATGTTTGTTGTAATAAGCCATAAATCCAGTGTCTCTATTCAATCTATGATTTTTAATGTCCAGTAGAGTTATGAATTTAAGTTTTATGACACTAGATTCATGGCTTATTACAATGGTGTCCAAACGATGGCTAGTGAGCCACATGCGGCTCTTTTACAGTTAAAGAGAAGCTCAAGAAGCCCCCCCACGCCTGCCTTCCCCCACACATTTTCTGCTTTCCAGACAGGATGGGGGGAGCTCAGGCTTCTGCCCTGCAGTGGGGTGGTGGGACTAGAGGCTACTGCCAGAGACAACTGGTGCCTGATAGCTGGGCGGTGGGAGGGGCACAATCTAAACATTCAGCCCCCTCAACAACTTGAGTCACACACACCCAGGGACACCCCCACTCTTGCCCTCAGTGGCCCCTCCCTGCAGCTCCCAGCTATTTGCTGCTGCCTCTCCCTACAGTCGCAGCTCTCACCTTGCCAGCTCTCCAGGGAGGGAGCCTGGCTGCATCATGTGATCAAGCAGAGCCAGAAAACCCTGGCAAAAATCTGGTAGCAGGGGGCACGTGACCTCCCGCTGAACCCCAGCAGGCATGCCTCGGCTCTGGAATTTCTGAAGACTGTCATATGCGTCTCGGAGGGCCGGTAAGTTTGGCCACCCCTGGCTTATTACAGCAATCTGTACCCCAATAACCCCTCCTTTTTATCCTATGACTGCAGAGGTGTTAACAGGCCACTCCACCTTGAATGGCCCCTTACAATATATGCTAACTACTTATGCTAAACAATCAGTTCCATGGTACATTCAGCTGTGACATTCGGAGTGTCTTTTCCAGACCCAAAGAAGATCCCTGTGTGGCTTGAAAGCTTGTCTCTCTCTCATCAGAAGTTGGTCCAATAAAAGATATTTCTCATCCATCTTGTCCCGCTAATCAACTTAAGAAGGCATACCACAATTTACTGCCTCATTGGGAGAGGATGAGGAGATCACACAGTGAAGAGTAGTTGTTCTTGTAGTTGCTGTTGCTGTAGTTGCCTCATCACTTTCTTTCTCCTGCCTTTCCAGGATCTGAGGCTGCACTGGCTACCATGGCTGCATTGTTTTATATTCCCTCTTTGGGGAGGGAGAGCTAACCCTAGAGGGGACATAAAAACCTGAATCTAACATAATTTGTGTCTGTTAGAGCAGGGCTGTCCCTAGGGGGGTGCAGGGCCCGGGATGTAGGTGCTGAGTTTCTAATCTGCAGAGAGGTGCTCCTCCTGGCTCAGCCCAGCCACTGCCCCCACTCCATCCCTTCCCTAAAGGCCCCACCCCTGCCCTGCTTCTTCCCACCCCTTCTATGCCCCCACCCCGGTTCTTCCCGCCCCTGCCCCGCCTCTTTCCCACCCAGTTCTGCCCCCTTCCTCAAGCACGCTGTGCCCTCACTCCTCTCTCCTCCCTGCCAGCGCCTCCTGATGCTGTGAAATGTCTGATCTGTGGTAGGCGCTGAGAGGGAATCACACAATATCAGTATTTTTAATACTCTTTTTATTATATGAGCCTCTTAAAATTGTAAAAAGAATACTTCAAAAATTCTCTCTTAGTAGGACTATTGATTTATTCTGTAATAGACCTTCAAAGTTATAGTTCCAAAGTTACTTTGTTTTCAGTAATTTATTCGGAATATGAATTGGATTCCACCTGAACTGAATTTCTGCTAACTAGAAACAGATTCAATTTATATAACTTAAGGGTATCCAGCAAAAAATATTCATAATCCAACTTGAGTACATCCAGTCTAAAAGCACAAAAATCCTGTTAAAAAAGATAGCTGCTTTATGCTGTATTTTTTCAGATCTTCTGGTTTATATTTTAATTTACACAGAAAATGCAGTTCATCTAACATATTTAATCTTTTATCAAGTTTCCCTTTTTAGTTATTCATTTTAAAGGATTTTAATGTATTTCTGTATATGTGGATATACATGTATTTATCAAAAGCAAAAACCTGTGTTACATACGATGTAAAAGTTTCAGAGTAGCAGCCGTGTTAGTCTGTATTCGCAAAAAGAAAAGAAGTACTTGTGGCACCTTAGAGACTAACAAATTTATTAGAGCATAAGCTTTCGTGAGCTACAGCTCACTTCATCGGATGCATCCGATGAAGTGAGCTGTAGCTCACGAAAGCTTATGCTCTAATAAATTTGTTAGTCTCTGATGTAAAAGTTGTTAGTCAATGAAAATCAGAAAATGCAAAAGCTACGCTTCCAGAATAAATGTGTTAATTCAGCTTCACTACACAGCCTAAGCCATATATATATATAAATATATGATAACAAACAGTAATGTATTACGCTAGCGTACAATTTCACATTGTGTTGCTTTTGCCGGGACCAGAGCAGGAATGCAGGTCAGAACTCCTGTGAAGAGTTAATAAGCAATCTAGTTAGAGATGCGTGAGATTCTGTTTTGTTTAAATAGCTGATAAAATAAGTTGTTCTGAATGGAATGTATATTCCTGTTTTTGTGTCTTTTTGTAACTTAAGGTTTTGCCTAGAGGAATTCTCTCTGTTTTGAATCTGATTACCCTGTAAGGTATTTACCATCCTGATTTTACAGAGGTGATTCTTTTCCTTTTTCTTCAATTAAAATTCTTCTTTTAAGAACCTGATTGCTTTTTCATTGTTCTTAAGATCCAAGGGTTTGGGTCTGTGTTCACCTATGCAAATTGGTGAGGATTTTTATCAAGCCTTCCCCAGGAAAGGGGGTGTAGGCCTTGGGGGGATTTTGGGGGGAAAGACATTTCCAAGTGAGCTCTTTCCCTGTTATATTTGTTAGACGCTTGGTGGTGGCAGCAATAAAGTCCAGGGACAAAAGGTAAAATAGTTTGTACCTTGGGGAAGTTTTAACCTAAGCTGGTAAAAATAAGCTTAGGCATTTTTTCATGCAGGTCCCCACACCTGTACCCTGGAGTTCAGAGTGGGGAAGGAACTTTGACATGGTTCACAATGTGGCTAGATGAACATAGTTGTCAGGCCCATAACTCTTGCATTTCCTAACTTCTAGAGATTGGTAAAACACAACCAAGAGTGCACGTGCATCTAACTGCATTACCTTGCATTAACCTTATTTACACACGCAAACTGGGTAGCTACGCAAGCAAGTAGCTGATTTGTGGGCACAAATGCAGTAATTTTGCATTTACCCTGAAAGCCCTTTAGAAATGGTCCCACATAAATGAACAGTATTATATCTCATTTATGAAGAAAGACAAATTTTATTGGTTTTACCACCTCTGGATTTTCCTCCTTTTTCTTTTTGGTAGCAGGGGGTCCCTGAGGTGACTCTTCAGGAGGTTTCTTTGTTTCCACTTTATTTTCTGTCTGGGTCTGGACTTGAGGCTGAATGATGATAACCTACAAAATAAAGAATAAATAAAGAGAACAGAGTTCACTAGACAAAACAGATTTCCAGGCCGAGTACCTGATCTAGATCCTTCATTGAAGGGCGGAAGTACGGTGTCAAGCACCTGCTAAAAAGACAATAAATAAAAGTCATAGGCCAAAATTTTCAAACTTGGATGATTAACATTAGGGTCCTACATCTATATTTGGTTTCCTAAAGAGAAGTATCTCTTTTTTCACAGGAGCTCAGGCACTCCACCTCCTTTTAGAAGTCAAAGGGCCTCCATCTCTGAAAATCAGGCCACTTCTATTTAGGTATCTGACATTGATTCAGGGACCTAACTTTAGGAATCGTCGTTTGAAAGCGTTGGCAATGGCTTGATGTTTATTTATTTATTTATTTTATTTTATTCCAGATACAAGGAAGAAAGATGTAAATGCTGTACACTCAGGCCTACATTCTGATCCTAGTTACACAGAGGTAACTGTTGATATCAATAAAGTTACTCCAGATTTGCACTGGAGTAACTGAGATCAGAATCCTAAAAAGTATGTTTTATGGTAGATTTTCAATTTGTCTAAAAATACAGTAAGATGTACGTCCATTATGAACTACACTTCATTCTTGTGCAGCACCATCCACAACGAAAGTATTACACAGCCCTTCACAGTACTTACATGTGCTTGTTAGTTAACACCACCAACATTCTGAGAATCAACAAAGCAGACTTATACTTTGCAGATTCGGTATCTCAGACTGCATTAAAAAACACTGAGGAACAAATTACTGACCACAAAACTGTCCACGTGACGTTATATTATTAACAAAAAATTCCTAAGAATTATGAGAGACCTTCCCAAGATCGTCTTTCTGACGATGTCTACTGGATTTGACCATTGGGCCTTTTTAATCTCATTGCTAACTTTTAGTCAATATTACTCAGTCATCATAGATCCGATCTCCAGTTACTCATTTTAAAAAATGCAAGTGCTTACACAAGGAAGATTTTTTTTTTATTGGTAACCAGATTATAGGAATGTTAGCTAGAGAATTACACCAAAGATGCCTACTTTGCTTATTTACTTAAAAGTCATCCTATATTCTGTGCTCTTTCCTGTCAGCCTATTAGACCTTGTCTTGCCAACAAGCTCCAAAGTAACAGGACCTGGGTATTTGAATTACACTGGAAGTCTTTTGGATATGCCCGTCTTCGTTCAAATAGAATCTGGTGTCACAGATGCACAATTCTTGCATTTCAAAGCTTAGCAGCTGTGCAAAAAGTAAACAGATATTTCATAACTGGATTTTTTTTTCTAGGAGTTCAGATGCTGATCAGTTATGAAATCCTGAACTCTCATCTCTTATGGACTTTTCCCAGAATTGCAGAAGAGAACACCCGGCTACTTTATATAGCCCTGCAGAGTGCTACATTTGAAGAGACTACAGAATCAGGTTCTATAATTAACATTATTCTTCTATAATTCAAGGGAAAGTCAATAGAAAATTTGTGTCTGCTGAAGTTTTTGAGTTTCATTAATTATGATTGGATTGAGAGGAAGGATGATCAAATGGTTCCAAAAATGCCAGGCTACACAATGATACACTTACTTTCCCAGACAACCAGAAAAAAATGTAGGTATACTAATAAGCATCTAATATCTTTCATGTGTCCCCTTAAGACTTTTCTCACTGCTTTCTGATTATTCACTTCAAAAGGAACAGCTGACATCACTCTATAAAGGGCTTTCCAAACTACTAGGAATATATTGCCTACACTTGCAATATAATTGTTGATCTTGATGTAAAGATGCACTGCAATTGCAAAACCTACCTTGCTGTCGGCACTAATGAGGAGTGGTTGCACTTTAATGCTATCGTTGACCACAGAGACGGTAGCGCTCGTGCTGATAGGAGTTGCATTGTTGGGGGAGGTGGATATAATGGCATAGGCCACACCTGCACTGCTCAGAGGTGATGAGATAGATGTAGACTCGGCCACACTTTGTGATTGGCTGTTAGGTGTCTGTACATGGCTGACAGTATTATTGGCAGTGGGGAGGGCAGGGCTAGGGTTTTTGATGCTCACTACTGTTGCCTTTTGGAAAGTAGGAGGCTGTTTGGAAAGTTGGTCTCTGCATGAGGAAATAGGAAGGCTGTCTGGAATCAGGGTCTTTGGCCTAACCTATAAATAGAGAATTAGAGATTATTAGACATAACCTAACATAGTAACAAATAAATTATATAAACACACTCTACCAACATCACTTCACATTGCATTAGCAATGTAGCATGATGCCTAAAAATACTGCAAAGCAGGTCCAAGTAGAAAGTGATTCATTTACTTGTAGATATATTCCAAATTCTGCCTGGCTGAGTCATTTCCCAGTCATTGCAACCATGTATAAAAGGGCATAAGTAAATTCCTTTTATTAGCAGATATCCATACAAATGCCACTCTGTTCACAGTAGGCCAAAGGCTTTTCAAAGGCATGGCAATTCCAGAATGACCTAATTTCTTGTGCTGAAAGAAATTATATTCTAGCTATGAATTAAAGGGTGGGAACTGAATCATTAAGGGAGTTCTGCGAATGCATCTACAGGAACAGTAAATGAAATCTAAGCATGCCATATTGTGGTAGATTAGTAAATGAAGATCTTTACTTATGTTTCAAAGGTGCACAGTTTCTTACAGCATGAAGATTGCTCTTTTGGGTTCACAAAACAAAAACTGAACTTAATATTTTCAATTATGAGTAAAGGGCTAATTTGAGGCTGGAATTGAGGAGGACTGCAATAGAGGCTTGTCTAAAGGAAGGGAAAAAAGAATCTGACAAAGACTGTGAAGAAGGCGCAGCCCATACTCTACAAAGGACACCAGGAATGAAGAGCTCAGAAGACTGTGTTCAGCTAATGTGATATGCTGCTTCCATTGGTAAAATTAATGCAGTCCTCTCAACAGGACTCATACTTAACTATGTATTAAGTATGGATTCAAAATGTAAATAATTTAAACTGCTATGCAGGAAGTTAACTTTACCCTTAGCTCATTCATTAACATGGCCATATAAAACACATGGGGATCTGACTGTTTATTTTGTCAGTCACTGCTTGCACCTTCCATACTGTGAACCAAAAATGATATTTCATAACAGACATATATTTGACACAGCTGTTTGTGCCACTCTGCCTTAGCTTACAAGAGGCATTCCAATTATATTATCTTCAGTCTTGAGGATAAGAGAACAGTTAAATGAAAATGTCCTGATTTACTGGAATACCCTGCATAATCTTTCAGGACATCCTTTTGTAGCTTTCAAGCAGGAGGGCATACCCAATGCTTTCTGCAGAAGATATTAGGAGTGCCCACAAGGCCCCATGCAGTCACATATTTTGCTCGTGCTCATTAATTATTTGTATTATGGTAGCGCTTAGATGCTTCAACAGTGATCAGGACCTCAGGACCTATGCACTGTACATATAGTAGGACATGATAGTGCTGTGAACACCTTACAATCTAAATAGACAAGACAAACACAAGGTAGGATGGGAAACACAAGAGCCACAGAAAGATGAAGTGACTTGCCCAAGGTCACTCAGCAGGTCAGCGGCAGAGCCAGGAACAGATTCCCTGTTCAGTGCCCCATCTATTAGGTACTCATACTATTTCTTATGTGCCAAATATAACATTAAATAAAAGTGTTCAGTAACGGAGAATTATAAATATTAATTTGGTTATGTAATAGGACATAAATCTTCCCTGAGCCTTGTCTCTGTCTTCTATGGCTTATATAATTTGACATCTTCAGATGAAAGAATTTAGACAAGTTCAAAGGCTAAGATTTTCAAAAATACAAGCCTTACAGTTAAGTTCCTAACTCCATGTACAGGCAGAAGTGCTGAGCTGTTGGCTGACCAACACTTTTGAAAGTCAGGCAGTTCCCTATATATATGGACTTAGGAACCTACTGGTAAACGCCTATTTTAAAACATCTTGGCCTATGTGTTTTGCAAATTGGGCCCCACAACACTGACAACAACGCTATAAGGTAGATATTATCCCCTGTTCTGTCAATGGAGAAAACTGAGGCACAAAGGCTAAAGCGACTTGACAAGTCTCTGTTATATAACCCAGATCTTCTGGTTATCCTCCTATGTTTTCACCACAAAATTATGCCTTTTCTTCCCTATGTTATGTCCTGTGTAGATCTATGATTGGTTACTCATGTGTCATGGCAGAGTAACAGTTACAGAAATATAATTATGCATGAAACTAACACTCATGAAACTTTGCTGTTGAGAAACTGAGCACTCAAAAGAACTTCAGTTATAGCTGAAAAAAATTCAACTTTAATTCTGATCCCTTGGTCTAACATCTGAGATTATGACCTCACTTTGGATCATCAAAGGATTGTTTTGTCAATGAATACAATACATATGAGAAAATGGACATATCTACAGCGAGACATAGTACAGACTTCAGATTTGGCTTGTGTAAATCTTACTGAGATTTATAAAACAAATCAAGTTGGAAGAAAATCAGCTCAGTAGTTTTATTTACTCAAAATTGTCATTTCATTTACTACTATCTGAAATGTCTGTTTCTGCCATTTTAAATTGCATTTTATATATCTGTTACTGTATCTTAATCAAAAACCTAATAAAAACTAAATATAAAAATGGCCATAATATATACATTGGTTATTGTATTAAGGGTAATACTTAATATCACATATTATCCACAGTACAATATATGTATTATGCACTTTGTGTGCAAAATGTACAAATCTATATCCCTTTGATACATAATAAAACCTCTCTGCATAAATAATTAAAAGGAATGAATTTTCCAAAGAAAAATATTCCCTATATGGTTCACCATATTGAAATATCTCTATTATTCCACAAGACAAAGGTTAAGTATACAGTACATTGGACATTTTCTGCCACCTTGTGATAAAATAGGGGTACTGCATAGTCTTCATAATCACTGAGCCCAGCATATTCCCAGACAAGATTATTTAATGCTGTGAAAGTGTATTTATTTATTTATTTTCATTTCTACAATAAAAAGGCGGCCTATGCAAAAACTCTGGGCATCCCGGACACCAGGACAAAAACAACATAAAATTAAACAGCTACTCAATCCAACTAAAGATCTCCACACACAAAACTCCTTTCACCCTACACTGCTCTGATGCCCCATCAAACTCTACCCTTTGAAGCTAACCCCCTAAGTAAAAGCACTACTCAACAGCTACACTAAAGGATTAAAAGATTTCTATTAAACTTCCAAAAATACAAATGGCTATTGTATTATTGTAAAACTAACACTGTCAATCAGGAAGAAAATAAGTGGAGAACAAACTAGTGTAAATTCCTTGGCAACCCTGAGAAACTGCAGTTTAAATTTTGGCGATGGAAGTCAGAACTATTAAATAATCAGAGCAGCAATATTCTGGAGGGTACAACATTTTTATGGCAACTGACAATCTACAAAGTAGGAATTGGAGGAAGACAGAGGTGGGGAATATGTTGCTAAATACATGAACTGTTTCAAAAATATATTTACTGCTAAATATTAACAGACTTGATAGCACTTGTACATACTACAGGAGACATCACAGGTAAGGAGTCAAGAAATTTAGAAAAGGAGAGAAAAAAATAAAAACAAATAGAATTTATGTTGTGAAGAGAACCGTTGCAACTGGTGAACACAATGCAATTAGTGTTTTTCCAAGAAAAACATTGTTCATTTAATACATGACAGCTGTCAAAACATTGTGTGCGACTACCAGTACTGGGACCTTATAGGAGAAGAAATGCACTTTTTCTTGTATATAATGATTCCAAATACCTACACTGTTAGTGAATTTATGTGGTGCCACAATAATGAAAATGCTTGATGTTAGTATTCACGTATCCAAGGTATCTGTCACGCTACCTGGCAGGAGAGTGTACTTTCCAAGCAGATGTTCCCAGACATGAGAATTCAGTATGTGGCTGTCTGCTTTTCATGCAATAACAGGAGGTCTGATCCTGTGAGATCCTCTGCACCTCCTGTGAATTGCCAACTCAACTCCCACTGATCTCAAATGGAATTGATGGTGCTCAGCTTCATATCAGGCTCTTGCACAATATCAGGCTGCTTTTGGGGGTTATTCACACTTCATTTTCACTTCATTCTTGCACTCAGCTTAAAAACAAAGACTCAAAATGGATTTAGCAAAATTCACATGTCACAGAGGCAAAATGCTTGTACCAGAGGACAGAGCTCTTCAATTCTTAATGAGCGTTAGAGGATAACACTCCCCAAAAAATATTAGCAATGGCTGATAAAAATTAAAGTAATATTGTCTAATCATATCCTTAGCTGGTGAAAAGGGATGCAATTTTATCCACTTCAGTGGTGCTGCAATTCATTTACACCAGTTGATGATCTGGTGCCATTTTTTTTTTAAAGTCAATAGCCCTACATTCAGAAGTTTCACAGAAGGAAGGTCCTGCATGAATTTACAAGAGCCTGGCATGCACTAAAATCAGGGTTTCCCCAAAAGCTGAAATCTTAGTGTCCTCACCACAACACATACACAAGCATGTCTTTCCCTGAAAGCCTCCTCAAAATCTTTAGCTTGGTCTAAGATGACAGCAAAATAAACAATCTGATCAGCATTCCCTACATAAAGTTTATTTTTCAGTAACACATGTAAGTGCATGTGATCACTGAACCAAACATATTTTTTCCCTTTCTGGTGGGGTTACACTGAAGAGCAGTTATTCTGCATGCCTCAAGGGACAATGAAAAACCCCTCGGTTTAGTGACTGTTCATTCCCAATACGGGGGTGACCTATTTTCTTGCTAGAAGGCTGATGGAAATCTCCTTAGAGTCCATCAATGCCACTGATGATACATTGGCTGCAGAGGTCACTGTAGAACAATATCTAGGTGCCCCACTCTACCTCACAAAGGGGTGAGCAAGCTCTCTCTCCCATGCTCCCACTCCCTTTCAATTTGGGGAGTGGTTCAACATATTGTTTAATGGCTGAGCTATATTAAAAATCCAGTGGATTGTATTACCATCTGGGTTTGATTTCCCATTTTGCTACTAACTAATAACTTTCCTGTAGTGAAAAGGAAGACTCAGATGATACCTCTGTTCAATTTCTAAGGCAGAGCTATTTGATTTAGTTTTCCTTCTCTAGGAGCAAGTCACTGCTAATGAAATCGAGGTGGTGCTGATAACTTTCATGCTAGAACTTGCCTGCCACTACTTTTTTGTGACTGGGCAGTTGGCTGGTAAAACGAAGTCAGGTGGGAGTCCTGTCTTTAAAAATGCTTTTATATGTCTTTTGCACACAAATCTATATTTTCAGATGAACTTTCCAAGATTTTTATTAATGAAGTGTACATTTTCTATCCAATTGTACTGCCTGTATTATTTGGTTTGGTACTGTCATTTTTTCCTGTTTCCTCTGAATTTTGTTGATATTTTAGATTGCTGTTTTTCTTTTGTAAAGTAGACAACTGCCATTACAGCTGCAAACTAAAATCAATGTCATTCCAAGTGTGATTGACTAGAAACTGAGGTTAACAGGGATTTCGGCTATTTTCTTCCTGAGGGACAGATTCTATCTTTGAATGCATAGGAAGGCCCACACTGAGCCACACATATGCATCTGAGGGCAGAATTTGATCCTTACTGTTTAAAGGTTATTAAAGCAGGTCATTTACTGTATGCTCACATCAATACCCCTAATTCTACATCCTTTTGTGTTATAAATCAGTTCCCTTCTTGTTGAAGCACTCGTCTGTGGTTTATTTCAATTCTTTAAAAAAGCGTGTATTCAGCCTTCTAGGTGCATTAACATTTATATTTATTAAGGGCTACATTTTCAGTTGAACTTCAGCCAAGTTTCTGGCTGCAGGAGCAATATGTTTCCATGTTTTCTGCATGCATAAAATTTGTGAATATTAAATAATACAGCATGGTTCTAAGTTTAGTTCTATACAAGTGGTTCTCAACTAGGGGTATACCCCAGGTGTTACGCAGAGATCTTCCAGGGGGTACAATTCATCTAGATATTTGTCTAGTTTTACAACAGTCTACATAAAAAGCACTACCAAAGTCAGTACCAACGACATATAGACAATGACTTGTTTATACTGTACACGGAAATGTAAATACAACATTTATATTCCAATTGATTTGTATAGTTATATGGTACAAATGAGAAAGTAATTTTCTATAATAGTGTGCTGTGACACTTTTGTATTTTTATGCCTGATTTTATAAGCAAGTAGTTTGTAAATGAGGTGAAACTTGGGGTACACAAGACAAATCAGACTCCTGAAAGTGGAACAGCAGTCTGGAAGGATTGAGCAAGCCACTGTTCTACGCCATACTGATTAAGTTACCTGAAGTTAGATTAGGCATCTCAACTTCCACTAAAATTCCAGCAAGTCTCTCTGGAACTACAGAGAGGGTTATGTCCTGGAAAGCTGTGTGCAATCCCCTCGCAGGATTCTAGTCCTTTTCTCCTTTGAATTTCTAATGATGATTTTACCCAATTCAATTATATCACACTTTGATTTAAACAGTGAAACACTATCTTCTCCTTGTTGCACAAGTACATTTAACATTTTATGCAACAAACATTTCTTTTGGTTTCCTTTCCTGTTTCAAAGTTTTCTTGAATTCTGATTTGTATTTAAATATTTTTTTTCACTCGTCTACTGTTTAGGTTCAGCCCTCAAACATTATGCTTAAAAATTAATTACTGTAGTGAGTTTTTTCTCACACCTCTTGAAAGAGTTCATTATTATGCAAACGGAGAGAACCCTTACACAGACTAATCTGTAACATTTTCTCTTCTCTGACAGCCCCATCTCCTAGCTTGGGCTATGACTACACTAGACGTGTTTTCCCTAAGATTTCCCACTGTTGCTACCACTGGGAGGGCTAGAGCATGTAGAGCTTCTGAAGCTGTGGGCTTTTTTACCACTGCCTTGTCTGCCTCTGCTCAAAGAAGGTCTAGATGACATGGTGACAAAAGACCTAGTGGTCATTACAACCCTGTCTATATTAACTGCTACTGGAGCTGCACCAGTGTTAGCAATGTGATATTATTTGTACTGCAGTAGGCTAGGGAGCCCAATCACAGACCAAGACCACATTGTGCTGGGTACCGTATAAACACATAACAAGACAGTTCCTGCCACAAGGGCTTTCAATTGAATGATAGGCAAGCCCATACTAAAATATACATATTAAACATATCAGATACAATTCATATAAAATGCAAGGCACCAATAGTCATGCATAGCAACAAGAGAAATACACACAGAATGCATCTGAAGTATGTGTGCACTTGTTTCTCCACTCCACTAATCCTAATGATAGGAGCACTGTAGGCCTTTGCTAGGATACTGTCTGCACTGTTCTACCAAAGATGTCATGAGCAAAGCACTCCAAATCCCTGCCTTCAACTAGGAGGTGGAAAAAGGAGTCAGTGAAACAGGACATTCATCTCAGAGTCTATTCAGCTCCCATTCAGATTAATGAGAGTTTTTCCACTTATTTGAATAAGAGTGGATTGGGCCCAAATTTATCTTAAATTGAAAAATAAAACAAAACTGAAGGTTTGATTTTAATGTCCCTACCATTATTGAAATATTTATTTGAGGGAGTATATCACCTTGTAAGATTGCTCACACTTCATTTTAGTTGGATACAGTACTTCTTTAATTGTGAATGCCTGTGAAATTACCAGATTACTATTTTTACCGTAGTGACACACAGGAACACAGTCAGGCATAGACAGCGCACGAGTTTTTCAATTGGGGAGGCTACTCCCATGAGTGCCGGACTCTCCACAGAAGTGGGGTGGCCACCAGCGCTTGGACTGTGGCCCTTCCCCCCCAAGGCTCCAACTCTCCCCTCTCCCTGTGGCCCCACCCACACTCTGTCCCAGGCCCCGCCCAGGCTCTTCCCGAGGTCCCACCCTCTCTCTGCCTCTTGCCGCTCCCGCTCTGTCTCTTCGCCTGAGGCCCCGCCCACTGCTCGCTCCTCTCTGCCCACTTCTCCCCCCTTCCCTGCTGCTTGCCCAATCACTTTTTTCCTGCGAGGGATGGGGGTTGGGAGGGATGGAGCAGAGAGGAGTGAGCAGCAGGCAGGGCCTCCGGGGAAGAGCCAGAGCAGAGGCTGGGCCTCAAGGGGGAAGTGTGAATCCGGGGAGCGTCCAGCTCTCGTACTCCCTGGCTGCAAAGGCGGCAGACCAGCAGGCCTCCGAAGGGAGGTGACCTGCATCCAGCCTTTGCCCCCGCCTGTCCAGCCTTTTTATTTTGGGAAGGCTTAGCCTTCCCAAGCCTCTAATATGTGCCGCCCATGCACTCAGGGACTCCATTGTGCTACGTGCTGTAAAGAACACAAGAAAAAGATTTTTTTTTTGGTATTTTGTTTTAAATAAACCCAACCTGTGTTTCTAGAATAGAACAAAGAGTTCAGTTTAATGAAGGAGTGCATGCCATTTAACTGGAAATCCCAAACAAGATATGAAATAAGGAATAAGGGGGGATAGGGGGAATTAAAATTCCTGACATCCTAAATTATAGAAGAAATTTCCACACTTGTTTGTAACAAAAGCAAAATATAAGAGCTCTGCCAAAGAGGCTTGCTTTTGGTGCTAGTGAAGGCCTAAGGAAAAAACACTGTTTGTATTGTACAATGAATTTATAATATTGACTATCCCAGCCTAATCTTTCTACTTGTGAATGAAAAGTGAAGTTTTGAGAATGTCAAGGTTATTTTTATGACGGTTAGGAAACAAAGTTATGGAACTGCCTGTAAGCCTAAGGAGGGTGGGGGATGGACAGAATTGTTGCTGGCTGGAGAGAAGGGCATGGCTTGAAGAAGGAGAATTAGAAACTGTCAAAAGATGAATAGGGGATCCGATAATGTGGTTCTATATAGACCTAGCTAGCTCATCTTGATTTTCAGTCTTTAGTTTTCACAGTGATGAATTCACTATGTGGCTGTTTCTCATTCTAACTATAGTAAGTGTGAAAGCTGATGATTAATACTGCAGAACAGGTGACTGTTGTTCAGTGATTATAAAACATCAATGCATGAATGTCTGACTCAACATGCCTGAAGTCAAAAGCAGTGGTAGAAAACTGAATGGACTGAACTAATGAAAACTGATAATTCTTCAAAAGTAAACTGTTAATATTGTCAAGAATAGCTAAGTAACAAGATACAAAGAATTCATGCTCCTCTCAGAAAAGTGTAGAAAATCAGCTTTTTCTAATTCTTCAAGATCAAATGTAGAACTGAATGACAGTTTGTCTACTTAAGAAGAACAGAACACTGATGACCTTAGCAGTGTGACATCTGTGATGCCATCACTGTCACCGTAATATACATTTAAGTCCCTGATACAGGTTTTCCAGCAGCTCTTCAACAACATCTTCTTACATTAACAATCTCTGTTCATCTTTGATGCCCCAAAATGGCAAAAATGAGTATGTGATTATGCCATAAAAGTAAAAAGCAAACTTAAACTTGATAAGGAAACTATAACCTTCTTTTATGCCTTCCACAAACTGAACAATGTGAAGAAACAATTGAAATACTATGACCTCAATATACTCCTCCAGACAGACTTTAACTTACAGATCTACTACTAAATGCACGAGAAGAAACAATAGAAAAGAATTAAAAGAACCAACACTGACATTAATGTTACATGATTGCTCAGACATGAGAAATGACCTGCTAATGGATACCAAAGGAAAAGTGCATTTCCACTTACTGCTGTTAAGTCTGTATCTGAAAAGAAAACTGCTGAATATTGTAAGCAACTTGCTGAAGATGACATCCAATGGAGGTCTTTGCCATTTGCTCAGACAACAACAATACAATTAAAAAGATGGAAAAATTTCAGGTGCAATCATTCTAAACCTGTGTGTTCTGTACACTATTTAAGAGAAAGTAAAGCACATGGTGAAAATTCAAAAATTCTGCTGCCACCCATAGCCTCCTAGTTGATTGTCTGAAAATGAGATTTACTGTAGCAGCTTCATAATGACACCTGAGAATGAATATCTGCATTTGCATCCAACTACCATAAGTATGCTGAAATTTCCAATAAGCATGAAGAGGAATTTCATTAAAATAAAGCAAGCATTTTACAGATATAACAAGCATCTTACACAATGAGGGATTCTAAAGAGAGGCACTAACTTAGTAAAAAAAAAATTTAGTAAAAGCAACTGAAAGTTTCAGAAGGACATGACTGATCAACAGGCTGAAAAATACTATCAGAATCTCAATGGAAATCTCGTTTGATGTAATAATGAACTCAAACCACACAAGGAAAAAAAATCAAAAAACAATTCAGGAGCTACTATGGAACCCGCCTATTACTTAGTCAACATGACCAATTCCCAAATAGGTTGGATCATAGGTTGAACCCAGGACCAGGAGAAAAGGCCAAAATGTGACTGACGTAATGTAGTCCTGTTCTTTCCTTCTGTTCTAGAATGTTAAACAGAAGATCTGGATCTCTATTCCAAACATTTTTTGTAAAGGAGATTAATTGTGTCACAAATCAGTCAATTAAAATGACAGAAAGTTGCAGGGAAGAGGGGGAAATCAAAGAAGCCTGGACAGTTGAGTTGAGAATTCTGTCAGTTTTGAAAAGACTTTCATTCTTGTCCAGCCAGTTCAATATCAATAGTGTTCTCAGCATATCTGGGCTTGTTCCATGAAAACTCTGTAACTGGCTAGGTTCGATTAACAAATTTACTTGCTTTAAGTGTATGGGTCTCTAAGGCCAGAAACAACAGATCTAACTAGTTCATAGATTCAGAATCTCTCTAGCTGCATCTTTTGCAGGGCAGGATTTACAATTTATGCACCCCTAGGCACAGCATCTTCAGCCCCCACTCCATCTCCCACCGCCAACAGCTGACCTTCATATTGCACACAGTTTTAGAGAGGTAAGATGCCTCTAGAATGCCAGTGCCCCTAGGCATGTGCCGACTGTGTCTAATTGGAAATCCAGCCCTGATCCTTTATTTTGTTTTCAGAGTTGTAAGCTTTTTCATTTAGCTTTTCATTTCAGACAGCTGCAGCGGCACAGGAGCTAGCAAACAGAGCTGTAAACAGGGGAGTTTGAGTGGGAGTTTGAAAGGGGAGTTTGTATTGTGGTGCTTGTTTGGGGTTTGCTTTTGCTGGGGGGGTGGTCTTTTTGGTGTGGCTTGTGTTTCCCAGATTAACAGGACTTAGGTGGGAAGGCGATGACAGATACGGAGGCAGCTGTGGGAGTGACTCCTGTAGTGGAAGACACATTGAGGATGACTGGATGTGGAAGCTGTGGTATGTACATGATCCTGGAGGGGGGACCTGGTAAGAGTTTTGTCTGCATGAAATGCCGTCTGATAGAGCTGATGGAGGAAAAGATCCGAGGTTTGGAGATGCAGGTGGAAAGTCTGGTTGAGTTTAGGAAGGGGTTTGAGCAGATGATGGAGCAAAGATATGAGGTATCTGAAGGGAAAAGCTCAGACTTACAGGTGGAAGCAGGGCTGGGGAATTTTGAGGGGAGACTGGCTGAGGGAAGTGGTCAGTGGAAGCATGTGACTAAAAGAACCAGGCAAAGGAAAAGATGGGCTAGTGAAGGAGAAATAGAGCTTAGGAACAGGTTTGCAGAGTTGGAAAATGAAGAAGGGGCTCAGCAGGTACTTGTTGAAGGTGGAAGGGTAAGGAAGAAGAGAAGAGAGGCTAGTCCTATAGGAAAAGCGGAAGAGTCAAGGGAGACTACACCAAATATGAGCCCCAGGAGGATACAGGATGGGTTGAAAAGGATTATAAGGGAAAATAGGAATGGAAAGAACTTGCAGGCAGAGAGAACAGGGGAGAGACTGGAGAATAGCACTGTCACCAGGAAAAGGCAGGTCTATGTGATTGGGGACTCTTTATTGAGAAGAATAGACAGTCCTGTAACTAGAGCTGATCCAGAGAATAGAAGGGTGTGCTGTCTTCCGGGTGCTAAGATACGGGATGTAGACCTGAGGTTGAAAAGGATCCTAAAGGGAGCGGGAAAGAATCCCCTAATTATCCTTCATGTGGGAACAAATGATACAGCCAGATTCTTGCTGGAAAGTATTAAGGGAGACTATGCTAGGCGGGGAAGACGCTTAAGGAAATTGAACCTCAGGTGATCTTTAGTGGGATCCTTCCTGTTCCTAGAGAAGGGCAACAAAGGTGTGACAAGATTATGACTGTCAACAGATGGCTTACACAGTGGTGCTATACGGAGGGCTTTGGGATGTATGGCCACTGGGAGGCATTCACGGACAGAGGACAGTTCTCTCGGGATGGACTTCATCTAGTAGGGAAGGAAATAGACTTCTAGGATCAAGGCTGGCACAACTGATAAAGAGCTTTAAACTAGGAATTAGGGGGAGATGGATGGGAGATGTCCAGAAAATCTCCACGCCAGATTTTAGCATTGAGAGGGAAGAAGACGAAGTAAGAAAGGATACAGCCGTGGGTAGGAGAATGTATATAAGGAGCGAGGGCGGTGTGGTTACTAGTCTAATAGGTTATACTGGTTGTAGAATGACTGTGCCTAATAGGGTACAAAATGTAAGCGAGGCCAAACAGCAAAAATTAAGACGTTTGTACACCAATGAGAGGAGCCTAGGTAACAAAATGGAGGAACTAGAGCTACTGGTGCAGGAAGTGAAACCAGATATTATAGGGATAACAGCAACATGGTGGAATAGTAGTCATGACTGTACTACAGGTATGGAAGGGTATGTGCTGTTTAGGAAAGACAGAAACAAAGGTAAAGGTGGTGGAGTAGCATTGTATATCAATGATGAGGTAGAATGTAAAGAAATAAGAAGCGATGCAATGGATAAGACAGAGTCCGTCTGGGCAAAAATTACATTGGGGAGGATAACTAGTAAAGCCTCTCCTACGATAGTGCTTGGGATGTGCTATAGACCTCCGGGATCTAATCTGGATATGGATAGAGCCCTTTTTAATGTTTTTAATAAAGTAAATACTAATGGAAACTGCATGATCATGGGATACTTTAACTTCCCAGATACAGATTGGAGGACCAGTGCTAGTAATAATAATAGGGCTCAGATTTTCCTAGATGCGATAGCTGATGGATTCCTTCATCAAGTAGTTGCTGAACTGACTAGAGGGGATGCCATTTTAGATTTAATTTTGGTGAGTAGCGAGGACCTCACAGAAGAAATGGTTGTAGGGGATAATCTTGGCTCAAGTGATCATGAGCTAATTCAGTTCAAACTGAACGGAAGGATTAACAAAAATAAATCTGCAACTAGAGTTTTTGATTTCAAAAGGGCTGACTTTCAAAAATTAAGGAAATTAGTTAGGGAAGTGGATTGGACTGAAGAATTTATGGATCTAAAGGTAGAGGAGGCCTGGGATTACTTTAAATCAAAGCTGCAGAAGCTATCGGAAGCCTGTATCCCAAGAAAGGGGAAAAAATGCATAGGAAGGAGTTGTAGACCAAGCTGGATGAGCAAGCATCTTAGAGAGGTGATTATGAAGAAGCAGAAAGCATACAGGGAGTGGAAGATGGGAGGGATCAGCAAGGAAAGCTACCTAATTGAGGTCAGAACATGTAGGGATAAAGTGAGACAGGCTAAAAGTCGAGTCAAGTTGGACCTTGCAAAGGGAATTAAAACCAATAGTAAAAGGTTCTATAGCCCTATAAATAAGAAGAAAACTAAGAAAGAAGAAGTGGGGCCGCTAAACACTGAGGATGGAGTGGAGGTTAAAGATAATCTAGGCATGGCCCAATATCTAAACAAATACTTTGCCTCAGTCTTTAATAAGGCTAAAGAGGATCTTAGGGATAATGGTAGCATGACAAATGGGAATGAGGATATGGAGGTAGATATTACCATATCTGAGGCAGAAGCGAAACTCAAACAGCTTAATGGGACTAAATCGGGGGGCCCAGATAATCTTCTTCCAAGAATATTAAAGGAATTGGCTCCTGAAATTGCAAGCCCATTAGCAAGAATTTTTAATGAATCTGTAAACTCAGGAGTAGTACCGAATGATTGGAGAATTGCTAATATAGTTCCTATTTTTAAGAAAGGAAAAAAAAGTGATCTGGGTAACTACAGGCCAGTTAGTTTGACATCTGTAGTATGCAAGGTCCTGGAAAAAATTTTGAAGGAGAAATTAGTTAAGGACATTGAAGTCAATGGTAAATGGGACAAAATACAACATGGTTTTACAAAAGGTAGATCGTGCCAAACCAACCTAATCTCCTTTTTTGAAAAAGTAACAGATTTTTTAGATAAAGAAAATGCAGTGGATCTAATTTACCTAGATTTCAGTAAGGCATTTGATACCGTGCCACATGGGGAATTATTAGTTAAATTGGAGAAGATGGGGATCAATATGAACATCAAAAGGTGGATAAGGAATTGGTTAAAGGGGAGACTGCAACGGGTCCTACTGAAAGGCGAACTGTCAGGTTGGATGGAGGTTACCTGTGGAGTTCCTCAGGAATCGGTTTTGGGACCAATCTTATTTAATCTTTTTATTACTGACCTTGGCACAAAAAGTGGGAGTGTGCTAATAAAGTTTGCAGATGATACAAAGCTGGGAGGTATTGCCAATTCAGAGAAGGATCGGGATATTATACAGGAGGATCTGGATGACCTTGTAAACTGGAGTAATAGTAATAGGATGAAATTTAATAGTGAGAAGTGTAAGGTTATTTATTTAGGGATTAATAACAAGAATTTTAGTTATAAGTTGGGGACGCATCAATTAGAAGTAACGGAAGAGGAAAAGGACCTTGGAGTATTGGTTGATCAATTGATGACTATGAGCTGCCAATGTGAAATGGCTGTGAAAAAAGCTAATGTGGTTTTGGGATGCATCAGGAGAGGCATTTCCAGTAGGGATAAGGAGGTTTTAGTACCATTATACAAGGCACTGGTGAGACCTCACCTAGAATACTGTGTGCAGTTCTGGTCTCCCATGTTTAAAAAGGATGAATTCAAACTGGAGCAGGTACAGAGAAGGGCTACTAGGATGATCCGAGGAATGGAAAACTTGTCTTATGAAAGGAGAATTAAGGAGCTTGGCTTGTTTAGCCTAACTAACAGAAAGTTGAGGGGAGATATGATTGCTCTCTATAAATATATCAGAGGGATAAATACAGGAGAGGGAGAGGAATTATTTAAGCTCAGCACCAATGTGGACACAAGAACAAATGGGTATAAACTGGCCACCAGGAAGTTTAGACTTGAAATTAGACAAAGGTTTCTAACCATCAGAGGAGTGAAGTTTTGGAATAGCCTTCCAAGGGAAGCAGTGGGGGCAAAAGATCTATCTGGTTTTAAGATTCTACTCGATAAGTTTATGGAGGAGATGGTATGATGGGATAATGTGATTTTGGTAAGTAATTGATCTTTAAATATTCAGGGTAAATAGGACTAATCCCCTGAGATTGGGATATTAGATGGATGGGATCTGAGTTACCCAGGAAAGAATTTTCTGTAGTATCTGGCTGGTGAATCTTGCCCATATGCTCAGGGTTTAGCTGATTGCCATATTTGGGGTCTGGAAGGAATTTTCCTCCAGGGCAGATTGGAGAGGCCCTGGAGGTTTTTAGCCTTCCTCTGTAGCATGGGGCACGGGTCACTTGAGGGAGGCTTCTCTGCTCCTTGACGTCTTGATTAACCATGATTTAAGGTCTTCAATAGCTCAGACATAGGTGAGGTTTTTCGTAGGAGTGGGTGGGTGAGATTCTGTGGCCTAAGTTGTGCAGGTCGGACTAGATGATCAGAATGGTCCCTTCTGACCTTAGTATCTATGAATCTATGATTTAGGACAACGCAGGCATCTTTTCAGGTTTGAGATTCATTTTGTATAGCATATTTATTGCTCATTTTGCTTTTCCGTTTTCTTGGAGTCTTTCACTGTTTTCATCCCAGTGTTCCTCCTTCCCCCAGCCAGCATCACGCATCATCCTAGAAGAAAACCAGTGGGTTTTTTTTTTTCAGCTTGGGAAAATCACAACCATGTTGCTTAACCAGCACTGAAGCCAAGATGTTCAATAATTTGCAGGTTCAAGCCCTTAGTTTTTATTCAGTCAACTGAATGTGCTAGTTGTAACAGGGCTGGACACCAAAGAGGCACATAAAAGACTAATTAAATATCAGATTTGGAGTTCAGTTCAAATAATTCCACAAAAAAATTGAAATAGTATTGTTACCTGAGGTAGCACTGCTGGTCCTTGTCCTGCCAACCTCTGCAAGGAGCTGACCTGAGGAACTTTAATGGGCACTGTAGTGATAGTTCCCAAAGCCTGTCAGAAGAAAATAGTTGAACAGGGTTTGAAACAATGGAACTTTCAAAACTCTCCATTGACAGACTGAAACCTACCCAACTATTCCCTGCATTTGTTATTCTTCTCTGTATTAACTCCCCGTAGTTGGGAGTAGCACACTGTAGCATTTCAGTCCATTTGGAACTCTCTCTCCCTCCCTGCTTCTGAGACAGAGAATTGTTTCCCCTCTTTAATCTTCTCTTAAAAGCATCCTTAATTATGATCCATTGTCTTTGTGGAACATTTTGCAATACTGAGTATGAAGGATTTGTCTTGTAACGCATACCATCCTAGTTATTTTAAAGATTTTTAGTGCCCTGTCAAGATCAAGGTTTGTTTGTGCAGTAGCATGTTTTCAAAAGTGATCCAAGGAGAAGAGATACATGCTGCTCTCATTTTTCAAAAAGTGGGGTTTAAAGATGTTACTTTACACGTTGCCAGGCTACCTTTAAAAGTTCAGTGAGTTTAAAGAGTATATTTTATTTTTATCATAAATCTGAAATTTGGTATATGCTGATCTGTTACAGTCCCATCAAATCCAAAAACAGAACCCAACCTCTGGAGGTACAATAGTATATCAGTAATCTAAAACTGCTACAGGAAACACTCATTTTGAGCCAACATGTCAGTTGCCACTACTCAAACTTACTCTACCTATACATTCTTCTCTTATTTGTGTTACAATTGTTTTCAACATTAAAAAAGACCTGGCTCTTCATATAAACAACACCTTCATTTAACCTATATGAGCTTTACTTCAGACATATTGGGTAACTGAGGTGATACTTGATACCCAGTTATTTTCTTTATGCTTTGAGATTGCAGCTGGTTATCAGTAAGCTGGAGAGCAACATAAATTTATGTGATGAGAGATGAGAAACACCCCTCCCTCTGAATTTTGTTTTGATTCATTCTCCTGCTCTTCTAACCCTACAAAAAGTGGGGGTTTTCTGTATTCAGAAAAGATTAGAACTTGAACTGGGAGTGGTTGAGTCCTATAGACTAGTGGAGTTCACTAGTTTGTCTTTGCAGAATCAGTGTTTCTGTAGTGCTCTCTCTCTCTCTCTCTCAATACTTCTGCAAGAACAAGTTCTTTTTGAGTACTAACCAGTAATGTCCCTCTGCAAAACAGCATGGCAGGCTTCAATGATGCCTTGAGAGAAACACAGTGAGCTGAGTTTACATATCCTTGTAGCAGTGGAAGTAAGTTGCACCTCCATGTGCAAGTGAAGACCTTTGCATCAGAAGGGGAAAGATCAGGCAGTGTTTTCACTGTAGTAATCCCACATAGATTACACACAGCAGCACCATTGGAGGCTCACAAGTAGAGGCTGTATTGTGGATTATCTGAATCACCACCTCCTCCAGCCTCCTTACCCAACCAGTGCCAGGCACTTTTGGTGTGTGGTGTTGGTCTCCTGCAGACCCTGAGAAAAAAGGAAAATTGTAGCTACCTTCTACTACTGCAGTTTCCATCCCAGCAGACACCCCATTGCTGGGGACTCAGCTCCTTCCTTTATACCAGTATAAACTGGGAATGAGTGAGCCCAGCCCTTCTGCTCTCTAAGGTGAAAATGAAAAAGAACATACAACATTTCAAACAACCAACAGTGGAGCAGATGACAGTTTAAAGTAGCTACTCGCATATGATTCAGGTTCTCCCTCCAGTCCAATCTTTTTTGTAATTAGAATAATGAGGTTACTTCTGTAGTACAATGTGCCTGTAGCAGGGTGGTCATTTACTGATGGCCCCGTTATGGTCAGGGGTCACTCTGCAGGCATCTTGGCCCTTTAAGCCTCTCTTGCAAGCCTCTTAAGAACTTCCTACAGGCTTTCATGGAGATAACAACACCCCCAGCCTGCAGCTGGTTTAATAACACAGTTTTTAATAATCCTCAGGGTCCCAAAATAAAATCTATACCCACACAACAGTCCACACTCAGCTCTGGTGTCTTCTCTTACAGCCAGAGCTCTTCTTTTGTCCCAGTCTCTTCTTATAGTCTGTCCTCCCAGCTCCTCCTCCCATGAGCATAAGTCAGCTGACTTGGGCTCTGAAATTTGGTGCCATCATTTTTTAATTGCAGTGTAGACATACCCTTGGTCTCAGGGTCTTTCCTGCAGGAGTCCTTCACACTCCCTGTGTCCCTCTACACTTTCCTGTGCTTCCCCCCTTTATTATAGCCTCCTGCTGCTCTTTATAGGGCAATCACCCGGCCCTCTCTCAGGTGTGACACATTCTGTAATCAGGGTTGGCTGGACTCCAACTATGAACCACCTTGTTACAGTGCCCAAAAAGTAACCTAGAAACAGCTGGACATTCACAATTTATCTTAGACCACAGAATGTTTTCTCTTCAAGTCACTGATCAAAAATTATTGAACCCTATTGGCTATTCAGCAGCCTGGGTAAAATGAGTTAGTGGTCTCTGTTCAGTTTCTCTTGATGAAGCATTTTCATCACAAAAGGCACTCTTGCTGGTAGTCTCACCAGTTGGCTTTAGGGCAGAAAGAGTGCTAAATGCAGGTAGTACATTGGCTACAATGTAGTACATTAGCAGGGTGGCAAAGGAAAGCTGGCACTGCTGCTGTCCATGATGACACTCTGTGGCCAGAGGATTTCCTTTCCCAATAGTGTTAATGTAGCACCTTCTGTGAACATTAAATAGACAAGTTAAAAAGGAACCCCTTCCTCAACAACTGAGTCTGATTATTCAGTGGTCTGAACCCTGAGTCATTTACACCAATGCAAAGCAATGCAAAGGGTTAAACACTACCCTTTTGATTTTACATCCACTTTATCCCCATGTGAAAGATGACAGAAGGTGCAGGGCAGCTGACCTCCACCCTCTCCACCTAAAATCTTGCTCATGACTATTCTAACATTTACAGTAAAGATGAAGAGATCTCATGATGTACACATACACTCTACTAGTGAGTTAATATAAAAAGTCCCTCACTTCTCTGAGCTGGAGTCAAAGTGGTTGCATCTTTCACTGTCAACTAATTTTAGACGTGCAGTTACATATACTGAAAACACACAGTAAACACACAACAAAAGGGTTTTCAGATTGCACAACAGTGCATCCCAGATTAGAATAAAAAGTGTTGCTAATGAATGGATTGGGAATTGAACATGAAACAAGGAGTCCAATTAAACAAAAGTTATTTAAGAAATAGCTGTCAACAAGTAAGATACTGTAAACAACATTCCATATTGAAAAGACCTTTCTTGCACTTCTTTAAATATATGATCTTAAAAACAAACATAAACTTGTAACAAAAATTAGAGTTTTCCTCTAACCATATTCCTCCGAGAAAGGATCTAATCTTAATTTATGTATGCATTATAGTAGTAGTTCTGATACATTTACAACAAGGAAGATTGATTCAAAAGTCATATGGGGATGGGAGGAAAAAAGGGGAACTCCAGAAGCTACTTTGTACTTTATTCTTAGTTCATTGCTCTGATATCCATGGACAACACATTTTGGCTGTGTTTTCAAATGAAGCTATCATTCATTAGTCCTGTCACCTAGACTCTCAAAAAATGCTCTAGATTAATTTCCCTGAAGAAGCTCAGAGTACTGCTGCTACCTCTCAAGAGAATTAAAACAAATTATGGCACTCTTCTGTTATGAAATTTTCAGTACAAGAGATGCAGCTTAGGGTTTACCAACTTTTTGATATTAAAGAACTGCTGTTTTAAATATTTAAAGGGACTTTGCCAGGGTAAATCTCACACGTGGAAGGTGGAAGAAAAATCCAAAATGTTCTTACATATATTTCTTATAGCATCAAGGAATACAAAAAATTGAGACAATTTTAAAAAATACAATTTACTTCTCACTATTTGTGCTGTTTGCTTACTTTTTATCTTTCTTTGTTTGGACAATTAAAACGGTTCAAGTGAGCACATTAGCAGAAGTACATGAATAATAAAGAATAAATACTTTGCACTTATCTATAGGTTTCAGAGTAGCAGCCGTGTTAGTCTGTATTCGCAAAAAGAAAAGGAGTACTTGTGGCACCTTAGAGACTAACAAATTTATTAGAGCATAAGCTTTCGTGAGCTACAGCTCACTTCATCGGATGCATTTGGTGGAAAAAACAGAGGAGAGATTTATATACACACCCACAGAGAACATGAAACAATGGGTTTATCATACACACTGTAAGGAGAGTGATCACTTAAGATAAGCCATCACCAGCAGCAGGGGGGGGAAAGGAGGAAAACCTTTCATGGTGACAAGCAAGGTAGGCTAATTCCAGCAGTTAACAAGAATATCAGAGGAACAGTGGGGGGTGGGGTGGGGGGGAGAAATACCATGGGGAAATAGTTTTACTTTGTGTAATGACTCATCCATTCCCAGTCTCTATTCAAGCCTAAGTTAATTGTATCCAGTTTGCAAATTAATTCCAATTCAGCAGTCTCTCGTTGGAGTCTGTTTTTGAAGCTTTTTTGTTGAAGTATAGCCACTCTTAGGTCTGTGATCGAGTGACCAGAGAGATTGAAGTGTTCTCCAACTGGTTTTTGAATGTTATAATTCTTGACGTCTGATTTGTGTCCATTCATTCTTTTACGTAGAGAGTGTCCAGTTTGGCCAATGTACATGGCAGAGGGGCATTGCTGGCACATGATGGCATATATCACATTGGTAGATGCGCAGGTGAACGAGCCTCTGATAGTGTGGCTGATGTGATTAGGCCCTATGATGGTATCCCCTGAATAGATATGTGGACAGAGTTGGCAACGGGCTTTGTTGCAAGGATAGGTTCCTGGGTTAGTGGTTCTGTTGTGTGGTGTATGGTTGCTGGTGAGTATTTGCTTCAGATTGGGGGTCTGTCTGTAAGCAAGGACTGGTCTGTCTCCCAAGATCTGTGAGAGTGATGGGTCATCCTTCAGGATAGGTTGTAGATCCTTGATGATGCGTTGGAGAGGTTTTAGTTGGGGGCTGAAGGTGATGGCTAGTGGCGTTCTGTTGTTTTCTTTGTTGGGCCTGTCCTGTAGTAGGTGACTTCTGGGTACTCTTCTGGCTCTGTCAATCTGTTTCTTCACTTCAGCAGGTGGGTATTGTAGTTGTAGGAATGCATGATAGAGATCATGAAAAAACTTGCACAGATACAGACAGACATCATCTTCCTCTCCAAATGCAAACAGATGGACATCATACCGAAAGGACTGAAGGTAAAAAATCCATTACAATCTACATACCACACAGACTATGCTGACAGCTTGTGCCACACACTCTCAAAGAAACTGCGGAACCACCTGATCAACATCCTCTACAGCAAACAGGGAAAGATTAAGAATGAGCTCTCAAAACTGGATACTCTCATAAAGAACCAACCTTCCACACAAACTTCCTCGTGGCTGGACTTTACAAAAACTAGACAAGCCATTTACAAAACACACTTTGATTCTCTACAAAAGAAAAAGGACACTAAGCTATCTAAACTACTATATGCCACAAGGGGCCACAACAATGGTTCCCGTAACCCACCCAGCAATATTGTTAATCTATCCAACTATACTCTTAGCCCAGCAGAAGAATCTGTCCTATCTCGGGGCCTCTCCTTTTGCCCCTCCACCCCCACGAACATGATACAGTTCTGTGGTGACCGAGAATCCTATTTTCGACGTCTCAGACTCAAGGAATATTTCCAACACACCTCTGACCAACATATTAACCCACAGAGACCTTCCTGCCAACACTACAAAAAGAAGGATTCTGGGTGGACTCCTCCTGAAGGTCGAAACAGCAGCCTGGATTTCTACATAGACTGCTTCCGCCGACGTGCACGAGCTGAAATTGTGGAAAAGCAGCATCGCTTACCCCATAACCTCAGCCATGCAGAACACAGTGCCATCCACAGCCTCAGAAACAACTCTGACATCATAATCAAAAAGGCTGACAAAGGAGGTGCTGTCATCATCATGAATAGGTCGGAGTATGGACAAGAGGCTACTAGGCAGCTCTCCAACACCACTTTCTACAAGCCATCACCCTCTGATCCCACTGAGAGTTACCAAAAGAAACTACAGCATTTGCTCAAGAAACTCCCTGAAAAAGCACAAGAACAAATCCGCACAGACACACCCCTGGAGCCCCGACCTGGGGTATTCTATCTGCTACCCAAGATCCATAAACCTGGAAATCCTAGACGCCCCATCATCTCAGGCATTGGCACCCTGACAGCAGGATTGTCTGGCTATGTAGACTCCCTCCTCAGGCCCTTCGTTACCAGCACTCCCAGCTATCTTCGAGACACCACTGACTTCCTGAGGAAACTACAGTCCATTGGTGATCTTCCTAAAAACACCATCCTAGCCACTATGGATGTAGAAGCCCTCTACACCAACATTCCACACAAAGATGGACTACAAGCTGTCAGGAACAGTATCCCCGATACTGTCACGGCTAATCTGGTGGCTGAACTTTGTGACTTTGTCCTGACCCATAACTATTTCACATTTGGTGACAATGTATACCTTCAAATCAGCGGCACTGCGATGGGTACCCGCATGGCCCCACAGTATGCCAACATTTTTATGGCTGACTTAGAACAACGCTTCCTCAGCTCTCGTCCCCTAATGCCCCTACTCTACTTGCGCTACATTGATGACATCTTCATCATCTGGACCCATGGAAAAGAAGCTCTTGAGGAATTCCACCATGATTTCAACAATTTCCATCCCACCATCAACCTCAGCCTGGACCAGTCCACACAAGAGATCCACTTCCTGGACACTACGGTGCTAATAAGCGATGGTCACATAAACACCACCCTATATCGGAAACCTACTGACCGCTATTCCTACCTACATGCCTCTAGCTTTCATCCAGATCATACCACTCGATCCATTGTCTACAGCCAAGCGCTACGATATAACCGCATTTGCTCCAACCCCTCAGACAGAGACAAACACCTACAAGATCTCTATCATGCATTCCTACAACTACAATACCCACCTGCTGAAGTGAAGAAACAGACTGACAGAGCCAGAAGAGTACCCAGAAGTCACCTACTACAGGACAGGCCCAACAAAGAAAACAACAGAACACCACTAGCCATCACCTTCAGCCCCCAACTAAAACCTCTCCAACGCATCATCAAGGATCTACAACCTATCCTGAAGGACGACCCATCACTCTCACAGATCTTGGGAGACAGACCAGTCCTTGCTTACAGACAGACCCCCAATCTGAAGCAAATACTCACCAGCAACCACACACCACACAACAGAACCACTAACCCAGGAACCTATCCTTGCAACAAAGCCCATTGCCAACTCTGTCCACATATCTATTCAGGGGATACCATCATAGGGCCTAATCACATCAGCCACACTATCAGAGGCTCGTTCACCTGCGCATCTACCAATGTGATATATGCCATCATGTGCCAGCAATGCCCCTCTGCCATGTACATTGGCCAAACTGGACACTCTCTACGTAAAAGAATGAATGGACACAAATCAGACGTCAAGAATTATAACATTCAAAAACCAGTTGGAGAACACTTCAATCTCTCTGGTCACTCGATCACAGACCTAAGAGTGGCTATACTTCAACAAAAAAGCTTCAAAAACAGACTCCAACGAGAGACTGCTGAATTGGAATTAATTTGCAAACTGGATACAATTAACTTAGGTTTGAATAGAGACTGGGAATGGATGAGTCATTACACAAAGTAAAACTATTTCCACATGGCATTTCTCCCTCCCACCCCACCCCCCACTGTTCCTCTGATATTCTTGTTAACTGCTGGAATTAGCCTACCTTGCTTGTCACCATGAAAGGTTTTCCTCCTCCCCCCCCCCTGCTGCTGGTGATGGCTTATCTAAAGTGATCACTCTCCTTACAGTGTGTATGATAAACCCATTGTTTCATGTTCTCTGTGGGTGTGTATATAAATCTCTCCTCTGTTTTTTCCACCAAATGCATCCGATGAAGTGAGCTGTAGCTCACGAAAGCTTATGCTCTAATAAATTTGTTAGTCTCTAAGGTGCCAGAAGTACTCCTTTTCTTTTCACTTATCTATAGTGCCTTTGCTAAGAATCTCAAACCCCTTTGCTAAGGTGGGTTAGTATTATCATCTCCATTCTATGATGTAAGAACTGAGGGTCAGAGGCAAACTTAGGTATCGGGCCAAAAAGTTTGCCCCCCCCCGTTCTAATCCCAAAACCTCATTCACCTCAGGTGTTACTCCAGTTCCATGTTGAACCCCTTTTAAACTGGAATAGCAAAGTCGTGAATCACACTCTACCTACCTGAAACAATGCCTCCATGCTGATTGGGGGATACAAAAATAAAAGGAGGAGATTTTGGTCACAGTTCTTATGGAAGTACTGAGGTTTAGGAGTGAGAGCTGAGATATGGGGCGATGTGGTTCATCTTTAGATTATTCCTGTTTCTCAGTAACGTAACTTGGTGCAGACCTGGAGTAAGAGTGGTGAATCAGATCCCTTGCTCTCAGCTTAAAGTATTCGACCACATTGTCTCCGTGAGGACTGTAATCAAGATCCTCCTCTCCACAAATGTGGATAACTTGTTTTTCCCCTTCAGAGATACCAGCTATCTCACAAGCAACCCATACTTCCATGGTGAGCGTAGGTTGGGTTTAGCCTCTTGTCTCTCATTGCTGCCATTCTATACCTTTCTTCCATTTTGGGCTTCTTCCCCCCCTCCATTTGTCAAAAGAGCAAGCTGGTGCACATTCTTATAAACCTTTAATTAACAAGCTGAAAAGACATTTTTCTGGCAATGTCTGACCTTTAAGTACTTTGTATGAATTTATCGATACCAGCAGAAACAATAATTTAAAAGGTTATTTTATGAGTGCAGAATAGTTTATTGCAGCACTTTTGTCACGATAAATGAGTTTCTTATTACTACATTTACAGCTCTAAGCATTTTAATAAAAAAGGACCACAAAAGTCAAAGATAACTTCAAATCTCTCCTTTATCTGCAGTCCGTGAGGGTTTCTGGTGACCCCCTGAAATACCTACACTGCTATGTACTTCTAGTATGTGAAGGGAGCTGGTAATGGAGGGAAGGTTAAGAATCCTTATTCAGCTTACCTGAATTCTTTTGATTTGATATCAGGTTTAAGCCAGATTTAGGGTCTTTTTTATTGAGAGAAACTTTTAAATACAGACAAACTAATTTACCTTTCACAAATATTTCCTGATATGGCAACCCTTATACTGAGTAGCACTTATCATAGGCTTTTGTGCATGGGAGTTCATCACCTTAGCCTATACATAGGGCACAGGGTGGACCCACAATCACTATCCTATACCCTGGGCTGAAATGGAACCTCAAACCTTATGTCTCCCATATACTGATGTTAATGACTACACATGGTCACAGATCCTATGGTCACATCTCCAGCCTGTTTCAAACTCCCCCCTGTGGTGACCTACACAGAACAGAGTCCAGCTTTCTGGCTTTCAGGGAGGGTCTCCTTGCATGACCAGTCCACAGTTGCCCATACAGAGGAACCACAGCAAGTCCACTGAGTTGGTGACCTTCTGCAGCCTCTATATTCTGGGTAAATGACACCTAACAGCAGGCTTTAAAGAGGTATTAAGGAATGTAAGCAGCTAAAGAGAGTACTGAAAGAAAGAAGCTTATGCACGAGTCCCTAAATTAAGTAGAGCTCGCTCAGTAATAAAATGACAATTCAAAAAAGCCACAGTAGGACACAACTGACTTAAAAAACAACAAAAATCCAGTTGCTCCTATGTAACCAAAGAATGTGCATGGAAAAGGACTAGGGGAAGTTTCCAAGAAAAGTTTGAAAACAAGTCATCTTGTTTTTAATCTAATACAACTGAGATAATTTAGTAAATAGTTGCAACGCTTTCATCTCCACTGTTGCTCTTGTTCTAAACCAATGACTTTCTCAAAGCAATCCATTCTCAAAAGCTTGGGAGATGTAAGCAGAGAGGAAAGGACAAGTGAAAGACAAAAAATATGAAAAGTGAAGCTACACAAGGGAGGGGAGAAAGGAATCAGAGAGATGAACAAAGGCTGAACAAAGTAAGATGAAACAAGAGGACAAGCAGCCTGGTGGCAGCCGAGCAGCACACAGACCTCTAATGTGGATGATCAGATTAAGCACCAGGAGCATGTTTTCACCCAAGATATCCACTATGTGGTCTATTAGAACTCTGCTTAAGCTACTGCGTAGGCTTGTAGTTCTGCGACTTAAACACTGCTATGATCAGCACAAACTTCTTTATTTCCATGCTAAATGGTACAAAAATTATATTGTAAAGTTTTAAATACATATATTATTAAAAGAGGCTTCAGGTTTTACTCAGTTTGGGTAACACTTATTCATGGAACCATCTCTAACTATTAACTGGGATATTTGGATCCATTATTAAAACTATGGGGCTGATCCCAGATTCATTGTAGAAGCAGAACTGTTGTTGATTTTGAAGGGAGTTTTGGGTGCAAGAAAAACATAGGATCAGGTCTAAAGTGTATAATTATTAGTAGGCATGATTCTCTTCTAAATCCAGAATTATACTAGGGTAAATAACACCATTGAAATCAACAGTTACATCGGTGCAAGAAAAGAATTAGGCCCATTCACTGACAAAGTTAATGACCATTTACTTTTCAAAGCCCTTTGCTATAGTACATCAATAAAAACATATTTAATTCTAGAGCATTTGGGTTTGTTATATTTTAGGAAAATAATTTAATATTTGAGCTCTACTGACACTACCTTTTTATATTATTTTCAAACTATTTCATACTGAGTTCAATACTGCAGCAAAAATGCTGTGTTCCTACAATATATTATAGTATCACTAATCTTTTTTTAAAAGTACATATTCATCTCTAAGATCTACTCCTGCTTCCTGTTGCAAACAAGACACCTAGAGCTATTTTTTAAAAATGTTTTTGTCTGTTATATGTTCAATATTGGCGACAACAATTTTACAGAATGGATTTTTAATGTGGTAGTGACAGGGGAACAGATTGCTATAGCAACAGCAAAGATGAAAATTCTTAACCTGAATGGATATTCACTGAAGTAATTGCAGGTTTTTTTACCCATTCTGCATTCATTTTACACCTTGAACGCAACATTCAGCCTTGAGCTTGCTTTATATAAATGCCAAGTACTAAATGCAACCTTCGAGTTCATTTGACTTAAAATTTGCTGCACCTGACTTCAATGATCGCTCATTGTTTCTAAGCTTGCTACTATACTCTGTTACCATAAACACTTGAATAGCAATTATTTTTTCATACCCTCCATCAGTAAAAACAACATATTTAAGTTCTCTGTGTGACATACACACAAATATATTTTCTTTCTTTTCAGCAACCATAAAGATATTTAGTATATATTTGGAATATGGACTGTAGTTTGACTGGGACTTCACAGAAATTTAAGAAACTCTGGCCCAATTTTTTTTTAGAAGCCTAGAAGTAATTGCTGTTTTCCCTTTTTGTTTTATCTCACACCAGTATTTTGGTAGGTTGTGCTCCCTCACAAATTGAATTCACAATCTTGTAAATATGTTCATATTTGTTGTGATACATGTGTTTACTCAGAGGCTCAGTATGCCCTATTGCTGGAACTAGGGGTGCTGCCGCACCGCCTGGCTTGAAGTAGTAATAACAACCCAAATACATGATTTTCGCCTTCGGCACCTTCACTATAAATATTGTTCCAGCACCACCGCCCTATTGCATTATTTTGTAGTTTGAAGAATTAAAAAAAAAGACAGGAAATGCTCTTGGGATTTCATGGGTCACAAAAATACGAGCGGCAGAGGGGAGCAAAATGTGTCAGAAAATTTCTCTAACCTGCAAAGGGGCAGGGAAGGCAATATTGGTTCTCCTGAATGCTTACATTTTTCTAGACACTATAGATATCCATCCATGATACCAGTTCTGTGGAGTCAGGGCTCCTGAAGCTTTGGAAAGGTATATGGAGCCATGGGTGAGAGAGGCCCTTAGTTGCTGCTGGTAGTGAGATCAGCAATAATTCCCTCCTTCACCTGACTTCTCAGGCACGGAATGGGAAGTTTAGGGCACAGGCTAAATGCAATGTGTGTGTGTGGGAAGGTGGGGGGTGCTAGCCAATGGCAGCAAAACTCAGAAGGGTGGGACTCAGGAGACCAGCATGGAGGGTCTACTAGACCATCATGAGGAGTTACCTGGGATCTGTAAAGTTGTCTTCTGCCTTCCTCTTGGATCCTCAGGGTTGGTAGGCCACACCCTTTAATTTTCCTTCCTGCCTCCCCACATCTTCCTTTTTAAGGAAAGAATAAGGCAGAAACTCAAAGAACTCTCTTATCAGTTTTAGCCCTGCCTAAACTTTTCCCTAGGAATGCAGCATGTGGGCCAAGAATTGTAGACATAATTCTGTCAAAGGAGAGATGCTAAGAAAGGTCCATAAGCTTCTTGGGTTTCACAGTCACAAAGGATGCCTTTTACTTCAAAAGTGGATGATTATACCACATCTGTATTAAACCACTGCTTCCCTCTCGCCTATTAAACTTAAACTCTCCGTGAAGTCCTTTACTGTTTAGTCCTTCTCTTTTAAGAGGTGGGACTAATGATATTAAAGGGAATGAGCTAACGCTTTGCTCAAAGGCATTAAGCAGGACCCCGTCTACTAACCTCATATTTGGCTATACTGAACCACATTAGCCTGCACATATTTGGTCTGCAATTTGAAGCTTTGCACAGAAATCAAACTTAATTAACTAAGTCTCCATTCCCTGAGCAAATGAATGCAGTCTCACTGAGTTGCAAGTACAACATGCAGCAGCTGTGATCACACCTATAGTCTCTTGCTCAGCTGATTCCTAAGAGATTTGCTGTTTAACTACTAAACTGTTCCAGTTTTTTAATGAATAATGGCCTCAGATTATTTCCTCTTTGTTCACAGATTTTGCGGCAACTATTTTGAAATAAGGAAACACACATATACAGCATGTATATTGGACCTGATTTTGCCCTACAATCCATCTCTAGAGACAGCTTAGCCCTGCATAGTTGAATCTGGTGTGTAGGACAGACTCTATAGTAGCTCCTATGCCACCATTTCCCCTCTGCCACCACTGGCCAGGGGGTCACTAGGGGAAGGGGCTGTAGTCAAAGCTTCTTTATGCCCTGTATATCTCCATCCACAGGTATAGCCCAAGAGGGCTGTTGCCAGCCACCATAAATAAAATTAGCCTTCAGGTTGCTCTAATTCACTGGTTTTTAGGCTGCGTATCCCTTTCCAAATAATGTAGTCTATATACCCCCATTTGAGAAAGGGTCATAATATAGCTATGTTTAGATTGCCAAATCTTACTAAATAAAGTGCATTTCCACCACTACTGATGAGAGCTTGCGTGACCCAGTTTGAAAACCACTGCTCTAATTTATACCATCCATTGGCCTGACAGCCACGGGACAGGCACAAAAGTGGCTTAAAGTTACATGTGCTGCCCCCTGCTTTGGGTTTTCATTAGCCATTCCCCATCAATTCTGGAGATTGGGAACATAAACATAAGAGTCTTGGGATGGAGCAATGGGAACTAGCCTAAACTATATCCTATACCTATAGATGTGAAAAACATTAAAATTGCAGCATTAAAATTACCAAAGTTCAGGAAACACAGAAATTAAAGTTTCCCAAAGCAAAGTTAATTTGGTAATGCAACACATCCTCTATGCTTCATAGAAAAATCGCTTTTACAAAATATCCAGTAATATACTAAGCTACCCAGCTAACAACAACAAAATACAGCAGACTGCTTTGGTACAATTTGGCTGAATTATGTTACTGTTGAATCCTTAACTTTTGTATTTCTAGTCTCTGATTGCAACTGTCCAACAACAATGAAGTAATAGTTACTAGGGCCTGGTCTACACTGGGAGGGGATCGATCTAAGATACACAACTTCAGCTACGAGAATAGCGTAGCTGAAGTCGATGTATCTTAGATTGATTTAGAATCACTTACTTCGCGTCCTTGCGGCATGGGATCGACGGCCGCTGCTCCCCCGTCAACTCCGCTTCTGCCCTGGTGGAGTTCCGGAGTCGACGGCAGAACGATCGGGGATCAATTTATCACGTCTACACTAGACTAGGCGGGTAGTGTAGACATGGCCTTAGTGTACTTACTTTTCTTTAAAGAAGTGAATTTCATTACTGCAGAGCCAGTTAGCTTTAAAAGCTTATAAGCTCTGCAGAATTTAACTCCAGATCTAGTTAAATTAACTGAATGAGAGCTCAGCAAAAATGGGGCTGCAAGATTGTGGAGCTTTGTGCAGGGAGTAAGCATGCTTCACCACAAAATAAAATAAAGTTCATTTCAGAGTTATAAGCATGTGAAAATGGGCATAATGGAGCCTCAGTTTCCCAGTTGTCCCAGGGACAAAAGCAAGAAACCCTCTGGCTAATAAGGAAGAAAAAGTAAGTCTCTCCTACTGTCCTTCCTAACCTACTGCATTTATTTTAGGCCATTAGCAGAACAACCAAAACAAAACATAAAACCCACCACAGGCTCCTCTATGTCAGCTCCCAGACCCACCATTTAACTGCAGCAGTTATAAGAAAAATGTAAAAAGTCCAAAATACAGCATCATCCCCTTTCTCTACTACTTGGGCAAGGTCAGCTTTAATGATTCCTAGCTGACAGGATAACAAGGACCACCTGCCAAAACAAATTCATTTGTTTAACTCCTGCTGGTCCTAGATAAACCTCTACAGAACAGGCGGGTGTATTAGGATATCTTTCCAGGGACTAGCACTGGGGCATTCTCAACACAAAAGGATTCCTTCCCTGAATGCTGAAGGACCAATGAATCCTGTGAAGAGGGAATATAATGGAAACCATTTTGCAACCTTAACTATAGCAATTGCTACTGAGTCACCACTATAGCAAATAATTTTGGTCACACTTTATATTAAGGGTTTTTATTTATAAATCGTTTATAAAGGTTTAATAAATTATTAATAGATGTTTCAATAAATGGTTAATCAACTGGTAGAGTCTAACAGGTCAGTAAGTGGCTTAGAACCATACCTTCTATTGACACATTTGTAGCCACCTCTACCACATATTAATGTCTGTAACATACTTATTACATAAGCATTTATACATTATTTAATTATATTCACTACTATATAATAATTTCTAAACTATTTATAAATGTATCCTTAGTATAAAACGTGACTATAATTTCTGCTTTTTGAGGGATCTAATATCAAAATCAACACCAAGGTCTCATCACGCATTCCTTGCTCAAGACAAACTACTAATAATTTCAACTGAAAGTTTTCCTCAAATAATGAGGCCTGGGCTAGACCCTGAAGTTGCTCTGGATTTTACATAAAAAGCTAGCCTTATTCCATATGTCCCTGCCTAGCCCATTCTTTACAGCATATTCAGTTAGGTCCCAGTCCTACATCTCTTGTGCACATGAGTAACTTTACACATAAGTAGTCCCATTAACTTCAGTAAGACTATTTATATATGTAATGTTAAGCAAGTGCTTAAGTGTTCGCAGAATCAAGAACCTAAATTTGCTATAACTGAAGGAGATTAGGAGAAAATATTTTCTCTCTTTTCAGCGTATTTATTTTGAGAATTAGATCAAACTAGACAGATAGTAATCTTCCTGTATGGTCAGTCATTCACTTTCCTTTTTTAGGCTCCAATAGTGCAATGAGATCCACAAACACAGAACCCTTCACCTCCTCAAAGCCTCACTGAATTCAATGGGTATGTCTACACTGCATCTGGGGGCGAGCCTCCCAGCCCAGATGCACAGACATTCTGGCAAGGCTCATGCTAGCACGAGCTCCACTAGCATGAGTCTGTGGACCTGAGCTGGAAGACTTGCTTCCAGATGCAGTGTAGACAGGGCCGCCTCCAGGCATCAGCGAAGGAAGCAGATGCTTGGGGTGGCCAACAGAAAGGGGCGGAACTCTGTCAGTTATTGGGGCGGCACATCCAGGTCTTCGGCGGCAATTCGGCGGCGGGTCCTTCATTCACTCCCTTTCACTTCGGCGGCACTTCAGCAGCAGCTCAATCGGGTTTTGTTTTTTCCCCCCCACCACTTGGGGTGGCAAAAAAGCTGGAGCCGGCCCTGAGTGTAGACATACGCAGTGTGGCTCCTCATAGATTCATGCTGAGATCCTTCTGCACAGAGCTCATTGCAGGATCTGGGCCTAAATTTTATGGGTGTTTCCTACTGCAAAAAGGGGAGATAAAAGGTATTTTTTATTTTTAATTGGACAATAGGATGATAAATCCACAGTAACTGTCAGGGGGATTTAAGAGCAGGTTTAGTACCTGAAACTATTGTTAATTTTTGTTTGTTAAACTGACAACATTTCAAGCTGACGGTGCCACTTTAAGATCAGGGATCATATCATCCCATTGACTTTTACTCAGAAAAACTGATGACAGGACAGGGTCCATGGTTTTCAATTATATTCCACCTGCAAAACTGAAAATTCTGTATATTCAAATTTTTTGGAATTTTAGTTTTAAAAAAAATTGAAAAATGAGAAAATAAGATTGAGAAAATGCTTAAAAATTGGATTTTTTTAATATAACATTTTCTAATTACAGCTACAGCCAAATCTGTTTACAGTCAGCTGGTAAATGGTGGTAAAAGTATTAGTGATGCAATTACATAGTCCTTGACCAAATTCTGCTATCAACTACATTGGTGTAAATACAGCATAACTCTACTTGACTTCAACAGAGTTACACCAGATGTACACACAAGATGTATAGAAGAATTTGCCTCATCATGTGTAACTAGTGAAAAACATTGTGACATGCAATTCATTAACATACAGCGTAAGAGAAGACAGCAAATCAAGAAGCAGGATAATTCAAGTCTAAGTAATAATTTGTCAAGTCAGAAAGTATTCTTGGACTCTGGCCAGATGAGTCAGGATTTGATCTTCTATCTCTCAACCCTTGAGAACAAAGCATAAACATTTTGAGCCATTACATTATCTACTTTATCTTTAAAGCCCACATTTACAATGCAGATAAAGCAAAACACGAGAAGTCCCATCTGTTCATGGTGGTTGTTGTGGGTTTTTTTTAATCATACCAACAAATGTAGCTAACATAAAATATTAAAAGTTACGCAGTTTGATGGAATACAAATTATTTCAACTTTTACCACTGCTATGTATTTTGAAAAGAGGGTTATAAGAGAAGGTAAATGCAGTAATGTTACATTATGAATTAGACTCTGTTAGATCTTGGACAGAGTAATGGGATTCTAATTGGGCAATCTCTAATTGATTATAGCCTATGGTCTTCTAAAACTTTGCCTTCCAGCATCCCTGTCAAACTTCTACAGGCTTTTCATCACTATTATGCTAAAATAGCCATCTTTTTAATGTTTCTTTCCTTTTTGTTTAATGAATGTATTGATCCTTGAAAGAGAAATGCAGATCACATTAGATTAAGTGGTTTTTTACATAACTAAGGGATAGTAAGAGTGCAGGTAAGGAGAATTTAAATCACTGCTGCCACACTTCAGCAAACTTTAGAAAATAAACACTGAATATTTTAGAAAATATATGTTACCTGAACCTTATCAACTATCATGTAGTCTTTGGCATCACCTTTTCAATCACTGCTAGTTCAGTGATCTTGCATTTAAAATTAAAGCTGTCTCCAATATAACCAATCTCCTCTTGTTGCTTGATTCAATGAGCAATACAACAATCAAGTGTTTGTAATATCAGAATCCATCACCATGGATGCAAATTTTCATGATTCAGACACTGAATTGTGGTTTTGTTTAATAAAAGCAAACACAAGAAATAGGCTAAGCAAAAAGAAGTTACAGAAAAAGTTGTTTAATAAGGATCTTGCTAAGAAAAACAAATTGTTTCCATTAACTTCATGTCTTTTATAAAATAAGTTGGTATGTTTGAATGTCTTATGGTCCATGAATTCTAAGATAAAGAAGGATTCAAAATTTGAATACAGAGCTAGATTCTTGCCTTCAATGGGCAAAGCTCCAAAGGCAACATTTAGCCAAAGAATGAAAAGGACCATTTTATTATCTATGCACTTCAAGGTCACAGGCCACAACCCACAAAGCAATTAAACATGTGTTTAACTTTAAGCACATGAGTAGACACATTGACTTCAATGAGACCACAGACATGTTTAAAGTTGAGATAACATAAGGGGTAAGAGCCATTACCTCACTTTCTATAAAGGAAAGTAAATATGTTTCAATGCTCATTTATTTTAGGTTGATCTTGTCATTCACCTACAATTGAATTAGGTATGATCTTAACAACAATCAAACAGATAAGCAACCCCCAAAATAATAATCAAGTTTTTTATTCTCCCCTCACCAAAAATAAATAGCTCCCATTGGTGTCAATGTCAATACTCCTTTCCAGTGGGGGAAAGAATTGGGTCCCAAATCAGCACTTTAGGGAAGATTTTCCATAACTGGCTCTAAAATAGGATTACCTGAGAGACTAAATCTCAAAACAGCAAAGCCCTTAAGCATTCCTTTAATTTTAAGCACATGATTAATCACATTGAAATCAGCAGAACTACTCACACACTTAAAGTTAAACACGTGATTAAGTGCTTTGCTGGATCACAGCCTATCTTCCTGATCCTGCTCCCACTGAAGTCAGTGGTAAAACTCACACTGATTTGAATGGGAAATTCTGCAGTCCTTCATCAAGTAAAATTTCCATTCAAAGGGAGCTAGGAGTTGTGCTCAATTTAGGACTGCAGAATTTGTCCTCATTTACTGAAAAACCTGATACTGAAGCCTGTTTGTAAGGAGTTCAAGAATTTTTATTTGCCTTACATTACATGGTATCTGATGCATATTTAAAGGGGGAATTTCAATTTTCATACTAATTCAATTAGGGTGAAATTCACCTCAGTCCAAAAGGGCCAACACAAGTCCTTTGCATCTTTAAGTGCCATTTAAAGTTTGCTCTCTGCACAGGAGTGACTTGAATGGGAGCAAGATCAAGCTTCAAAGTAAAAGCAAGTGAATCCAACACCTCACAGTTAGGTAAGAGGAACAGACCCAGGATAAAAAATAATTAATTAGTAGATAGTCCTTCCCTTCCCCCATTGCTACAATTTTATAGACAATAGGTATGCAAGTAAAAGAAAGCACACAGCCACTTACTAACACTCTCTCCTTTTCACAGACACAAAATGAAATACATTTGACTAGTCACTGATTCTTTTAAAAAGTTGGACGAATTAGGGTGGTTACATTTGATATCAATTCAATCTCTGCAATTCACATTGACCAGCAAAGCAGAAATCCTGCCCAAATCACAAAAGACACTGAAAGTAAGCAATACCTAATCCCTCTTCCTCAAGAGATACTGAATGTAGGATAAATAGAAACAACAAATAGAAAAATATATTATTAAATAGCAGGCAACCATGAAAATAATTCTTACATAGACACCGATAGAATGCTTGTGGATGAATATATGCAATGGGCTAGATCCTCAGGTGGTGTAAACTGGTGTGCAGCTTTGCTACAATCGATGGAATTTTGCTGATTCTCACCAGGTGACAGATATTCTCTCATACACACACATTTTTAATTGGTTATTGTGTAGAAATTTAAATTGAGTTTATAAAATGGTTGTGATATAAAGAAAAAATAACTGAACTAACATCAATAACTGCTAATAAATATTAATATAACATCACCACCACTTTAACTGCAATGTGAAACCAGTTTATTATACACAGATGAAATCAAATTGCTGCCTTTATTACTGTCAGGAACGACTTCTAAGATATTTCCATAAACTACTTGAGTATTCATCAGCACTGTATATTTACAACATACAATCTCTCTCTCTCTCTCTGCTATTTTTATATAAAATAATTTAAGAGCAATATTTTCTGGTATAGTTTTCCAATTAATTTAAATATACACTCAAATATACAGTTAGAGCGTAGTACTTTACAGCCATACCCATTGCCAGTGCTTTACATAGCAAAACAGTTCTAAGAGCTACAGGAAATTTTATCACGTTTGTGTTTTCAACATGAACATTGGCATCCTGAAGGATGATGAATAAGTATTCTGCAGTCCAATAATATATGCCTGGAGTCATGCATTCAAGTTCATATGAATCATTCCACTGCCCCACAACCTCCACCAATAATAAAAAAAATCCACCTTTTGACAATAAATAGAACTAAGACAGTTGGCAGTATTCCAAAGTCTTTCATTTTCTAAAGTGGTGCCTTTATTAAAGTAATAGTGCATATAGTATAAGTGGATGTTTTTATGTATCCTGTAATTTAGAAAACCTAAGAGATTATTTTTCCCTGATCATCTTGCATTATTACAAACTGCACTTCAACCAAGAACCACACAGTTCTCAAATATTCTATCCATCCCCTTCCAGTCTTGCGCCACAGTTTTAAATAGAACTAACTTGAAAATTCTGACATTTTCAGGAATGCTTGCCTGGTAATTTACATGAGGCACAGACAGCCTCCAATTACAATGAAACAGCTACAGTATATTACCATTTTTTAGAGCATTTTTTGGTTTTCTAAAGTAAATCAAAGCTCTCCGTAGGGTTTTTCAAAATAATAATGAGCTATAAACTCAAAGCATTTGACCAAAAGACTGAACTTTTTTATGTGGATGATCTTTTATATATATCTAGTTATATAGATATATAAAAAATACCACACACACTTCCTGGGAAGAACACACTAAGAAAATTTGCTCATTTCTTCCCTACATTTTCTTGCTCAAGTTATTTGTAGATTAAAACAGCTCTCAATGGTTAAAATCTGAGTCCATTCCTGCATGCCCTGTGCACTGTGAAGTCCAACTGACTTCAATGGGAATTGTGGCTGTGTATGGAATGCAGAATTGGGCCTAATCAGTCTTTATTCAATCCTTGATGTTAATGGAAGTTTTACTTGAGTAAAGACTGTAGGATATGGTCTTCCAAGGGCTATGTAAATGCATCACTGACCCTCCCTTCCCCACCCTCGAAATACAGACTGGGAAAAGCATAAGACCATACACCTTGGATATACTGACCAGATAGGCCTGTCTGGGGTATTTAAAAGGAAGCCATTTATAGCCAGGAACCAAAAGTGATTATTCTGAGTCCGACATTTAAATGTCCTATCAACAGCAACTAGCATTGCTGACTGGTTTAATTAACTTGAAGGATATAATCTTATGCTATATAGTAAAAATACATATTTTAAAGTGTCATTTCATTATACAGTATAGATCAGAGATGTGGGGCCTAATTCTGTCCTCAGGTCCATATATGTAAATCTGAAGTAAATTCACTGACCTCATCAGATTAATCTGCATTTACGCTGATGTGAACGCAGGCAGAATCTGACATAAGTATTCTATAATCCATTATCTTAAATCATCATGCTCTTTTCAGCTTTCTGTTAAGACAGTGGGGAAGGAATTTGAATTATGGAGTTATGGAATTTTGTCCTGGTTCAATAGGGTTTAAGATCAACATCACAATAAATGTTCTTTTTCATTTGTTTCATTGGGTAATTTCCTTCCCCCCCTTATATTTACTTTAATGCTCCTCAAACATGACATGGGAACACGTCTGCATTAAAGTTATCAAGGTGACTGTTGACACAAGAGACTGAAGATGCAATATTGAATCTTTCCATTCTAGGACAATTATCTGAAGGGGGGTTCCAAAGAGGATGGAGCTAGGCTGTTCTCAGTGGCGGCAGATGACAGAACAAGGAGCAATGGTCTCAAGTTGCAGTGGGGGAGGTCTAGGTTGGATATTAGGAAAAACTATTTCATTAGGAGGGTGGTGAAGCACTGGAATGGATTACCTAGGAAGGTGATTCAGACATCCCTTAGGGGAGGATCTATAAATAGAAAATCTCTATGTCCTAGTGAGGATGAGAGGATGGAAAATGATAAAATACAGGCAGGGTCTGATCAGAAACAGTCAAATAAAAACGAGTCCCATTCAATTACATTGTGTAATGGCAGATAGCTAAAAGGAGACAAGTTTTTAAAGTGCTTATATACCAATGCTAGAAGTCTAAATAATAAAATGGGTGAACTAGAGTGCCTTGTATTAAATGAGGATATTGATATAATAAACATCACAGAAACTTGATGGAACAAGGATAATCAATAATAAGGAATCAGTAATACCAGGGCACAAAATATATCTGAAGGACAGAATAGGTCGTGCTGGTGGGGGAGTGACATTATATGTGAAAGAAAGTGTAAAAACAAACGAAGTAAAAATCGTAAATGAATCAAACTGTACCATAGAATCTCTATGGATAGAAATTGCATGCTCTAATAATACGAATATAGTGGTAGGGATATATTACCGACCACCTGACCAGGATGGTGATAGTGACTGTGAAATGCCTCTTAAAAGAAAAAACTCAATAATAATAATGGGGGATTTCAATTATCCCCATAATGACTGGGTACATGTCACCTCAGGATGGGATGCAGAGATAAAGTTTCTTGACACCTTACATGACTGCTTCTTGGAGCAGCTGGTCCTGGAACCTACCAGAGGAGAGGCAATTCTTGATTTAGTCCTAAGTGGAGCACAGGATCTGGTCCAAGAGGTGAATATAGCTGGACCGCTTGGTAACAGTGACCATAATATAATTAAATTTAATATCCCGGTGGCATGAAAAACACGACAGCGGCCAAACACTGTAGCATTTAATTTCAGAAAGGGGAACTACACAAAAATGAGCAAGTTAGTTAAACAGAAATTAAAGGGTACAGTGCCAAAAGTGAAATCTCTGCAAGCTGTGTGGAAACTTTTTAAAGATGCCATAATAAAGGCTCAATGTAAATGTATACCCCAAATTAAAAAACATAGTAAGAGAACCAAAAAAGAGCCACCGTGGCTAAACAAGAAAGTAAAAGAAGCAGTGAGAGGCAAAAAGGCATTCTTTAAAAAGTGGAAGTTAAATCCTAGTGAGGAAAATAGAAAGGAGCATAAACTCTGGCAAATGAAGTGTAAAAATACAATTAGGAAGGCCAAAAAAGAATTTGAGGAACAGTTAGCCAAAGACTCAAAACGTAATAGCAATTTTTTTTTAAGTACATCAGAAGCAGGAAGCCTGCTAAACAACCAGTGGGGCCACTGGACGATAGAGGTGCTATAGGAGCATTCACGGACGATAAGGCCATTGCGGAGAAACTAAATTAATTCTTTGCATTGGCCTTCACAGCTGAGGATGTGAGGGAGATTCCCAAACCTGAGCCATTCTTTTTAGGTGACAGATTTGAGGAACTGTCCCAGATTGAGGTATCATTAGAGGAGGTTTTGGAACAAATTGATAAATTAAAGAGCAATAAGTCACCAGGACCTGATGGTATTCACCCAAGAGTTCTGAAGGAACTCAAAAGTGAAATTGCGGAACTACTAACTGAAGTCTGTAACCTATCATTTAAATCAGCTTCTGTACCAGATGACTGGAGGATAGCTAATGTGACATCAATTTTTAAAAAGGGCTCCAGAGGTGATCCTGGCAATTACAGGCCTGTAAGCCTGACTTCAGTACTGGGCAAACTGGTTGAAACTATAATAAAGAACAATATTGTCAGACATATAGATGAACATAATTTGTTGAGGAAGAGTTAGCATGGTTTTAGTAAAGGGAAATCATGTCTCACCAACGTACTAGAATTCTTTGAGGGGGTCAACAAGCATGTGGACCAAGGGGATCCAGTGGATATAGTGTACTTAGATTTTCAGAAAGCCTTTGACAAGGTCCCTCACCAAAGGCTCTTACGCAAAGTAAGCTGCCATGGGATAAGAGGGAAGGTGCTCTCAGGGACTGGTAACTGGTTAAAAGATAGGAAACAAAGGGTAGGTATAAATGGCCAGTTTTCAGAATGGAGCGAGAAAAATAGTGGTGTCCCTCAGGAGTCTATTCTGGGACCAGTACTATTCAACATATTCATAAATGATCTGGAAAAAGGGGTAAACAGTGAGATGGCAAAATCTGCAGATGATACAAAATACTAAAGATAGTTAAGACCCAGGAAGACTATGAAGAGCTACAAAAGGATCTCTCAAAACTGGGTGACTGGGCAACAAAATGGCAGATGAAATTTAATGTTGATAAATGCAAAATAATGCACATTGGAAAGCATAATCCTAACTATACATATACAGTGATGGGGTCTAAATTAGCTGTTACCACTCAAGAAAGAGATCCTGGAGTCATTGTGGATAGTTCGCTGAAAACATCCACTCGATGTGCAGTGGCAGTCAAAAAAAGCGAACAGGGAATAATTAAGAAAGGGATAGATAATAGGACAGAAAATGTCATAGTGCCTCTATATAAATCCATGGTTCGACCACATCTTGAATACTGTGTGCAGATGTGGTCACCCCATCTCAAAAAAATATATATTGGAATTGGAAAAGGTTCAGAAAAGGGCAACAAAAATGATTAGGGGTATGGAAAGGCTTCCGTATGAGGAGAGATTAATAAGACTTGGACTTTTCATCTTGGACGGCAAAAGAGACGGCTACGGGGAGATATGATTGAGGTCTAAAAAATCATGACTGGTTTAGAGAAAGTAGATAAGGAAGTGTTCTTTACTACTTCTCATAACACAAGAACTAGGGGTCACCAAATGAAATTAGTAGGCAGCAGGTTTAAAACAAATAAAAGGAAGTATTTCTTCACACAACATACAGTCAGCCTGTGGAACTCCTTGCTAGAGAATGTTGTGAAGGCGAAGACCATAAAAAGGTTCAAAAAAGAACTAGATAAATTTATGGAGGATAGGTCCATCAATGGCTATTAGCCAGGATGGGCAGAAATGGTGTCTCTAGCCTCTCTTTACCAAAACCTGGGAATGAGCAACAGGGGATGGATCACTTGATGATTATCTGTTCTGTTCATTCCCTCTGGCACACCTGGTACTGACCACTGTCGGAAGACAGGATACTGGGCTAGATGGACATTTGGTCTGACCTAGTAGGGCCATTCTTATGTTCTGGACTCTCCATCCTTAGAGGTTTTTAAGGCCCGGTTTGACAAAGCTGTGGCTGGAATGATTTAATTACGATTGGTCCTGCTTGAGCAGGGAGTTGGACTAGATGACCTCCTGAGGTCTCTTCCAACCCTATGATTCTATGATTGGAATCCAGTCCTGATCAGTATTGACCAGTCATCTTTCCACTGGATACCTGCTGGGTTACTACTATGAAATTATTTCAGTGCCAAAGTCCTGTTCCTAATGGACAATGGTGTCCACATCACAACAAGCACCTTGTGAGCAGTCTCAGCAGATAGAATCAGCATAGTCCATCAGACAGGGCACAAGACTGGGATTCATGAGATGTGGCTCTGTTGTGTGACCTTGGGCAAGTCACTTTACCTGTCAGTGCCTCAGATTCCCCTTCCAGCTTGCCTTCTCTATTTATATTGTAAGCTTGTTGGTGCAGTAACTGTCTCTAACTATGTGTTTTGTATCACTAACATAATAGGATCCAGAGAAGAAGGATGGTTCCTGTGGTTAGGGTGCTAGCTGGGGACTCAGGAGATCTGGGTTCAATTCCGTGTTGCCCCAAACTTCCTGTGTGACCTCTGCAAGACAACTAGTCTCTCTGTGCTGCTGTGAAACAGGGATATAATAGTAATAGAGTTTGGTAATGATTAATCCCTTAAAGATTGTGAGATGTTCAGATTCTGTAATGATGGGTGCCATATAAGTAAGTTAGACATTGGCCATATAACTTAGATAAATCTCAGTTGGAACCTCTAGGTACTTCTGTAATAGAAATAATAAATAATCATAACAGTGTAAAGGGCAAGAAGGCTGAACTACCAGTTTAGGCCAATAGGTGGGTTTCCAATCACAGTGGAGGTAAATTGAGAGAGAACAGAATGGAGAAGCTTGTGTGGGAGACAAACAAACTTATCTCTAAAACGCTCAATCCACCACCTTTCATCAAATTCATTTTCAAAAAAAGATAAAAATTACTCCCTTCAGACACTGCAAAACCCGAATAACTTCCCCATGATTATGTTGTTACTAATCTGTAATGCAACTGGAATGAAGCAGTATAGTTTCCTTTACTGTTACATTGTTAAAGCAGAAAAATATCACATTCATCTAGGATTATTTTTATTCTGAAGAGTAAAAAAATCACTTATTATCCCTAAACTCTGCTAGATTAAGGAATAATGGTGTGATCCACGAAGGTTCTTATGTACCTGAATCTCATATTTAGGGTCCACTGCAACCCACCAAACTCCCACTTGGCTGTCTCCTAACCCTATAGGTACCTAAACTCACTCTGGTGCCTAAATTTTATAGCAAAAGTTCTCTAGGCATCTAAATTCTGGCTCTGACCATGTACACTGTTGCCTCACCCTAGGTACCCAGACACCTATCTCTCATCTAAGTCACAGAGTGATTCACAAACCAAGGGAGACAGGTGTACAGCTGCCTAAATCAAGTGCAGGGGTCCAATCCGGCAGAGGTGCTCAGAGGGCAACTACCGGATTGGCCCCCTCAGGCGAATTCACAGGAAGAGGAGGAGGAGGCTTTCTCTTTTAAACTTTAGCCAAGTGGCTAGAGTACTCATCCAAGACATGGGAGACCCCTCATTCAAAGTCCCCTATCCTCCACCTTTCCTGGTTTGAGGATCAGCATCAGACATAGAAATCTTCCTGCAGGCCAAACTCAAAAAGAGGGGCAGGACTTAGCACACATCCCTCTTGTCAGCATCTCCCATGGGCTAGCTTAGGCAGCTGCCTCCTAGCATGCTGGCTTTGTGGATCACATTCTGAGGTGCCTATCTCTCCCCAGTCATTGTATAGGGAGCCTAGGCTTTGTGGATCATAGTGTTGTTCCTATGGTTCTCTAGGTGCGACACTCAGGCCTTTTCTACACTACAGGGAAAAGTTGATCGAAGCTATGCAATTTGAGTTACGTGAATAGCATAACTCAAGTTGATGCATCTTAGATCTACTTACCGCGGGGTCCACACTACGCGATGTCAATGGGAGACGTTCTCCCATCGACTCCCCTTACTCTTCTCGATCCGGTGGAGTACAGGAGTCGACAGGAGAGCCATCTGTGGTCAATTTAGCGGGTCGTCACTAGACCCACTAAATCGACCGCTGATGCATTGATCGCCGCACTTCGATCCCCAGGTAAGAATAGACAAGCCCTCAGCATCTCAAAACCTAAGGCAGTGCCTTTTTGGATCTGGGTATACGTGACCCTAGAGAGTAAAGTATGTAGCAGCTGTCACTTTTCACCAAAGTCAAAATTCACCCTAGAACAATTCAAAATGTAGGCCCCAACCCTGTGAGTAACTATGCACAAAAAACAACTCCTGAGCCCATATGGGGACCTGTCTAGTCATTGGGGCCTGCCCATATGAAATTGCATGCAGGGTTTGGGGCCCTACCAGGAAGTGCACGTCTTCCCTCTCTCCTGCCCAAATTCCTCCCCCTACGATGTCCACCTACATTTCAAAGAAACAAAGGACAACTATATGAAGAGTATCCCACTGTGTTGTTATAATCATAAAAAAAGTTATTTGTGTTACTGTTAAGGTTCCTTCCCGACTCTGAACTCTAGGGTACAGATGTGGGGACCTGCATGAAAAACCCCCTAAGCTTATTTTTACCAGCTAAGGTTAAAACTTCCCCAAGGTACAAACTATTTTACCTTTTGTCCCTGGACTTTATTGCTGCCACCACCAAGCATCTAACAAAATATAACCGGGAAAGAGCCCACTTGGTCTTTCCCCCCAAAATCCCCCCAAGCCCTACACCCCCTTTCCTGGGGAAGGCTTGATAAAAATCCTCACCAATTTGCATAGGTGAACACAGACCCAAACCCTTGGATCTTAAGAACAATGAAAAAGCAATCAGGTTCTTAAAAGAAGAATTTTAATTGAAGAAAAAGGAAAAGAATCACCTCTGTAAAATCAGGATGGTAAATACCTTACAGGGCAATTAGATTCAAAACATAGAGAATCCCTCTAGGCAAAACCTTAAGTTACAAAAAGACACAAAAACAGGAATATACATTCCATTCAGCACAACTTATTTTATCAGCCATTTAAACAAAACAGAATCTAACGCATATCTAACTAGATTGCTTATTAACCCTTTACAGGAGTTTTGACCTGCATTCCTGCTCTGGTCCCAGCAAAAGCTACACACAGACAGACAGAGAGAACCCTTTGTTCTCCCCCTCCCCTCCCGGCTTTGAGAGTATCTTATCTCCTCATTGGTCATTTTGGTCAGGTGCCAGTGAGGTTATCTTTAGCTTCTTAACCCTTTACAGGTGAAGGGTTTTTCCTCTGGCCAGGAGGGATTTAAAGGTGGTTAGCCTTCCCTTTATATTTATGACAGTTACAGTGCACGATTTTTTACATGATTAGCACATAAACCTACTTTCTTAATTTGATCAAATGCTTCTTAGCAGACATTTAGCACCAAAGGATGTTCCTTACAATACCATCAATTTCACTAGTATGCATCAAACAATATACCTAACGGCGTTTGACCAGTATTAAAGCTGATTTAAGAAATAATAATCATTTTAAAAATTACTTCCTATTGCTGAATAAATTATTCTAAAAGTTAACCCACACATAACTAATGGCTTGCACATGCAGAAGAACTAAGTTCTTCAAGTTTGGTGGCCAAATTTTCAGATAGATGACATAAACTAACATCTATAAAGTGTATATGAACATCCACCTACACAAACACAAGCTCCATTTTTCTGAACAAACTAGATAACAGTGTGCCTGCCTAAACCCAAAACAAGAATACAATATGACCAATATGACAATATCACCACAAACTAGTGAGAAAAGCATGAAAATTCAAAGTTAAGACAAAGTCAGGTGACGCAGTGTGTTATTGTATCAGATTTTCACCTCTGGAGTGGTGTTCAAATGGAGTTCAAATTTAGCCTTTGGAAATATCAGACAGTTTGATGGTCTCATTTAATTAAGCTGTGAACAATGATCCGTGCTATATGATTTTAACATGATTGACAGATTCTGCTGAAGAAGAAAAACTCAGAGTGGAATAGAAGGAGATCTTGCAGGATCAGGACTAAGATACCTGGTAGATCTACATTGTGAAGATTGCCATGAACTTTCAAGCTGACTTGGTGACTATGTGTGCGTGTGTGTGATAAATTAAGGGTGCGGGGTAGATCCTTTTATGGACACCCAGCCAGACAGTTAGCTATAAAATCCCTGTTAGTAGCTGTTCTCTACTTGCTTTACCTGTAAAGGGTTAAAAAGTCCATAGATAAAAGGAAGCGAGTGGGCACCTGACCAAAAGAGCCAATGCGAAGGCTAGAAAACTTTTTAAAATTGGGAAAAAACTTACCCTTTGTCCGTCTGTGTTGTTCTCCCAAAGAGCAGAGACAGGGCTGGAACTATGCTGTAAGAGCTTGGGACAGCTATGAAAAATTATCAGATCATACCTAGAAACTACTCATTTGAAAATCCTGATATGTAAGTAGATCAGGAAATGTCTAGGACAGTGGTTCCCAAACTTGTTCCACTTGAACCACTGGTCTAGGAAGACGGGATTAGGTTTATAGCTTTTATTTCTTTATGGCTTGTGGACTCCTCTGTGCTAACCCTAGGTGCTTTTGTTTTGCTTGTAACCTTTTAGCTGGGCCTCAAGAAAGATATTCTTGATTCTTAATTTTTGTATTTGCTCTTTATAGCTCTAGCAATAGCCTGAGTTTTCAGATGTATTTTTTTCTTTTTTTTTAAATAAAATTTACCTTTTATAAGAACCAGATTGCAGTTTTGTGTTTTAAGAGGTTCGGGCATATGTTGTTTAATTCGCTGGTGGCAACAGCTGATTTCCTTTGTTTTCTTTCTCAGCTCTTCCCCGGGGGGAGGGGGGTGAAAGGTCTTGAGGGTACCCCACAGGAAGGAATTCCCAAGTGCGCCTTCCTGAGCCCTCAGAGGGGTTTTTGCACTTGGGTGGTGGCAGCACCTACCCATCCAAAGTTAGAGAGATGCTGTAACCTTGGGAGTTTAACACAAGTGTGGAGAGGCCAGTATTAATTTTTAGAATCCTTGCGGGCTCCCACCTTCTGCACTCAAAGTGCCAGAGCGGGGAAACAGCCATGACAGTGTGTCAGCAATTGTGTTTGTAGGCACTAATTCTGTGTGGAGGAATGGGGTCTATTGTCTTGCTGGGATGTTTCCTAAGCATTGTGTAGAGTGGTGGGGGCAGAGTCCCACCCTGTGAGCAGCCTTAGACTGGGACTGCTGTGAAGAGCAAGCTCCTTAGGGCAGCGGCTGAATGTTCCTGCAGCCAACTTCTCTAATTCTCGATATCCTTGTGAGGTACAATAGGTGCATGGGGAGCATACACCGTATATTACCAGGGCAAGAGCTAATTCTGGCAGCAAAGGGGTTTAATGACGGGGCTACTCAGAAGACCTTTCCCCCCACCTCTCTCAGTGGCTCTTAAGAAATGGCTGGGTGATTTGTCCAATCGTATTTGTCCCTCCCTCCACTTGCAGCGTTTGCGATCCCAAGAGCTCTCTGCTCCTCCTGTTCTCCCACCAGCCAAGAGTTTTCATGCTTTTCCCACATTAGCTGCTGAGATCCCCTCTGGCCTGAAACCTGGCTGTTTAGAGGAGGCTGCTGAAGAGGCATCTTCTGTTACTTGATGCAGTGTTCCACCACAGCAGATGGGACACTGTCAGTTTTCTATCTACCGTGCCTCATGCCTGATCAGCAAAGTAAGCCCAGCCCCTGCTTTCAATCCAAAAGTGGAGGCAAGACTAGGAAACGGAAATAAAATGAACAAATGGAGGGGCTTACTTTAAAATCTGTTAATCTATGATACTTATATGGCCCCCCCATTACTTTGGAATAAATTGTATGCTAAATCTCTAGTCTAAAGAATCCTTTAAAGGTTATTGTACACATATTTATCTAGACCGTTTTAAGTAGATTTTGTTTCTCTGACAATCAATAATGTCTCTAAATCACTTTAAAATATATTGGGAAAACCAGGGCCTATGATGGAAGTGCTGACACATGGCAGTGCAAACAGACATGCTATAATGAACGTACTTATATTTAATCCTATCTATATTTAAAAATAGCATGTCTAGGTTGAAAGGAGTCCCCTTATCGTTTTATGCCCCATTTTTTCTGCTGAGTTTCATTTAGCATTTCATCCCCTTTAGATACCACTCGAGATGACCATGCACGCATGCTGATCCCCTTAAATGATTTCCAGCAGAAACCAATGTTCAAAAACTCACAACATTATATTTCATGCCCTTGCCCTTTCCCACACTTTGCAGACACAGAGGGAAAAACTGCACTATGCCAGTCATCTCATTTACTGCTATCAGCTTGCCTCCCTAACCCAGGCAGCAGAAGGCTGTCATTATACCCCATCTCACAATTTTTGTACATTTCAAAAGAAAATCTGCTTTTCAGTGCCATTAAAAAAAGAAAGTAGTCATTGGTTACTCTGCCAATAGTGGTACCCTCATGTGAGGCTCTAACATTGGTAACTAAGGTGTGTGTTATTGCTATTGATCTAAAATTCTTACTCTGGAACAGAATCAAAATTTCTGCATGTAAAACAAGAATAGACTTTTTCTAGGTTTTTTTGACTGGAGAAAAAAAGAATCATAGAACAATTCTGTTAGAAAAGTGGCAATCATTCACACTAACCAAGGTCCAAAGGTAACTTACATTTCTATATATACATTTTTAATATTTGTAACTATTCTTATTTATGCCTGTCAACTATATTTTATTCAAAGGGATGTAAACACTACTGTATCAAGGGTATCTCCTAAGTGCTACATGGCCTTGCTATTGTATCGCTTTCTATTACTGTAAATTTTTGACACAATCAGAAATGCAGAATCATAAAACTAAAGTTGTAAGAAACTTTGTACAGTGAAGGCCATTTAGCAAGAACTCAAACACAGTGAAGCAAATGCAAGTCCCAAATGTAGGGCAATGTTCCCATTGCTATTCTGGTTACAGCAAACCTCAGCTTAAAACGAAATTGTTCTAGAAAGAAAAAATAGATAACTATGGGACAAATACTGGTTTGGAAGATCATAGAGCAGGTGAACACTCCCTGTCAACACAGAACAGAGTTCAATGGGGCTGCTCTGCACAGGGAAACACAATGGGATCTGGTATAGAAAATGGGCAGGGCCAATCTTCCCTTTGAAGGGGGATGCAGGCAGCCCTGGGGTTATTGTAGCTGCTACAAGCTTACCAGGAAAGATTCTTCCCTTCTAAGAACCCTAGGTCCTGCCAGAGGTGACCAGTTCACAAGCCCACTACTCAAAGGCTACGCCTACATTTATGGCAGTGTGTAGAGTGTTTATACCCTGCTAGCATGGGTATAAATGGCAGTTGTAAACAGTGAGACACAGTTTAGGCAAGTAGAGTGCCCTACACACACATAGAGCGCCCTGCAGGCTCTCTATGACCAAACATGAAACAGGATGAAGTGAGCTGTAGCTCACGAAAGCTTATGCTCTAATAAATTTGTTAGTCTCTAAGGTGCCACAAGTACTCCTTTTCTTTTTGCGAATACAGACTAACACGGCTGCTACTCTGAAACCTATGACCAAACAGTTCCTCTCACATCTACACTGCTACTTATAGCAGTGAAGGGTCCTGCTGATTCCTATCTCCTGAAACCTTTCCCTGGTGAAGTGAAAGTCTCGGGCAGCAGGGAAGGGCTCTCCCAGTGGGGAGCAGCCAGACCCTTTCCCTGCTGCCAGAGCCTGTTAACTCTATTAAAGTCAATGATGTTGTACAAGAATAAACAAGGGAAGGATGTAGTTCCCAAGGTGGACTGACATGCTCTCCCATTTGCTAATCAGTGAGTTAACTAAACAGGGTTTGTTGTCTTTCAATATGCGAAGTGATGGGCATTCTCTCCACAGCATTTGGGGTGATGCTCCATAGCCCATAGACTTCAGAGAGTTTCAGACTTTCCAACATCACTTTTGTTTTACACGTGCCTTCAATTATAGTTTGACTCTCAAAGGATATCTCCTCTAGTTCACATTTTATTCTTCTCTCACGCTGGTAAGAGACTCTAAGAGTAGCCTTTGCTGGGATTGTGATGGTTAAGGAGAGGTCAGGGTATGGGAATAAACATTCCTTATAACCTCTTTTGTGCAGAAAAGAATTTTGTAGCTGCAGACCCCACTGTTCTCACACTCTTCACATGGACTGACTAGGTCCTCACTCTAGCCTGGAGTCTGTTGCTTTAGACTTATAAGTGCGAAGGGTAATAACTCACATCCTTATCTCACCAGGTTTAAGGCACAGACTTTGCATTTACTGTTTTTCTCTTATCTGAGGCTTTGTTAGTGTCATTTCACCCTGTTTTGATATGCTTTTATTGGCGTAAGAATTCCCATAATGTGGGTTGTTTGCTTTTTGGATGTGAGGATGCTTCTCGTGAGCAGGCCAGGTTTCTCTCTTGTTCTGCAAACTCTTCCTTAACATCTGTGCAGTGTTTCAATTATATGAGCACTATGGGAAAACCTACCAACTGCCCTGAGAGTACAAGAGGCAGCTTGGCAGCATGTCAGCTCATATACGTTTTGTTTCTGCTTGTTTCTCGCCTGAACTTTGCTAGGCAGGAGAACCACACTGTCACACCAGAAAGGTGAAACACTTGTGCCATGAGGGACAATCACATCCGTTCCTCAGAAGGCTCCATCTCTCCGTGTCTCTGTTCCGGCTGGAACAGCCCAGCACCACCACATCTCTTAAAATGAATGATTTTTAAAAATCTGTTTCCTTACACGTGAAAAAAGTGCCACGGAGGACAAACAAACTGGAGGAAATGAATTTAAAAGAGAAACAACAGTACTTTAGGGTTTGACCTGCCCCGTCCTCCCCGCTGGTCTCTGCTGTCCAGCTCAGCCCAGGCAGCACTACCGTCCTCCACCATGGATCCGTTCCCCAAGTCATATTAGCCCTCAGGTGTTCTCCTCCCTGCTCCTCATCTCAGACAGCCCCTCTCCCTGCACCTCAGACCGGCTGCTGCAGCGCCCTGCTCTGCTCCCTCTCCTCCTCCCACTCCCCACACTGTGACAGAGCAGCCCTACTCTCCCCAGCAGCACTCCCCGCTTCAGGGCCCCCTTCCAACGTCACGCGCCTCTCGCAGCCTGCCCCCTGCCCTCCCCAGCCAGCAGGATTACGCGACCGCGACCGCCCCCTCCCCCCGTCAGAGCCCCCAGTGCGGCGGCAGCCCCGCCCCGCCCCGCCCCGCCGACTCGGCGGAGGCAGGCGGCTGAGCCCGCCGCTGGCAGAGCGCGGCGCCGCGGGGGCCGCCTGCGACTCCTACCTGGGAGCGGGAGCCGAGCTCGGGCGCTCTCCGGGCGGTCACCAGCTTGGCCGTGGTCTGCAGGTTGATGGGGCTGCTCTGCGGGGGCTCCACGCCGGCCGCGCTGCCGCCCAGCCCCCCGTTGATGTGCGCGGTCACCATCGCGATGGGCGCCTTGGCCGGCAGGACGGAGATGGCCAGGCTCTGGCTCTGGCTCTGGCTCTGGCTGCCGCCGCCGCCGGCGGACGCTTTGAGAAGCGCAGGGACCCCGCCGCCGGGCTTGGTGTTTCCGCTGCCCCCGCTTCCCACCAGCACCGCAGCGGGGCGGCTCCGCACCGCCAGCTTCTGCCACGGGGAGAAGGAGAGAGAGAGAAGCGCGAGCGTCACCACCGGCCCTGACCCCGCAGCGGCACAATCCCCTTCGCCTCCGCCCCCGGCCCCGGCCCCGGCCCCGGCCGGCCCGGGGCGGAGAGGAGCCGAGGGGCGCCTTGGCACCGCCGCGAGCGCATGGCAACATCTGCAGCCAGCCCGGCGCTGCCCCCTCCCGACGGAGCCCTGACCCGGAGCAGCCCTGCCTGCCACTGCCGCCTGCTCCAGCCGGGGGCGCCCCACCGGGAGCCTGGCTGCCTGTGCCTGCGCCTGCTGCCTCAGGGCTCCCGCCTGCTCCGGGAGCCGGGCTATGCGCCAGGAGAGAACAGAGACCCAGAGCCAGTGGGTACCATCGCTAGCATTTCAGAAAGGATGAAGGCGAGCTGGCCAGATCTTTAGTATCATTCCCTTCCCCCTCCCCAGGTTGCTGTTAACAGCGCGCTGGCTTAGGGGAGCTTTGTATTTGTCTGATCAAATGCTTTACCTGTTAAAGTGGATTTTTAGGGGGTGGGTTTGTTTGTTTGGGGAAAAGAGGCAAGGGAGTTGCTTAATTCTTCCCAACAAATTTATTAGAGCATAAGCTTTTGTGAGCTACAGCTCACTTCCTCGGATGCATTTCCTGAGCTGTAGCTCACGAAAGCTTATGCTCTAATAAATGTGTTAGTCTGTAAGGTGCCACAAGTCCTCCTTTTCTTTTTGCGGATACAGACTAACACGGCTGCTACTCTGAAACTTGTCTTAATTCCTCCTGAATCACCTTCTGAAGGGGTTTTGGTTGTGTGGTTCGACAGCACTGAGCACAAGGTGACTAGTGGCTACATCACTACATGTGACAAATAATAATTGATAAAAAGATTTCAGAGCAGGCTAGCCAGTATTTTCAAATACTGTTATCTTTCATTACACTGCAAACCACATTACATCTTCCAGTCTCACCCTACACTTTCTAGTTTCCCAATTCTTCAGATTTCCTCCAGGATTTACACATTTTACTTTTCCATATGTTGTCACCTCGTTTTTTTAAATGTGCGTTTTCTTTAAGATTTTTTAAAATAACATAGATCATTTTTCAAGCTATTGGGGTCAGGCATTCTAGTGAAAGCCAAAAAACCTGTTCCTTTTTAAGGTATATAAAAATGTCACATTTGTCAAAAGGTATTAATATTGCTGAGAACTTATAAATAGCTACTTTCTTTTGGATCAGGTTGTCTTCTACTATTCCATGTTATGCTGACATACTCATCATGCCTTTATAGTTGCCAAAGTACTGGATACACCAGACTTGTGTCAAACCTGTTTTCATCTTTATCTCATTTTAGCTGTATTAAACATATCACTCATATTCAGAGTAAGATACAGCTTTCTGACTAAGATTTCAGCTTTGCAGTAATATTGTTTCATTTTATATCATTTGTGATATATCATAAAAAGCTCATAATGGAGACCATGGGCAAAATTCTGCTCTCAGTTACAATAATATAAATCTGTTACTTAGAAATAAATGGGGGGGGGGGAGGTGAAATCCTCACTCTATTCAATTCAATTCAATTCAATTCACAGCTGCCTGTGTGTCCGTGTGCCATTTACTTTAATGGGGCCAGGATTTCAAGTAGCGTAAGTGAGAGCAGCATACGTCCCCTGCATCTACATTTTACTTGTTTGTCATATTTTATAACTGGATTTTAATGTCTACCCTAAGAAGTTCCCAATATTTAGATTGCCAGGATGGGAAACTTCACATCACAGAAATGTACAAAGATGCTGTTCTGCTACATACTTTCACGATAAGCGTACGGACATTCATTGTTTTCCTCATATAACATTTAAAAAGGTATCAGAATACTTTAAATTTTCTCTGACTCAATTCAACAGAACAAGCAAAACTGAAGATATGCAGTATTTGGAACAACAGTGGAAACAAAAGCAAGTTAAGAAGCAAGCAGGATACTTTCCTTACACAGTTTAATACTCAATAACTGCTTTTCAACTTGCTGCAAAGGGGAAGAATAGAGACAATACAAAACAGAAATTGTGTACAATTAAAAATGTTTAGCTGTTCCTTTATTCAAATTAATATCAGCCTTATTTTCTATGGTGACCCACACATCCCACTGAGAGACATATTAATAATAGTTTCTTTCTTACACTATTTTCATAATAAACTGATGAAAATGCCTATTTGTATATATGCACCAGAAATAGCTGAAACATGATTAGTTTTGTTGTTTGTTTTAAATTCTAACTCAAAGCAAACATTAAGTGGTTCTTATAGTTGACCCCTCTGTATTTTTCCTTGTTAAAGGGATATTTGTGTTCCCGTTTAAGGATAAGTTTTTACTTTTATCCTTAAGAAATGTAAATGCAGGGAAGAATGTTGCCACTATCATAAACCTGAAATAACCAACCAACTTATTCCAAATACTTCCACTAAGTGGACAAAACAATACTTCTTATGATGTATATATTGAAATTATTTGTTTAAAAAGGCATGAATTTTAGAAGCTAGATGTGGAAACATATCTGAGTGGTAGATATTGAAGATTAGTTTCAGAAAGCTAAACTCACCTGTTTGGAAGAGGTGACATTTTTCATTTGTGTCTGATTGAATTGTTCCATGAAAAATGCATCTAATAACACTAAAACATCTCACTTAGTTAGATTCTTTTGGTAAGAGAATAGAAACTATATGTTTTTTTCTTTTTTAAAAAACCTTTTTTTTTTTTTAATGTTATACCCCAGGAAGTGCTGATAAAGGCATCTTGGCAGAAACAATAGAGTGTAGTATGAGAGGTTAAAAAAATCCCCAACAAAACCTACATTTGCTGTATTCTATTTCTGCCAAATTAATTAAGAATATTCTTGTTTCTAAAAGAGACAAAATCTGCATTTTGGGAATCAGTCAGCATAACATATTCTCTGACACTTTTGGAATGATGAATAATAAGCATTTAGGCATGCTTTGGGCATAACAGTCAAAAACATGTATTGTCATAATAGGGGAGCCAAAAAAAATATTGGCTCTAAATGCTGGAAAGCAGCACACTGCTTCTCATCTACACATATCAGTCCCACAATACACCAGTTTTGAAGCAGCGCCTTTTCAATAGCAGCACAACTTTCATTTTCACTGCAGGATGCCAGAGGCAAACTGGAGTTTGAGATACGTATGCCAGTCACATGCAAACACACTTCAGTGTGCTGGAAAGCTGCTGCTTGTTTATGACTTTCTGTATTCTACATGGCAGATTCCTCTTCTTAGATTTCAACTATACAAAGCAGTGCTAATATTTTTTTCCCAAATGTATCAAAATAGCTTTACCCTTTATGTTTGTTTTTAAATGCAAAAAATTGTGTTCCACAGAGGTCTATGCTCATAAAGGTTTGTAGGATGTGGGGGAAATGGATGCAAGAGTTTTACTCTCATTCCAGGACCTTTGGAATAAGTGAGGCTCCTACCAGCTACTCAGATGCTAATTATTAAACAGATTGCTGAGTTTCATATTAAAGAAAAGGGAATAGGGGAGAGAGATGGATTTGAAGAATGCTGCTTTCAGAAGCCACAAGGAAAAGCAAATAGCTGTTGTGTCTCAGTACAGATGCTGGAACATACATGCACCGACACCCACATTGGGGAGTTGATATTACCATTCACTGTAAGTTAAGATTTCAGTTTCTCCACTTTTACTCTGCTGTAGTTTACATCATTTTTTGGTAACCTTACAAGGTCTGATGTGCCTTGTATATCAATAGTAAACCACACAAGTACCTATGCAGATTATTAAATAAGAATGTGATCAAATTCTAAAACATATACTCTGCTACTGATTATCTTCCCCTGTGGCAGTGACTTTAAACTGATACAAGCCTGCCAACAAACCTTCATGCTTCCAAACTAAGATGTGACCTGCATAAAAGGGACTTAGAATTCACTGCCCATCGCTGTCTATATTGTAACCACTTCAGCCTTAGACGCAGACTTTGTTCCAGTAATCCTTCCAGAATGATATTGTCTGACAATGCACTTTTGCGATGAAAAATTGCAATTGTTTCCAGAGCAACATCTATTATTTTCCTGAGCTGGACTAGAAGGAAAAATGTTGTGTATGAGAGCTTGTCGAGCTCTCAGAAGAATGGTAACCTATTATAAAACCAAAGCGAAGGCCTACCAATTAATAATTTAATATTTGTCACAAACCTAAGGCACTGCATGTGAGATAGCTGAATAGAGATTCCCTCAGAGAGAAGGGTCTTGACCTTTGTTAATTTACTCAGTTCTCACAATAAAACTCAGTTGAACAATTGACTCTTTAATATTCTCACAGTGACAGACCACAATCATATGCTTATTCTGGCAATAACCACAGTATATGGGATGTTTCAAGATTTGTGGTTTTGGTAACAGTATGCATTTTCATATGCTTTTCAATGTGTTTCCAGTTGCCATTTTTGATACCCAGCTGTGAGCAATGACCCTTATTCATTTGGGCCTTGATCCTACAAACACTTATGATCCTACATAACTTTATGCAAAGAAGTAGCCCTAGAGAAGTGAATAGGGCTACTCCCATGAATACATATATACATCTATCCAAGTATTTGCAGGAGTAGGGCCTTAGGAGGGATTGATGATGTGCTACCAATATTTCAACAAAGGGCTCCTATAAAAATATATCCTCTTTGCCTGTGAACAATCCCAAATACCATGGGCTGCTGTTCTCACAGAGTGGAAGGGTGAGGAACTGAAGGATCTATTTGGTTTCCCATTATTAAAAATGCTCTGTCATATCCATAACTTGGATGGGAACATTTTATACTCTGTTCCTGAACCATAGTTTATTGATAATATATCACTATGTCCAATCTCTGTAATTTGAACTAGGGTAATGGCATTTGTAGGTGAGTCTATGATAGCCTCTCCTTCCCATTTGATTTTTTAAACAACCTGCCATTTTGGTGCAATCTGGTTCATTCTAAAGGGGTGGGGGGGAATTGCACTACAGACATATTTTTAATGAACCCCAAGGATAGGTCATCACTGGGAGGGATGATTTAACAGCATCCAGAGAGGGTAAACTCCATCAGAGGCAGGAGATCATCCAACCTTCCCTTTAATTTGGTGTTGCAATTTTACCAGGGGGCCCCAGGGATCCCACTCCAGCACATCACCACTGAGGAGTTAACACTCTTTCTGCTTACTGATCCACAAAGCAAGAGCCAATCGCAGCCCTCTCAAGTGTGCCATGATAGAAACTGAAGAGCATAAGGGAGACAAATATGAGGCAGAAAGAACTATGGATAGAGAGAGAAAGAGAGAGATACTTAGGAAAGGAGTAGTGACTTCACTGCTGCTTGGAATTGTATCCTGGCTCCTAGTATTCATCAGCAGGAAAAAGAAAAATCTGATGAGAAATTGAATATAGATCAAAAAACATCCTGACAGAATTGTCATAGGGTATGGAAAGCAGGAATAAACTTTTAGAGCTGTGATAGATCCTTGGTCCAACAAGAACTGCCCTTTGGAGAAAACAGATCAGGAAGGTACAAAGGAAGGAAGGTTTGTGTGCTGAGGCACAAAGTATGGTAGCTACTGAAAAAAAGGTCTCCTTTTGTGTGTTGTTTTCTCCGCCTCCCGTTTTTTTTGACAACTTACTGCCTGCCTGTCATTAGAAATAAGAATCCATTCATTTTTTCTATCAGATCTCTGCTAATTAGCCATCACGACAGCAGGGCACAAGGATTTACATTCAAAGCAAAAACCCATTCTAATCAAAACTGTAGCAAACTGGGTTTTTGTTTGACGTTAACCTGAAAGTCAGTTATTGTACCACTGATGTACATACCATATTACCAGCTGAGTGCTTTCAGCATCCCTCTATCAGTGTGCAATATTTAATCGGCGCAAGGATCCAATCAGCACAGTAGAGGGGAATCTAGTGTGTCTATTAATTTACTTTCAGATGAAAAGCAGTAAAGCAGGTCAGAAACATATAACCTTCCTCCCCTCCCTTCCCCAAACACAGAACACCAGAAGAGTTTGGGTGTGGGGGAGGGAATGGAAGCCACTCTATATGACTCCAGATCGGAGATTTAAAAGGAAATTAGTCATTCCTGCCAAAGGATGACAAATGCTGCCTGGAGTAGAGGAGCAGGGACTCCCCCCACAAAAATAATTGATTAATTAAAATTGCTCACTATTTCTGAGTCTTCTCTTCTTAAACTAAAGAGGTTGTAAAACCTTTTTTTCCAGCATGTCTTTAATTAAGAGAGTCAACAAACACCCAACAAATAATGAATGAGCCTTTGTATTTAGGTATAATGGCTCTCTATGCTCTGACTAGCTCTGATCTGTGTTAAGATACTCTCCAGTAAAGCTCTTCATTAGGAATAAAAGTCTGTTTTATAAGTATTACGAAGCACTTTTACACATCAGCAATTTTTATATATTGCAGAAGTATATTGCCATATACAGAAACTAAATGTCATACACTACCAAATTTACTTTTAATCTCTCAATGAGAAAGACATTTCTCAGAGTTGTTTTTTTTTTAAATGTGGACTATGTAGCACCTAATCTGAAACCATAAATAAAGGGAAAAAAAGTCATTAATGATCATTTCTAATGTAAACTTTAAATGAATGAACCTAATGCTGTCGCAAATGAAACCTAACTGCAAAGGCACTGTAATGGGTAATAATTAAAATCACCAGAAAAACTAGCCCTTATATCAATCTGATACGATTAAAACTCTCAAAATGGCTAGTTTCCAGCAAAGGTTGGGAATGAAGAATTAGCAGATCTACGTGAAGAGAGAATTTTCAACAGTGGTAAATATTCTAACAACAGTAATAGTGGGATTGTAAAAGCATAAATTCACTTAAATGCAATTATCCTTTAATTTCTATAACCATTACACAGCCTGCTGGGTAAAAAATAAAATAAAAGTGTACTTCCCACTGAATTGCTAACTGGCAATTCACTCATCAGAGCTTCAAATTATCTGCTTAGTGACTTGTAAAAAGCAGTTTTTAACAAATAAGGAGTGAGGATGATATTTAATGAGAAAAGTCAAACTCGTATTATGGAACGTTCTAGAAGTATCTCTGCATTTTAGAGGGGAGGAGGAGGGGCAACTGGATTTTTTTTTTAAATAACCTCACAAATAATCCCTCCTCCTTTCTCTCTCTCAAACCATGTCAATGATCAAGGAAATGAGAACAAGGTGCTTGATTCACAGCTGACTCTCTGTTCTTGTTATATCAGATCAAGAAAGAGCAATGTAACAGGGGCGCCTATTTCTGCAGGGGAAACAAATCTACAAACTGGCATTTTGTCTCTTACTCCTATTAATTTTCTATTTTTTTCTGTCAGAAACAGATCTTTTGTAACTTGCAATCCAGACTAACCAAAATATAATCTATCTACACTCACACACATATGTATTTAAAGCCTATACTAAAAATCTTCATTGAGGGTGATGGACTGATTTGGATTTTATTTGATGAACAGATCACTATTCTTTCCCTTAATCCCAGCAAAAAAATTTTAGTACAGTGAAAATATTAAGATAAGGCCTGATCTAAAGTCCACTTATGCTAGTAATAACCTTTCAGTTGACTTCAGTGGTTGGATAAGTCCCATAGTGAAGACCAGTGAGACATACTATATCTAGTGTGCAAATCTATGAAATGCTTTAAAATGTTTCCTTCTTTTAAGCCCTAATTTACAAAAAAGCAAACTTTAGCTTGAGCTCATTAATATACATCTGCATGCATACAGGCATTCTCCCTCAACAGACCCTGTGGTGTTTTAAATTGCTCCCCACTGGGTAACACGGGTCTTCTGGTAACCTAAAGCTGTAGTCCTACATGCGATTAGCAGCTCAGGAAATTTACATACTTTTGTGGTTGCCAGCTTCATAGCTTTCCATGATTTACCATACCCCAGCCTTCGAGAGGATTGCGTTTGATTGGCTTTTTTAAATAAAACAAAACTCGAGTGTACACCATTTAAACATTCATGTGCTTCTCATTTAAGTTTTGAAAAAACAAAAGGCATTGTGATTAAAGGGCACAAGCATGCAGCACAGCATATGAAGCCACAGTAAGTGCCCCAGAACTAGCTGAAATGTTTCTATTGTGTGAAAGACTTGTTCATTACAGCTACAAGATGCAATGCAGATATTTGCATTTTTTAAAGAGGTGCATCTCATGGCTTTTAGATAAATCGTGGAATCCAGAGCCTTTCTAAATGGCTTCAAAGCCCGCATTTCTTGATATCCTAACTCCCTTTGTTTCTGTAGACATGCACTCTTTGCCTTGCTGAGTATTTTAATGTCTGAATTTCATTAAAGTTTGCATCCTCATGTTTCCAACCCAAGATATGAGCTCACAGGCTTGTGTGTTTTACTTACAAATGCCCTATCCTCTATTCTCAAGCAGGGTAAACAGGGATGTTGCAGCATGTGATTTAAAAATAATAATAAATTATAATAATTTATTAAATCTAATTTTAAATATGCTCCCTACTGATCCACTTCCCCCAAGACTTTGAGACCTTTTTAAAAATAAACAATAATTTCTAAAATCTAATTTCAGATATGCTATCTATTGAATCTCTTTTCCCCCAAAGACCTGATCATCCTTCTCTGATCCCTTCCTCCCCCCTCAAAATTGAATTTGTGAATGCATATCTTCATTGCTATAGCATAAAGGTTTGACAACACAATAAACCAAGCAAACTCTCTTTTCAGCTACTACAGGATTTTCCTGAAATGAACAAATGTAGTGAACAGATATTGGCCTCCCAGGGGATCAAAACATCAGTTCCTTGGTATATATATAAAAAAGAGAGAAGTTAAATGGTTGTGTTTCCCCCAAAGGAAGGCACAGCTTTAGTTTCAGAGTAGCAGCCGTGTTAGTTTGTATTCGCAAAAAGAAAAGGAGTACTTGTGGCACCTTAGAGACTAACAAATTTATTTGAGCATAAGCTTTCGTGAGCTACAGCTCACTTCATCAGATGCATTACAGCTTTAGTTGTGAACTATTCCCATCAGAAATACTGGATAAGTTGCAAAGAAAACAGAAACCTGCCTCATTCCCAAACCCCCAAAACACATATAGAGAGCACTCCTACAGGCACATTTTATTTCAAGAGCTCCAGCATTTATGGTTACAATATGTTAGTGTGAAACAGTGACCATTTTCCAACTTCAGGCATATTTGCATTTTATGATGATACTGCTCCAATCAGCATTACAAACCATCTTTCAACTCTCCAAAGTATGGCTTTGATGAAAACAAGAAGAAGTGGGGGTTGGGAGATGCAAACAAAAACACTTTAACCCAAACTGGGTGCCTAAAGTTAGGCTCCTAAATCCACAACCAGGCACCTAAATTAGTGACCTCAGGAATCACTGCCCGCTGTCACAAATCAGAGTAGCAGAATCCATTGTAAAGGTAACTGGAAATAGGGCAGATACACCATGATAACCAGGGAGTTCCACCCAACTTGCGCTGAGAGGATCTCAGTGCAGAAAAGAACCTAAGCCATAGATCCTGCTGCAAAATTTAGAGAGAGCTCTCTTCGGAGAACAGGAGTGGAATCAGGTCCTTCTACCCCATCTCTGACAGCGGATTCTTCTGCAACCTTGGGCAAGTCACTTTACCTCTCTACCTCAATTTCCCAATCTGTAAAATGGGGATAATAATAAGTTACGACCTCACAAAGGTATTCTGAGGATTAATTAGCTAGTGTTTGTCGTGTTATTTCTTTATTATTAAAACCCAGTTTAGGTCACATGACTCTGTCTTGGCCATCTGGATTATGACTGGCAATCCAAAGGTATGGTATTATCTTGCTGTTTCTCTAATCTCTCTTGCTAATTTTATTTAATATAACAAAGCAGAGGAAATCTGAGATACTTTTATGGAGATAAGGATCAGGGATTATAGCCCCACGTTTTACCTCTGATTCTGAGAGTGCAGATCTGGCCAGAGAACACAGAGAATGGGGGGAAGGGTGCTCCTCCTCCTTTCCACATGAAAGCTCACCTGTGCTGGCTCTTCAGGGACCCACCATCATGGGAAGAAATGGGGTGGACTGGTAAATCTGACAGATTTTCCCCCAAACCAAGGATATACTACATTACAATAATTTATGATGCGTCTTCTACCATGGAAGGAAGGCTCCGTTTAGGGTTGCCATGCGTCTAGTTTTCGACAGGAACACCTGGTCTAAAAGGGACCTTGGTGGCTCCGGTCACCACAGCTGACCAGGTCACTAAAAGTCTGGTTGGCCGCAGCGCCAGCAGGGCAGGCAGCCTCCGTGCGGCTCCTGGAAGCGGTCGGCATGTCCCTCCAGCTCCTAGGCACAGAGGTGGACACAGGGACTCCGCACGCTGCCCCCACCTCAAGCTGCGGGGTGGCACCTGCATACAGGGGCAGTGCGCAGAGCCCCCGGCTACCTCTGCACCTAGGAGCCAGAGGGACATGTCGCCTCTTCCCGGGAGCTGCCTGAGATAACTGCGACTGGAGCCCGCACCCCAAGTCCCCTCCCACACCCAAACTCCCTCCCAGAGTCTGCACCCCGCACCCGCTCCCGCACTCCAAACCTCTCAGCCCCAGCCTGGAGCCCCTTCCTGCATCCCAAACACCTCATCCTAGAGCCCATACCCCTAACTCAGAGCCCTCACCTCTCCCGCACCCCCACCCTCTGCCCCAGTCTGGTGAAAATGAACAAGTGAGCAAGGGTTGGGGAGAGCAAGCGATGGAGGGAAGGGGGATGGAGTGAGCAGGGGCCTCAGAGGAGGAGCAGGTCAGGGGTATTCAGTTTTCTGCATCAGAAAGTTAGCAACCCCAGCCCTGGATGGTTATGGAAGCCCTTGGCAGGAGTAAATTAGAAGGGCTACCCAGCAGCACAGAGACAACCAGCACAGAGAACCCCTTAGTCACCAGCAGAGACCCCAGATCTGCATCAGGAAGTAGAATACAGGACTGCTCCTGAGATTTTTCTCCAGCTTGACCTAGCAAGGAGATTATGAGTAGGGCCCTACCAAATTCACACCCATGAAAAACAAATCACGGACCGTGAAATCTGGTCTCCCGCCGTGAAATCTGGTCTTTTGTGTGTTTTTACCCTGTACTATTCAGATTTCCTGGGGGAGACCAGCATTTCTCAAATTGGGGGTCCTGACCCAAAAGGGAGATACGGGGTGGGGGGGAGGGTCGCAAGGTTATTTTAGAGGGTTACACTATTACCACCCTTACTTCTGTGCTGCCTTCAGAGCTGGGTGGCTGGAGAGCGGCAGCTGTTGGCCGGGCACCCAGCTCTGAAGGCAGCATCCCACCAGCAGCAGTGCAGAAGTAAGGGTGACAATACCATACCATGCCATCCTTTCTTCTGCAGCGCTGCCTTCAGAGCTGGGATCCCGGCCAGCAGCCACCGCTCTCCAGATGCCCAGCTCTGAAGGCGGCGCTGCCATCAGCAGCAGCGAAGTAGTAAGGGTAGCAGTACCGCAACATCCCCAACAATAACCTTTCAAGCGCAGCACAGCTCCTTTTTGGTCAGAGCCCCTACAATTACAACACCATGAAATTTCAGATTTAAATAGCTGAAACCATAACATTTATTATTTTAAAATTCCTATGACTGTGAAATTGCCCAAAATGGACCATGAATTTGGTAGGGCCCTAATTATGAGCTTTCCTCTGGGATACAGAGGTTGACACAGACATTTGTTTAAATATCTCTGTGGCACCTATCATTTAAGGTTCTGAGCATCTCACAGACTTTAATTTATCCTCATAACACCTGTTAGGTAGGAAACTGCTATTATCTCCGTTTACCAGATGAGGAACTGGAGCACAGAGACTTTCCAAAGTCTAAACAGAGTCAATGACAGAGCTGGGAACTGAATCCACATCTCGTTAATCCTAAACCAGGGCCTTAATCATTAGACCATCCCTTATCTTTTTTCCTTACATTAGTAACCTTCTGACTGGATTGCTGCAAATATTTTATCTGGGCCTATACATGATGAACACTGAAAAATTTTGGATAGTTCAAAGGACAACTGCTCTGCGTATTTGACCTACTGACTAAGTTTGAAGAAAGGATACAACAGACCTGGAGGCTGTGCAATAACTGTGAGCCCAATCCTACTCTCAGAAAAGCCAACAGGAGATGTGGATGCCCAGTACATCTGAAAATCGGGCCCAAGGCGTCTCAAAGTTGGATGATCAAAAAATCAAGGACAATCAAAATCAGAGACTACTTTTGAAAATTTGATAGAAAGTCAGGTCTACAAAACTCAGGAGTTCCTGGTTTTCAGTCCTGTGTTCAGACCACTAGATGACACTTCTCTTTTTATGTCCCAAGCACATAAAATAAAGATAGAGTTTTGTTTTGTTTTAGTTTGATGCCATGGATATGGACAGCTGAGAAAGGAGACTCAGAAAAACAGATGGGGGAGGGGACGGGGTTGCAAAGAGAGAAAGAGAGTGACAGTGAGCAAGCCAAACTGGATTTTCTAAATGCAGAACATTTTTTTAGTCTATGAATAATAAAATAAAAACAAATAATAATAATACCACTTGATTAGACATAGAAAATTAATTGATCACAGATACAACAGGATGTGCACAGAATATTTTATTAAATGAGAGTTAAGAGGAAGGCGAGAGTACAAGCAACTGATCGGAATTAGTTAATTCTAAAAATAAATTAACAAATGTTGGAAAAGTAAGATATATTTAAGAAACAAAGGGGATAATGTATTTTCATTCCAATTTAAGTGAAATGCTAATGAAAGTGGATATATTTAAAGCAAATTAAAGGTAAGGAAATGTATTGATGTTGGAAAAGTACATTACAAAGCAACAAAGAAGCTGGCTACTGGAAGATAATGTAGATTCTAACACAAAATTAAAACACTTGAAAAGCGTTGTTATGGGCCCAAAAAGAGAGTAATGAGCAGTAACTAATGTAGAGCATGTCAACGGCAGTAAATAATATATAAGAAAGTGGAATGTAGAAGAGAGACTGAGAAAGAAACTACTGGCCCACTTCAAAACAACAATAGGGAAATAAACACAAAGGATAAGGGGAAAGCAAGGATACCATGCAGTAACTTTGCATTTATCTTTGCAAATAAAGATGGCCACAGGGAGAAAAATTATACAATTCACAGATAAAATGGAAATGATCTGGAAAAGTCTAGAAGCTAGTTAAGGTTTGTGTGTATCTAAACTAGCTTTTAAGCTTCTACTGCAAGCAGAGAAGAGAAAAAGAGTTGTTTGTTGATGGTTCTTGTGAGGCACTTAGATATTATATTGGTGAGGGCCATAAAGTACTTAGATAAAGAGACATAGATCTGTGGATATACAGAGAGAAGATTCAAGGGCACAAAAGAAAAGAGAGGAGAAAATAAGAGAAGCTTTAGCAAACTTTTTCATAACTGTGGTATGTTTACAGGAATCTCTGAAGGTGAGAATAATATATTTCTGGGCCATATGCTTCCATTGTGTGCTGTGGAATACATGAAGTCATAGCCACTTATTACAAACCCTACCTCATATCGTCACTCAAACACACTGCCTGGTACACTATCATGCCACACTGGTTACTATTGAAAAAAGGTATTCTGCAGAACAGCTGCAAAAAAATAAAATAAAATGATGGTCTGTGAACAATGGACTGGTGACTCACTATGCTTAATTTTTGCACATTTCCATCCCGGCCATAGCTTTTTGTTAAAAAAAAAAACAAAAAAAAACCCCCACAACTTTGCCTTCTTCTATGAAGAAACATAACGCTGGGGGAAAGGGAATGCTGTGGGTCAGCACACTAACCTTTCACTTCTAGAGACGTGAGTTCAAACACCAGGTCAGGTCATAAATGAAAAAATGAGTCTCAGTCTAGTTTCTGTTGTCCAAAATCATCCTGGGCACAACACTAACACTATGAATGAGTTTGGCCCCAACTATCTAAATCACAAAGCTACCACATCATTTGGTACAACTGAGAGAATATGATCAAATGACATCTTTGACTGGGGTTACAGTAAAGGAAAGGGAGTGCATTAGAAACAAAAAGTGGGACTGCTTGCACAAAACTGGCTTATTTTATTCCTGCCACCAATCACTATTGTTAGTCTCTCACTTTAAGAACTAAAGTAACTCACAGTTCTTAAAAATAACTCAAAAAGGAAAGTCTAATGGCAATGGCCTTCTTGGGAGAAAATATACACAGACTAGCCAGTTTCATAATCTACTATGATGGAGCTGTGAAAAGATAAAATAAGGGATCACAAAAAGAATTCCTCAGGTCTATGGATCTTGGCCCAGCGATTCTAGTAAAAGGTGATGGGCACCTTTCATCGCTAGGCCACCAATTCGAATCCAGTCAAAGTTTGCAGAAATCAATACTCACTGTCATCTGCTGAGTCTTCAGCGGCCTGTGTAAAAACTACCCACTTTCCACAGCACAACCCATAATAACTATAGCATCCTTGGTAGAGAGGCTGAAAACTGTCTGGACACAGTGTAGATTACCCTTTCTACCCTTAGAGGATTATAGGGTCTCCATCAAGTAATTTACATTTAAAATTTTACTGGTCTTAAAATGTTTATAGCCTATTAGAGAATGTCTTCTGAATTCTCAACATCCATTTAAAAGAAAAATCCATCCCTTAATTATTAAATTATGTTTTTATTATTAATAATATTTTTTCACTTATACAGCAATTTTCATAAGAAGTCCACACCCCCCCACCAAACACTTCACAAAAGGTGTGTAAATATCAGTCTCTCGATATTACATATGTGGAAACTGAGACACTGTGAAGTGACTTGCTCAAGGTCACACAGCAACTCAGTGATACATTCTTTCATAATACAAAACACGTCACATCACAATGAACAGGAAACACAACCCATGAGCATTATTAGCCAGCAATCTTCCTCTTTGTTTAGTGGTCTACACACAGCCCTGAATAGTACAACATACCATAACCCTCCCAGTCATCCACACTTTCTGAGGAAACCCCTTGCCCCTGGCACCAGTCTCTGCAACACTCTGGCAATCTTCTTCAGCTCATCCCACTCACACATCCTGCAACTCAAGTTTTCTTCATCTGATTGTCTTAATGATATCAGGCATCACTACTTTTATGCTGTAAATTCAGGCAATTATTTCCACATTCATCCTGTATGAAGTAGAGCTAGCACACAACAATCGACTGTAACATTTCAATTTGAAGGCAGAAATTCTCCTAATGTCCTGTTTCCTTAATGTCCATGACTCACAAGCATATAGGAAGATGATGAAGACAAGAGACTGCAACAATTTTATTTTATGCTTCAAGGTAACACCTTCTCCAAGTGTGGCTGTGCGTCGTTAGAGCAGTAGTCGTAAGTCCAATTCTCTGTTGGATCTCTATGTGATGTTTGGCATCCACAAAAACATGGCTCACCATCCCATTATTCTCCAGTAGTTTCTTGCACAGCTCATGCAGATGGAATAATTGCTCCACCATACCTCTTTTGGGTCTAAACCCATTTGCTCTTCAGCAGGAAGCTTTCCATCTTGGGCTAAATTCTCTTCAGAATGATTTACAGTAGTATTTTGCCAAGATATGTCAATAATGAGATTATATGTATTGTCAATGATAGAGCTGGAAATATAACCTACATTTCTTGATTGCCCTTATCCCAAGACAAGGAACCTGTCTTCTTTTAGAATCTACACAAAACAGCAGTTTCTACATCGGGCCCTGATCCAAAGCCCATTGATGTCAATGGGAGTCTTTCCATTCATGTCAATGGGTTTTGGATCAAGCCCTCAATGCCAGTGGCTTTGTAACAATAGTTAAATAACAAACATTATTCTGAGAGCTGTACTGACATCATCAGAAATAGTGCTGCCCAAACAAGGAAATAAACAATAACTGCCAGAGGCATCAAAAAGCCAACTCAATAAAAACAAGAAGTGATGGCCAAATGCGAAGGGAGAAAAAAGGCACTGAAAGAAAAGTTGTTTTCAAGGAATGAAGACTTTAGGAGGAAAGGGAATTATAACCTATAAACAGGTTTGTTGACAATATATTTTCAACTGGTTACAATTCTTGCTGGAAAATAGTGTCATGATGGGATAAAGGGAAATGCATTCTATTTTCTGAACCAAAACTTTCAGAAAGAATTGGGTACAATGCAAAGCAGAAGTGTTTTATCTAATGTGTAGATGGGCAAAATGCTAGAACACTTGTAGTGCTGAGTTCAGCAGAGGTTAAATCCATAAAGGAGAAAGTTTCCATTTACGGTACAGGTTGCTAGAAAGCAAGTGAGGCTCCTATATGTTTTATGGTGAGCACAGTACAACGACCCATTATTATTACTACAGGAGTATCCGTCAGCATTGCTGCAGTTAAGGCTTTATCCGCATTTCTATAATAAAGCCTAAGATAAGAAACTTTTATTACTTGGTCATCTTAGTTCATACTATGGGGAGGAAACGTGGCACATAAGTTCTCAGTTCAGATGCACTTTCTTTTAAAATAAAATTTGCTTTAAAAGATTTCTTAATTAGAGGATAAGGGGAGAGAGAGTGTTATGAAAGATCTAACTATAATAAAATTCACAGTGGCACCCAAGCAGAAGTCATAAAAATCTGAGCACGTACAGTCTAAAAAGGCTGTTTAACCTATGCTCTGTCAACACATATGCACATAGCTGATCTACAACCATGGAGAGCCATAATTGCACGTTTCATATGGGCTTATGAAATGCACACTGAAAAAAGGTGTGTGATCTTAACAAAAGTGGGCTTTTTTTGTCCACTGTAGAATGATATGCATACTGATCCCGAATCAGAATAGCAATTATGCTGTTTCCATGAATAACTAACTCCATGACAAGATAGACTAAACTAGTGGGGAGCTTTGCATTGGGACACGTAAGTGTCGAGCCCACTCACCCTGCTCGCATAAATGGGAGACAAGGTGCCTACTCTCATGGGAGGCACACAGCAGAGGAAAGACCACTGCCTTAGCTCTTATGCTTAGTCATCTGCTGCGACTTACGCTTCTGCAGCTCCCCCATGCCTCTGAACTGCAAATTTGCTTGGCACACCTCCAGCCCGGAGCATTTCTGGGACAAAATGTTGGAAGAAACTCGTGCTGCTTCAGTTTGTACAGTCATTGTACCTCATTCTCAACTCATTTACATGGGAGTAACTCCATGAACTTTAATGGCATTACCCTTAGTTTACACTGGGATGAGCAAGTGGAGAAGGGGGCTGAAAGTATTAACATTTCATAAAAATACCTCTACCCAAAGCTCTAAAAGCAGCTTCGTAATTTTCTAATCCAGCATCAGCAGCAGTTTTCAGAGCTAAACCAATATTAGGCTAAGGGATAATTATCGATGGGAGGCTGTGTGTACGTGTGAGACAGAGAGGAAGCTTCTTCCCCTTAACAATTTTTCTAGATTTTTTTAAATGACTGTGTAAACAAATTCAGTACAAAGAAGTTACATTTAAACAACTGCAAGAATCTGAGTCAAAATACAGAAAAATAAGATTCAAAAGTAAGGCTGCCACTCTATGTTTAACTCACTATGTTATGCCATAGTTATAGCAGGGACAACCAACCTAAGTGGTTTTCAGATGCAACTTGATAAATTTGTGAACGCGCTTATATGATGAATGGGATTACATGATGACTATATTCACTTAGGAGGAAAAATCAAATGCACAACTACAAAGTGGGCAATAACTGGCTAGCTGGTAGTATTGCTGAAAAGGATCTGGGGGTTACAGTAGATCACAAATGGAACAGGCGTCAGAAATATGATGCAGCTGCCAAAAAAGCTAATATCATTCTGGAGGTGTATTAACAGTAGCGCTGTATGTCAGAGACAGGAGGTAATTATCCCACTTTACTTGGCACTCGGGAGGTCTCTGCTGGAGCACTGTGTCCAATTCTGAGCACCACACTTTGGGAAAGATATGGACAAACTGGAGAGAATCCAAAGAGCAACAAAAATGATACTAGGTTCAGAAAACCCAACCTATGAGGAAAGATTTAAAAAAACCTGGACATTTAATCCTGAGAAAAGATGATTGAGGGGGGGACCTGATAGCAATCTTCAAATACATTAAGGGCTGTTATAAAGAAGATGATGGTCAATTGTTCTCTATGTCCACTGAAGCTCAGACAAGAAGATAGATTTAGGTTAGATATTAGTAAATGTAAGGGTAATTAAGCTTGGAAATAGGCTTTTAAGGGAGGTTGTGGAATTCCCATAGTTGGAGGTTCTTAAGAGAGTGGACAAACACCAGTGGTCTAGGTGGTTTAGGTTTACTTGGTTCTGCCTCAGAGCAGGGGGCGGGACTTAATGACCTCTTGAGGTCCCTTCCAGCACTACATTTCTATGATGGGGTTGCCTGAGATAGCAAGGAACTCTACTTGATGGCCCAGGAAATCCCTCCCAGTTCTGTGTTCCTAAATACTGCAAGCACATATAATATGCAAATATCTGAGAAGTGCTATTCTGAGAATTCTGAACTCCACAAACAGGATTAAATAAAATGGTATCTCAGAAATTCCATCACGTTCTACCTAGCTAGGTATTTAGATGGCCACTATTACTGTAGCATCTGATCATCTCATAAAACATTAATTACTTTATACTTACAACACCATTACCTTATGGATGAAGAACTGAGGCACAGAGAGATTAAGTGGGACATGCAAGTCATGTGTATGCACAGATTCTCAGCTAGGCATTACACTGGGAACTCAGTCATAGGAAATTTGTGGCAGAGCCAATAATTGAACTCACATTTCCTTATTCCCAGTCCAGTGCCTTAACTAGAAGATCATCCTTCCTTCTTATGTTCTTTCTTCCTCATTCTGACAATTTGTCAGATTTTTAGTTTGAATTTAACATCGTAATTTTATTATTGGTCTAACTGAATGCGATGGGAGACTCTATTTATAAGTTACATTTAATTTAAAGACAAAATGCAAAACAAATGATAAGGAATCCAATCAGGGTACATAAAGATCCTTTAAATATCTAAGAAGTGCATGTGAGATACATATGCACTTTTTGGTGCAACTTGGAATACTGGCTCACCTATCTAGGAAAGCAGTATAAAGTAAGGCAAGAATGACATATGGCCTGAAGGATTTCAGTTTTGAGAAAGGTTGATTTCTCATGTTTTCTCACATTGAGCTGAGAAGCTTGGGCATGACCTTATAAACAAAGATTTTTACAGCTAGGAAAAAGATGGATCAAAGTGATCCAGACAAACTGTATCCTGGCAAAGAGCATGTGAACAAGACATAATCAAGCAAGAGCGGGTTCATGGCAACAAAGATTTGCATTCGCACCATCACAAATAAACAATTAGATGCCACAACCCCTTTTTTTTTTTTTTAAATAATCTTGCATGTGATGTCTAAAGGTCTTGGCAATGTGAAAGAAACTTTTTCTATCAGATTTTATTCATGCAGAAACATTGAAAAAGCAGCAGCTTTAACCCTTTCCCTGCTGAAGTAGGAAAGTCTCACATTGACAGGTTTCTTTCAACTGAATCCCAACTATAGTGACTGACACTGTGGGAAATGGGCCTGGTACCTTTGTGAACACAAGAAGTCAGTTATGTTGCCTTCATTCAGTATGACAAGGGTTCATTTTAAACATTTAGCCCGATTTACTGGGAAACCAAACAGCCCCTGAAAAGGGCATTTCCCATAAAAGGGATAATCCTATTCATACTGATGCAAAGGCAAGATTCCCACTGACTTCAACAGGAACAAGATGAGGCACAGATTATTTCTATCTGGCAGATCCCTTGGTTGAGAGGGGCTGAAGCTGTTGCTGCTGTTAAAATCTGATCTAATTTCATCCCAGGATGGAGTTTGGGATTTAGCTGGAGCTGGGAAGAGTGGTAATGTCATTTGGATGTCTCTTTCTGGACTGATCTGGTCAGGACAACTCTGAGGATAAGGACAAAGAAGGTCTGGAGTCCCAGGAGATGGTGGGGGTGGCAGCCATGAGGGTGAAGTTTGCTCGAGTAGCCTCCGTTTGTTTTTCTCTTTCGTCTGTTCTTCTCCATTTCTCACTCCCATCGAAAGTCTCTTTCTTTAAGGATCTACAAAGGGAATGGTGGATGGAGTAGCCTATCCCCTCATTATTTTGTGCACCAGCTAGGTCTAATAGCTGACACACCAATTTGAGTTCATTAACTTCCAGCTTTACATCATCTGTTTTTAACAAGCATAATTTCAACAGTCCTTGGATTATATCATCGAGGCCTTCTTGATTTAGACGAATCCATTTTGTCTGGTTCTCTTACACCTATTTATAACATTTTTTATTGAAAAGAAGTTGACCTGGTAAATTCCATGGTAAATGTGTAAGCAGGAAAAACTTATAAACCAATTGTCACAACAATACCCAAGCTCCTCCTGGAACATGGCCCTAGAATTCTGCCTCTGTATGTAGGGAAAGGTCCCGTGATATGGCATCTGTATGACTCTGGAATGACTGCTGGAGAGAATATGATAGACACATATATTTTAAGGTCAAACGGGACTATTAAAAACATCAGCTCCGAGTTCCAGAATAACGCAGGATATAGAACCTCACCTAGTACCTTTCATTAAGAAGAGAAATGAGAATGAAGCTGCACCAAACCCATAACGTCTGTTTGAGCTAAAGCATATTTTTCAAACAGAAATCAAGTGTTTATTTAAAGACATCAAGTGATGGAGTCCACCAGATCCCAAGGTAAGTTGTTCTAATGGTTAATTGCCCACTGTTAAAATGCTGCTTCCTATTCCTTGTCTGAATTTGTCTAGAGTCAGCTTCTAAACTCTGGATCTTGTTATGCCTTTTCCTTAGTTATGTTATGCCTTAGTTAAAGAGCCCTCTGCTACCAGAAATCTTTCCTCCATAGATAAGGATGGTGACACCATCTGTGTGCGTGTCAGCTAAGGGCAACTACAATTAATCTGGATGCTGGGCTCATACAAGCTGCTGTAACTTGTTGCTGCTTCAACCTGTGTCAGGGACCAAATGAGCTCACCACAGCCAATCAGAGAAGCACACTGCCTGCCCTCTCAGTACCTGAACCAAGGTCAGACAGGTGTAGGGATGAATGGGACTCAAGGAGCTTAGGTGTCTAGTATCAACAGTATTGTGCAGTTTTACCTTGCACCTTTCTCACTACGCACATGAGAGTCAAATTCTCTCGATTAAACCATCTAACAATGACTTCAGTGGGAATTTTGCCAGCATAGAGACTGCACAATCGGATCTGCACTTGTGGGTTGTTGTTGCCTAATGTAAAATTAACCCATTCTATTAACTAATGGTGTATAAATAAAGAACCTTTCATGGTTACACTAAATCTATATCCAATGAACAGTTTATCATGAGCTGAGTGAGAGGAAAGCATGCCTGTGGCATTATATTAAGCATTTGATAAGATGCATTGCTCATTGGTGAACTATCTTCAGAGACTCTTTTCCTCTTATCATAGAATGTGTCTTTACAGCTTTTGATGCAAGAATAAAATCTGGGAACAAACCAGGAGAATGTAGGTACCAGTGACAGACAGAGAGGAGATTCTGAAGAGTTGTTGATACTTGGAGTATCCATAGATCCATGATAGAACTAAAAGGATTTCCATCCACATAAAGGGTATCAAGGCAATATGTAGGGTAATAAAGATGAGGAAAAACAAACAAAAAAACCAGGGGCCTGCTCCCATTCATACATTTTAAGGGCAGAAGGAATCACTAGACCAGTGGTCACCAACTGGTAGATCGTGATCAACTGGTTGATCCTGGAGCCTCTGGCAGTCAGTTGCGATTTCCAGCCACTTAAAGTCTGGAGGTGCAGCGTGGCTAAGGCAGACTCCCTGCCTGCCCTGACCCCAGGCTGCTTCTGGAAATAGCCAGCACACCCTTGCAGCCCTGGGGCGGGGGGCGCTGCGCGCAGTGGTCTCCGCGCACTGCTCCTGCCTGCAAGCACAGCCCCCGCAGCTCCCATTGGCCGCAGTTCCCTGTTCCCAGCCAATGGGAGCTGCAGGGGGCCATGCCTGCAGGGATGTGCTGGCCACTTCTGGAAGAGACGTGGGGCTGGGGTAGGCAGGGAGCCTACCTTAGCCCCACTGCGCCGCTGATGAGATGGTGCCAGAGATAAATGTCACCTGGTGGGAGCCTGCACCCCAACCCCCTGCCCCAGCCCTAAGCCCCCTCCCAGAGCCAGCACCCCATACCCTCTCCTGCACCCCATACCTCCTCCCATACCCCAACCCCCTGCCCCAGCCCTGAGCCCCCTCCCGGAGCCAGCACCCAGTACCCCCTCCTGCACCCCAATACTCTGCCCCAACCCAGACCCCCCTCCTACACCCAAACTCCCTCCCAGAGCTTGCACTCCTCAACCCCTTCTGCACCCCAACCCCCTGCCCCAGGCTCAGTCTCGGAGCCCCCTCCCACACTCCGAACCACTCGGCCCCAGCCTAGAGCCCGCACCCCAACCCCCTGACCTAGCCCGATGAAAGTGAGTGAGGGTGGGGGAGAGCAAGCGATGGAGGAAGGGTGGATGGAGTGAGCGGGGCGGGGCCTTGGGGGAAGTGGTGGGGTACATCCTGGGTTGCACTTCAATTCAAAAAGTGATCTTGTGAGTAAAAAGGTTGGGGACCATTGAACTAGACCATCTAGTTTGACTTCCCCTATATCACAGGCCATTAAATTTCACCCAGTTACCCTTGTATTGAGCCCTCTTACTTGTGTTTGACTACAGCATATTTTGTAGAAGGCATCCAGTCCAGATGTGACATCATCCCCCCCCCAAAAAATTTAAAAATGGAGCATCTACCACTTCCTTTGGTAGTTTGTTCCAATGGTTAATCACTGTTAAACATTTGTGCTTTATTTTTAATCTGAATTGGTTTTATTTCTAATTTGAATTTGTCATGAGTATTAGCAATGCCAAATGGAAGCAGGGCTGGATCTCCTGGGTTTGCTGGGACTATCAAGCCTTTAACATTTATAAGATTTGTAACAAGTTTCTTATTGTTCTCAAACCTTTGCATTTTAAATTGCCATCCTTACTGTTTAAGCCAAACACTGAAGCAGGATTGCAGGGCAATATGCAGGAGCGTGTAGTACATGTGTAATTTCAGCACAGTCTCCAGCCTTTCAGGTAACTCTCAGCTATTCAAACACTGGTAGCCTAATGTGATGTCCAAATATACCTTAAAGCCAACAAAGAATAAATACCAACTTCAGTTCAGGTAAAACAAAGGAGAAAATGGTACGTAAAAGAAAACAAAAAAGACAACTTCAAAGTTGTTTAATCTGAGACGTGGGCTTTCCAACCCTGTCATTTGAGTAGAAGGGGTTGTGGGTTTGGTTTTTTTCCCTCCTTCTCATTAATCTGCTCTTCAGAAGTTTGCAGAGATGCAGTTTGTCATTATGTACTCCTTCTAGAATTAACTCCTTGTGTGGGCTATCACATTAGGCAATATATAGATATCTAAAACAAGATACAGGATGGCAAGGAGTCAAATTTTGGGGGTGTTATAATGGAGTATCTGTTATTAAGAGGGGAGTTGATTGTGTGCATCAGGAGGTGGTTTCTTTACATAAGGAAAACCTTGCAAAGAGCAACCTTCTAAAGAAAGAGCAGTGAATCACCAGCTTATTTAACTGCTTTCCTCACAAGGAAATATTGCACAAACTCCATATGCTTCATTGTGGCACACAGACCTTACGCTTCTTCACTGATTCTTACAGATCTATGAAGTCAAAAACAAGCTAAGCAATCTAGCAACTAACTTTAGCCTTTAAATAAACCCATGCTCTCCAGAGGGGTGCAAACTGAGTACTAGGTTGTCCTTTCAAGGTCCAGAATCCATCATCCAGCCTGAAAATCAGCTCTTGTATCATCTATGAGTAGGGCCCTACTAAATTCACAGTCCACTTTGCTCAATTTCACAGTCATGTGATTTTTAAAATTATAAAATTTCAGATTTAAATTACTGAAATCATGAAATTTACGGTGTTGTAATTGTAGGGATCCTGACCCAAAAAGGAGTTGTGAGGGAGTTGCAAGGTTATTGTAAGGGTGGGTTACGGTACTGCTACCCTTACTTCTGCGCTGCTGCTGATGGCAGCGCTGCCTTCAGAGCTGGGCATCTGGAGAGCGGTGGCTGCTGGCCGGGATCCCAGCTCTGAAGGCAGCGCTGCAGAAGTGAGGAGGGCATGGTATGGTATTGTCACCCTTACTTCTGCACTGCTGCCTGCAGAGCAGGGCCCTCAGTCAGCAGCCGCCACTCCCCAGCCGCCCAGCTCTGAAGGCAGCAGCGCAGCAGTAAGGGTGGCATGGTATGGTGTTGCCACCCTTAGTTCTATGCTGCTGCTGGCAGAAGGCTGCCTTCAGAGCTGGGCATCCGGCCAATATCTGTCACCCTCCAGCTACCCAGCTCTGAAGGAAGCACAGAAGTAAGGGTGGCAATACTACGACCCCCCCAAGGTAACGTTGTGACCCCCCTGCAAATCCCTTTTGTGTCAGGACCCCCAGTAGGAGAAACGCTGGTCTCCCCTGTGAAATCTGTGAAGTATAGGGTAAAAGCACACAAAAGACCAGATTTCACAGTCTGTGACACATTTTTCATGGGTGTGAATTTGGTAGGGCCTTATCTATGAGGGGCTGCAGCAGTCAAGTTACTTTTCAAAATAAGAGACTTACAAAATGTATCAAGTGTCCAAATCTCAAAAGAGACCACCAGTCTCTCTGATCCTGGAAATCAACATCCAGAATTACTTTCAAACTGATCCAGTGCATGAATGAAGAACTAGATTGAAATCCTCCCCCATGCCTTGTGTGTGCGTGTCTCTGTAAGTAAAAGGAGCATTACTCTTGCAAATCTTAAAAAAAAAATGGGAGATTAAATTGCATAATTAGATTATACTATGTGAATATATTTATGAATACGTGCAATTATTTCTTTTACGCATAGAACTTTTGAGAGATCAATTGCTATTATTTCCACTGCTTCCTATGTGCTTTCTAAAGTTGGTTACCTATAGAGCCCTGCAACTAGAGTAAAGAAGCACGGTGCAAGGTCTACAGCTCTTTAGTGAAATCTTTTTTTTCCCCTTTCATTCATTCATTAAGAAGAGAGATGAGAATGAAGCTGATAGCTCCCACTCCAGGGACACCAGGTACCATTTAATTGGCCAAGGACCCAAGATTATTTTACAAATTCTCCCTTGTTCCAGATTTTAATATCCAACTGTCTTACAATGCAAGAGGACTATAAACAATCCTTAAAGGGACACTGCCAACACAATACTCAAGAGAAAAAATTCCTCCGCTGATCAACTAATAGTATCATCAATTATTCAAGCTAAAAGTATTTTTGTAATCAAATTTACTTCTCACCATTTATAGAGTATTGCCAGATTAAAGTTTTAAGAAACCTGAACCCCACAATAATCATGAGATTGAGCTAGAAATCATGAGTTTGAAAAATAAACATTGGGTTATTTTATCTGTTTGCTGGGTTTTGAGCCTTTAGAGGTCAAGTTTTCACATTTTTTTTCTGCAACCATGAAAACTAGAAAGTTACTTAATATTTTTTACACACACACACACACACACACACACACACACACACACACACACACACACTATAAAAGCTGAGCTTCTTACACAATCACAGGACTGCCATAGCTGGAGCTTTAAGAAAAAATACTAAATACCATTAGACTTGGAAATCTGGCAACACTGTATTAACTGTCTGAACTTCAGACAAGGCAACGAAACTAGACTGGTGAGTTTCTCTTTATGCAAAAATTATATATATATTTGATTGATTCCATCTATCCCCACTCTTTGTGTGACACCTGTCATCTTAGGTCCTGATCCTTCAAAGCCTTGAGGCTCAGTCCTCCAGTGCTCATGTGAATGGAAACACTGAACAGATCCTCAGCTAGTGTCAATCGTCATAGCTCCACTGAAGTCACTCTGGCTCAGTGTGGCTACTTGCGTGTGTTTAAAGAACTAAGCATGAAGGCTAAGGACTGAATAATGTTATGCACGCAAGTAGGTGTTTGACTTCAGTGGAGCTGTGACAATTTACACTAGTTAAGGATCTGGCCCACACACTCCACTGGAACTATTCATGGTTTTAAGCATGCACCCCAGCAATGGTTGCAGGATTGGACTCTTAACACTTCATGTCAGAGACTGCATCTTCACATCTGTTTGTACAGTGCCTAGCACAGTGAGGCCGCAATTGTGACTGGGATCTCTGAGGATTACAACAATATAAAGAAAACAATAAATAAGTAATACTTTATTATCAATAAAAAGAATCCAATTCACTTCAACGTTGTCACACTTCCATGCAGTTCTGTTGTATTTGGGCTTCCAGCACCTCTGGGAATGTACAGGCATATTGGATTTGGGTGTTGTTTTTTTTAATTTTCATTGACATGTTTTAAAATAAAACATCAAAAAAACATATCTATTCATGTTAAGTTTTGTTAATTTCTGTTATACTTAGTTCTTTTAAATCCTAAAACTAGTTGTCTGTTTAAAACATTTGAAAACTAAAGAGGAGGAGTAAATTGATAAACATTAACAAAATCTGCAACAATAGAAGAAATGTGAGTAATAATGACCTTTTGTTTCTAGACATATTATGTTCCCAGATTTAATCCTTCACAATTTGCTGCTAAGGGTTTGATTTTGCTAGTCACAGACTATTTAAAAGTGTATCAGCTCAAGAAGAATAGCATAAAACATTTTATTTAAAAAAACCCTCTTTCTTTTCAAGAAACAGCCAAATGTGTAAAGATTCAGGAACCACTGAGAAATAAAATGGGTTTCTCCATAAAGAGCTAGTCCATATAGCCCATAGCTAAAACATACATATACACAGTTTTATTAAAAGAGCATCTTTACAGCACTCTCTCTCCCCTTTAATGATTGGTCTCTAATGATATCTTTTACATATCTGTGCTGCTATGCAATAAACTTTGCACAAACTAAAAGGGCAGAGAAAAAGTGAACTAACTTTTCAATAGAAGCAAGTCCCACTATAGTGTCTTGTTTCTTCTGTTTTTTTTCCCTCCCTTCATTTTTATTTTTTCCTCTTTCTGCCCATCTGATCCTTTTTAAAGGTTGTGCGACAGAAGCTGCAGGGACATATTGGTAAATCTTGATCTGCCAGTGGAACAGAGCTGGATGCATCTCTTTCTGGAATCAGTGGGTGCCACTCTATCCATTTGCAAAGGAGGCACCCCAGAGAGTCACATCTTGCCAGACTATGCGCTAGGGACCTAAACTCTGATTGGTTACATGGCACCACATCACTGCCAAAAGATCTTCAAGTCACCCCACAGCCCGGTGTTAAATAATGTAACCACGGGCTGGTGTGTGGTAGGTGGAGGCACAAAGTTTCTGGGTTGATAATATTTTGGGTCCTATATACTTCCCCCGCCTTTGGATACCTGACGTGCACATGACATAATACGAGGGTTTACTCCTGAGCTCTAAAAGGTGGCAGCTCCACCATGCTTTCATCATCTACTTCTACTTTTCACCATCCCTGAAACATTTTTACAGCCACCTAAAATGGAATGGTTTCAGTGCTGGGGGTTTGCTGCTGGTTCACTGGGCCCAGCTTTTATTAAAATTGTTGAATTGCCTTATGTACAGTGTCTAATTCTTTTGTTTTGGGTAATGAATGCTTAAAACTAGATATAAAAAGAAATGTATTATTTTTAAGCCAAAGCTACACAGTTTTTTGCCTGTCCAAACCTCTGCTTTGGGAGCACACAATAAGATCATTTGATGGCTTCCTCCCATGATCCTATCCTAAAAGCTTGAGAGGAAAAGCAGAAGCACCGTACACATGACTTAAATACATCAAACTAGGCTGTAGAGCAGAATTGGAAAATGGAAAACTCAGCAGGACCAATCAAGAGGCTTTCCTTTATCTCTGAGGACTTAACCATTTAATAGGAGATTTGGCTATATGGTTATCTCTGCTTCCCAGCAATAATAAATTCTCCTTCTATAGTGCCGACCATCAGAAGATAGGCTTTAAAATCATGGGATTAAAAAAAGAAAAGGAGTACTTGTGGCACCTTAGAGACTAATAAATTTATTTGAACATAAGCTTTCATGAGCTACAGCTCCCTTCATCCGATGAAGTGAGCTGTAGCTGTAGCTCACGAAAGCTTATGCTCAAATAAATTTGTTAGTCTCTAAGGTGCCACAAGTCCTCCTGTTCTTTCTGCAGATACAGACTAACACGGCTGCTACTCTGAAACCTGGGATTAAAAAATAAATTTGGGGTGCTTATTGTTTTCCTTCTCGTTTCTGAGGCTTCAGGGTGCATTTGCTTCACATATTATTCACATTTCAAGCTTTTCTCCACAACATGACGCCTAGAAACTTACTTATTTTTGTTAAAATGAAAGCAGAAATTCTCATGCAATCTCTTGATTCGAGCAGCTGGACTTTAAAAAAACCCCAAGTACCAAACATTGCAAGACTTGTGATAAAATCATCAGAATTGGCAACATTAGTTAGCCACAAGATACCCAGAACTATAAAATATTAAATTCATTATGCTGGTGAAAATACCACTAAGTAGGGCCTATCAAAAATAGGTATGGTTTAACAGAAATAGTAATCTTTATAAAGCACCACAAATTCTGAAAAGACTGTTGATGAGTCTTCATGATTATAATGAAGCAATTGTGATATACAATTGATAACTCAGTGGTATATTCTCCTTTTGTTCCACGCATAGAGACTGCCATGGATATTAATGGGAGCTTTGTGCCTGAGGTTCCAGAGTTAGTATTGAAGGATTGATTGTATCTTAAAGTATTGTATACAGTTCAATTAAACACCCATAGCTGGCCCGGGTCAGCTAACTTGAGCTCACAGGGTTCTGGCTGTAGGGCTGTAAAACTGTGATGCAGAATGTTTGAGGGGGACCCCTCCCCCCTTGTGGGGTCCCAGCCCAAACCCAAATATGTACAGGGGGCGCTACAGGGCAGACATGCCTTACAACTAAACTAAACTGTGTTTATAGTGTTGTCATGGTTAGAAAAAGTGACTAGACAAAAACAGTGCCTTCTTAATTAAAAAAAAAAATCTACCTTCTAAGTGCATTTAGAGTACAACACGATTACTTTATGTCAAATATAAGCATTTCCTATTCCTTTTAGCACTGCAGAACCAATACAGCTGGGGAGAGTGAGCTGGATGGTTTTTTGGAAGCTCTTATCCAGGTTTCAAATGCAGAACCGTTATCGTGGCTTATATGTGAACCAAAAAAACAAAACCAACCAGCTTCATTTTCAGAAAGAAGGATGTATCTGAGGGTGCTGGCAGTTAGGAAAACCTCTTTTCAACTGCAAACTGAGCAGATTTGATCTTGAGTCCCTGAGGTTATGTTTACACTGCAATTAAATAACCGTGGCTAGCCCATGCCAGCAGATTTGGTCTCAGGCTATGGAGCTGTTGAACTGTAGTGTAGACATACCCTGAGAGACAATAAGCACAGAACCTCAAGAGACAATTTTTACAGGATCACTTTTTAGAATGAAAATGCTCCATTCCGCTCTTGGTTCCCTTGTGCTCTTGGATAGGAAGAGGAGGAGGATGGTACAATACTGGTTGATGAAGGCGGAGGGGGAAAAAAGCAAATACCAAGAATCAACAAGAAAACAGCTGCACTATTCTGAAAAGGATTGTACTAGGAAGGAGGATCAAGACCAACCAAAGGAAATCAGTGAAGGGTAAGAATTTTAAAGAAAACTGTCTTATTCGTTTTGGCATCTCATGTCATATCCCTTCCTACACTCAAATGCCAGAATTATCAATATTTTGTCTCATTGATCTCAGTGTTGATTTTAGCTCAGAGTGAGTGAACAGGAAAAAGAAAGCAGGCAAAGGCGTCTGGTGGGATGAAGAAAGAAAAGGATCCACTTGTAATGAAACTGATGCTTTGCTTTCTGTACCCCAAAGAAATTGGAATCAGCCATACTGTAAATCATTCTCTGAGAATGTGTAGTCTGAGTTGAGACTGAGATAGAGAGACCCCAGCCTGGCAAAAGCTTAGGAGATATTCCTCTGTTTTTTTGTTGACCCCTGTCTAGGACCTGGCCGCTATCTTCCAAATCTTCATGCAGTGGCACCCACTGCCATATGCACGTTATGCACAGTGTGTACTAATGGCAGTTGTGAGGGGCAGCAGCACTTGCTGCTCCACTGTCCCACTCGGGTATGGCTGCTGGCCCTCAGTCACGAAGGAGGGGCTAGAGAGCCAAAATGAAATGAGTGGTGTTGCGATCCCAATGCACCAGGTCATATCACCCATCAATTCTGGGCCTGCCAGTCCCCCATCATGACTTAGGAGCCATGGAGCCAAACCTGAGGGGGCACAGTTGTGGGTGGGGTGGCCAGCACCGCTGTTCCCAGCTGCTGCCAGGGGGCCAGCTCCCGATCTGGGCTCCCTCGTGGGGGCTTGCCAGGCCTCATCCTGCATCCAATAGCCTGTGTCCCTTTCAGGGATGTGTAGTGACATTGCATCGGGGTAGGTCAGGCTGGATGGTGGGGAGTAAGCATGGCATGGACTCAGCAGGCGAGGTGCTGGGGGGTCAGCAGCTGTAGTGGAGATGGCCCTACAGGGATAGACAGCGTGTACCAGGGGAAAAGCTTCTGGGGCGCCCCTGCTTTGCATAGTCTCTCTTTGCTTCTGGTAGTAGTAGAAGGCAGAAACTTAGTATCTTATTTTTACTACATGAGTCATGAACTCTGACAAGTAAACTTTTAGTACAATAGACACTCATAAGTAGCAACATATCGGTGCCCTTTTACCATGTTGCTCCTAAGTGGCTGTTGCTGTTATGGGGAGTGTTGACAATTCACAGGAGGAAAAGTGTGAAATGTTGCTCATAAGCAGCAGTTGCTCTTACAAAGTGTTGCGGCAAAAAAGCATCTCCTGTACAGCTGTTATGTCTTAAAACCCTTCTTCGTCTAAATTGGGATTAAGTAACATAGTGAAGGAAATTTCTTAACTATACAATAAGAGGTAACTTTTCATGTGCCAGCTCCACCTTTCACACCTCTTAAATTTTGCTAGGCAAGTCCATGCCACATGTTGCTGTGACTTGAAAAAGTCACAACAACACTGTCAAGAAACCAATAGCCCCTGCCATTTATACATGTGACAGTTAAACAAATTAAATCATTTCAAGGAAATACTGAACTTCTGCAGAATTGTCAGGTTGCAATCAATTAAAGCACTCAGTAGATCTCATTCTTATATAGGGCCTAATCCTGCTCCCACTGATGTCTACAGAGTTTTACACTTACTGCAACTGGATAGGGACCTGATATAGCTCCTTTTTTGTACCTGTAATCCTCTACCATATGATCATCCAAAGGGCATTAGACATAGCTGACGACTACTTTGCACCATGGCAGTTGGAATTGCAATGTCCCATCCCTGCTGTTGTTTATGTTCGACAGTACAGAACTCATCTTTATGCCATTCAAAATGGCAGTCTGTAAAGCTAATACATATGCCACTATGAGTTTAGTTCTATTGTTGGTGTTTATAGTGGATTTATTATTTCAGTACTGCGATTTTTGTGTGCGTGTGCGTGTAAGATTTAGCTATATAAACAAAGTGGACTCCAGAATAAGATGTACACACATGGAGATATTTCAGAATAGGTATTGTACTCTAAATTCGCACCCTACCTTACTCCGAATTAACTTTTGAGTATAGACAAGTCCAAACACTATAAACACGCATCATATAATGGAATCATAGAGACAAATTTACATATGCTGACCTGGACCAGCCCACTATCTCTAGTTAGGACAAAGATGGTCTTTGTCTTATACATGCATATAATGGGGTCCCACGATTGCACTGGGGCCTTTAGGCATACTATATTAGGAAATAACTCCTCCTCAAAGGATGTTTTTTCCCCAACTGATTTTTAAGTACTAATTTCCTCCTAAAGAATCTTCAACAAGAGCATTAAAAGGACAAAGAATAGCTCTTTGAAACTGGAATTTTGTTTTTTTTTAAATTGGGCTGATGTTTTAAAAGTTAAAATACTGGTCTCTGGAGTAAACAAAGACTTCCAATGGCAATATTTTATATTTCTATAATATCGGTCATCCCAAAGGCTCCTAAAACACTTTATAAATGAAAGGCAAAATCTTGACATTCCTACTCTGTCCAATAAAAAAAAAAGGTTACTCACGTCTCGTAACTGTTGTTCTTCGAGATGTGTTGTTCATGTCCATTCCAATCAGGTGTGTGCACGCGCATGTGCATGGTGGTTGGAAGATTTTTCCCCTAGCAGCATCCGTAAGGCTGGCCTCAGTGCCCCCTGGAGTCGCGCCTTCATGGCGCTCAATATAGAGCCCTGACAACCCGCCACCCCTTTAGTTCCTTCTTGCCAGCTACTCAGACAAAGGGGTGGGACGGTGGGTATTGGAATGGACAAGAACAACACATCTCAAAGAACAACAGTTACGAGAAGTGAGTAACCATTTTTTCTTCTTCGAGTGCTTGTTCATGCCCATTCCAATCAGGTGACTCCCAAGCCAAGTTCAGAAGGTGTGGTCAGAACTGTGTGACTCCCAAGACAAGTTCAGAAGGTGTGACTGGAGTACTGCTCATCCGAAGGCTGCATCGTCTCTTGACTGCTGGGTAATCACATAATGCATGGCAAAAGTATGTATGTAGGACCACGTCGCTGCTCTGCAGATTTCCTGGGTGGGAACCTGAGCCAGGAATGCTGTAGATGAAGCCTGCACCCTGGTGGAGTGCACAGTGATCGGAGGTGCGGGTCGTAGCACTCACAGATACAGGAAACAAGCCATGACAAGATGCGTTGGGATGAAACCAGCTGACCTTTCATCCTGTCCACCACTACCATGAACAACTGGACCGATTTTCTGAATGGTTTTGTTCTCTCGATGTAAAAGGCCAGCACCCTGCCGACATCCAGAAAGTGGAGTCTCTGCTCCCTGCTGCTGGAATGAGGTCTAGGGTAGAAAACCGGGAGGAAGATGTCCTGGTTGATGTAAAACTGAGAGACAACTTCGGGAGGAAAGCAGGATGAGGCCTGAGCTGAACCTTGTCCTGACAGAACACGGTGTAAGGAGGGTCTGATGTCAAGGCCCTGAGCTCAGACACCCTCCTGGCCGAGGTTATTGCTACCAGGAACGTAACCTTGTAGGAGAGGTACAGCAGGGAGCATGTTGCTAAGGGCTCAAAGGCGGGCTCCCCCATGAGCCTAGAAAGGACCAAGTTGAGGTCCCAGGCAGGGACTGGCTGATGGACGTGAGGGTATAACCTGTCAAGCCCCATTAGGAATCAGCTGACCATGGGGTTAGCAAATACCGAGTGACCCTGCACACCCAGGTGGAAAGCCGAGATGGCAGCTAAGTGCACCCGTATCGAATACAACAAGAGACCCTTCTGCTTCAGATGGAGGAGGTAGTCCAGAATGCGTGGCACTGAAGCTAGCGTCGGGGGCGAACAGCGCTGCACCGACCAGATTGAAAATCTCTTCCACTTGACAAGGTACTCTAAGTGGCTCTTGTAAAGGATTTCCTATTGCCAAGGAGGACCTATTTCCTAACCTGGTCTGAACAGGAAAGCTCCAACGGATTTAACCATTGAGTTTCAAAGTAGTGAGATGGAGCGACTGAAAGTTCGGGTGCTGGAGACATCCATGATCTTGTGTGAGAAGGTCCAGGGAGAGAGGTAAGGTAATTGGGGCTCCCACAGACCTGTCTAGGAGAGATGTGTATCAGTGTTGACGGGGCCAGGCCTATGCTATCAGTATGACCCGAGCTCGATCCCTGTGGATCTTGAGTAGCACCTTGTGAACGAGCGGTATGGGTGGGAAGGCGTTAGGAGAGAACTTCCCCAGTGGAGAAGGAACGCATCCGTGCTGGAGCCCGGGCTGTGATTTCGGAAGGAGCAGAACTGCCGGCACTTCCTGTTGCATCATGTGGAAAAGACGTCTATTAGGGGAAACCTCCACCTCTGGAAGATTGAAATTGCGATGTCCGGGCAAAGGGAGCACTCATGGCTGTGGAACGACCTGCTGAGGTGGTCTGCCAGCTCGTTCTTAACTCCGGGGAGGTATGACGCCTGCAGGTGAATTGAATGTTCTTCACAGAAGTCCCACAGCATGAGGGCTTCTTGGCACAGGGGAGAGGAGCCTGTTTGTTGATATAGAACATTGCTGTCATATTGTCCGTCATGACTGATACACATTGCCTGGTTAGGTAAGGACAGAATGTCTGACATGCTAGGCGCACCGCTCTGAGCTCTCTGACATTGATGTGGAGATGCAGATCTGCTTGGGACCAGAGGCCTTGAGTTCTGTGGTCTCCCAGATGAGCTCCCCAGTCCAAGTCTGATGCGTCCATCACCAACAACAGAGACTGCTGTGGGGCAGCAAAGGGGACTCCTAAGCACACCTCCTGAGCATTGATCCACCACTGGAGGGAGTCGAGGACAGGGTGAGGCAGAGTCACGAGCCTGTCCAAACCGTCCTAGGCTGGCCGATATACTGATGAGAGCCATGACTGGAGTGATCGAAGCCTGAGTCTCATGTGCTGCATCACGTAGGTACAGGTAGCCATGTGCCCAAGGAGTTTCAGGCAGTTTCTCGCTGTAGTGATAGGGAACTGCATGACACCTTGGATTATGTCATTGAAACCTCACCTGTGGCAGGTATTCTTGGCTTGGGTCGAGTTCAGTACTGCTCCTATGAACTCTATCCTCTGGATGGGAGACAGAGTCAATTTTGCTTCGTTTAGGAGTAGACCCAGGCTGTCAAAGGTGGCTCTGATAAATGGGACCTGAGTTTCCACTTGGGTCCTGGAGAGGCCTTTAATCAGCCAGTCATTGAGGTATGGAAACACCTGTACCTGGTGCCTCTGCAAGAACACAGCGACAACTGCCATGCACTTGTGAATACTCGAGGTGCTGTTGACAAGCCGAACAGGAGGACAGTAAATTGGTAGTGGGTACCGTTGACCACAAACCTGAGGTACTTTCTGCGGAGCTAAGCGATTACAATGTGAAAGTTCGTGTCCTTCAAGTAGAGGGTGGCATACCAGTCTCCTGGATCTAGTGAGGGGATGATGGAGGCCAAGGAGACCATGCGGAACTTAAGTTTCTTTACGAAGTTGATGAGTTCTTGCAGTTCCAGAATAGGCCTGAGGCCGCCCTGGGCTTTTGGTATTAGGAAATATCGGGAATAGAAGTCCTCTTCCCTGTGCTCCTGAGGAACCTCCTCCACTGCCCTTTGCGATAGGAGCAACTGCACCTCCTGGATGAGGAGTTGCTCTTGAGAAGGATCCCTGAAGAGGGATAGGGAAGGGGGGTGGACCTCCTCCTCATGGCTACCCCAGTCACCATGACCCTAGTAGCGGCATCTGCAGCAGCCAGTGCGGCCTGGAGGGAAGCCTGGGAGACTAGCTTCCCCTTATCCACCACAGCCAAGAACTTGGTTCACGAGTCTGACGGGAGGAGCTCCGTAAATTTGGCCATCGCCGCAAAGGTGTTATACGAGTACCTGCTGATGATCGCCTGTTGGTTCAAGATATGGAGCTGCTGACCCCCTGTAGAGTAGACCTTTCTCCCAACGAGGTCTAGACATTTAGCCTCCCTGTTTTCTGGGGAGGGCCCTTGAAAGCCCTGTCTCTCACACTGGTTAGCAGCGTCCACAACAAGAGAGTGGGTGCGAGTATAAATGTTCAAACCCTCTGGAGGGCACGAAATAATGCCTCTCATTGAGCTTGGCAGTGGGCGGCAAGGAAGCTGGGGTCTGCCACAGGGTCTTGATGGTGTCTACAATGGTTTTAATAAATGGAAGGGCAATACAGGAAGGTCCTGAGGGGGTGAGGATGTCCATCATGGGATCAGCCTCCTCAACTACCTCCTCGGCAACTGCTACGGCACCCTGTTGTCCTCGAGTGCCAGGGCTATGGCTGTACCCCCCAATGCTTCATGAGGTGATGAAGAAGAGGAAATGCTGATAAGGAGCGGATGCTCCCTGCCATCTACCCCAGGGGGTCTCTAGACTCTCAGGGCAGCGTCGGTGCCAGTGGTGTGCTCAATGGTGCCAAGGCTGCAGACATCGGACCAAGTGTTGGCGCTGTCATCAGTACGACGGGAGGAACCATCGATGGAACCAGTTCCAATCCACTTGTCTGCACCGACAAAGACAGAGGGCCCGTTGCTGGCATCAGCGCCAGGGCTGTCAGTGTCTATGCCATAGTCGCTGTCGACAATGGTGCCGCCATGGGCATTTCAGCGGTGCCGAGGATGGTGCCGGTGCCAAATCCGGTGCCGGAGTCAACGACGATGTTGTTGTCAGAAGCGTTGGTGTGTGAGCAGGAGCTGAGGGAAGATGCGTAGCCAATGGTGGGACAAAGGTGTCCAAGGCCACAGAAGATGCCACAAAGCGGTGACCTTGGGTCCCTCCCTGTCCTAGCAGAAAGGTCCAGGGGGTCCAGAAGGGCCACTGTGGTGGGTTCTGCCACTGCGGAGGCCATGCCTGGGACTCTCTCCTGTCTCTCCCTCTCTCTCGATCTGTGGCTTCTGCTTCTCCTGGAGCGATAGGAATCAGATTCTGACTCCAAGGTCTCTGAGACTGAAAACCATGGAGGAGCTAAGCCACAGTACCTCGCGAGCTCGGGGAGTGGGTAGGTTCTCTGTCCAAGTGCACTGGTGCCGAGGGACATGGAGGGGGGAGTGCCTGGACATCATAGCTGGCTTCCCTCTTGACTGCACCTGGGGGTGGGGTGGGTCCCCCAGCACTGGAGGTTCTTCCCTTCTTGGGGAAGAGAAGAGCGCCGTAAGGTGCAGGAGGTCCCGTGGAGCTTGGTAAGCTTCCGGCGTCAAAGGGAGCCATAGCTGCTGTGTAGGGACTGGCGACTGTGGGGGACCGGACTCAATTGCCTCGCCTGGGCAGGAGTCAACGTGGCCCCCGTAAGGGATCCGGAGCTGTGGACCGTCTGGTCTCACTTCTCCAGATTTAGACGGAGGTGAGCGGCTGTCCGACTTCTTTTTCTTCTGAGGCACCAGCAAATGGGATCAATGCCTGCTCTCAGCTGGGCTTCATGAGGTGCCGTGTTGGTGCCGAGTGTCTCAGGACAAGTCCTTTCTCGGTGCCGAGCTTGACGACGGTGTCGGGGGGCTCCTCACCAAGGACGAAGCGTTAGAAGCCGGGTCCCTGAGCCAGGGTCGGAGTGGGGGCATAGAGCTGCCTCCATGAGGATCACCTTAACCCGCTGTTCCCTTTCTTTAAGAGTTCTAGGGTGCAACTCTGGGCAGATCTTACAGCAATCCTTTTGGTGGTCCTCCCCTAGGCACAGTAAACACGAAGAGTGTGGATCACGCTTTGTGCGGGGCACACAGTTTTTAAACCCCAGGGACTGCAGCATACCACAGCTCTGGGGAGGCGGAATGGCGGGGGCACTACCCAAAACAACTCTATACTAAGAACTCTAATACTAATAATGGATACTAAGGTAACTATATACAGGTAACTATAGAACACGCTTGCTAAGAAAGGGCTAAGGGAAGTTCCAGTCAACCGTCACTGGTGATAAGAAGGAACTGAAGGGGTGGCAGGTCGGCAGGGCTCTATATTGAGCACCATGAAGGCGTGACTCCAGGGGGCACTGAGGCTGGCCCGATGGATGCTGCTAGGGGAAAAATCTTCCGGCCGCCGTGCATATGCGCGCACATACACCTGATTGGAATGGACATGAACAAGCATTCGAAGAAGAACTTCCATTGATGTCATCAGATCAAACATATCTCTCTGACTAGGATTTTATACTGTGCTCACCACCATGGTATCAGAACGCCTCAGCCTTGGCTAAGAAAGAACTAAGTACAATCTAGCAAGAACTTCAGGATTTAGCCCAATTTATATTCACCTTACTGAACTGGAGCCCTTTCTGGAGCAGATGGCAAAAGCCAGGTATACAGATATAGCTTCACAACAGTGAGGAGAAGAAATATGGTCAAGGACCAAACAACCTTCTGTTGCAAAATGTACATGGGTTCTTTAACCTTCATGAAGAGGACCTTGTGTTTTTAATACAACATCCAAAGCACCGAAATACAATACTAGAAATAATGAAAGGCAGAGCTACCAAGAGTAGCTTTCATGCTACAATCTTTTAATATATACTCAATTCCAAGGATACAGGAGCCAAACCACAGAAAAAGCAGTATCTAATGTCCTTCTTAATCTTTCTTTGGAGACCACTGACAATTGTAATAAACAGTATCTGATTTTAAAGAGTGTCAGGGCAATATACAGGGTCTAAATCTAGCAAGAAAAAAAAAACAGGCAGAGAAACCTCAAAATGTCATGCCTAGCAAAATGTCATATACAATAACATTACAAAACAAGGATCTATACACCAGTGATAAACTATATATGTCAAGTTCTTTCTCTCGCTACCTCAGCACTATTCACTAATTTTAAACCTAGTCCCATGAGAAGGTACAAACTTCTTTAATATAGCCCACACTGAACTGTTATTAAGACATGCATCTTGCTACATAAACAGCTCCAAACAACAGCCTCAGAAAGATATTTGTAGCGTTATGTATATAGCCAACTTTTAGTTAATTTTAAGTGGTACTAAATGTTCTGTTCCCTTCCGCCAGTGTATTTTTAGAAGGAACAGCACAATTTACTGGAAATGTATGTGTTGAAAGTAAGCTTCAGATTTTTACTTAAGTGTACTAGCGGAAAAAAAGATCCTGGAGTTCTAAATATAGTTGAAAATGCCTTTTGTAGTTTTAGAATCACTGAAAGAACCTACACTGTTTTCCACTGTTGGAATGAATTGATTGGGCATTTTCTCCAGGGAGATCTATAGTAACATTGCCTGTTTCTTCCATTCTTTTTAAGTACTACATAGAACTGCCATCAAGTGAACTTTTCAAAAGCTTTATGTGAAAGAAGAGTGTTGCTGTGCTACAGCTTCAAAAGAAGAATTGAGTAATCAATGTGTTAATTAAAAGACTTCTTACAGAGAAGCTTTTTTTAAACTGTAAACTCAAGGCCCTTGATTCTGCTATGGAGACCTTTGTGTGCTATTGATAGATTTTTACACTTACCCAAGCGCCACTATGTATCACTCATCGCCTGCCCCTGTATACACTTGCGCACGTGCATGCACACGCACAGACTTGCTTGTTGGTTAATATTGGAATATAACTACTTGAATTTTCTGCCTGATTTTAGCCATAAAACAAAACAAAATGTAACTCCTTGTCCTAGCTAAAAGGTCATGCTGCCCCATTTTTCAAGATTTATTTTATACCCACAGAATCTTCTACCTTGAAGACATTTGCTTATCTCCAGCATTTTTTTTCCAGTTGTGTTACCTCTTCCAAGATGCTACCAGAAATTCTTTTTTGATATTCATTTCCATACACAGACCCCTCAAGGACTCTGACACCAAATAAACATGCAAGTGAAGGACATCACTATTTCAATCTAAAGTCCACATCCAAAATAAGAGAAACAATTTAAAACTTCACAGAAAGAAGAAGAAAAAAAATGGTCACTCTAAACTAAGATTCATCCATGCAAGCAAACCAACAGTATACTGACTATTTTTTAAGCCTGTTGGCACTTTTACAGTTAACTTGCTGCATTTGAAATTGAATCAATACTTCTAATTATGTCAATTACAGCCTTAAAAATAGAGTGAGCTACAGTGGAGGTGAAACCAGGATATAACTTGATAATGGATTCTGGATATGCTTTAGCATAGTTTTCAGATCAATATACATCATTTATGCAAATACAAATTGCTCAGAGATTGATTATGAAGTTGAATTTAAATGACTGGTATGTTTTTGTAGCTTGACTAATAAAAAACAACTCTGCGCCCTTTTCTTCAAAACTTATAACTAATAGCCTGAATTTCCAATGTTTGAAGAAAGGTAGAGCTTTTTAATGTAAACTAGCAAAATTAAATTGTTTTATTATCTTTAAGTTTATTGATGTAATCTAAGGTGTCCAGGGTCTTTCAATATTTCCATCCATCTACAAAAGTACTTGGCATATCAACTGCATAGGTTAGTTTCTAACATGCACAGAAAGACAATCCTATTTTGAAGGACACGCTGTAGCGTTGCTCTTTTAAAATCTAAAAGCCCAAATCTGCTCTTATTAATGTCAATGGCCAAACCCCCATTGACTTCACTGGGATCTCCCAGGAACCGCAGCTGCAAAAGGAGCAGAACGTGGGGCTGCCGGGCGGCCCCACACCAGCAGCTCCACTGGCACAGCTCTACCGCCCCCAGCCCAGCTCTTTCACGCAGCTGCGTCTCCTGAGTCCTCCTGCCTTGAGGTCTGTATAGCAGAAGTCTGGCACAGCAGGAGGAGGACAACCCCCGCTCCCTCGGTAACATAGGATGGATATGGATCATGGGGAGAGAACAGGGAAAGTGCAGGGCGGGGAGGAGTCACATGGGTGGTCACGTGGGAAGGTCACATGCCCCGCCTTTTTGTCCCTCCCCTAGTGCTTTTTATGCTGTGCCTTTTAGATTATATATAGGGGGACTGACTGACCATGTGATTTCAGTCCCAGGAGAACTACCTTTTGGAAGCTCTATACTCCATTCAGGAATGCTATAGTTGGGACTGAGCAGTCACATACTATATTTTGGGGCATACTCACATGTACCAGTGGGTGCTGACGGCTTCTGTGGCTGTACCTAGAATTTGAAACCTGGATCGATCCCATGGTCTGATTCCAGAGATAACCTTATGGTGAAACACTTGGCTTGACTTAATTATTTCCACACCATATAGACTAATCTGTGTACTTAGATTCTGCTGGTGAGTTCCTAACTAACATTACTTGACTGCAGAATTTCTAATTACAAGTATTACCATTTCTAATCTTCTGCAGCTCTGCCTGCTGTGTCTGCATCCGAGTCATCACATTACAAGGTCCTCTATTGTCTTACTGCATTTTTCTCAGGCCTTCCAATGTTAATAAACCAGAATAATGAAAAACTAGGATAACAGCAAGTCTAATCAAGATGAAAGCACATTTTAGTTTTAGGCTCTCTAATAATGGGGGACAACTGCAAGCTATACAAGCTTAACAGATTTCAGAGTAGCAGCCGTTTTAGTCTGTATTCGCAAAAAGAAAAGGAGTACTTGTGGCACCTTAGAGACTAACAAATTTATTAGAGCATAAGCTTTCGTGAGCTACAGCTCACTTCATCGGATGCATTTGGTGGAAAAAACAGAGGGGAGATTGATATACACACACACAGAGAACATGAAACAATGGGTTTATCATACACACTGTAAGGAGAGTGATCCTTCAGATAAGCCATCACCAGCAGCGGGGGGGGGGGAGACCTTTCATGGTGACAAGCAAGGTAGGCTATTTCCAGCAGTTAACAAGAATATCTGAGGAACAGTGGGGGGTGGGGTGGGGGGGGAGAAATAACATGGGGAATAGTTTTACTTTGTGTAATGACTCATCCATTCCCAGTCTCTATTCAAGCCTAAGTTAATTGTATCCAGTTAGCAAATTAATTCCAATTCAGCAGTCTCTCGTTGGAGTCTGTTTTTGAAGCTTTTTTGTTGAAGGATAGCCACTCTTAGGTCTGTAATCGAGTGACCAGAGAGATTGAAGTGTTCTCCAACTGGTTTTTGAATGTTATAATTCTTGACGACTGATTTGTGTCCATTCATTCTTTTACGTAGAGACTGTCCAGTTGGCCAATGTACATGGTAGAGGGGCATTGCTGGCACATGACGGCATATATCACATTGGTCGATGCGCAGGTGAACGAGCCTCTGATAGTGTGGCTGATGTGATTAGGCCCTATGATGGTGTCCCCTGAATAGATATGTGGACAGAGTTGGCAACGGGCTTTGTTGCAAGGATAGGTTCCTGGGTTGGTGGTTCTGTTGTGTGGTGTGTGGTTGCTGGTGAGTATTTGCTTCAGACTGGGGGGCTGTCTGTAAGCAAGGACTGGCCTGTCTCCCAAGATCTGTGAGAGTGATGGGTCGTCCTTCAGGATAGGTTGTAGATCCTTGATGATGCGTTGGAAGCTTAACAGAAGCAGACTTAACAGAGAAGACGGAGACTTCCCGATCAAGCTACAAAGAACTTGCACTGAAGTGAGAGATGCAAGAAATAAACACCAATGCAATCAGTTGCAGAAAGATTGAGATCGTTTAAGGATTTAAGCTAAACACAGCTACTGGAGTTCAGCACAAATAAATACAAAATAAGACAAGGAGCAAAGAATTCGAAGAGTGAATATCAGGTAAATGGAAAGGTGAGGTAGAACAGAAAGCAGAAAATAGATCTGGGAGTTGTGACACAAAATAAACAATCCCTAACGCTATCAACCCAAATGTTGAAATGCAGTGAGGAAAGGAAATAGAACACCAGTACAAGTGGAAACAGTAAATTTATGGAGGCAATATTAATATTATACTATTAAGCACTGATTAGACATCACCTAGTGACTTGTCGGTGTTCTCCTTAGAACAAACAGGTCAAGCCACTTTGCTCCTTTTCACTCAGCAATCTGCTCTCATTATTTCTCAATGTCTGCTCTAAAATAAGCTACACAGTGGCCACTGGCCATCTTTAAATCTATAAAGCTTAAAATCTCAGCGGTGGTGAAGAAAGCAGCAGAAAATTATAGCTCACATGAGAGAAGTACAGGATCAAGAAAAAAATTTAATTTGTCTGTGCTGGGTAGTGAATTTGGAGAGCAAAAATTATTGTGTACAGAAACAGGCATAACAACCTCTCAGTTTACACCAATGAACCTGACTATACACAGCACTGGTCAAAACCCTCTGTGAAAAGAGATATACCAATGAAATTAGTCCTCTGAATGGAGAAGAGGAGATTTTGTAGGGATGGGAAAAAACTGGCCAAATTCTCCATCACAGCCAAAAACTGGAAATGCCTGTGTCCTCTGATAAAGGCTATGGGGCCAACATTCAGGGAACCATTTGCTCACTTAGTGCCTCATCAATGTAGCAGGGCAACATGCACAGCAATACTAGTTCTATCTTAAATCCTAAATGCTAGGACTCATATACAAGGTGTACTCACTCTATCAGATCAAGTTGTGGGGCCAAAACTTCCTACCTTTAACATCAAATCAAAACACAGTAACACCACTTTTCCAATCCCATCTCAGTTCATGCTGAATGTAGTACCCAGTGTGTGGGTTCATACTGGAGTTGCAGCCTCACCCACTGAGTCTCAATTATATATGTAAAGTTGGGGTCTCATCCTTAATCCAATCATGGATGGTGATGGTTCTGTGAACCATTCAACTTGCAGTCAATAGCATGAACCATACAGCAGCACTCAGACAACTATTCTATCCTATAGTGACACCAATGGGGGGGGGGGGGGGGGAAAGGGGCTTGGAAAAAAAATCTAATGTGTCTTTAAAATTCAGTTTAAATTAATCTGACACTGCAAATATTATTATGCATAACTGTAACATTACAGCATGATATCACTGTAGGGAGGAGTTAAATTATGGAAATGCATAGTTAAGGCATCCAAATAACCTTAACTTGATTGGAACTTTTAAAAGGTTAACCTGAACTCTGAATTTCCTGGATTTATAATGCTTGTTTGGGGATAATTGCAACATCCTTTGTGATGAGTTTTACCTCAAATTACTCATTCATATACTCTAACTTAAATCCACCTTAACATACTTTTTGTCTGGGAATAGTGAGAGAGAGTCAGTTGAAAATGTTCCAAAACTTTTCAAAATTTTAGTGAAAAAATGGCGAATTTTTTTTCCCCTCTTCATCTCCCTCACACTCTAATGCTAATAATGATTATACTCATAATTATTATCTAGTTTTGTCCCTAAGATCCCATCAAAGAGAGAATTAACTCTTCAACATATCCCTATTTCTTCCTTGTGATTATGACACTAATAAAAATACAGAATAACATTCCATCTCACTCACACAAAGGAAGCACAGAGATTGCAAAAAAACCCAAACAAACGAATACACAGTTGTTTAAAGCTATTCTTTAGAAATAATTATGACAAATCTCTCCGCAAGTAAGTTTGATTTTTCACCCGGCACCTTGATTGCACATTATGCTATGTGGAGTTTTGCTTGCTGCTCACCAATTGTAACCTCTGTGCCTCATGAATGCCACTGTTCAACATTCAAACTGCTTTGTCTCTTTCTGATATATGCCTCTTCTTCCTTGCCTTTCTTTTCCCTTTTCCTGTCATCCTTTGTTCTGCCCCTGATAAAGGCCCCTGCATACTGAAACCCAGTGGGACATGACTGGAGGCAATAAGTATGGCAGTAAAGCAGCAGGGTTTCTACATAGTAAAGTCTTGCAGCATATACTGCTTACCCAGGTGTCACTTACATGGGCTTTGAGAATTCCTATCTCCTGCCCTTTCCTCCCTGAAGAGTGAGCCACCTGTCTCAAATGCATTTCTTGGAACTTGCACATTGCTTCTTTGGCCTGAATTCTCATCGATACTAAGGCCATTTGCATCACTCACAGTAGAAAGGGGCCTTAAAGTATATTTATGCCCACTGTAAGGCTTCTTTACTGCCATAGTGGTATATGGGGCCTTAGTATAAATTAGAGTCATGCCCTTTGTCATTTAACTTTGTCAATACCCAATTTAACAATTAATGCTAGAAGCAGCACTATATTATCTTAAAACCTTGATGGTCTGGTTATGTGTGGTTCATAGGAAGTACCAAAATGATAAAACAACAACAACAATAAACTTTATGCTATTATGGCAATTTTCTTCCTAGTATTTCAAAGTTTTTCACAAATATTAATGAATTATGTCTCACAACATCCCATTAGAGGTATACAAGTATTAATTTATTATTATTAATATTTCTATATTGCAGATAAAGAAACTGGGCAAGGAACAATCGAGGGCCTGATTCTGTAAGGTAATGGGTACCGTTTGCAAACCACTAAGCAATCTAAATCCCACTGAAGTAGATGAGAGTTGAGGGAACTCAGCAGCTTACATAAACTTCCCACATGATCAGGCCCAAAATGACTTGCCTAAGGTCAAATAAGAAGTCAGTGGCAAAGACAGAAACAGGCTATGTATAAAGTTTACTAAAAAAAAAAAAAAAGATACATACAGTAATGTGAAATTGCACTATATATATTCCTCATTCAATTAAAAGCAAAACTGCACTCAAGATACAGCACTGGATTGCTTGGCTCAACCATTCTGACTTGGAGTACGCATAACTCTTTAAAGCTCAGTTAGAGATAAATTATGCCAGTATATTGCTTTCCTGATTAACACAAATGGTCAGAAAAGATAATTAATTGCACAAAGCCCTATTCAGATCTCATCTCATCTCTTGCTCACTGACCATAAACAATTTTTCAGGGAACTTCCACCTCCACACTAAAAAGAGAGCATTAGCTGAACTGAATTCTGTAATAGTTTTCCTACTGTATATATAATGGTAGTTAAAATAAAACTGATTTCAGACTCTGTGTACTTAGAGAGATCAGCATGTGAATTACAGCCCAATTCCATTCCCATTGAACTCAATAGCAAAACTCCTATTAACAGCAGTGGGAGCACAAACAGGTTCACTATTAGAAAATGAGGGCCAGATCCTCAGCTGGAGTAAATGGTGTAGCTCCACTGACATCAAAGGACCTATGCCAGTTTATACTATCTGAGTACTCTGCCCAGGATTATTTACCTCATATGCTCAAAATTAGCATTGTTGTACTTTAAACCTCTTGTAAAAAAATTTCTGAAATAATTTTTAAAATGCTATTCCTAGTTCCGCCCCGCTGCCTTCAAATGTGTGGCTCAGTTGCCTGCAATGCTTTAAAAATCTCAACATTAGCCTTTAGTATTTTGTGTAGATAATAAAAAAAAGGCAAAAATGCAATAGCATTCCGATTTAACCTCCTTTTTTCCCCTCCCTAAAATCTCCAAAAGCTACACACTTTAATTTCCTGTAGTTAAATCTGAACATCTAATTAAAAATGTGTTCGCACCCATAAGAGTGATGCATATTGAGAAAAAAGGAGAATGGACTGGCTTGTCTGCAATTGGCACTTTTATCATAAGGCATTTAAAAAGCCTGACAGCTAATGCTCTTTACCAAGGAAATGCAAACTACATACCTCCAAAGGAAATTATAATGGTTAATGAGATTTGGTTTGGTTTGTGCATCATATTACCTGCTTTTCAGAGAGAATGATGCAGCCTTCTATAGAAGCATGATACGACTTTAGGTGGGAGCTGAAAAGGACAGATTTGAACATAAGATTTATCTCAAAGTACGTGTCCTTGTTTATATACGCTGTCATTTTTCATATCCACCTTAACCATTATACCTCCTTAGCAATAGAAGTCAGGTTCTTAATTATGTGGATTTTTTCATTTTAACGAAGGGAAACAAAGATCTTCATGAACATGCTCACATTTATAACTTATTTACAATGTGTTCTCAGAGTTACAATAACTCAGGGCACTAAAGGTGGAAGTCACAACACACTAGCTACAGTATTAATGCTTTGAAAAATTACTAGCCAAACAAGAATTTTTATTAGTCGGCCTTTCGTGTTATATGTGCTCTCCAGGGACTTTGCAAGACCAGAGCTTACATCATTTTCTGACAATTTTACTAACTAGCCTAGGATATTATAATATTAGATGGTGATTTACTAGTTCTATTAAGTCCTGACACTAAAGATGTTTTATGTAAAATTAGGTCTTAAAACAAAGATTTTCCTCCCAAGAGGGGAAAAAATAAAAATAAACAAACAAAACTGTTTTACATTTAGGCTACAGAAGTGAACATCTGCAGGATCTGAACAAGAAAGCTGTTAACTGTCCAGTCCCGTTATGCAAGAACCAATTCATGTTCACATAAATCTCATCTGAAGACAAACTGCATTTGATGACAACCTGTGTAATGTTTATGTATCTAAAAGTTCTCCCATTGAAGATCCTAATGTTACATCAGAATCTCAGTGCCACTTCTTTATGTAAAAAGGAGAGTTATTTACCCATCAGCTGTACTCTCTGGAAGGCAACATCAAATAATGATCCACATTCCTGGCTCTTGAGGTCTCCAATGAGTGACAATAGGAGAGCAATTCATAGCTTGATTAGTAAAGATTTTTGCTTCAAGGCAAAACTATTAGGTGCACAGGCCTCAGGAGCACAGTATAAAACCTGCATCTTTTCCCATGTAAGCCTGGTTCTAAGTATTACAATAAACCAAGGGCCTAATGCAGCTCCCATTGAAATCTATGGCAGAACTCCTGCTGACAACCGTGACATTTGTGATCTGGCTCAAACTCTCAAAGGAGATCAGAGGGGAAAATAAGTCTATTTTCAGTACATTCTATTTAAAGATAAATCTCACTATTTAAAGTGAGAAATTCCAAGCTGAAATTGATAGAAGTTCTTTCATTCAGAATGATTGTATCTGAGAGTTTTCCTGTAACCACATCCATCTGAGGAGGAAACTAGATCTGTCTCACCCTGTTGTTGTAGCCATGTTGGTCCCAGAATATTAGAGAGAGAAAGTGGGTGAGGCAATATCTTTTATTAGACCAACTTCTGTTGGTGAGAATCCTTCAAGCTTACACAGAGCTCTTCTTCAGGTCTGGGAAATGTATTTGGAGTGTCACAGCTAAATATGCTAAACAATCTGTTCCACCTTGTATTTAGCTGTGACGCTCCAAGTACATTCCAGACCTGAAGAAGAGCTATGTGTAAGCTGGAAAGCTTCTCTCTCTCACCAACAAAAGTTGGTCCAATAAAAGATATTACTTCACCCACCTTGTCTCTCTAATCACTTTGGAGAAGTCTTCTAAAATCATGGAATCTCTGTAATTTATAATTTCTATAAGTCATGGAAGCATGTGACTATTGTCATTGCACTACTTAACCCCTTTTTTAAATAAAATGCTGATGCTTCTAGTTCGGCTGATGGCCAGTTGATTCAGGTTCTCTCATCAAAGACAATCTGGTTCAATAGCTTATGAAGTCTTGAAATCACTGAGATGATGCATTTGAGAGTGTCTGGAAAGGTATTCTTCTTCCTTCTGTATTAAGGTTTAAAAAGGAGGGTCTCATTGGACATTGTATAATTTCAAATTTTGAGTGATGGCTAGCTGACACTAGATGTCTGACCCTGCTCTTATTCCCTGGTTGCTGATGTAAAACACTGCTGCCAGATTGCTTGTATAATGTGATCTTGGTTGAATACTGAATTTCTCAAGGTCTAAAAATCCCGCCCTCTCCAGGGTATTTTGGCGTAGGCAACTACAAGACTAAACACAGTGAGTGTAGATGTCTTGCATCTGCCCCTAGCATCTTAAAAAAAGATTAGACACACCTCTTGTTAGGACAGACTGAGGATAAGAAGTTTGGAAATCTGCTCTAATCAGACTGAATTCAGATTCATACAAATCAGTCAGACTCACAGGGTGAACCTGAGACTGTAGACACTTCATAACCCTTTAAGGCTTTTTTGTGCAGGGTGGAGCCATTGGCACAAAAACAGAATTAATGGACCAGATCCTTAGCTGACCTAAATCAGCATAGTTCCATTGAAGTACACCCAGTTATATCTGCTGAGGAGCTATACCAATTTACACCATCTAATGATCTAGTTCAATATCTTCAGATCCAAACATCTTTTAAGTGCTCTTCCCCAGTACCTGCTGGTTCTGTTTTATTTTCCTGACCAAGGTCATCTTCTGTTGGATTCTGATGAGAAAAAGTGAGACTGCGAGTAATTTATGATGAACCCAAAGGCTTGTCCACACATAAAAATTGCACCAGTGTAATTAAATCAGTTACTAAATCATGTTAGTTGAATTAGTGCAGCTCCCTGGCAAGGATACTCTTCAGCTGGTTTAAGAGCAGCTAGTAGTACCATGTTAGCTTAATTCAGTTTTAAGAATGCCCACCCAAGGAGGTTGCAATGATTTTATAAATTGATTTAGAAACCAATTTAGTTAAACTAGTACTACTTGTGTGTGAAGGCCAGGCTTTAGAGCCCAGCACAAAATTCAAAACATGCCATTAGCTTTCAATATTATTAGGTGAATATAAGCATGAAAAGAAAAACTAAGTAAAACAAACTTTTAGCTTCACTTGCAGATGGTAAATTTGCAAGAAAAAAATACTAATGTTTTGGATGCATTCGGCTTTTGACAAGGAGACTAACATGCCACTAGTGTCTAAAATTCAGACTTTGTTATAGTCATGGCAATATAAATGAAGTTTAGAATGAATACACGCTATTATCTGTATGGGGTAGGTGTGAAAATTAATTACAGCTACGTAATATTTCAACATGAGATGAGGAATATGGTACTTCACTTTCTGTATGCAGCCTTCCTTTTTCTTTCCTTGCATTTTATTTTTTGGATCAAACAATGTTTGTGAAAGACTGAATATTTATTCTTGGTTGGTTAAGGACTTTAAATGTACAACCTAGAGCCCATTTCAATGCCTTGGAAATAAACAGATGATTTATATGCCATGTCCATTCCATTCCTGTTCTTGATCAGCTAATTACATATGAAACCTGTGTATATCTTAAAGATAAATGTATTTTAAGCAATTCTGAACACATACTGTACTAACTCCAGATCAAAAGGCAGGAAGGACTCTGTGTCCTGACATGAGAGACAGTCCCCCTAGTGACAGTGACCTGAGTATGAAAACGGGTCAAATGCCTTTTGATGTGGGGAAGATTGGGAAATAGCCAGAATAAAACCCTTTTTTTTTGTCCTTTGGTAGCAGAAATGTAATAATGAAGTCTTCTAAGAGAGAGATGATGTTTTGGTTGAAGTGCTACCTCACCTTCCAGAGGCCTGAAAAATCATTTAATGCTGGGCAATTGGGGGTGAGAGTGGAAAAGCTAATTTTGTACCTCTTTTTCCACAATCTATAGGAAGCACCTGGCAGTGGTGATCACAGGCCACTGAAGTGTAAATGTCACTTGAATAGCCTAGACAGATGGGGGTTTTTTTCAGGTAAAGATTAGGATATTGGCTATATGTTCTGGGGGGAGGGGAAATAAGATTTTTCATACATGGTAGGCAATATCTTATGACTCTCAGGAGCATGGGGATAGGAAGCTCTTCTCCTTGTTCAGGATGGCCACATCTCTTAAAGCCATCTATTTGATCCGTGCAGCCTTATGTGAAAGAGCAGGGAACTCTTAGTGAGCTGGCAGAGAGTCTTAAAGGTGAACAATTATTCACATGAATTGTGCTCTCCCTGACCTTATCTGTAACAAGATTCCTTCCAGTGCAAAGAAGGTCATGGTGCTATTCCCTTAGTCATGCATTCTTCACAGCACTAATACCAGTAGCAACAAAACTTATTGCTGTCATGTGTATCAAATGCTTGTGATACTTGGCAGTCTCCATATCTTTCACGGTTCTGTTTAGATTAATTAGTTAGCAAAACACTCTGAAGATTAAAAGAACAACAACATAAAAGTTACGTACTATTGTTATTCATTATTGTTGCTTCCTTCCCTTTGTCCTATAAGACAAATTTCAGCACACACTTAGATCTTGATCTACAAACTCAAATTATAGTTGGCCTATCGTATTCAGCAATATGAGTGGGGCACAAGATTTGTGGATTGTCATATTTAATTTCTGTCATCACACCGTCTTGAGGTGAGTGAGATTATTACAAAACAGGCAGAATATTTCAATGACATATCAAAGAGCTAAGAATTATTATGTTTATTGTTTGCTTGCTGGATCGAGAATAAAGATGTAGTCAAATCTCTTCAGTAGCTATCCAGGGCAGGGGCGCATGAAGTCTCCAAGCGTAGGTACCTGTCAAAACGCTCTACCTCTCTTTTACTGTCCATAGAGCTTCCAAAAGCAAAGCAGTCATCCTTGTAACAAACTGGGCTGGGGAAACTGGGGATTAGCTAGAGAAAGCAAATATAGATCCTGTGACACAGAACAGGAGGGAGAGGCACAGAAATTAGAGAGGAGAAAGAGAAATCAGGGAACTCCAGGAGGAGCACAGAGGAAGTCATGGGAAAGAAAGAGAAATGGGAGAAGCAGCCTCCAAGCCACAGGCAAAATGTTGCCAGGTCCTCTTCTTGTTCCATGAGGGAGTCCCTGATGAAGACATTCCAGAGAAGAGAAGCTGAACATCACGTTAGGACACCAAACCCGCACCTTCTTTGCCCTCAAAATCTAAGCTTGACTCGTTAGCACCGGCACAGGCAGGTGTAAATTACCCCTAGAGGTGCCAGCCAGCCCCTTGCATCCCAGAGAGTATTCACCCCAAGCAAAGGCAGGTAGTTTCCCCCCACCCTAATTCTGATTTTCCACTGATGGGGCGGAACCACTGATGGAGGGTGCCATCGGAGCTATGCTGGTGGGATCTGATAAGGAGTGGCACAGAATCAGTGCATCTGCAGCCAATCTAGCCACACTTGCTCCTAGCCAACAATGCACCCGCCCCAACAGAAGGGAGATTATAGTTGCCCTATGATGCTTCATCATCCCTATTGCCTGACAGACCTCCGTCCACTTGCTACTTGTGTCAACACTTAGGCCAGCAGAAGCCAGCATAAACCCAGGGTGACCATCACGCAGAGCTTTATGTGCATGAGAATTACACTGAAGTTCTAGAGCTTCTTGTGATAGAATTTCATGCACTGATTACTTTAAAACACAGAATTTTCTCCAAGTTGAGAAATCTCTTCCATGACTTCTGGCCTTAATTTGAAGTATCTTGAAAGAAAGAATTCAAGGAAGCCTTTCCTCCTTGCAAAGTGAACAGCTTATCCAAAAGTATGAGAGCAAGGTTCCTGTGCTCTGTGCTAACAACCTAGATTTGAGCTCCTACAGCTAGTCTGGCACAGATGTTGGAGACTTTCAATATGTGGCTTCCTTCTGGGCAACCCTCGTAGCCTAAGGCAGGTCTGCAGACAGCCCCTCACCTCTGTTTCCCCTTCTGATTCCTCAAAAACTTTACACCGGAGTTTTTTTTCTTCTCCAATAATGCTCCTTCTCCCAGGGACTCATTTATTGACAGAAAACAGAAAAAAACCCTCAGCCCCAGGGCTTCTCCTCTCCCCCCCCGCCCGAGTCTGCTGTCTGCATCACTTCCCTGCGTTGGCAGGCCACTCTCAGAACTACCTGGCTGGACTCTCTTCTTACTTCTGCAGATTCTTCTCTATTTCCATCCAAAAACAGTTCAAAATGAGGAGACTAAGTCCAGGCATCGACCCTCTTATAAAGTCTCCTTAGGCCTTTCCTGCCTTTTAATCTCAGTACCAGGACTCTGCTGGAGCCGACTCTCTCCAAGCAGCCTCTGATCTCCCTGAGCATTTCCCTCCTTGCTTTCTGCTGCTCTTTATGGATGAACCAGGCGATCACGGTTGAGGTGTGCCTTCTGAATAATCAGGGCTGGCTGGTCCCAGGACTCTAGCCCGTATGGAGCAAACCACCCTGTTATGGCTCTAAACAACCTCATTGATCTTGAATGGGTGAAAAAAGACAATCCAAAGGAAAAAAAGACCCAAACTAGAGGTCTGAAACACAGACGCCAGCATTAACAGTAAGAAGTAAAAAATATTATACTAATATTATAACGTGCTGACTACTACCATGTAAGCAAAAGATGTGATTAGCTGCAAACAGGTAGGATTGCTCTTGCTGAGATCATTTATAAAAAAGAGCTGATGAATACATAAAGTTTGGTATTCAGCCCCTTTACGACTGTACACACGATGCACGTCAAGCTTGCCTCAAGGCAAAAGTCTTACTATTTGAGCTATAAATCATTCCCCTGATGCCACACGCTGACCCAAGGGTGTAGAAATACACTGTAGGCAGTTCTTGCCTGCCTCTAAGTTGATTCACAATTAAAGTTTAGCAGAGTTGTAGTCTCTGGTACTCCAGAGCTACCTCTTTCAAGTCAGATGGAAATCAGTGTTCCAAATGAATTTTTTTAAAGGAATCTGTTAAAACTCAGTCCTTGGTGGGGGGAACATTCTGCACCATTAAATTCAAATGTCTTAAGCAGCTCCATGCCTAACATGTATGAAATCCAGAGTTCTATCTGCATGAGGCTACAGAGGCAGGCATTTAAAGGACTATTTTGTTAGATTACAACTGAAGGGCAATTTCTTAACAACAAGCGCTTGTGGATTTGTTGTTTAGAGATGCATCTGTCTTTGGTCAGTGGAAGCAGAAGTCCATCTGCCAGAATATGTTTTGTAAATCTCTTTGCAGGCTGCCATTTTGTGAGTAAGGAGTATACAGCCGCCTCGGTCACCCCTCCCTAAAACCATTTGTATAACCTGCCAGCTGTTCCTTTCTCTGACTCTTCTCCCAATTATCCTTTAGGAAAGAGTTGAAAGGGGAAGGGGGGGAGGGGGAATAAGAAAGCATTCCCCTGACAATGCATTCTGGGAGCCATCTTTGTTCTGGTGGAGAAATGGATTGTCAACAAATCATGCCTTCCATGGGAGTGCCTGGCACAGCAGTGATTAGGACAATAATGCACTAGGACAGGCTTCTTGCTAATGTGCGCTCTGGACTGCTACACTTAATATCTTCTATTTTCTCTCATTCATTCATTCTAGAACCTGTCACAATGTCAGAGAATCTTTCTTCCAGGAGAAGGAGGAGGAGGGATAAGGGCATGCCGCAGTAGGAGCAAATCTCAGCAAACAAGCTTTACATAATGAATATATGTAAATAATGCCCATAATTACATTAAAATTAAAAGGCCTCCTAAAAGCAGAAGATTTTATAAGGGCAATTTTTCTTGTGCCTCCTTAGTGGAAGCTGGTGGCTTTTCTTCTCCCCCTTTAACTAGCGATAGTTCGCTTTTTATTCACTTTCTAAACATTTTCATTGCTCTCAATGTGTTTCTTCAATAAGAAATTTCTTACGGGAGGGAAAATGGGGTGGGGGGAGAAAGACGGTATTTTATTTTCATGAATAATTCTCAATGGAGATTCACCTCCTTAGAAATCTAAACTTAGATTTAAAAAACTGCAAGAAAAAAGCATAACTAATCAGTAACATTTTTCCTACATCTTAAAAAAATACGGGGCCCAACCCTGCAGCCCTTTCACAAGAGTAATTCCATTGATGCCTATGGCACTACACTCAAGGATCAGAACTCTGAACTTACTTCCCATTTAAAGCTGCATCGTGCAATAATATGAGCACCCATGACTCCCATTAAAGCCAATGGGAATTGAGTGGACATGATGCTATAGAGGAGAGGCTCAGCACCTCACAGGATCAGGATTTTTAATTTAGCAACTTGCTACCTTCTTACCGATGTGAGGATCTGATTCTCCACTCCATTATACCAGTACTGTGCCAGTGTAACTCCGTTGATTTTAATGGCGTGTTACCCCTGTTTTACACCAGTGTAACAGAGCTAAGAAGGAGGCCTGGAATATCTAATCAACAAGCTGCTATACTTCAAGAATCTATTTATATTTTTGTCCTGAGGCATCATCATGTATCATAAAAACTGTTCAACACAGAGGATCTTCCCAGCAGACTTTTAAACTAGCAGTATAGTCACCATTCCAGTAAGCACCTCTCCAAAAACAAAGAGAAACGGCAGTGCTCCAGGATAGGGAGAGTCTTTGGAATTTTGATCTGAGCGTCAAGATCCATGGGTGTTTCTATGTCACAGATACAGAAAGACTTTGTTTATTTTAACAAATATTAATTCAGAGACCACTTAACTTCCCCAGTAGAAAATAAGAACAGAAAATCGTCTTTATCATCATCCAGTTCACATTGTACAGAGGGAACTATATGAATAACGATCCATCCAAGACCCTGCTAGAACAGTTGGTCTTGTGGTTAAGGCTGGAACTCAAGAGATCTAGGTTCAATTCCAATCTTTGCGACAGATTTTCTGTGCAATCTGGATTAAGGGCCAGTTCCTCGGTTCCCTGTGTATAAAATGAGGATATTACTATTTCCTTTCTCGCACCTTTTGTCTGCATCGTGTAAGGTCTTCAGGACATGGACTGGATTCTTATTATGTGTGCATGATCTTAACTGGGGCCTCTTGGTGCTACTGTAATGTAAATTATCATTATTCCAAGCCTATGACCCCATTAGAATGAACCCATCTTGGTGGTTCCAGCTGGTCAAAAACTTAAAAAAAAAATTATGACAGCTTTTGGGATTTTTTATACATGTGTTTTCCAATTTTCACAAAAATGCTTGCAGTTTTTCAAGCAGGATTCAATATTCTGATGAACATTTTTCACAGAAAATTACAATATCTGTTTTCACAAAATATTGTCTGCCTTGATGGACCAGCTATATTCAAATGTCTATAGCGTAATTGAGGACTTTAAAAAGAAAATAGAATTAGAACATTTCTGATGTGTCAGGCTCTATATAACAGCACCTAAGATCAAGACAAAAACATGACAACGAAATCTTTCAATATTTTAACTGTCTTTTCTTCTCTCTCTCTCTCTCTCACATTCCTTCTCAACACCTCCAGCACATACATCTCATGAAGTTTTACTACTGATTTTTGAACAGAAGTATGCGTGTTGTTTGAGATTCAAATCTCAATTTTTCTCAAGACATCCAAAAATGTTAAAAAAAAAAATTTAAAAACCTTAACTCATAAAAACATGGGACAGATGTTTGGCTGGTGTAAAATAGGATAATTTCATTGTCTTCCAAAGAGCTACACCAATTTCCACCAGCTCAGTATTTGGCCCAGGGTTTTAAATTAGGATCTCTAGATATTAAACGTGTATTCACAAAAACAGAGACTCCAGAACTAGTTAAGGATTATATTCGTTCTTGCTTTTATTTGTCGAACTGTTTACAGAAAAGCAGTGCATGTTTCCTTAGCACTGCTGCAACCACTGCAGTTAAAATCCTAAAACCTGCTTAGGTCTCAAGTTATTACTTTCTGGCAGGAATGTATGAAAGGGGCTGGAATATTAATCTCTTTAAATAGGTCTCCTAGGAATTGTCCTCTATAGGATGCATTTTGTGGAATTTGATAATCCCTAGCATTTTTCAGCATTTCACAAAGCATCATTCTTAAATTCTGTCGTATTGTGTTTTGGTTTTAGCACATTCAGAAAGGACTGAAAGCTGGTTCTACCCATACCTGGAAGTATAAATGTTTTCTCTTAAGTTCTTAACTAAAATAAGGGCATGATTTTCAAAAACAGGAATCTGAAGGAATGTTTTCCATAGTTTGGCAGCTGGGTGCTCAGCATTTTTAAAAATCAGTACATTAGTTTTCAGCTCCTACTTTTGAAATTACTATTTTTGCTTGCTTGTTTTATCTCATCATCGGTTCTCCTATTGGCCTCCATCACTACAGTATCTCAGTACCTTCCACAAAGAAAATTAACAACAATCTCTGTCATTGCCAGGAACACAAAACTCACATGCTCCGCTACAAAACCCTGGTCTGAAAGACACACAAATTAGGGAAATGCCTGTAATTCATAGATTTCAAGGTCTGGAAGGACCACTTGTGATCATCTAGTCAGACTTCCTGCATTACACAGGCCAGAAAACTTTACCCAGTAATTTTCACATTAAGCCCATAACTTTTGTTTTGAGTTACAGCATTGCTTTTAGAAAGACATCCAACTTTGATTTAGAGGCACTGACTCCTCAGATCACATGTGTTTTCTACCACATACTTAGGCAGAAACACAGGTCCCTACTTCCACTGTTCACGATCACTGGCTTTCCATAAACTAATTCATATTAACCACACGGAACAATCAAAGAGATTCTGATGCTTGATCCTTCGGTCCTGACTCAAGCTAAAGGATCTGAAGGGGAATTTTGCCCAAGTACAGAGCATTAATGGAAATTTTGCCTGAACTGACCATTGGAACATTTTATATAGATGTATTAACAATACTTCTATACATTCATCTGTGTGACAACTCTGGTAGTTTAAAACCAGCAGTAAGTAAGAGAACTGGTCATTATCACTTTCAGCAATTCACATCTTTCAAGCAAATAATGAACCTGACCATCCTTGCTTTATGCTAATGAAGAGAGCAAATGTATTTCATTGTGTTCTAATCATATGATAATTTCAGATATTTTAATGCTTTTTTCATTTTCACTTTCATTTCCTTTTATCTCATCTAATTTATTAATTAATCAGCTGTCTTGAAACATAATCCAGGCATGGTGTATTTCTTTTAATGAAATTAAAAACCCTGAATGTTTTCTGGAGGGAATGCTTCTCAAATACAGCAGGTCTTGCCATGGGGAATTGCCCAATCATTTAGAGCAATGCAACACATAAGAGCAGCCATTCCTCACTGATGAGTAATTTTGTTCCATCGATATTTTCTCCCCATGTGCAAGTTCTTCTCCAGTAAAGGCAGAAGGCCAAGTTCTGAAATCTTTACATAGGCCTGGTCTATACTACAGAGTAAGATCAACATAAGGCAGCTTATGTCAACCTAACTCTGGAAGCGTCTACACTATAGCGTTGCTCCCACTGATGTAAGTTGCCCACTATATTGACTTAATAACTTCATCTCCATGAGAGGTGTAGTGCTTAGGTCGATGTAGTTAGGTTGATGAAGTGTCAGTATAGACCAGTGGTTCTCAACCCATGGCCCACATGCCACTTGTGGCCCAATCAGCACACAGCTGCAGCCCATGTGACATCCTCAGGGCCGTATAGGTAGTATATATACTGTGTGGATGCAGCTCACATACCACATAGAGAGGTGCATCTGTGGCCCACAATGGTAACTAGGTTGAGAACCACTGGTATAGACACTGCATTACTTACATCCAACTGTTCTGGCTGTCATCCAGCGGTGGGGCTCCAGCTGACATCCCTGTGTGATGGGGCTCCAGCTCTCAGTGCCCCACAATATCGCACACTGACAGTTATATAGGTGCAAGCGCTCCTGGTGAAGATGCTCACTCCCAACAGAAGGAGCTAATGTGGATGTGCAAAACCGATTCAATTACTGCAGTGGCTGTACATTGAAATAACTTAAGTCAACTTAGGGTATGTCTACATAGCCAACGATAAAGCGCTGCCGCGACTGTGTAGTAGCAGCTCCCAGCACTTTAACACTATCTACACTGCCATTTTACAAGTTTCAGCACTGTATGTGGTGGTGTAGACAAGGCCTGAATTTTGTAGTGTAGACTTGCCCTCAGTCCTCACTCAAGCCAATCTCCCACGGAAGTAAATAGGCCCAAATCCTGACATAGTTACTTCTTACTCAACCCACACTCAGGCAAATGTCCAGTGAGTTCAAAGGGACTTAACCCGGTGAGATGCTGTATGATTGAAACATGACCATTTATATAATTAAAATTGCCACTGTTAGACCATTGCAACAAATCCTGTACAATGTATATGTACATTAAGGTGTCAACCAAACTTCTAATCTCATTCAATAAAGATATCAAGTTAGTTTGACAGGATCTATTTACCATAAATCCTGGTTGATTGGCATTAATTATATTACCCTCCTTTAATTCTTAATTAATCAAATCCCGTAACAGCTGCTCCATTATCTTTCCTGGGATCTATGTCAGACTGACAGTCCTATTATTACCCAGATCATCCTATTTACCGTTTTTAAACATTGGCACATCATTAGCTTTTGTGCAGTCTTCTGGAACTTCTCTAGTGTTCCAAGACTTACGGAAAAGCAACACTAATGGTACAGTGAGATCCTGTGAGTGAGCCAACTCTTTTAAAACTCTTGGATACAAGTTATCTACACCTGCTGATTTAAAAATGTCTCACTCTAGTAGCTGATGCAGAACATTCTCCTGAAATCCTAGTGGAATGGAAAGAGTTATATTATTATATGAATATATCATTTCTATTCTGTATTTGGGGGGAGAGGAAGATATATTTATTGAACATCTCTGTGTTTTCTGCATTATTATTGTTAATTCTACCATTTTCATTTAGTAATGAACAAATAACACTGTTAGGATTCTTTTTGTTCCTAACATAGTTAAAAAACACTTTCTTATTGTCCTTAACTCTGCTGGCCATAGATTTCTCCTTGTGGACTTTTGCTTCCCTTATCAATTTTCCACAGTTCTTAGCTTTTGATTTATATTAAATTACTACCAACTTCCCCTTTCTTCCATTTGTTATATATTATTTTTTTTATAGATGCCTTCACTTCTCCTCTACACCAGGTCGGTTTTCTAACCAGGATGGGTTTCTTCCTCGATTGTGGGATTGTGGCTTTTGGGGTACCTAGTAAAGTGTTCTTAAATAATTCCCAATTATCATTCACATTTTTCTGACTAAAACAACATGGAGTCCATGTTGTTTTTGTGGATACAGACTAACACGGCTACCCCCTGATATTTTTCTGACTAAATCTTCCTCCCAGTTATTTAGCTCTTAATTGTTTTCATCTTTGTTAAACTGGTTGTTTTAAAGGACCAAGTATATATATCATTGTTCTGGACTTTTTCCTATTTGTCAGTTATAAATGTGACCAAGTCCTGATCACTTGTACCTAAGTTACCATTAATTTTTAGCTCTGTGATCAGTTTCTCTTTATCTGTCAAGACAAGACCTAATATAAAACTACCTCATGTTGGATACACTTTTTGAGTTAGGAAATGGTCATCTACATTTAGAAATCCTAACGATGTTTAAGTACTGATAGCATGAAAGCTTCAGCGTATGTTTCTCCAATAGCAGCTTCCCATGATCACACAGCTTTGTTTCCCTCTACACATTATAGTTAGGTTTGTATGGTTCTCACCATCCTATTCCCTATTTGAGATTTGCTGGTCTGTAGCAGACACCAACTACTACCGCATCTTGTGTTTTATCTGTTAGAACAGTGGTTTTCAAACTGCAGGTCATGACCCAGTACTGAGTCGCGGAATGTAAGGCACTGGGTCGCGGTGGCTCTGGTCAGCACTGCCGACCAGGCCGTTAAAAAGCCCGTTGGCACTGCTGCCCGGCTAAGGCAGGCGAGTCCTTACCTGTTCTGACCCCACACTGCGCCTCAAAAGTGGCCAGCAGCAGGTCTGGCTCCTAGGCGGAGTGGGGCACTGGGCTCCATGCACTGCCCCTGCCCTGAGCACTGGCTCCACACTCTCATTGGCCAGGAAAGGCCAATGAGAGCTGGGGGGGGCAGTGCCTGAATGTGAGAGCCGCACGGAGACGCTTGCGTGCCTCCACCTAGGAGCCAGGCCTACTGCTGGCTGCTTCTGCCGTGCCAGGACAGGTATGAAGCCTGCCTTAGCACCCCTGCTGCTCCGCTGACCGGGAGCCACCCAAGGTAAATCTGTGTCCCAACCCCCTGTCCCAGTCCTGACCCCCCCCAAGCCTGGAACCCCTTCCTGCACCCCAAACCCCTCATCCCCGGTCCCACCCCAGAGCCTGCATCCCCAGCCCAGGGCCCTGACCGCTTCCCGCACCCCAACCCCCTGCCCCAGACCAGAGCCTCCTCCCACACTCTGAACCCCTCATTCCCAGCCCCACCCTGCAGCCCTCACCCCAAACCTCTGCCCCAGCTGTGAGCCCCTCCCACACCTCAAACCCCTCATTCCCAGCTTCGTTGGGTCATGGGCATCAATGATTTTCTTCAACTGGGTCACCAGAAAAAAAGTTTGAAAAGCACTGTGTTAGAACACAAAAACAACAAGGAGTCCGATGGCACCTTAGAACACTGATCCATAAGCATTGATCCTCCTCTTTTGCTTAGTTGATGCTTCCTAAATTGGTTATAACCATTTGTTTATAACATCCCAATCAAGTGAATCATTGGCAAGAGGTTTCAGTAATATCAACTAGATCAAATTTATGCTCAGAAATGAGCAAATTGCAATTCCTTTTGTTTGTTACCAAGGCTCCTAGCATTAGTGCAAAGGCAATAAATATCTCAGTTATATTTAGTGATAAGTATTTTGATGTCACAAATAGCAGATTATAATTTCAGCTGTGCAATAAAGAGCTGGAGCAGATTCAATCATAAACAAGATATCTGTCTTCACACAAATGTCTTTAACAGTAAAGAATACAACAAGGTGCTAAAACCTGACCAAATAATACCAGATATATCAACATAATTGTGTCTACATCAAATGCACTTCAAGGATTTCAATGTGGAGTCAGCAACTCTTTACACGTCCACATGTCATTGACACACACTCAAAACTTCTATCAACTTCACTGTGATTTTCGCATAAAAAATGATGGGAAGTTCAGCCCTAGCAGTATACTTTGGGATCCCCTGAAGATTTATAATGATTTCAGCTAGGAAAGAAGGAGCAATACCTGATGAACTCCTAAAGCAAAAAAAAAAAAAAAAAAAATGCAAATTTCCTTAGTAACAGAATATAGGAGAAGAGAAATACAGGCCATAAAAGTTATATACATTTTGTCTGCCTGTCTTAGTTATATCTCTAATACCAGTCAGCATATAATCTAAATATTTTAACAGAATTGTATCTACACAGAGTGTGTTTTATAGATTTCCGGGAGCCATCAGTAGAACAATAACAAACATAGAGCCTGATCCTACTCTCACTGAAGTCTATGAGAATTTTGCCATTGACTTGAATGGAAGCAGGACTGGATCCATAAAAGGAGTGTTTGCAGCACATTGCCATAGTTGTAGAATTGCTATTCCTCTGTCCTAAGAGACCACAAATCCATGACCATGCAATCTTTATTCATGTATGAAGCAAATACTTTCCAAGGATGGGCTTTTTTTCTTGTCGATGAGCAGCTGAATTCCTACAGTAATAAGTCTTTTAATTCCCAGGCCTGGTTAAGCCGCAGAATGGCTGCCTTTGAACTTGCATGAATCTATTTAATTGATGTTATATGTGTCAATTGAGGAAAGCATACTCAAAATTGTCACAGGTAGGGTTCACCTTGTATCTCTGCCTCAGGATCTTTCAAAGTGGCAGTTTCTTGTATATTAACCTGATCATATTGCTTAGTATTTAAACAAAACAAAAATCAAAAAATTACTGTTTGATGCTACTGGCATCATGGCCAGATTTCCAAATGTGTTCTGCATCCAGTATCTCCTACTCAAAACAATCAACCACTGCATGCTGAGAACTTTTTAAAATCCAATAATGTCCCGGACACACAAAACAATTATTTTGAACTTTTGTACTTGCAATCCTTCTGGTTTGATATTTTATTCCTGCAATATTAATTTGAGTTTCACTTCAATATTGCTGTCATCTCTAATACTTACTTTAGCAAACATAATTCATTTAATTAGTAAATTTTCTAGGGCCTTTTAAGTTATTTTTTCAAGGCTTATTAAACATTTGTCAGAAGCATCCTAACAGAATGTCCATCCCAGCAATGCTTGGGATTTGATGATCTCAGATACGTATTCTTAATCTTGCCCCAGCAAAGCGAAGTAGTAACTGAAAAGGGTAAGCTCCAGTTAGCACCTCGTCAACATGCTTGCACAACAATGAACAGTTACTCCCAAGTATAAACCTGTTGAATCCAATAGTCAGCAGGAATCTCACACTGACTCCTGAGGGGCTACTCATGTAAGTAACTGCTTAACATTGTGAATAAGGGGGTCACAATCTGGCCCAGTGGAATTACACCCAGGTAAAACCTGTGTAAATGGGACCAGAATTAGACTCACTGTGCCCCTGGAAGGAGCTAAAGGAAACACAATGTCCCCTGGAGTGCCTGTGGATCACACACAGCAGCAGTCACTGCTACACCCTTTAACAGGATGCTGTGAGATGCCCCTCATGCTAGCTCAGCAGAAGGTTTACATATCCTTACCACTTCTTTACCTCTTACAGAGAATCTAGTAATAGGGAGTGCAAGGATGGGAACTGTAGCCTGTTCCTTGAACCCTCTTCCTAAATTGCACACAGACACAGCTATCCCTAGTCTAGCCTCAAGTATTAATTATAATGCAATACCAATACAATTTTAGGAAGAACAGGTGCTACTGCCCCTTTAACAGAATAGTGCCCTTTGTTCCACCATGTCTCTGGCACATTTTGAGTGGCCTTCTTTGTACTTGAAATAAAATACAGGAGACCAAACATGATTTTTTAATGACAGGTTTCAGAGTAGCAGCTGTGTTAGTCTGTATTCACAAAAAGAAAAGGAGTACTTGTGGCACCTTAGAGACTAACAAATTTATTAGAGCATAAGCTTTCGTGAGCTACAGCTCACTTCATCGGATGCATTTGGTTTTGTTTTGTTTTTTTTCCACCAAATGCATCCGATGAAGTGAGCTGTAGCTCACAAAAGCTTATGCTCTAATAAATCTGTTAGTCTGTAAGGTGCCACAAGTACTCCTTTTCTTTTTATGATTTTTTAAGTCTCTGAAACAGTAACCGCACTAGCAATTTGTAGCAATAAAAACCCCCTCCATGGTCCACAGCAATAAGTCATGCATGCAATTCGTTCAAAGTCAGATTACAGGCTGTTAGCTGAGGGACCTTTATTGAATTAAGTCATCCCAATCCTTTTTTTTTTTCTGGCCAAAGATTGTGATGCTATAGATGTCTAAAGTGAGAGGTCAGCAGCTGACCATCCAGAAATGAAGACCTTATTTATATGAAAAACAATTAACTAGGCAATAATGCTGAAGAGTTGAAAACCCTCAAGATACTGAAGGCAAAAAGAACTGTTTTAATGGTTTTTCAATGTTTGCTTGTACATGACAGCTGCTTTTTAAATTTAATCATTGCAGTACACGTTTTTTTCATCATACATCGTAACGGTGGCATTCTCCCACTGAGAGCTACTGGCTTGAATGCCAACACTAAAAGAACTTTTATTTTACCGAGAAACATGAATGCTAAGGAGAACAATTTGATCATCATGTGAGTAAAGGCCTTTGTTTGCTGCAGTTTAGTGGATTATCGGATGTAAGGAGGTGGGAGGGGAGATTAAAAATAATAAACCCAAGTAAAAAATTATTTCAATTCTAGCATATCTGTGGGTTTTGAACACCATGCTGAATGAAAAGATCAATTCCCCATTCTTCGTAAAGAGTGTGCTGTTTGTGTGATGTGCTGTCCTTTCAGTAACATAGCAGCTCTAGGAGAGTAAAAGCTAGAAAATGCTACTAGTCATGGTGTCTTGTAAATGAGCGTGCACATTATTTTGGGTCTGATCCTGTGAGATGCTGAGTCCCCTCAAGTGCCATTGATTTCAGTGGGAGGTGAGAGTGCTCAACACCTCCCAGGAGCAGGGGCTCTCTTTTTTTAAGCGATATTCTTATTAAATGCTAATAGAGCATTCTCCTGAGCAGGACAGTTTTTAATAGAGATGATAAAATAACATTCATAAAGCAGCTCTAAGGAAAATATAAGAAACACCACGTGTCTGAACCATAAATACCACATCACACAAAATATCATGGGCCATTCTCATTTTGAGTGCAAGTTTGCTGAAGCCAGTGTAGTTAAATGAGGGGTGAATTTGGCCCCACGTTGCTGAGGTAGATCGTGGCAGGGTGTGCAGAGACAGAAAGGTCTTATTCCCCTGCTGGACCAATACAAATAATTACTTTGGAAATGGAATCAAGTTGAGGATGTCAGAGGGAGCACTAAGGTTACCAAATCTTGTCTGTGTTAAAAGGAAGGAGAGTGCTGCTTCAACAGCTGTTCCCAACAGCTTTGTTACAAATTTATGAAGTGGAAGTCCTGACACAGAAACCCGAGATGAAGTCAACTCCCTTACTCTGTCAAGTGCATATTTTTCTCATTATTCAACACTTAACAGGGATGACAGCCAAGATTAAATAGTCAGTCATCTTCTGCGCCATTATGGCTCCTGCATGATTGCTTCAAATTAAATCTAACAGTCAATGAAATAGTCAATATTTAATTTACTCATTGCAGGTGGCGATTTAGCCTCGGTTACGATATTGTTTAATAACAGAAATATTGATATTTATCACTTTTTATGGGTCTGCAAAGATATGCTGTTCCTCTATTAGGCAAAATGTCTTTGCAGCTTTAAGTCATATGTCGCTCTTCAGAGACCAGATTTTGTCATAGCTAAAGGCATTTTCCTTTTAACTGTTTTCTGGGCACTAGTCATCAGTGAAAAGGAAAAACAGTGGCTGTGAGTCCCTGCATGACCTGACAGGTGAGAGACTCATGACAGTATCTACACTTAGGTTTTCCAGGACCATGTTTTCATTTGTTCCCTACACACCTAGCAGAATAGTTGAATTTAGAAAGACCTAATGTATCAATGACAGCCCAAGGCGTTCAGGGTTAATTTCTACTCTTTTTGACCTCCCTGGCTTAGTTAAATAAAAGCCATTACACAGTTGGGAGAGTTCTAGCAGAAACAGCTTCCGTGACATTCATTACTGACCTTTTGACAACTTAGAGGAGTGAGAGAATTTTTAGCACCGTTTCCATAGGAAAAAAAGCAACATTGATTCTTTCCTAATGGCTCTGCTGCATCTTCTCACTATGTTAGTTAGTAGTAGTTGGGTGAATCTTGGACAGTTACTACTGAGAGCTGCCTAGTGTGCACTACGGACTTTACTTATAAATGTTTTTCTACTATTTAACCAGTATTGTTGCAAAGACTGGTCAATGGCAGATGAAGAATGGAGTTTTTCCATGGAATCTACACAGTTACTACTATCCAGGAAACCTCATTCCCTCTGGCATACAAAATTTAAAGCCTTGGGCTGAGATGAAATGGAGCTACTCGGTATTCAACTACATCCCTACCCTGGCCAGTAAAGGACACAGGACCAACTCCTATAGCCCTTATTCCCACCACACTCACTGGGAGATTTGCTTGTGTAAAGAGTGAAGGCCAAGTCATCACATTGGGATGGGCTTTCAGAAAGTGCAGGAAGTGGCCCAAAGTGGCCCTTTTGGTGCAAAAGGTCAGCAGATGTGCACAATGGGATGAAATGTATGCAAGTCCCTCTGTGCTTTAATAACTAAACAATTTTGAGGGATGAAGCCTGAAGAGAGCCATTCCCCATATCCTCAGTCCCTGGAGAGATTTCCTCAAATTGAGACTCTCAGCGTCATCTTGTACAGAATTCCCTTCTGTAATGTGAAAACCAGCAGCAGGTAGCTTCCTTCACTGCACAGGCATAGCTTAACCAGCCATCATGTTGGGGGTTCCACTTATCTCCTTCTCCCTTCCCACCCACCAGCTTGGTGCGAGGAGTAACAGACACACAATACTCACTTATTCTTGCGCCCAAGCCCAGGACTATAAAGGGAAGTCTTAGTCCCTCTTATGTGCCTTCACAGTCAAGCAAACCAAGGAACAATCCATCCCTATGAAAAGATTACAACTAGGGCTGTCAAGCAATTAAAAAAATTAATGATGATTAATCGCATTGTTAAACAATATCAGAATATCATTTCTTTAAATATTTTTGGATGTTGTCTACATTTTCAAATATATTTATTTCAACTACAACACAGAATACAAAGTGTACAGTGCTCACTTTCTATTTATTTTTATTACAAGTATTTGCACTGTAAAAAAACAAAAGAAATAGTATTTTTCAATTCACCTAATACCAGTACTGTAGTGCAATCTCTTTATCATGAAAGTTGAACTACCAAATGTAGAACTATGTAAAAAAAAAAAACCTGCATGCAAAAAATAAAACAATGTAAAATTTTACAGCCTGCAAGTCCGCTCAGTCCTACTTCTTGTTCAGCCAATCGCTCAAACAAGTTTGTTTACATTTGCAGGAGATAATGCTGCCCACTTCTTGTTTATAATGACACCTGAAAGTGAAAACAGATGTTTTCATGGCACTGTTGTAGTCAGCGTCACAAGATATTTACGTGCCAGATGCGCTAAAGATTCGTATGTTCCTTCATGCTTCAACCACCATTCCAGGCTACACGCATCCATGCTGATGACGGGTTCCACTAGATAACAATCCAAAGCAGTGTGGACAAGTGCATGTTCATTTTCATTATCTGAGTCAGATGCCACCAGCAGAAGGTTGATTTTCTTTTTTGGTGGTTCGGGTTATGTAGTTGCTGCATTGGAGTGTTGCTCTTTTAGGACATCTGAAAGCATGCTCCACATCTCGTCCCTCTCAGATTTTGGAAGGCACTTCAGATTCTTAAACCTTGGGTCAAGTGCTGTAGCTATCTTTAGAAATCTCACATTGGTACCTTCTTTGCATTTTGTCAAATCTGCAGTGAAAGTGTTTTTAAAATGAACATGTGCTGGGTCATCATTTGAGAATGCTATAACATGAAATATATGGCAGAATGCAGGTAAAATAGAACACGGGACATACAATTCTCCCCCAAGGAGTTCAGTCACAAATTTAATTAACGCATTTTTTTTTTAATGCTCATCATCAGCTTGGAAGCATGTCCTCTGGAATGGTGGCAGAAGCGTGAAGAGGCATATAAATATTTAGCATATCTGGCATGTAAATACCTTGCAATGCTAGCTAAAAAAGTGCCATGCAAATGCCTGTTCTCACTTTTCTAGTGACATTGTAAATAAGAAGAGCGCTGCATTATCTCCTGTAAATATCAACAAACTTTTCTGTCTTAGCGATTGGCTGAACAAGAAGTAGGACTGAGTGGACTTGTAGGCTCTGAAGTTTTACATTGTTTTGTTTTTGAGTGCACTTGTATGACAAAAACCCCCTATATTTGTAAATTGCACTTTCACGACAAAGAGATTGCATTACAGCACTTGTATGAGTTGAACTGAAAAATACTATTTCTTTTATTTGTCAATTTTACAGTGCTAATGTTTATAATAAAAAAATACACATTTTGATTTCAATTACAACACAGAATACAATATATATGAAAATGTAGAAAAACATCCAAAAATATTTAATAAATTTAAATTGGTATTCTATTGTTTAACACTGCAAGTAAAAAAAATCATGATTAATGTTTTTGAGTTAATCGCGTAAGTTGACTGTGATTAACTGACAGCCCTAATTACAACCCATAGCAATTAAATGGTAGATGGGGAAAGTTTCAGAAAATATGTTCTTGTTTCCTGTAAGTAAATTGGTTAACAATCTGCTTTGGGATTAATTTGGGTAACAATCTGCTTTGTTAATCATATGTTTGCATATACTTGTTGGGAATTCCATGTGTTGTGTATGTCATTATGGAATGCACAGTTATGATAATTTGCTGGCTATTATTTTAGAGCTGGTTGAAAAATGGAAACATTTTTCATGAAAATTTCCATGAAAGACAAAGACATTTGTCCCTGTTTTTCACTGAAAAAAAATCAAAAATTTTAACCAGCTCTATAGGTGGCCAAAAAAACAAGACAAATTTTGTCCATGTTTTTCATCTAAACATTTCAAAAATTAAATTTTGGGGCCAGATTCAATTTTTCTCTCTTTATAAAATTGAAATAATTAATTTCAATTAAATCAAATGTTTGGGAAGGGAGCACTGAGGGTATAACAGACACATATCACCATTTTATACCTGTATGTGCTATACCCAAGGTCTGGGTATACGGTGTGTCCCGCAGGCATGCAGGCCAAGGGGCAATCTAGCCCAGAATGAAGCTCCTACAGTCAACACCCATCTTTAAAAAAGGGAAGAAGGAGGATCCTGGGAACTACAGGCCGGTCAGCCTCACCTCAGTCCCTGGAAAAATCATGGAGCAGGTCCTCAAAGAATCAATCCTGAAGCACTTAGAGGAGAGGAAAGTGATCAGGAACAGTCAGCATGGATTCACCAAGGGAAGGTCATGCCTGACTAATCTAATCGCCTTTTATGATGAGATTACTGGTTCTGTGGATGAAGGGAAAGCAGTGGATGTATTGTTTCTTGACTTTAGCAAAGCTTTTGACACGGTCTCCCACAGCATTCTTGTCAGCAAGTTAAGGAAGTATGGGCTGGATGAATGCACTATAAGGTGGGTAGAAAGCTGGCTAGATTGTCGGGCTCAACGGGTAGTGATCAATGGCTCCATGTCTAGTTGGCAGCCGGTGTCAAGTGGAGTGCCCCAGGGGTCGGTCCTGGGGCCCGTTTTGTTCAATATCTTCATAAATGATCTGGAGGATGGTGTGGATTGCACTCTCAGCAAATTTGCGGATGATACTAAACTGGGAGGAGTGGTAGATACGCTGGAGGGGAGGGATAGGATACAGAAGGACCTAGACAAATTGGAAGATTGGGCCAAAAGAAATCTAATGAGGTTCAATAAGGATAAGTGCAGGGTCCTGCACTTAGGATGGAAGAATCCAATGCACCGCTACAGACTAGGGACCGAATGGCTCGGCAGCAGTTCTGCGGAAAAGGACCTAGGGGTGACAGTGGACGAGAAGCCGGACATGAGTCAGCAGTGTGCCCTTGTTGCCAAGAAGGCCAATGGCATTTTGGGATGTATAAGTAGGGGCATAGCGAGCAGATCGAGGGACGTGATCGTTCCCCTCTATTCGACACTGGTGAGGCCTCATCTGGAGTACTGTGTCCAGTTTTGGGCCCCACACTACAAGAAGGATGTGGATAAATTGGAAAGAGTACAGCGAAGGGCAACAAAAATGATTAGGGGTCTAGAGCACATGACTTATGAGGAGAGGCTGAGGGAGCTGGGATTGTTTAGTCTGCAGAAGAGAAGAATGAGGGGGATTTGATAGCTGCTTTCAACTACCTGAAAGGGGGTTTCAAAGAGGATGGCTCTAGACTGTTCTCAATGGTAGCAGATGACAGAACGAGGAGTAATGGTCTCAAGTTGCAATGGGGGAGGTTTAGATTGGATATTAGGAAAAACTTTTTCACTAAGAGGGTGGTGAAACACTGGAATGCGTTACCTAGGGAGGTGGTAGAATCTCCTTCCTTAGAGGTTTTTAAGGTCAGGCTTGACAAAGCCCTGGCTAGGATGATTTAACTGGGACTTGGTCCTGCTTTGAGCAGGGGGTTGGACTAGATGACCTTCTGGGGTCCCTTCCAACCCTGATATTCTATGATTCTATGATTCTAACACGAATGTATTTAAAACCTGATTTCACATTTGCCACAAGTGGTTTGAAATTTCACTGTCTCCTTATATTGAGCCCAATTCTGCCATCTCTACATGCTTTGAGTGGTCCCTTGCTTTGTGAGTAGTTCCATTGATTGGAGTTGGACTAGTTGTAGAGAAGAGTACTATTCACCATGAGCGAGAGAATCTACTACTCCAGGGCGGTAAACCTAAGCATCAGATTTCCAAAAACTCCCACAATCAGGGCCAGATTTGCAAAAAAGCTCAGTACGTTGGGTGCTGAAGTCTATGGAAATCTGGCCATAAGTATTACAGTGGGAGACACTGGGTATTGAGCACTTTTGAAAATCTAGCCCTAACGGCATGATCTAGCCCTTTGGTTGGCTATGAGGTGTGATTTCCTGAACTCACTCTCCCCCTCAAATGTAACATTATAATGAAGCAGTTAAATATTGTTCATGTTTATGGGCATATTTAGCTATATTATCTGTGATGATTCACTGTGGATATATTTCAGACTATCCAATGGGCCCCTAATCTTTCAACACAAATATGCCACCAGGTACCGTTAACCCCAGGTAGGGAAATGATTATGGGAATATTAAGTAAAGGCATTGCTAGGGAACCTGTTCTTTGCTTGGAAGCCAACATTTAGTCAGGAGAGAACACTGAGTGATTTGAAAGCCAGATTCTGCTGCTCATTTTTTTAAGCTGCTGGGGCCACTCTCAGAAAAATGTATTCCTTGGGGTAATAAAATCTGCCCTTTAATGTTTAAGTTTCATCTTATAAAAACCACAAAGTGAGCCTGTGATTGAGTCAGCAAAAGTTGGGCCTGCTCCTCACTCTTTCCAAAAGCAAGAACACCTGCAGATTTCCTCTCCTACAAAGGAGGCTTTGTAAATTACATCTTAGAAAGGATGTTTCTCAGAGCATCATAGGCAAAAATAGCACACATAGCAAATTGCTGTAGTTATTATTGCAACTGAAAAATAAAAGGCTCGATTTTGTGTATTTTCTAGGTCACTTACTTTCAACTCTTAAAAACTGACCAGAATGTGAAACTCAAAGGTCCTTCAACTACTTTTGAAACGTCTCCCTCCAAAGGAATGTGGTCCTTGCCCAGCTTTCAAACAGATGTCTGGACTGTACTAAGTGGACTAGATATCCCCACGCAGACAGTCTTTTACACAAGTTTGGCTCAGTATGTGATGGCAAAAGACAAAAAGGGACTTAGCTCCTAACTACACTATATAAAAGCAGTATTGCCAGTTCCAAGAGTCTCCACTCCTAATTCCTGAGATTGGCTTTAAAAATCTTGAGATTTTTAAACATTAATACGTTTGGAAAAAACAAGGAGTCCGGTGGCACCTTAAAGACTAACAGATTTATTTGGGCATAAGCTTACGTGGGTTTTTTACCCATGAAATCTTATGTCCAAATAAAACTGTTAGTCTTTAAGGTGCCACCAAACTCCTCGTTGTTTTTGTGGATACAGACTAACACGGCTACCCCTCTGATACTTAATACATTTGGGGTTCTTTTTATTTGCCTTCTGGTTTTCTGAGCCTTCTGGGTGCACTTGGGTTGCATTTTTTAGCTTCTTTCCACAACCCTGAGAGATAGAAACTTTATTTTTTTTAAATGAAAGCTGATATTCTCACCTAATCACTTGTCTCTCGGAGCTGAGACTTAAAGCAAACATCCAATATCACAAGAGTCATGAGAAAATCATGAGAGCGGCTACATGGTCAAAAGTATGCATCAAAGAATATCGCAGTGCTGTAAATTAATTAATTAGATATGGGCTCAAATCCTGATTTATGTCACAAGCAGAAACAAGTGTTTTGTCTCATCCTACTCTCCGTAAGTCCACATAGCAAAACTATCAGCACAGTTGGAACAAGTGTCCATCTCTGTTCAGAAGAGCCCCACAACAGTAATAATAGGGTCCTGCCATCATGATGGTGATGCACTACTAGCACAGCCATAAAGGAGAAAATCTACAGAGTGCCTGCCTAAATTAAGCTTGGCTCTTGCCAGTGTTTCACTTTGACAAGTACCAGGTCTGCTTCCAAATTAAAAACTATAAAGGTGTGCTCTTCTGCAAACTAGAGAAGTGGGAAAAGGTCTCTGGAAATTCCTGTACTGGAGCCACCTTCTTTGATATGCTCTGTGCTCCTCACAATCCTTCTACTGCCAGGTCACCAAAGTATTTGACTGCGCAGTGCATTCCATGTCTCTTTATAATAAGGTGAGTAGTTCTGACACAAAATGAAGAAGAAAAACCCACAACACTAAGTCGGTGCTGACATAGATCAGCCGAAACTTCTCCAAATGAATTTAGGTGATCAGTGAGCTGCGATGGCATTGCTTCTATTTCTAGTCCTGCCAAAAACTCAGATTAAAGACACTCACTCTCTGAATTGACCCTGAGTATCTAGTGCAAAGAAAAAAAGCTGTGTTTTCCCCCTCTCACACATGACATTCTCTCCCAGCTAATACTGCATCCTGTGCCAATATGACAGAGTAATAAATGCACAAGAGTGTCTGATGGCAAATCAGCAAATTCATACAGAAAGAGTTACTAAATTCAGTCTGATTAACCAATACAATATATTCTAATGACCAAGTAGTGTCGACCAATATTTACCAGTGCATGCAGTTGAGCTAATCAGAATACAGAACCCTTCTTTGTGCATAGAAGAGATAGTCTGTTATCACACTGCAGCTTGTCTTTCACACCACATGCACCACTTACTACATAACGGAAGCAAAGCTTAGCAATTTTATTCAGCCACTCTGCCACAAAAACTCAATTTAAAAATGGCATTATTGTAACTTGTGGATATGGATCCCATTAACCAGCTCCTTGTCACTTCCCTGAAGCACCATTTCTTTACATTTAAGTTACAATTTTCGTGGGAGCTTCTCCCCCGCGCCCCCCGTATTATCTCGGACTAAACTTTTTATCTGCTTCACTGTACTTTCTCCGTCCCTCTGGCATCTTGAGGCCGAGAGACATGTTGTCAGAAGACTGCTTGCTCACAGCACATGCAAGCCTTTGCCTGCTGCAAAAGGGGTCTCCCAGTGTACAATGGCAGCTTAAAGCCACATCATTGCTTTCCAAGGCTCTCCACAGGTAATAGATGCTAAATATAGAGCTGGTTTTCAAGCCTGCAGAGTTACTTTAAGCTCAACAACAGATGATTTCAACCCACCTAAATGTAAGATGGGAGGATTACTTTTGCAAGCCTGTCCTCTGCTATCCAGGTATTTATATCATACTCATCTCCGTATCATCATAGAACGTCCCCCTGAGTGTTCCCCTGAAGCACTTGACTGTCTCTCTACTCTTTTGAAATAAGAGCTAGAATATTCACCAATGCCAGGTACTGCACTATTGTTAAAGTTCTTCCAGCATTTCCATTCAAACCCCCTTTTTAATCAGGAGTTTATAGTTCAGCTATTTAAAAACAAATCATTATGAGTTAAAACGTCAGAAGTAGTATCAGTCCTGTAAATTTTCACCTGCCAAATCTTAACTTGATCATTTTGCAGGTGAGGAAGTGTAACAGAAGAACAGATGTTTATTTCAATATATCCATGTACTTCAGTATAGTAGCAATTGAAAAGGATACTCTGTGAGGCACAACCTGGCCCCCATTCAGTCTTTACACTTCACTCTGTCAAGTCCCCACTGGTATAGTGGCCCACAGGCTGCTATCTTGCCTCAGAGCCTGAATCAGTTCCACCAAGGTGATGATTTGCCTCCCCACCACACCTTAAATTGAGAGATCAGCCAGACCCAAGGCTTGGGCTGTGATGTTTAAAATCCTTATCACTTTTCTATGGCCACAGATCTGTCATGGTGTAGTTCTGTTGTGCAGGAAGGATTTATATGAGGTACTTTCATGGGGATGCGTTGTTTGCTTACTATTTATATTTTACTCAGCTCAGTCACAGAGTCCTGCACAGCTGGGTTTAGGTTGGTCACATCAGGATGGGGAAAGGGCAGAGGTGCAGCAGGCAGAATCAGCATTATGTGGATCAATCAACCATTGCTCACCACAGAATGGGAGCACAGGAGTTATGGTGGCTGCAGCAGTTTTTGGTTTCCTGGGATGAAAATTTCCAGCCTGCCTTCTGCTTCCACTGATCTCCTGGCTACTTGGGCTTGACACGAGAGGCAGGATCTAGCCCATAATGGAATAAAAATATAATGGGACAAAAATGATATATGGGGTGATGTGGGGGACTGAACAAAATGACCGTAGCATTTTAAAAGGGTTTGTATTCACCTAAAAATAATAGGTTAAAATAAGTATTTATATGCATTAATTAACAATAAATAATAATAATAGTTAGTTCTTATCTAGAGATTTTCATCAGTAAACCTCAAAGCATTTTACCCAGGGAAGTAAATATCATTATCCCCATTTTACATATGGGGAAACTGAGGCCTGGGGAGGTGAAATGACTTGCCCATGGTGATCAACAGGCCAGTGGAAGAATGGTGAAAAGAACCCATGTCTCCTGAGCCCCAGGCTGGCACTCTATACATCAGACCACACCGCCCACCCTTAGAATATTAAGAATGAAAGAATTTTTAAAATAAAATGCATTTAAATTTTAAGCTCTTTGGACACAGGGTCTGTTTCATATAGGTTTATACAGTGCCTAGCACAATGGGGCCCTGATTTTGACTGAATTAAATAGATGACTCCATAACATCAATAATATTGACCACTGATGTTATTTGCTTACTATTTATATTTTACTCAGCTCAGTCAGTGAACACTTGGACAGGTCAGTTTCACCTTTCTATTTATAGATTGTCATGCACTAGCACAATGCTGTGTGTTTCAGTACTGTTGTACGTCAGCCCTTATGGGGAATATTTAGACTCCAGATCTTTAAAAATATCTTTCATTAAAAATAAAACAATATATTCATCAAAACTGTTTGATTTGTATAAAAGTTTAGAAAACTTTTAAAGCTATTGGGGGTACGGGAGAAAGATCAAAACTACTTGATAGAGTCTCTTTAAAAACAAATATAAACATGAGAAGTTATTTTATTCTTTAAAGGGCATATAGTGCATCAACCTTACTTTAAGAACTATTTCAATATCCAACATTACCTGATTCCCAAATCATCTATCTGTTGCACGTCCATGCTCTATGTACGTGAAATCAATCACCCATATTTTATTGTGCCCCTTGTTTTTATAAAATTTAAATTTTTAAAAATCTGAAATATGTGATTACTAATTTAGGTAAGGAACTGTTAGAATCTTGTGTGATTTTTGATGTCACATACACTTTCCTAAGGAATTTTAAAAGAAATCAAAATAAATTAATAAATGCAAACATATACTACTGTGAATAAAAATCCTTATCCTACAAATATAATTTTTAAAAAATGTTAAAAATCCAAAACTCAGTAACAGACTACATATTATGACTAAGTATACTATATACTTTTTAAGGCCCCAGTCCTGCAAAGCCTTACAGAAGCATTTAACTTCACTCAAGTGAGTAGCCCAGTTACTTTTATGGGATTTCTCAGGTTCTTAAAGTTAAGCAGATGTATAACGGTTTGTAGGATCGAGGTCTGAGAGCTTGTGTACACTGCACTGTAATGCCGCAAATGGACGTTACAGGCACAAACTAAAAGGTTCTTAGTTTGACTACATTAATGTGAACTAGGAAAATTTTAGTCCATGCCAATAGTGTCCATACAGGATAGTTACAGTGCAGCTCTTTGGCGCACACTGCTATTTCAAACCCCTGTAGTCTGAACTGTGGGGCAGTACAGACATAGCCTTAGTCTATACACAGCAGTAGCTCCTCCAGAAATCATTGGGAGATCAGGATCAGGATCAGGCCCAGACAACATTACAAACAATACAGTCTAAAACAAACTCTTTGAAAATAATGCACTTTCTCATTCACGTACCATGATCTGAGTGAAAACCCACCTGAGTTCAAGGGCCTGATCCAAAACCCACTGAAGTCAATGGAAAAATTTCCCATTGACTTTATTGAGCTTTGGAATGGGCCTGTAAAGCAGTGTTAAGAAATGAAGCTCCCCATTTTGCTTTAGTTGCTAGTGATGATCTCAGTGGTGCTAGGGAACACACATGTCCAAACGTTCCAAACCTGACAGTTAAAATCATTTCAGTTCACATTTAAATAACATTGAGACTAGACCGGAGTAAAAAGCCAAAACCCTGATTCTGAACATTCATGTCCTTTGAAAAAAATGTGTGTTCAGATCTTTACCAAAATGTGTTGCTACAGCCCATTTCAGATGAAGACTTACACAAACCAAAACTAGAAAAGGAATTCTAAGAGTGCTGAACTGATTATCTTTTCACATACACCTGTTTTATATGGGTGTAACTCCGTTCACGTCAATGGAGTTACTCCCGACTAACATCAATGCAAGTGAGAGCAGAATCACTCTCTCCATCCTTATCTTAAGCACAATACGTTAGATTTTGAAGATGTCTTGTAGCCAAGTGTGTCACTGTGTGCAGCAATCCATGTGTCACACAAGTGCAGTAATGAACAGGGTCTTGTTCTACTTGTTAGGTTTCCTGAGATTTTATTGGTATGTGTTTATTAACCATAGTTCTCCATGTGTTTCTTAAACATAGTTTTCCAATGCTAACAGAGATCTCAAAGTATTTGCGTTGGACCCTGACAAATCAACTGGAAAAAGATATTCAAAATCCAAGAGAAAATGGAAAAATATTCAAAGCAGATTATGGGTTGCCACAGCAACATAGCCAATATATCAACAGCCTTACCATGACACAGCCAAGAAGGCAACTCCAAAGTTGCCAATGTAACTGCCTTTGCAGCTTGACCAAAATATTTAAGAGAAAAGCATCCAAGCTTTGAGTGCCAACAAAAGTAGAAAAGGACCCATAATATTGTGCACTTCTAGAGCACCTTCAAGTTTGGATCTCAAATCTCTTCACAAATATTAATTAATTAGTGCTCTCAACTTCCTGTGAGGGAGGTATAATTATGCTTGTTTCAGAGATCAATAAACTGAGTGGCTTACCCAAGGTTATACAGGCGCAGTTTAACTGTCATTTGAAGCCAATGGAAAGAAAGATTCCCATAGTCTTCAATGGGAGCTAGATTGGGTCAAGAGTGAGCAAGCCACAAGGCTGGCAATTGTACCCTGGAGTCACAAGTCCTATTCCTGCACTCTAAGCATTAGACAGCACTTTCCAAGGGCTTTTGTAACATTCTTCAATGGAGGTTCTAAAGACATGGGGCCTCAAGTGGGTAAGGTGTATGCCTTGGTAAGAAATGAAGGTCAAACATACCCACTACGGAACTACCATTCACACCAGGCTATCTTCACAGAATCACTGGACTAGAAGCGACCTTGAGAGGTCATCTAGTCCAGTCCCCTGCACTCATGGCAGGACTAATTATTATCTAAACCAGTGGTTCTCAACGAGAGGTATGTGTACCCCTGGAGGTACACAGGAGGTCTTCCAGGGGGTACATCAATTCATCTAGATATGTGCCTAGTTTTACAACAGGCTACATTAAAAGCACTAGTGAAGTCTGTACAAACTAAAATTTGACTTGTTTATATTGCTGTATATATTATACTCTGTAATGTAAGTACAATATTTATATTCCAATTGATTTATTTTATAATTATATGATAAAAATGAGAAAGTAAGCAATTTTTCTGTAACAGCATGCTGTGACACTTCTGAATTGTTATGTCTGATTCTGTAAGCAAGTAGTTTTTAAGTGAGGTGAACCTTGGGGGTACGCAAGACAAATCAGACTCCTGAAAGGGATACAGTAGTCTGGAAAGGTTGAGAGCCGCTGATCTAGACAATCCCTGACAGATGTTTGTCTAACCTGCTCTTAAAAATCCCCAATGGTAGAAATTCCACAACCTCCCTAGGCAATTTATTCCAGTGCTTAACCACCCTATTTTTCCAAACGTCCAACATAAACCGCCCTTGCTGTATTTTAAGCCAATTGCTTTTTGTCCTATCTTCAGAGGTTAAAGAGAACCATTTATCTCCCTCTTCCTTGTAACAACCTTTTATGTACTTGAAACCTTTTATCATGTCTTCTCTTCTCCAGACTAAACAAACCCAATTTTTTCCATCTTCCCTCATAGGTCATGTTTTCTAGAACTTTAATCATTTTTGTTGCTCTTCTCTGGGCTTTCTACAATTTGTCCACATCTTTCCTGAAACATGGCGCCCAGAACTGGGCACAATACTCCAGTTCAGGCTATATCAGCATGGAGTAGAGAGGAAGAATTACTTCTCATGTCTTGCTTGCAAAACTTCCTCTGAGAGCATGCACGCAGTATTCCCCTTTCATCAAAAAAGAGAACATTTTCTTATGGCAGGGAAATATGGGGGAAATGTACTTCTCACACTGTCAGATGGAACAGATCTTGAGAGTGGGAAACTGGCACTGACACTCCCACACAGACAGATTCTGCCAAAGGGAAGCTTTCTAAAGCGAAACAGTGTTGCATACAGGTGTCTGAATGATTCTGAATCCTCTCCCCTCAGCAAGTATTGTGTGAATACACACTATGGCACCAAGCCTGTCTTCCCTGTTCCCAGAACTCCTGCAACTTACACACTCATTGGGAGGTCTGAATGGCAAGGCATTCAGAACTGCTTGCCCCAGGTAGTCCAGTGCCAGCCAGTTTGGGGCGAAATGTAATTTCCTCTAGAGTGAACATTTCTGAGTAGTTATTGAAAAAAACTGGCCTCACCTAATGCCTATTACTTTACTGAGTTTCTTGTAGAAAAGAAAAAAAAATCTATTTTCCTTTCTTAATCCCAAATGCTAATTAACTGAATAAAAGAGGTTTGAATTACAATGCATCCGATGAAGTGAGCTGTAGCTCACGAAAGCTTATGCTCTAATAAATTTGTTAGTCTCTAAGGTGCCAGAAGTACTCCTTTTCTTTTTGCGAATACAGACTAACACGGCTGCTACTCTGAAACCACAGAGTCACAATGGTGTTTAAAATACCCTTCCACTATATTGTGCATGAAAAGACAACATCTGAGCATAAATATTGCCCTTTGCAAATCAAATAACTCTTTGAACACTTCGCTATAATTAACTGATACATTTTGGCACCCCACCGCACCAGAAAAAAAAGAAAAAGAAAAAGTGGACAAACAGCCTGACTCCTGACAAAGACCACAGAAAGGCTGGCTGGGGGAAGTCTTTTCTTCTTGTACATCCTGTACTTATTCTGTCTGCACTCACCCTCTGTCCTGAAAACAATGAACTAATTTCCGTGACAAAGGACACATAGGGAGATTTTATAGAGGGAGTATTTGTCTTCCAAACCTCTTCTTTCAAAATGTTAGCGCAAAAGGGCTTGGCAATTAGGCATGGCAAAACCAAACAAAACAAAGCAAAAAAACCAAACCAACCAACAGTATGTTCTAATGGTCTTTTAAGAACTGAGACCAAAAACTGGGGCTCTATTTGCAAAGCTTACTCACTTACATAATTGGAGTAAAATTTGCAGGATTAGGTCCTTGGTCATCAGTGAAAGTCCCATTTTGGAGGCTGTTATGCAGAACTATTAGGCTGTTAGAGAGAACCTACAAGTTGCAGCTGCAGTAATCATACTGAAGAACTATTATACAGACAGATATATTAGCTTGTCATTGAGTCTGTTTTGCAGTTCTACTCAGGCTTTTCTTTACATTAAGATAGTTAGAAAGAGAAAGCTCTAGGTTTTAATCAGCCTAATGCAACTGGCGGTTAGGAGGGTCACATAAAAACAGAAGTGAGTAAAGGATTCTTTTGGCCAACTTTTAATTAAAGGAGGGGAGATGAGTTTTGAAATGGGAATGAAGTGAGCCCTGTGGGGACATGTTTGGGACGCAAAGCTCAACACTTATGCAACGCCTCAATGCACTAAGAACAGGGAAGGACAACTACTGCCAGGATGCAATGCCGACCTGATTTACTACAGCTTCTGCTTCAAGTGGTCGTCAGAGCAAGTTCAGGCACGGTTCATCATTATTATTTCATCAATTAAATGCACTATGCTCAGCTGGCATCCAGTGAAGTAGGCTGTCACAGATGCATCCAAATCCAGGTCAAAGGGGGTCTTTGTTCTTCCAAAAAAAAAAAATCCACTGTGGAACGAGCTGCTTCATGCTAATCAAAACAGAAATGATGGAAAAACAAAACCTTAAGATCTAGCGAAGTTGACCAAGGGGAAAAGAAAGCCTCTTTTTGTCTCTCTTGTTATTCACTGGAAGCATTGGAAGTGCTTTATCTTCTTGGGTTCAAAGAAAGTTCCATTAGGCAGAAATGCAAGGCTTGGCAATGCTTCAGCAAAATGCCCTTGCTGAAAAAGGAAAGGAAGGAGTCCTAGGCACTGACTTATTTTTGCTTCCCCCCCCCACAAATATTTCTTTCTGAACGCAACAAACACAAGGGCGAATGAAGCTTCTCAGCCTCTGGAATGCGCTCGAGATTTCACGTGATCTCAATGCCTCTGCTACAGACGGTTTTGATGTTCAAGTGCAGATACAGATCTAGTGTCCTCAACAGACCCAAAACACACAGAGTGTTCTTTGGGTCTTAAGCAGCCATCTGCAACTCTCCTTTATGAGCCACGTCACTACAACTGAAAGGAGACTGTGATGCTGCTGCTACTTTTGAAACATGCCTTTCCTTTACTCCAGAATCTATTTTTATATAATCTCATGAACAGATAAGCGAGTGGTCAGCTCTACTGGACTTTGAAATATAGTGGCTTTGCAGCTGTTTAATGTTAGTTTACTGTCCACTCAGGAGGACTGATGGTGATTATCTGAATCATCCAATAGACTGTGCAGTTTTTGAAGGAGTTACGCAGATTTCTATACACTAAATGTTTATAGATTTTGAACCAAATTCTGTTGGTTTATACCATGGATATTTTCATTTGTTCCAAGTTATTATATCTATGGCTTTATACTACATTGATTGTAAGGCTAGGTGAAAAATATTTTTTCTTTTAATTGGTTATCTGCTGACAAATAACCACTATTAATCATGGCTCTCCATCTGAGAGTTGAGGATTTCTCTCCTCTCTCCTTCAGAAATTTAAATCAGAAATCATTTGGGGGGGGGAGCAATTCTCATGTATTAGCCAATGAACAAAGATTTGAAAGACACAGGGGAGCCAGCAGGCATTTTTCAACTAAAAAAGTCTATCCCACACCATTAATAGGACAGTGTTAGATCATGAGAAGTGGCTTCATCTGGAGTGCTATAGAAGAAAGACAGGTCAAAGAGGCCCCATTCTGCACTGTGAAGGATTATCAGTATTAGCTACTTGAAAATAAATATCAATACAGAAAATCACAATAAATCAATAATTAGTCCAAGCCTAATTGCCAGCCAGTCTCCACTCATACCACTGCCAATATCATTAATAAAAAGCATAACAGGTCTGACCCTTCTCCCATTTAAATCAATAGCTAAACTCCCAAGCAGATCGGGCTGCAGGTCATAACATGATATTATGATTCTTCCACTCTTTCTTTTACACAAACTCCTAGTCAAAGATGGCATTAACTGCAGAGCTTTGCTTCTGCTATTTACAAAGCCACTATAGAGCCAAATATGCAGAAGAGGTTGGACAGGACTTTTTCCAGCAGTCTTTGTTCTGTATATCTGTCCATCCATCCATCATAACTCAGTTAATTTTAATGCACCCATCCCAGTAGTATTTAATACCAAGAGAGAGAGACCACTTGCACCATAGGGTAAAGTGGTGGTGTGATACCTGGCAAACAGCCTGAATGTCGTTATGGGTTTTTGTAACATGTAGGGAAAGCTCACAGGAAATGAAAGCTGGCTGGTTAGCTTTCCTAGAGGGAGTTCTAATTCAAGATAATTCCAAATGTGTACTATTTATCCATTAGGTCTCCAATATGACAGGAGAAGATGTATTTGCATTTCTGCTTAAACAAATGGCATATACCCAGCAGACCTTAACAGTTTTTACAGATTTATCTCTGGTGTTGTCATGTAAATACATCTCCAGGCACGTTTAAAAACTTCTCCTGCTATTTCTTACTGTATGAGCCCAGTAAACACGCTTGCAAGTGTAAGCACCTGAGCGCTGCCTTAAGTAGCAGCTAGAGCAGGAAATCTCACAGAGCTTAGTGACTTAACAGGGTGATTTTGGGGTGATTTTGTTTCTGGGTGCCAGCTTGACACACTTTAAAGGAGCCTGATTTTCAGAAAGTGCTAAGCACCCACCCTCTGAAAATCAGGCACCTTAGAGGCACCTCAAGTTGGGCACCCAAAAATGGAGGAACCCCAAATCACTTTTGGAGATCTTGACCAGCATCTCCTTGCAGTTGTTCCTCACTGAAGTGCCCAATACTCCAATGGGGAAAATGCTTCAAAGGGCTCCAGCAGCAGCTGAACACAGTAGCAAAGCAGTTAAAATAAGACACAGAAATAGGTGTCTTTGCCATGCTCTCCAAAATACAAAAGCAATTAGACTATATTATGAACCACTTGCTAAGTGCACCCTGGACCAAGTTTTTACAGTCAAAATATGAAACCCTGCAAACAAGGGGATTGATAAGGGAAGCACTTATGCAAACATGTGCCAGTGGGTGTCTATAAAACTTCTATAGAAAGAATTAAAATGTCCTGGAAGTCCAGACTACAAAAAAGAGCTTCAGCAAATGCAAGTGAGGGGAAGGGAGGCAGGGGCTGTTTTTGAAGGACATCCAATGGCATCTGTTCATCCAGCAGATCTTGATAACAAATTGAGGTGGCTCTTCTCCACTCATTTGACAGTACAAAAAGTGCCCAGTCTTTCACTGACCAATTTTACTTTCACTGTGGTGTTTCCCTCTAGGGACTCTCTATATAGAATCTAATATGATCACACAAATTGTATTTTCAGAGTTGGGTGCACATGGAGGAAAAGATAGGGATTGGGGCTGATGCTTTTGCTATTCCACTGGCGTGACTGTCCTCTTAGAATTCAAATAAGAACAGAAGGACAAAGCATGCTGTGCCCTAGCATCACTGAGCCGGCTCTTACTGCTCCTTTTACAGCTGGCACTGCTCAAAGAAGCTGGCTGCAGCACAGCAGTTTCACTTCTATTAGCAAATACAAGCTATATAAAAACTGTATCTGTTAGGACCGGATCATCCTGTATAGCAGGGGTCAGCAACCTATGGCACGTGTGCCAAAGACGGCATGCAAGCCGATTTTTAATGGCACGCTGCTGCTTGCCGGGTCCCGGCCGCCTGCCCCACTCAGCCCACTGCCAAACGGGACCCCAGCAGGCAGCAGCATGCCATTAAAAATCTTGCCCGCCCTGGCCCGCTCTTCTCCCCCACCTGTCCCCGGGGGCAGGGTGAAGAAGCTTGGTCCTGCCGGCTGCTACTGCAGGGCAGGTAAGGTTCCCCCTCCCCCCGCCTCTTCCCCCAGAGTGCTGGGTTCCTGCCCCTCCTCCTCTCCCTCCCTGCCACCCATCAGCTGATGGCCCTTGCCCGGGAGGGGGAAAAGCAGAGCCACGGCTAGCTCCCTGCCCCGGGGAGGAGGCGGAGAAGATGTGGGGGGGACAGGGACAGGGACGGGGACGGGGACGGGGACGGAATCAGGGCATATCCCCTCCAGCCTCCTGCCATGAGCTTCTCTGGACAGGGGGCAACCCCAGGACCCTAGCCCACACCCCCAGCCCTCTGCCCTGACCCCTGTACCCCCCTCACATACACCCAACCCTCTGCCCCTGCACCCCCCACACACCCCAGCTTCCCGCTCTGACCTCTGCACCCCCCTCACACACATCCAGCCCTCTGCCCAGATCCCTGCACCCCTCTCACACACCCTCAGCCTCCTGCCCTGATGCCTGCACCCCCCACAACCCCAGCCCTTATTCCAGAACCCCACCCACATGCCCCCACCCCTCTGCCCTGACTCCTGCACCCTCCTCACACACATCCAGCCCCCCCACACCCCATGCCCTGACTCTTGTACCCCCCACATTCCCACCCCCACCCTGAGCACCAAATGGGAGCTCCTGCACCCCCACCCCACATTCCCACCTGCACCCCTCACACCAAATGGGAGCTTCCCAGGGTAAGCACTCCACACCCAAACCTCTTGCCCCAACCTTGAGTCCCCTCCCTCATTCTAGCTCCTGGCCAGACCCGACACCCCAACCCCCAGCCCTGTGCTCAGTGCACTCCCACCCTCAGCTCAGTGCAGAGAGAGAGAGAATGGCTAGAACCAGGGAGAAGGTAGGTACCCACTGTATGTGGGCAGGGCTGGGACCCCAGACCGGAAGCGGGCTGAATGGGGCTGGCAGCCGGGACCTGGCTGGCAGGAGCTGGCGGACAGAACCCCAAACCGGCAGTGGGCTGAGTGGCAGCGGGCTGAGCTGCTCAGCCCACTGCTGATCTGGGGTCCCGGCCGCTGGCCCCGCTCAGCCCACTGCCGGTCTGGGGTTCTGGCTGCCAGCCCCTTGCCAGCTGGGGTCCCGGCCGCAGGCCCCGCTCAGCCCGCAGCCGGCCTAGGTGAACAGAACCCCAGGCTGGCAGCAGGCTGAGCGGGCTGGCAGCGTAAGATCGGCATTTTAATTTAATTTTAAATTAAGCTTCTTAAACGTTTTGAAAAACTTGTTTACATATGACAATAGTTTATATATATATATATATATATATATATATATATATATATATATATAGAGTTATAGAGAGAGACCTTCTAAAAATGTTAAAATGCCTCACTGGCACGTGAAACCTTAAATTAAAGTGAATAAATGAAGACTCAGCACACCACTTCTGAAAGGTTCCCAACCTCTGCTGTATAGGGACCGATTTATTTTAATAAAACAGGACCTAAATAAAAAAAGGATTCATGAAATTAAAACACTTTCTTCTTTTCTACACCAAAGTAGCACTGCTACCTTAAAGTGTGTCAAGCTCTACAGGAAATTTAGACCACCACATTTATTAGCCTCAAGCTGCTATGGCTAAGCAAGACTGGCTTCTCTTTCAGAATGTTACATACACAAACGGAGAGGGATAGTTTATGAGAAAACAGCAGCAGTGCAAGCAGGAATGCACAACTCAATAATGACACAAGGGCTCCTGTCACTTTAACAAGCTCCTACTATAGTGCTATTATCATTCAAAGCTCCTTATCACCCCAAGTGCAAATATTATGACTAGCTGAACATCTACAGTAATCACTGCTGTAACTGTGTATGTATATTTGTGTTTAATATTGAGGGCTGTTGCTGTCACCAAGCTATAAAAACCAAACTAGCATTAACATCAGTACTGTGGATTTGCATAACGCTGACAAGGATAAAGACTGGCACATTGCTTGATGTGCACTACGCAGGCAGCTTCTTGTTGCAGTGCATAACAAATGTCTGACCACACGAAGGCCAAAATCAGAGGGTTTCTCTGCAGATGCCAACTTGTAAGCGGACCAAATGGAAAGTGGGGCTTAACAAACAAGTGCTGTTCAAAGCTGAGAAGGGTTTGTGCAGAGATACAAAAGGGGCTTGCTGTAACCTAAATGTCAACAATCTGGGTAGAAACCAGGTCAAAGGCCTGACAAATTGCTGGTGCTCCACCTCCCAGGTGGATACTTGAAATTGGGTAGTGTTACAGTTTTCAAACTATGGGCCTCAATCCAGAATAGGTCCATAAAAAGACTTTCTGGAGGGGCTGAGGTTCCATACATTGCCTAGATTTTTGCAGACACAGGTACAGTAGGCCAGGAGATAGGTTTTGAAAAAAGGATCTAACAAATGGATCATGGGCTACAGAGTGAGAGTTCCTGAATCTGTAGAATGGATCTGTAGAATGGAGATAATACTTCTATACCTCATGGTGAAAATAAACTCACTGATGCTTGCAAAGTGCTCAGATGTTAAAGCAAAGGAGACTACATAAATACTTAGGTAAATAAATATTTAGGCTCACTGATTTCAATATCTCTGAGGATCTGGGCCAGAGTGCCTCGTAACTACTGGCTAAACACTACATTTCATAAAGGCAGCACAAAGCTATCTTAAACATGCACAAAAATAGTGATTTTGTATCACTGTCCTAGCACTAATGCTCTGTAGAGACTTTGGGTCAAATTTATCTGAATAAAAGCTGATTGCTTACACCAGGGGTGAATTTGACCCTTATCATTAACTAGGCTATGGTCACAAGTGAGATGGGTTTTGTGGTTTCAGTTTCTTTCGGAACTAAGAAAGCAGTCTGCTCTGTGAATTAGTTCATAGTAGGATTACAAAAAGATATCCATAGAGAAATCACAGACTGTGATTGCCTGCACAACACCTGCTGCATGAATAGCAGGGTGCTACTACACATTTTGAGGGTCTCACTCACCAGAAGGAAATGTATGCACAGTAAAAGCAGGAAACTTACATAAGAGAGTAGGGAGTTTACATACTGTACCAAAAGCCAGCTAAAAAGAAAATTAGCCTCATATGGCAGAATTTTACATTGTGGTTTTGCTGTGCTGTTAATCTCTTGCTTTTCACTGGGACTAAGTTCATCGCTTGGAAAAAAAAATCTATGCAAAGTTGAGAGCCCTCAGCATTGGTGCTAATTTTTTTTTTAAGTGAAGTTAAATCGTAAATCAGATTTTGCAAATTGCTATTCAGATCATTTTCGCTCGTATCAAACAAACTGAATGATTCATAACAATGGCACAAATCAAATTCTGAAAGGCCAAATACATTTGTTATCATTTCCAGTTATCAAGGAAATGTACAATACCCTGTACATTTTCTTGATAACTGGGAAGCAGCATAAGTGATGACAGGAAGCTTTGAGATGAAAGTTTAAGAAGCATAGGAGGAAACTGAAGCCAACGATGCCTTGTGTTACCACGCTGTGCTTTGTCAAAACTGAGCAAGCAGATTTGCTGTGCTAGAGATGGAGAGGGGCTTTTAAAAGTTCCCAGCCTCAAACAAGCGCTCAGCAAGAAAGTTCTCTGGTGTACGGTACAAACACTGTGCACAGTTGCATATTACACGCATGTTTAATATAGTTAAGTCTTTTGTGCATGCATCTGTGAGTGTTCAGTGGTAAGATGTAATTGCATCATCTACAGTGACTTCGGATATATTATCTGAACCAAATGATATTGGCATTGGGAAAAAGCTACCTGGGCTGTGTTCCTCATCCATGCACTGCAGCCAATTATGCAGCCAACAGTTAGCTTTACCATTTCTAAATCCTCTTTTTGCACACAGACAGATAGATATAGACTGTGTGTAGGCATCTCTCCGTTTTTTGACACAGCTGGATACAGGCATCATATTGCATCCGGTTCCATCAGGTTGTGTGTCTTCACCAAACTCGCTATCACCCAGTGTGGCCTGACAAAGCAAGATGGGTGTCAAGTCACATTAGAAATTGGAAGGGAAAGAAATTGGAAGGGAGTGGAATGATGCCTGTTATTTTTAAATAACAGGCATCATTCCATTCCTACTGGCATAACACTTTAAATCAGAATTCCTTGAATGTGACAGTAACTGAAATTTAACAAGCCAGGTATTCTACACTGAACACCAATAAATATGTTTTAATATACACATTAGTCAGGATTAGAGCTAATAAGACAGTTGTTATTTATTCAATAATTACCAAGTGATTTTTAAAAATAGATTTACTGCAGTTGATCAGCTATATAAAATATTGTAAGAACTGTAACACTGTAGTTAGGGACACTGACAGAACATTGTGAACTTCAAAACTAATATTTCTGTCAAATTATTTTAACTACTCAAGCTACCAGGAATACGTCAGCTTACTAAAACTGAAGCAAATTAGTAAAAGAAAACCATTTCCTATTTTTTTTAGGTTTGCTTCATTTGTGCATTTGAATGCAATTTGTGTCAAGTCAGTTTCAGTGTTTTGTTGATGGTCAGTTGCACTTTCTATCTCATGAACTACCAGTCTGTTGTTGCTCTGCTCACTACTCTCCCCTGCTGAAAAGACACTTATAAACATCAGCAAGGAAGCAGCAAAAAAAACCTTTATTTGTAAATCCTTAAATCTGTAATAAATCAGGATATATTTTTAAAGAGCTCTTTTAGATATTTTTTATTTTTTAAATGAGTTGGTTTCAAAGAATTCAAGTTAACAGTGACCCATTAAACTTCAGATTTGTATAAAGATAGATCCAAGGTACAAAATTCAGATTCAGGTTCTGATTTTTGAAAACCCTGCCTACGATGGAAGGGTGTTTAAACTGGGTGCTCTTATTTGGCCTAATAAGGGAGAAAAGGACCTAATTATGCAGTTTGGTTTTGATTTTAAAACTCCATCATTATAACTAGCATTCTCATATGCTTAGATTAGGGGGTTTGATCCAGCCCATTATAACGGGCCCCTAATATAAAATTTGGATCAATTTGTGAATCCAAATTATGAAAAACCCACACATAATTTTCAGTAGTTAGGATACAGGGATGCTGTGCGAACCCATCTCTAATTTTGTAATTCTTCTTTATTAACATAAAACCATTTTCTTAAATCTGAATAAAATACATATTTTATTTATAGGCTTGGATGTATTACTTTTTTAAAATAAGTAAATGTAAACAGATTTCACCATACACACACAGACCAATAAAAAACTATTCCCATTAATAATAACTGAAATTTAGAGATAGGCAAGTAAAAAAAAACTCTGCTTGAGAACTTATTAGAGTTTGATTTAAGGATATTTACTTCATGATGTTGACAATTTTATTGGTTATAAAGCTTTTTTTAAATCTTAACATCTATTGCAATTGAATAACTGTCCAATTCCACTGCCATAATATCTTGCAACTGAAAAATTTAAATCGATTAAAAAAAAATTCTTAAAACCATGATTTTTCACAAAATTTAAATAGATAAGACAATTGAAATGATTAAAAATAAACATTGATTCATCTGTCTAAATTTCACAAAAATAAAAATCAAATTCTGCCACACCTATGTATCTGGGAGCATTCAATGAAACATTTGCCAGAACTGATAGCTACAAATTTATGCTGCCAGCAAGTACGTCATTCTAACCACTTCTTAAATCATTATCAAATAGTTCACCCCATCTAAAGCATACATCTTGGGACAGCCAGTTTCATAACTTATATCTGTACGCTGCCAAAAACAGACAGATACAAGGCCTAGCTATACATACACACTGTTGCTCTGTTAAGATCTGTTAGCTTCTGCAATGGAATACAGAGAAGCCCATTAAGGCTGCTCCTAAACTATTTAAAAGGATATTACCCAATTTCTAGTCACCACATTTGCAGCACTAGATCTGCATAAGTATAATTACTTCAATGGAGTATCTTCTGTTGATTTTATAAATCGATATTGCACAGACTGTACAGAGTTGTCTAGCAGCTAGAACTAACTCAGGACTGCGCGAGTTCTATTCCCAGTTCTGTCACTAATTTCCTGTCTAGTCTTGGACATGTCACTTAAACCCTCTCTGCCTTAGGTTGTCCATCTACGAAATGGTGATCAATATAATCTCCCACAGTAGTTCCATGTGGGGAATATAAGGCTTTATTAAAATGGGCCTATTAACTGCTTTGAGATCCATGGAAAGAAGTAGCTCCCAGTTGAGCGTGGTGGGAGGCAGATATTATAGGAGTGAGCACCGCAAAAGAGTTCTGCTCAGCCCTTCAGTTAACCAGTCTTTTTCCTGCTTCCTCGCTTTCTCCTTCTTCTATTCTTCTCAATTTTATTTCATTTCATTTTCTATGTAAATTGTCTCAACCAGTGATTCCCCCCCCCCCCCCCGTACAAGAACAGAGCTGACGCTGCTGCTGGAGCTCAGTAGCTGTGAGCTTTGGGCTCAATCCTGCAATGTACTTAGTACTCTTGGTAAGTGCTGAAAGCCCTCTGCTCCCACTGAAGTCAGGGAGAGTTCAGGGCAGGAGCAAGCCTTTAGAGAATTAACTCAGTAAACAATTCTGTCCTTAATGGCACAGGTTACCTGACCTTTTTCTATTCTCTATAACGTTACCGTTTCTACACTTCAGCCTGACAACTTACCTGTAGAATTCTACAAGGTAGAAGTCATTTAGATGATCCTAGGTTTGTCACACGACAGATGCTTCTTCAATATCCTGTTACCTTAGCTGCTAAAAGGGATAAGTGTAGGGTGAACAGATAGCAAGTGTGAAAAACTGGGATGCAGGTGGGAGGTAATAGGCATCTATATAGGGCAAAGCCCCAAATAGGACTGTCCCTATAAAATCAGGACATCTGGTCTCCCTAGATAAGTGATACATCAGACAGAAGATTCTATAATCAAAAACATAGTTCTTCACTGTCTTACTCAAATGCTTGAAGGGTGCTGTAGATCTAAACTACTTCACCCGAATATGGTGCACAAGTTATTTTTCCTAATTAGTAATTGATATGCATAACTTTGCATAGCTGGAAATGTGCACACATTTCTAAAAGAACTGATAGGCATGATGTGACTGGTCATGCAAACTGATATGATATTAGCAACCAGACATTCCATATGCAGCTTGTTGTTCTATGAATAGCTAAAGATTTATTGTGGGCAGTTTCAGATATGCAACCTCTCAGTTTTTTGTTGCACATTCCTTAAATACAAGCTATTTGCATAGCTATGGAATGATGCCTTTTTGCTATGACTTACTGTGTCTACACAATATAGGGAGTATTCTGTAAAGTACATAAACCCTGATGTCAAATGACAAGCAAAATATATGTATGATAACATAAGATATAAGTGTAGGAGAAATCCCAAACATGCTTGGCATATATAAATAAATGCTTTTAGTTTATCTGCCCTCAAACAGCTCACAGACAGCACATAGGTCTATATAAAGAGAGATCATAATTCAGTTTATTCTGGGTGTCTGATAATAGGATTATTGCTCATACACCCAAAGCAAGACATCCAAAATTATATCATTTTATTTCTAAGGAACAAAATGATAGTCAGAGTCTAATGTTTATCATTGTGAGGTGGAGCCAGAACACTTCATTCTAAAGCTCCTAGAAATTAGAGAATACGGTTGTGTTACAGGAAATGTATTCAGGGCTTGATACAACAACTGTTTATCCAAAGGACACCAGATATGAAAATGGATTCTCTTTGGAATGGTTATCTATAAATTACCTGGAGTATTTAGTAAGATTGCAGTTTAGGAATGTGATGTGTTATAGACATGTGAAATGTGGCTCCTGTCTTGCCTGTCTCATGTCTGCTTGTTCATTTCTAAAATGGCAATTTGATTGTATATGTTTCTCTGCATTGTTAGGCCCGGACTAGCTAATGTATTCAGATAGGCCCTTTTATCACGATGGGATATTGCCCCCTAAAGGGCTTTACTTCAAATAATCCTACCCCCCGAGTCATTTTGCTACTAATCCAGATGATTCAAGGCATTCCTGTTGTGTATTACAGAGGTCAAAGACTGAGTGGACATGGAGACTGAACTCTCTCACTCCAGGGTTCGGGACCAACCCCACTGAGGTCAATGGAAAGACTCCCTCCACGTTCAATGGGCTTTGAATCAGGCCTGAAGATCAGAGTTCAGATATGTTGGTGGAGAAGATGGCCCAGGCACTGCACAGGCAGTAAGTGGTCCACGGAGAAGGAGAGGACTTCATTCTCTAGGGCTGTCAGTCATCAACATCTGAAGACATTAAATTCACTTAAAAAAAAATAAATTTGTAATTTTTTTACAGCTATGTGAATTTGTGAAGTCACTAATTACAAAGCTCTAATGGAGACTTTATAACTGAATAGCAATTAGAATAAGGTATTGCCACATAGGAAGCTAAGAACCTTTGGCAAGGATAAAGTACCCTCTTATTTTAATACCGTACCACAGAAAAACATCTGTCAAACAGTTTTGCAGTCTGAAGTAATCAGTGCAACTAATTATCACTAATTGTAATATAGTTTCTGTCTTGCTGCTAATACATTTAGACTTGCTAATCAAATCAAACTATACCACCTTGCCATGCTGCTTTCAAATAAACATTTCAGCAAGGATAAAAAATGAAGCTTTGTTCTCATTTTTCATTATTGCTGTCTGGAGAGGCCAGTGGCTTTTTCCATTTATTTCACACTGCAAAAAAAGTAGTAGAAAATGCCATCAGAAATGCTATTTGGTTCTCAAATGTTTTAATTTAAGAGATTGAGCAGGCAAGCAGACAGGTGTACTGTACTGCTTTTCATTATGTCAAAGCCACCGCTAATTACCACATTTCACCAATGAAAAAGTGGAATGGTTTGGAGTGCTCACCACTCAGAGACGTGGGTGACCAGCACTGTCCATTGTTTTTAGAATCATAGAATATCAGAGTTGGAAGGGACCTCAGGAAATCATCTAGTCCAACTCCCTGCTCAAAGCAGGGCCAATCCCCAATTTTTGCCCCAGATCCCTAAATGGCCCCCTCAAGGATTGAACTCACAACCCTGAGTTTAGCAGACCAATGCTCAAACCACTGAGCTATCCCTTAAGGGAAGTCCCTTATTTGATGCCTTATTTCCTACAGCTTAAATCCATTAAAGAGCTACTGGAAATCACACAATCAGAATAGTACAGAGTAAAGATGGTTTTGAGGTTAATGCACTAGACTAGGATTCAGGAGATCTGGATTCTATTCCTAGCTCTGCTAGTCTTCCTAGGTGAGTCACTTAAAGTTTCTGTGCCTCAGTTTCCCACCTGTAAACATGGGTTATAGTAATACCCAGCTCTTATTCGGCACTTTTTATCATTAGCTATTAAAGCACTTTACAAAGAAGGTCAGTATCATTATCCCCATGTTACAGATGTGGAAACTGAGGCATGAGGGACTTGCCCAAAGTCACCCAGCAATTCCAGTGGGGGAACTAGGAATGAAACCAGATCTCCTGAGTCCCAGTCCAGATCCCAATCCAGTACACCACACTGCCTCTTTCTTGTCTAATTAGGCTAAGCCAGCAGTTCTCAAACTGTGAGTCAGGACCCCAAATGCTGGCATTAGACTTGCTGGACCCTGGGGCCGAAGCCAAAGCCCAAGACCCACTGCCTAGGGCTGAAGTCGAAGCCTGAGGACTGGGTGGCAAGACTCAGGTTACAGGCCTCCCACTTGGGGCTGAATCTCTTGGGGTTCAGCTTTGTTCCCTCCCCCGCCCCCCCAGGCAGCAGGGCTCAGGCTTTGGTCCCCCCTCCCAGGGTCATGTCGTAATATTCATGATCAGAAGGGGGTCGCAGTGCAATGAAGTTTGAGAACCCCTGGGCTAAGCCTCTGTTACCTCTTACTGTGTGTTTGTACAGTGTTTAACACAATGAGGCCCAGATCTGAGTTGGGATCTCTAGGTGCTACTGTCATACAAATAAAATAGAATAATAAAATAATAATAAATTTTATAAAAATAATATTACACTTCCAAGGAACAAACATACACTGTTTTACAAATGTGAGATTTTTGTACCCTGAATAAACCATTACAGGATATTGTCCCCCTACAAAGTTGCACCATCTTGTATCTGGACAGCTTCTTCCCTTTATTTGCCTTGAAGTGCAAGTGGTCATCCTCCTAGGGACATTGTGTAGTAGAGATCTGTGTATTCTGGAAGGGAAATTCCAGGAGCTCATATGAACTTCAGGATAATGATGTTACTAAAGAATTAAATCGAACTGTTTACTTTTGCACTTACAGTCATGCATGAATATATAGCACAAATTAACACACGTGATACTGGAGTAAGCTAGGGGCCTGATCCTGCCCCAAGGGACCCTTGTACGGACTTTAAAGGGGAAAATATTAGACTGTCAAAAGAAATACTTTATTTTCCAGGGATTTTCTCCCTATCACAAATCTAACCATTTTCCATGCATGGAACTCTGTGGCCATGTATATAACACACAGCCACAATTGGCATAGCTATGCTGGCATAGCCCCCCTAAGTAGATGCAGCCTACACAGACAAAAGGAGTTTTTCCTACAGGTATAAGAACACCACTTCCCTGAACCATATTACCTATGCTAACAGAAGCATCCATTTATTGGCATAGCTGTGTCTGCACTGGGGGTTGTCAGCATAGCTATGTCATCAGGGTTGTGGGTTTTTTTCATACCCCTAACCGACAGAGCTATGCCAATATAAGTTTTCAGCACAGACCAAGCCTGACTCTTGGAGAAAAGCACATCTTCATGTTTTTGAGCTTCTATGTCACAATATCAAAATGTTGTCAACAATATATGTGCAATCACAGCATTCCCCCGCAGAATGTTAGCCAGCATTCAAATAAATGAAATGACAAGACCACAGCTATTAGAACAATGGAACTGAACTTGAATATTTAGTATCCCTTTAAAAAAGCAATACCCAAATTAATGTGTTGCTAACATTAGTTACTGATTTAGCAAGAGTGCTAAAAACAAAGGAAACAACTAAATATTTTATATCGAACAGTGCCTTAGATTTAGACTTTAATTAATTTTAGACTTTGAACTTTCTAAACAGCTATTTGTAACTGAACTTACAAAGGCCATTTAAAATTGTGATGTTGATCTAGAAATCAATGCATTTTCTCAAAAGGTTCCTCATTAGGAGTAAATATATACAAGTGCCAAGTTTTCTGCACACAAGAAGTAGCACCTGGAGGCTACTGAACAGAATAATAACAACAACGAGAATTGTAAATTGTGACAAGATCATCAAATGAGTCAAATAAAATAAAAGAGTAAAACAATTTTTAAAAAATCTGATTTGGTTAGAGAAACTAGTACTCTTAAAATCAGAAAATATTTCTGTTCTCACATCATTTTTAAATTGTTCTTTGGAATCTGAGGGTCTTATTTTTAGAAGCACCTAGGATCTTTGAAACCAAGTCTTATTGCTTTTGCTGCCATGGGCACTGGCATTCTAATAAATCCAAGAATTGTTTATGCTTGACTCAATCATTCAGGGCCCAACTCAGTGAGGTGTGAACACCCTTCCTGAGAAATGCTGAGCTCCCCCAATTCCCACTCAAGTAAACAAGAGTGGGAGACACTTAGCACCCCCTGAAGGGGCAATCAGCCCCTCACACAATCAAGGCCCAAATGGTGTAGACAGGTGTGATTGTCATTGGGCTGTAGAGTGTTAAAGTTCCACTCCCACTACCAAGCATAAATCAGGGGAGGAAAAGGATTGATCTAAAAGGCCTACCATTTTAGGAGAGCCAGTGACTGAGGTTATGTCTACACTAGAGAGCATAGGTCAGCATAGCTATGTCAGCATAGCCCCCTAGTGTAGAATAAGCATATGCTGACAGCAGTTTTTCTCTCAGCATATTAACAGAACCTCCCTGAATGACATTAGGTACACTGACAGAAGCATTCTTCTGTCAGTATAGTTGTGTCTACACTGGGAATTTTGCTGGCCTAGTGAGTAGGGGTGCATGATTTTTTTCCACTCCCCTAACTGGCACAGCTATGACAGCAAAACTTTATAGTGTAGACCAGGATTAACACACTATATTTCTAGCTATTGACTGCACTAGTTTGGTGGGCTCAGTAGTAAGTAAATAGATCAATTTGCAACATTTACACAAAATTTAGTATATTTTGAAGCAAACTGGAGTTTTGCCACTAAAGCCCAAGAGAACATGAAGCTAAAAAGCAAAAACTCTTAACTGCTTTATCTCAGTACACAGAAAACCGAATTCATTGGCAGGCTGTACAAGCAAGAGGCTTCTACTGCTTGTGTGCTGAAGTCTCATAAAACAGAAAAAAATACTATCAAGAAGAATTAAAGGGTTGCTTTTCAAAGGTGACATTCTGCCCTCATATCCACACATCCGTGTTCTCTAAAGCAGACATCATCATGTGCTTCAGGTAGTGGTGGGACAATCCCTGAGCCCACTGAGGAGTTTTATTCACAGACTTTTGAGGTCAATGACAAAACTCTCATTGACATCAACAGAATCAGGATTGGATGTTATGGGCCTGATCCGAAGTCCATTGAAATCAATGGGAGTCTTTCCATGGACTTCAATAGTTTGAGAGTCAACAGAAATCAACCATCTCTTATAAAGTGCATATCACTTGATCCACATGGTCTGTAATTTAAACATCTTGGTCTGAGTCTAGCTGTGCTTGTATAGCAAAAGCTCGAGGAGTTTAGCATGGGACCATCTCTAAAAGTCAAATCTCAGGGAGGGCAGAGTTTTCTGTAGTACAACTCCATTAATTTCAGTCTTATTACACCAGGCAAGAATTTGGCCCAAGATGTTTGGGGGGATTTAAGTTATTCTGGCTTTGAGATGGAACAATTGCTGTGTGTATGAGTTGGCATAGACGGGTATGCTAAAAAGAAGCTATGTGGGTAGGTACATGAGTTTGCACAGTACACATCTGTCAATTACATCAATTATCCAAGTAAAAATCTAGCATCTAGGGACATCCTGTGGATTTGGAGACTCACTGAAAGTCTGTGGAACTGTAAATTACTCTGATACGTATATAAAGATTTTAATTTGTACCAGAAAGAAATTAATTATATTCTTACATTGAATTTTTCTATTATTCTTCATGTAACAATCCATGTAAAACTTAATGTTAGTTACTACTATAAATGATAAATGTTCTTTAATGAATTGTTACAGAACATCATGCGTGAAAGAATGCAACCAAATGGAAATAATTTATATCAAATGTCATTGGTGGTTGATGCACGGTGTGGCAAGTTGCAAGCACGTCACTGAAGTGAAAGGCTTGTCATACCATTAGACATGGACTGCATGTCACATCACTGATGTGTATGTTAGATGCTGCAGCTCTATTCTGTGTTCGTATGGAACCTAAACTCTTGGGGACAGTAACCAAAAATGGACAGACAGCACAGCCTTGACATGCTGAAATTCATCCTAGGGTACTTAAGGAACTAGTTGAAGCAATCATGGAACCGTTAGCAATTATCTTTGAGAATTCATGGGGGACAGGTGAGATCCCAGAGGACTGGAGAAGGGCATAGTACCCAACTTTAAAAAGGAGGAACAAAGAGGACCCAGGGAATTATAGACCAGTCAGTCTACATTTGATACCTGGAAAGAGACTGGAATAAATTTTTAAACAATCAATTTGTAAGCACTTAGAGGTTAGCAGGATTATAAGGAATAGCCAGCACAAATTTGTCAAGAACAAAGCATGCCAAACCAACGTAATTTCCTTCTTTGATAGGGTTACTGGCCTAGTAGATGGGGAAAGCTGTAGAAGTGATATATCTTGATCTTAGTAAGGCTTTTGATATAGTCCCACATGACATTCTCATAAGCAAACTAGGGAAATGTGTCCAGGTGAAATTTCTAGGAGGTGGGTGCACAACTGTTTTTAAAATCATACTCAAAGAGTAAGTTACCAATGGTTCGCTGTCAAACTGAGACGACATATCTAGTGGGATCCCACAGGGATCAATACTATTCAATATTTTCACTATTGACTTGGACAATGGAGTGGAGAGTATGCCTATAACATTTGCGGATGACATCAAGCTGGGAGGGGTTGCAAGCACTTCAGGAGGATGGGATTAAAATTCAAATGATCTTGACAATTTGGAGAACTGGTGTGAAATCAATAAGATGAAATTCAATACAGACAAATGCAAAATACTGGACTACAAATGCACAACTACAAAATTGAAATAACTGGCTAGATGGTAGTACTGCTGAAAAGGATCCGAGGGTTATAGTGGATCCCAAATTGAATAGGCGTCAACACCGTGATGCAGTTGCAAAAAAGGCTAATACCATTCTGGGGTGTATTAATAGGAGTGCTGTATGTAAAACGTGGGAGATAATTGTTCCACTCTATTCAGCACCGGTGAGACCTCAGCTGAACTACTATGTCCAATTCTGAACACCATGCTTTGGGAACTATGTGGACAAATTGGAGAGGATACAGAAGAGAGCAATAAAAATGATAAAATGTTTAAAAAACCGAGACCTCTGAGGAAAGCTTAAAAAAACTGGGCATGTTTAGTTCTGAGAAAAGATGGAGTCTTGGACTATGTTAATGGCTGTTACAAAGAAGACAGTGATCAACGGTTCTCCTGATCCACTAAAGGTAGGACAAGAAATAATGGGCTTAATCTGCAGCAAAGGAGATTTAGGTCAGATATGAGGAAAAACTTTCCAACTCTAAGGGTAGTTAAGCTCTGGAATAGGCTTCCAAGGGAGGCTGTGGAATCCCCATCATTGGAAGTTTTTAAGAACAGGTTGGACCAACACCTGTCAGGGTGGATCTAAATTTACGTGGTCCTGCCACAGTGCAGGGGGCTGGACTTGATGATTTTGAGGTACCTTCCAGCCCTACATATCTATGATTCTACGTATGCTGCATGGGCCTGCTCCCACAAGTTGCTCAGCAACTCCTATGAAGTGCTGAATGCCATTAACTCTCATTGAAATCAATGGGAATTGAGAGCACTCACTCCTTTTCTGTATTGGGCACTTAGTGATGGTGGTTTTCCTCCAGTAGTAGAGAAAGAAGAAGGATCTAGACATTGTTGCACTAAGGGATGCAGATATTTCTCTTGGGATTTATTAAGCAAAATAGCAGCAAAGGACACTCAAGTACTTAGAGAAATTGAGGTAAATCTAGACAACCTGTCAGCCCATTTTTCAAAATCTTTGCAACTCCCATTTGAAGGTAGATGAAATAGCTATTAAATACTGAGAAAAGAAAGTTAATTTGTAATGGGAGCATTTTAACACTGTAAATAAAAGGATTTTTTATAAGGCAAAAATACTGCAGGACTATTGGCTCCTACCAATTTCAGTTTACTTAAATTACTATGAAAGTACAACTTGCTAAAGTCTAGTGTGTCCGTGGTACATATGGTTTAATCAGGTAATGTTTCTAAAGTGTGTTGAAAATGAAAAATGCCAAGTATTGCAGGAAGCATCTTGTAGCACCTTCTGAAGTTAAAGCTACTAAACAACTTGCATTATAATTAGGGCTACAGGTTTAATCACAGTGATGAAAATGTCACGGATACCATGACTTCTCTGTTTGTCCCTGACTTCTATGCAGGAAGGCACTAGCTGGGTCACCCTACTAGTGTGCTGCAGAGAAAACAATCCAGGGGGTGGTGCATCACAGAGCAAACCTGCCCCAACTCACCCCACAGCAGCAGCTCCTGTATTGCAGAGCTGGGTCTGACTCCCCACGCTGGGGATTGCAACTTGGCACACAGGGTCGCAATGCCATTCAGGTTTGGCTCAGCATCCTTGCTGTCATGATGGGGGGGTTGTCAGGCCAAATTTGAATGAATACCATTGCAACTTGGTGCACAGATTGCAGTGTCACTCCCTCAAATTTGGGCCAGCTGCCCCTTGGTCCCGGCAGAGGAGTGTCTGGGTCAAACCTGAGCAGTGCTACAACTCCATGTGCCAGGTCACAATACTCAGAGCGAGGAACTGGACCCAACCCTGAAAGACACAGCCATTGCTGCCTGTGCCCCAGGGTGAGTTCAGGACAGGTTTACTCTCCAGACCCCCTCACCTGAGACCTTCCCTCCTCATTGGGTTAGGAATAGGATTGCAATGCCGAGGCAGAGGAAGTTGTTGTGGTTGGTTGGTGCTCCCTGAGTGGGGTGAGGCGGCAGTCACAGCAGAGAAGGATGCTGGCCTATAATTTTAATGAGGTACAGTCAAATTTCATTTGTCACAATGGTTTTTTTTAAATAAAAAATCCTGAACCCATGACTTTTACTACATTTACTGTGACTGCTCTGTGATTTTTGATTAAAAAAATGTCATGAAAAATCTGTTACAACCCAATTTGCACTTGTGTATAGCTTTGCATTTGAAACATTCACCTCTTGGGGTGGAATCCTGACTCCAGTGAAACCAGTGGCAAACTCCCATTGACTTCAAGGATGCCAGGATTTCACCCTTTGTCTGGAATCTTTAACTCTTTGGCTGAAAGTACTTTTTTCTTTTTTTTCTTTTAAAAGGATGAACCAAACCGCTTCAGATGGTTTTGGAATTCTGGGAGAGTGAAAATACACACACTTTCCCCATTGTTAAAGAAAATATATTCTTGGCTGCCATGAACTAAGCTAAATCCCAGTGAAGTCAATGGGGCCTGGAGGTCTTTCCATTGACATCAGACGCTTTGGAGAAGGCTCAATCTTCACTGGGGACTAGGGCATTGGCTAAATCTGACAGAGAAAAAGGAAAATTAAAAAGTTAACAGTAATTGAAAAAAATTACCTCTACACATGCTTCATCTAGCATTTGCTACAATGTTAGTAGCCTTAATGAACATCTGTCCCAGGCACATTCTCCCTGCCGAGCCTGATAGTTCCTGGGACTACATGTCTATGGCTCCCACTGGAGATAAGAATGTCACTGAGCAGAAGCAGCTCCTGTCCCTATCCTGGGGTGTCTGCTGTCAGCCTTCTTGTGGGACAACTTACATATGGAAGATTATGGCTATGGGTAGGTTTTCTCAAGAGCACTCTGTGTTGGCCTAAAACTACTTCAATTGAAGTGAATAGTAAAAATCCCATTGACTTCAATGAGAGCAGGGACAGGCCAGTGCTGAGTGCTTTTGAAAATCCAACTCTACATCATTAAAGCTCACACAGCAAAAGAGCTGCTCTGTCAAGTAAAAAGGTGCTAGTTTTACACATACCGTCACTTCTCAGAGCAGAACTGCACTTCAATATACTACTGTATTTATGTTGTAAAATATATATATCATAAAGCATAATGGAGGGCAATGTAGCTGAGTTACCATTGCTTTTCAAACCTTCACTGCTATATTTTTTATCAGTTTGTAACTGTAATGTTGTAACTTTAGCTTTACGTTTATGCAGGGTTTTTTCCCCATTTATTATTTTAGATTCAATTTACGAAAATATAATTTGTTCAGCAATGCACCCTTTTTACACTTGGCAGTATCAAAGTTGTCAACTAGTTCACTAATGGCTCAAAGATATCGAATTGCAAACATGACCCATCACATTGTTTGTTCATAACTATTAGCTAGTCCATGCAAGCCAATGGTTTCGAACTAAATGGTTCGAAAGAGTGCTTTTCTTTTCTCATATCTCTGCAGTTCCTGGTTTTGGACTAGCCTAGAAGGAAAAATGGCAGGAGAAAGGCTATTTTTGTGGCACTTCTAACTTGCCAACAACCGGGAACTTCCAAAAGCCTCACAAGTCTAAGATTTCAGTCAGATTACTTAGTCCAATTAAGTTTGGAATGATTATCCAACTTCTTAAGTAACTAGCTCTGCGGTCAAGAATTCAAACAAAATTACTTGCGCCTAGAATCCCACATGCACTCCATTCTTCATCTGTTCATTAAAAAAAACATAGATATAGCATGAAAAATTGAAACTGCCTTACTTGTAAAACTCAAGTATTCTTATGAGAAGGAATGTGTGATATGCAGTCAAATTTAATACACCAAATGAAATTCAGCATACCATGTGTCAGGGTTCCTTCCCTACTCTGGGGTACAGATGTGGGGACGGAACTCTGACATGGTGGCAAAGCGGTGGGATCATTTTTGAACCAAAAGCACAGCAGGATTTTAAAAGGACAAATTTTTCTTTCCTTTTGGCTGCTTGGAAACAGGGTTTTCCTGAGAGCAGTTAGAGTTTCTTTTTTCTCTGCCTGAAGACAGAGGGGTCAAGTTACAGTAGCAAAGGAATTCACAAGCTGGGGGCTTTTTCTATCTAACTCTCGGGTATAGCTAGGTTAAACACAAAAAGGCTAGGATGACAGAAAGTGGTGTCCAGAAAAAACTGGATTTAGCCAGACTAGAAGCACAAGAGAAAGAAAAGGAACATAAGAGACTGATCGAATTAAAACAACTCAAGAAAGAAGCTGCTGAAAGAGAAGAGAAAGCCAAAGAGGCTGCCCACAAGAGAGTTATGGAGGCAGAGAAAGCCAAAGAGGAGGCACAAGAGGCTGCCCACCAAAAAAAGAGGAAGCATGCTATGGAGGAAAAGAGAGGAAACATGCACTGGCGTTGGAGGTGGCAAGGGCTAAGCAGAATATACCCAGACAACCCTAGCAATCCTTCTCCAGGTACCGCTTCCCATCCCAGAAAGTTCCCCACCTACAAGGCAGGCAATGATACCGAGGCCTTCTTAGAAAACTTCGAAAGAGCCTGCCTTGGGTACAGCGTCTCTACAGACCAATACATGGTAGAGCTGAAGCCGCAGCTCAGTGGACCCTTAGCAGAGGCGGCGGCTGAAATGCCTAAGGAACACATGAAGAGTTATGAACTTTTTAAAAACAAGGCCAGAATCAGAATGGGGCTAACCCCCGAGCATTCCCGTCGGCGGTTCAGAGCCCAAAGGTGGAAACCAGACATGTCATTTATCCAACATGCCTACCACATTGTGAAACATTGGGATGCCTGGATATCAGGAGCAAGTGTTAAATCTCCAGAAGAGTTGCCCTTCCTAATGCAAATGGAGCAGTTCTTAGAGGGTGTTCCTGAGGAAATAGAAAGGTACATCCTAGATGGGCAACCCACAACTGTAATTGAGGCGGGGGAGATTGGAGTCAAATGGGTGGAGGTGGCAGAAAAGAAAAAAAAACAAAACTAGTAGCAGTTGGAGCAAATATCAGAAGGGGCAACCCGAAACAAAACCCTATCACTGGGGGCAACCCAAGGCCCCACCTACATCCCAAAGGAAAACACAGACACCTTATCGTCCCACCACACCAGTCTCCAGCAACCCACCTCACCCCAGTGACCAGTCAGCTGGGCAATGTTTTAAATGTAATGAGCTGGGGCATGTGAAGACCAATAGCCCCAAGAACCCCAACAGACTGCAGTTCATTACACTGGAGTCACACCCAAGGTCCTCAGGCCCAGATGCCTCCCAGGTACCCTCAGAGCGAAGGGAAACTGTGAGTGTGGGCAGGAAGAAGGTTACAGTGTGGAGGGATACTGGAGCACAGGTGTCAGCTATCCACCAATCCTTAGTGGACCCCAAATTTATCAATCCAGAGGCCCAAGCGACAATTCAACCATTCATGTAAAAATCTTTAAACTTACCTACAGCTGAGTTGCCTGTCCAGTACAACGGCTGGTCAGGAATGTGGACTTTTGCAGTCTATGATGATTATCCCATTCCCATGCTGCTGGGGGAAGATTTGGCCAACCATGTGAAGCTAACCAAGAAGGTGGGAATGGTCATCCGCAGCCAGGCTAAGCAAGCTTTCACACCTATCCCTGTTCCTGAGCCTTCCACCAGGGCCCCGTCTGTGCTACCAGAGACCCAAACAGAGATGGTGGAACCAGATCCCCTGCCAACGACTGCAACAGCCGTAGTGGATCCAGTCCCAATGACCCAGCCAAAGCCAGTCCTAGAACCGGGACTGGCAAAGCAACCAGCACCAGAACCATTGCCAGCACTGAGTCCAGTACTTGCAAACCCGTCTACAACTTCAACACCAGAGGGCACCACCGAGCCTGCACTGGCAGCAGCAGCAGATAACCCTACACAAGAGGCTCAGCCAGAGCCTGAAATACCACATAGTGCACCTGTGGAGAGCGGTTCACCATCAACGGAAACAGCCCCATCACTGCATCGTTTCCAGAGGGACCAAGCCCAGGTCCACAATCCAGTGAAGAACTGATGTCTCCAGCATCAAGAGAACAGATCCAGGCCGAACAGGAAGCAGATGAAAGCCTCCAGGGAGCTTGAACAGCGGCACGGAGCAACCCACCACCTCTCAGCTCTTCTAATTGATTCCAGTTTGTTGTAGAAAAAGGACCTTTTTACAAGGAAACTCTTTCTGGTGGGCACCAGGAAGACTGGCATCCTCAGAGACAGTTGGTAGTTACAACTAAGTACCGGGTAAAGCTCTTGAGCTTAGCCCACGATAATCCTAGTGGCCCTGCTGCATTGAACAGGACCAAAGACCGTTTGGGGAGGTCATTCCACTGGGAGGGAATGGGCAAGGATGTTTCTACCTATGTCCGGTCTTGTGGGGTGTGCCAAAGGGTGGGAAAACCCCAAGACCAGGTCAAAGCCCCTCTCCAGCCACTCCCCATAATTGAGGTTCCATTTCAGCAAATAGCTGTGGATATTCTGGGTCCTTTCCTGAAAAAGACACCCAGAGGGAAGCAGTACATACTGACTTTCATGGATTTTGCCACCTGATGGCCAGAAGCAGTAGCTCTAAGCAACACCAGGGCTAAAAGTGTGTGCCAGGCATTAACAGACATTTTTGCCAGGGTAGGTTGGTCCTCCGACATCCTTACCAATTTCGGAACTAATTTCCTGGCAGGGACCATGAAAAGCCTTTGGGAAGCTCATGGGGTGAACCACTTGGTTGCCACCCCTTATGAGAATGTTCTCACAGGTAAAGAAAATTATACAGTCATATAAACTGAACTAAATGCTCTGCTTGCGCAATTCCATCGGCTTCAACAGAGATCATCAGCAGAGAATCTGATCCACTACGGGTCCAATCCCAAAGTTCCTCCTCATCCAAATATACCATTTATAAAAAGAATATTTGGGGTGAACAAGAAATTCAGGATAAAGCCTGATTCTGATATCACTAACACCAATTTTAGTTCTGTGGAGTTACTCCTGACTTACACCGAACTAAATGAGAACAGACTCAGACTCTGTATGAAGCAAGCCACCTCAAAAAATTAAAGATGGCTCAAGTCACAGAGTTTGGATCCGGAATTGGGTCCAAATTCAAGAGGAAGTTTCAGTTCCAATGTTCTGATTTAGGTCCATGTCCAGCTAAACAAGGCTTAAAAATCAATGTCCTTTCTCAAGCATAGCTGTAAAGCTGCTCCCAGACTTTTACAATACAGTGGGTGCCAAAAAGTGCAATTTTACATTGCCGTGTGCTGAAAGAATTCACGGCTTTTGTTCTAAACAGAATCTCACTATATGTGAATTAATTACTACAATAATTAATATAATTTATGTAGCTCTTTGTAAGTTGAAAAAGCTGTGCAAGCATTAATTAATGAATGTATGATCTGCATGGACTAAATTATTGACCTCCAATTGCATGAAACGTCACAACAAACAGGTTCAACTGTATACAGAGAAAGGTAAACTCCCACATTTCATCTGAGTTTTTTCTAGCTGAAAATTACTCTTTAAAATGTAGCAAATGGGTATTTTCTTTTGGGTTTGTTTGTTTTTTGAAGTTGTCTCTTCTTTAAATAAGAATTAAAAATATATTGATATTATCCCAAAAGTCATTTGCTATCTCAGCTCATTGAAGAGGAGTTAAAACAGTCACAGAAAATTGCTACATACTTTTAAGACCTGATTTGCCTCTCTGTGGTGTAAAGGGACAAATTCCTTCCCTCCTCCCCCTCCGTCTCTCATGAATGGAAAGCAACATTCTACTGACACATACCAGTAAGTAATAGATTACTACCCCTCCACACCACACATACACTGGCTGAGCTGCACTAACTAGCAGAGACACAGTTTCACCCATTCCCTTCCTTACCACCTATGAGCGGAGAAGGGAAGCATCAGGTGTGCCACCCCTCTATGCCTGCAGTGGAGATGCAGGGAAACCATGCAGACATGTTGGGTGGGGAATCTTACTACCTATCCTTAGAGACCTTTACAGCCCTTGAAGTCTGGGCACCAATCTAATGAGCACGTCTTTTTTTTTTTTTTAAACCCTTTAAAACACTAGGATTGCTAAAAACTAAGCAAATCAATCCCCAGCCCCAGCGAAGTTAACAGACTCAGGCCCCCTACACAGGGTGGGTCAATAGTATTTTAGTAGCAAGCATTTTGCGCAACATTTAATTTTGCTGAACATGAAGCAGGGGGTAGGATAGGAGAGGAGGTGGGGATAATTCTGTGCCTGTAAGCATGGAACTGCCAAGATTTCTAAAGAGAGAGGCAGAAGTTTCATTTCAAAATTCTTGAGAGAAGGTGTAGTCTCTTTGCATTACCATCAGTACCCTTTTTGTCAGCCTGACCTTTACATTCGTGTTGTGCCCTGATTACATCAGATTTTCTCTTTCTATGAAAAGAAAAGGAGTACTTGTGGCACCTTAGAGACTAACAAATTTATTAGAGCATAAGCTTTCGTGAGCTACAGCTCACTTCATCGGATGCATCCGATGAAGTGAGCTGTCGCTCACGAAAGCTTATGCTCTAATAAATTTGTTAGTCTCTAAGGTGCCACAAGTACTCCTTTTCTTTTTGCGAATACAGACTAACACGGCTGCTACTCTGAAACCTGTGATTATGCAAGGCACTGAATTTAGCCGTATAGAGTGGAAATCTGTCAACTTCATGTTTAGGTTTTTTCCACCAAATGCATCCGATGAAGTGAGCTGTAGCTCACGAAAGCTTATGCTCTAATAAATTTGTTAGTCTCTAAGGTGCCACAAGTACTCCTTTTCTTTTTGCGAATACAGACTAACACGGCTGCTACTCTGAAACCTGTGATTATGCAAGGCACTGAATTTAGCCGTATAGAGTGGAAATCTGTCAACTTCATGTTTAGGTTTTTCCACCAAATGCATCCGATGAAGTGAGCTGTAGCTCACGAAAGCTTATGCTCTAATAAATTTGTTAGTCTCTAAGGTGCCACAAGTACTCCTTTTCTTTTTGCGAATACAGACTAACACGGCTGCTACTCTGAAATCTCTTTCTATGCTATCCATACTGAGGGAAAGGATAAGAAGGACTTCACTACTGTCCCTCACTGGTAAAAAGAAGAGATCAGACAAAGTAGT